>NW_011888786.1:7851258-7935503 GCF_000151845.1 Pteropus vampyrus
TAAGTTATATTGTAATAACAAACATCCCCAAATTTCAGTGGCTTCTACGACAGGTTTATTTCTTGCTCATCTCCATATGGGGTCAGCTGGGAATTTTGCTGTCTCCACACTATGGAATGTTGCTACGGCAGAGAGAGGAACATGAGAATTACAGACTGTGTTCTTACAGCTTCCATTCAGGTGTGACCATGTCATTTCTCCTCTATCCCACTGGTCTAAGCAAGTCACATGGCCATATGCAACTTCAAGGGGGATATGAAAACTTACCACATGCCTGGAACCAGAATATTTGGAGAACTGCACCAATGACTACCACAAGGATCCAAAGTTTACAAAGCATTCGCCACAATGATTACTCAATGTAATTCTCACAGTATCGAAGATAGCAATTAATTAAATGTGATAATTCAATTATAAGGTGTCAGCAAACACCAACAAAACAGAAAACCCAGTATAAACAGTTTGGACAATTCTGCCCACTATTCTGAGTGAAAGCACCGTGAGTGTATGAAACAGGAGGTGTGAATCTGCTGTTTGCTCATCTTGAAGTATACTTGTCTTCTATAATGAGTGGAATTCTTGCTCTGCTCCCTTTTGCAAATGGCCTTTTGCATCTCAGCTCAAGTCTGTGATCTTTCAGTATTGGAAGAAAATGTGGCCATGTGTTCCCCCCATCTCCCGTGAAATAGCCCAGCATGCTTCTTTAACACATCGCCTTCTCAGGTAGATTTAATTTGAACTATACAATGATTTTTGCCCTGAGGACTGACTTAAGAGTCTGACCCCTGGGTAAACGATGAGACTCCACTTTACCCCTGTCCAGATGAGAAAAGTAACAAAAGCCCAAAAGCCCAAAGACATTGAGCAAGCAAGTGGCTCTAAATCCCCGTGTCCTTAAGGCAGGTCCCTGTGAGGGGATAGCTTAGAAACATCCCAAAAACTGTGTGGCTTCCCCCAGCTGGCTTTTGGCTCGGTATTTCAGCCATCTCTTCCACAGTGGAGATGAAAGTGTGAGGCAGGAGGCTAAGAATAGTCTTCACTTTTCTTAGTTAACCTGGCAAAGAAGTGCTTTGGTTTCAAAGCCTGATTGCTGGGTGTCAGGCTCCAGGGGAGTGAAAAAATAGATGGTTTATCAACCCCACTTAATTATGCCAATAGAACTCAAGTGAGATTTGTTAAAGGATGGAAAACTGGATGGCCCATGTGTGTCAATATGTCAAGGAAAGCTTACTAAACTTTCACTCATCTGATTAGATCAATAAATATTTATCTTTTCTACATCTATACAAATAATTCATTAGATAGCAGTGATGTGACCTCAATTTTTCTCTTGATTTAAAGATTAAGGGGGAGTGGTCAACTTCTATATTCAGCAATTCTAGAGACAGATAACCTAAAAGCTTCATGCAACAAAACATCCAGAAATGTAAAAATAAAATAAAATGAAATAAATAACATAACAAGATCTTTCAAAATGTATAGCTGAGCAAACCAGAAAAACCCCAGGATGAGGACTGAAGGACTGAAAATTTAAATAAGGATGATGCGACAGGGTATGCTTAGACATCTGCCAAACTTGGCAAGACAGGGGCGTAAGGGGTAGAGTATAACTGCAATTTCTACTAAATCTTGGGCCTTCAGAAAAGCACGTCCCAAGTGGCACAGATAAGACAATGAAGTTCAGTTTTGCAGTGGCAGGGGTGGGGTAAATGGGTTAAAGGAAATAACACTGCTATAGAGATAAGTTAACAGGCTTCAGGGTCCGCTCTCCCCACCCTCCACTCCCACCTTCGAGATCTGAAAACCAGCTCTCGCACTTACAAGTCCTAGACTTCTGGCAAGTTACACAACCTTACACCGCCTCATTTTCCACGGCTGGGCTGTTGCAAAGAATTGATAAATTTAGTGCATGTTAAGTGCTTAATTAGCACAGTACCTGGTACAATAGTGTTCAAAAAAATGGTAAGGCAAATCAAAACATGTTTTTCTTCCAAGGTTCAACAGATTTTTCCTTAAGAAAGCCAAGAAATAGTATCCTTACTTGAAAATATAATGAAAAAATACACTTTGTGTTTAGTTGTAAACAACCTAGATTTCACAGCCATATCAGATGTTAATCTAATGGTTAGGAAAAAAAAGTCTGAAATTAAAAAATATTTAAAACTTCCTCCACAGTTTAAAGTTTAATTGCCACTGCAACATATGTTAAAAAAAAAAAAAAAAGGTTTTGGTTAACTATTATTCAAATTCTCTTAATGACACTGGCATAGTTTAAAAACAGGTTTTTACTTGGGGAAAGCAGAAATCAAATGGGATTATAAATAAAAGCCGTAAAGTAGATAACCACATAAGGGGAAAAGCCCTTCCCAGGAATAAGGAGACAAAATAACAAACTGAATGACCTTGAAGACGACTCCATTATATCAGGGCCTTGCTCTTCTTTGAAAATGAGGGTTTGAAATCAGTGACTTCTGAGGTCCCTTCCAGCACTGTCTCTGATTTTATGACAGCTGTTCCAATTGCAATAGAAACTATCCATTTGGCTTTCTCATTCCACAAAAAAACACAACCCACAGTATCATTTCTAAAAGCCAGAGTCAAATTCTTGTTTTGAATTTTAAAGTGCTACATGACTGCTAAGGTTAAAACTCTTCTCTTTCAGAAATCAAAAAGGTTGAAATCATCAGGATAAAACCCATCACCACTGTAAACCAAAGTGGATTTTCAACCTAGTAGAAAATTTGAATTGACAAAGCATGCAAAAATTAGCTCAAATATCTGCAGCCTTCCTCTATGAGTGTCCTGGTAAAGCTTAGTGGTTTAAGTGTTTACTGTTTATGCTACAGGAAGCAATGAGGCTAGAAAGGCTGGAGGCACAAATGTGATATTCCCAGAAACTAGAATCTTTGGACAGGAAAGGAGTCTTTTTCAAATAAAAAGTAACAACTAAAATCTACAAATTCTTAATCAGAATCGTTTGTTTCCACAAACCTGTTATTTTTGTGTGTATGGGTGAGGGGGAATGCTGCATGGGGTAAATCACCAACTACCAATCACGTATTCGCAAATTTCCAAAGTTTTAGTCACTGCATTTATTCATTTGTGGGTGCCTGCCGAGTGCCATCCCACAGGAGCACCTCACAAGTGTAGCACCTTGGTACCGTCGGCCGCCTGGAAGAGGGAGAATGTGAAAAGACATCGCCCAAATAACTTTTGCTGTAAAGCAGAACTTAGAAAAAAAAAAATCACTTAAGAAATCAAATCTTATAGAATGGAAATACTTTAGCCACAGCATTCACATATTTGACGGTGGATCCCAAATGCTTATCTAAACAGAGGTAACACAATTAAACCGCCTTCACTCAAAATGGTGTCGGAAGGCAACTACCCTATTTACCACCACTGATAAGTTATGACAACACTATTCCATAGCCTGTCACTGTATTTCTTTTAACCCCCGGGCACTGGGATTCAGGATTTCCTCAACACTAAGGACTTATCACAAATGCTTTAGTGCAGAACATTAAAAAATATCAGGGATGCAATGCCTTATTCAGAAACAAGATAATGACTTGGGAATAAAAGGTGCAGAAGTAATGAACTGTCACTTATCAGTTTTTCCAAGTTTTCTATAAAGAGCAAAACTTTAAATACTAACTTAAAGCATAAATCTAGCAGGCTCAGAAATTCTGTAGGGAACCCAATGGCCAATGAAAACTTCGATCACTACCAGTAGGTCTCTGTATTTTTCAGGTATAATTTAATAATAATATATATGAACACATGACCAAGTGTTTGTATTTACTAAAAGATAAATCTGCCAAAAAACACCTATCATCCCTTTTTACAATCAAAATGTTTTGGAAAAATGACTCTCTAGTTATACCTATATAAAAACTATCAGTATTACTACTTTTTAATATGAGGGATAACAAGCAAATGTCTTTATTTATGTCATTTAATTATTTTTCTCTCTTCCCTTACGGGACACTGAAAAAAAAGATGCTGCAGGAGGAAAATAACTTACTTCTGCCAGTTTAAGAGGTCTTTTTAAAGTCTAAGCACCTGCTTCTGCTTGCCTAGCTGAGCCTAAACTTGGTCACAAGACTAAAAAGAAAGGTCAACATACATAAGGCCATTCCCTGGGGACTTAAACTGGGTCCTCAGAGAGCACATGATGCTGAATTTCCCTAGACAAATACTTTGGTCTTTACTTGTAATCAGATACTGACTTCGGCACACTACAGCACAGCATCAGTACACGCTGTCAGACACCACACTCTGCTAATTCATAAATACAATAGGGGTTTTATCCATGAAAAGCTTATGATTTACCACCACACATTCTTTCGAGAAACTTCTCTGCAAGCATCCCTGGGAGAGCAAAGTCTGTCGGGCCCTACAAAATACCCATTTAATCATATTTGTAACAGTGGAACAGGAAAAGCTGCCACTTATGGGTATCCACCAGACCAGGTATTAGTTATATATTATTTCACTTAATAAAGCCAATCCTTTGGCAATTCTCAAATCAATCTTCCCTTTCTTTACAAAAGAAAAAGTAGGTTGGGTGAGTCACAAATCCACAATCTCACTGCTGGATAAAGACAGAGCTGGGATTTAACACCGATCAGTCTGTTTACGAAGCTCGTTATATCATGTTCCTGTCCCACTCCTTGGACAAGCTGGTTTCTAGCCTAGTGGGCAAAAGAGAATAGGAGGTCTTACTATGAAGTTCCACTATCACTGGTGAGGAAGCGAACAACGCTATTAAGGAAACACGAAAAAGCCACAGCTGTTATATTTTAAAATATCTGCTGAAAAATTCCTGCAGAGCAGGCCTAGTGTTAGGTACTGGGGACAGTGACATAGGACCTGGCTCCAGCCCTTAAGAACCTCACAGCCTACCAGAGAACCTTACTTGGACTCCAAGGACAGAGAAATGCGGAAGACAATCGATCATTGTGATGGCTCCAAGTCATGGGAGAAAGAAAGCAGTTTAGTGTGAATAAGCAAGAGGAAATGTGGTTCACTTTGCTTTGGAAATATTTCTGCTCCTAAAACTGAACCAGTCACTTGTGGATTATGCTCACTTCAGACCAGTATTTCACAGATCTAAAAACAGAATCAAGAAATGGTTGCATTGAAAATCCATACAATAAAGCAGCAAGTCACCAGGTAACAGAAGATACTATCAGACTCTTGCAGCTCCCCTAAACAGGAGGACCTGGGAGGCGAAGTTCCCTTTCCCATTTTCTTGTGAACATTAAACCAGAATAGAAAACTAGACTCGCCTTGCTCACACAGGTGCCTAATATATACTGTGGATAACATTCTAAACTTACGAAGAGAACCACAGCGAATCACGGCTTCCAACCAGGCTTTGTAACATCCAAACTCTCTGGTGCCCAACTCAGAGAAAACACCCATGGAGTGGCCCAGGGAGCCATTACGAGGCAGGGAGGCATGCCAGCACTCCTGATAGACCCGTGTGACTTTGATCTCAGCGCTTCCAAAAAAAATGGAAATAATGCAATCTACCCTAGACTTATGAGGGTCAGTTCTCATCAAGGACTCTGAAGAGTTCCTATAAATTATTTTAAAATTTGCTATTGATTGCTTTCTCCTCCTCCACCATGCCCGAACATTTCTACTGCCTTCAGCCTGACCATCTTATTGTTTCTTGGTGAAAACAAGACTGTCCAAGAGCTATTTGTTCACTTAAAAGTCCGTTATACTAACGGATATCCAATATTACATTTCTCTATAGTAAAAAGAAAAGAGAGAAGGAAGGAAGGAAGGAAAGAGAGAGGGAGGGAGGGAGGGAGGAAGAAAAGCAAGAAAAGAAAGAACGAACGAACTGGGGAGAGGGCGGGTATTTGGGCTTCAAATACTTTTCTTACCTCTAACCAAACGCCTTTTACCAAAATTGACACAGCAGACAGATCCTGATCATTACATTTTTAAGGAGACATCTCTAAAGCAGTCAGCATTTCTGTACAAACTCCCATTTCTCTAAGGTAATTAAATGTCTCTAGAAAGGTAAGGAAAATACAGACTCAGACATTCAAAGCTTAAAAATAAAAACCTTTAACATCACCAGTCCAGTCCCTCTACAATGTAAAACGGTAAACAATAACCAAAAATGTAAACTAGATTAAATTACAACAAATTTCATTAATGTAATCAATCTTGGGAAGTAATGATTACACAAAAGTCAAATATAAAGCTTTAAGAATTTTTAAGAAAACTTTTTACAAAATAGTCATTTTTCTAATAAGCAAAACTGAGTTTACAATAAAAAGGCAAAAAACTAAGTGTAATGTCAAATGCTCACTACCACAATTCAGAGATGAAATTCTAACCATTTTTTACAATTTCTTCACAAGTTTATCTATCATTCTTCCAATATTAAAATGTTTCCCTTTTAAAAATGTTATTAGCACTGGTAAATTCTCCCCACGAATCCAATACTAGGTTTTTTGATAAAGCACTAAACTGCGCCAGTGCCACAGAGCTGAAATATTCCCCAGCACCTAATTCAGTAATCCCACTTCTTTTCTTTAGATAATCTAAATTTAAACCACACACACCTCTGTAAGCATTAAAACAGCATTAAGAGTTTTAAATATGCCACTCCCTAAAACTGAGAGTACACCTCATTTCATTCTGATGCCTCAGATTTCGCCAAGTCTAAATTTCTTTCAACTGTCCCACAATTCTTCATGAGTAACAAATCTAAGAGCTGAAATGCAGACATCCCTCAGCAAAGACATCAATTACTGCATGCACAGTGTTCACCAATGCCACTAACCCAAAATCACAGAACACATGGCATATGGAAAACTCAGTGATACTAAGATGAGTTCATGGGTATAGTCGCCATCCAAATCTAAATATACAGAATGCTAAACCTTAAGTATAAAGAATATTTGCTTTGCCTAATAATTTTTTAAATCTTAATTATCTTAGACTTTCCTTTTCTCAGTGCTTACCATACTCACCTTCTACAACCTGAACTCCCTGTTTTCACTTCCCAGTCTATAGATCACAGAAGAGAAACCTGAGGAAAGTGAACTATCAAACTCTGAAGATCTAAACCCACTCATGACCTAAGGCATCCCTGTCATAATCCCTCACAAATTCATAATCAAATCACTTGCCAAGTCTCCTGCAGTCATTACTGCCTCCTTCATACCTGAACCCAATTCTACCTGACTCTCAGATCAAGATATATTCTCCTTCCCCCCAAAAAACCCCAAGTTGAGGTCCGCTAACTTTCCCTTCTGTGTAGAAACTTCTTTCATTTCTAAGGCTAACGCCACCAGTCTCGGCCTCAACCCTCGTCTCTCAAGACATTGGTCAGTTTCACCTAACTATGTTAAGGGGATGCCTTAAAAAAATCCTCTTCTTGATCTTAATCACAAATTCTTATAAAAAGCTTTTGCAAAAGCTTTTCTCACTTCAAAATCCCTCTCAATAACGCCTGCAGAGGCCAGTTAGGTAGAGTAAATGAAGGCACGTAAGAGGCTCTGTCAAACTGAAGAATATGTGCCTACCTAGAAGGGACAGCCACTACCCCAATGCAGCAGATTACTAGGTCTGTCCTTACCAAATCTATGAGTACCTTGACTTTATGTATCTTTCTTAAAAAAAAAAAAAAAATTTTTTTCCTAAACAATGGCTTTTTCTAACTGGTTTGAACACCCACTGAGGGTCACATGAAGCAGATGGTCAGGCTACACCCAACTCTTTTGGCTGCCTGTTTGCAGCCTTTACCTTAAACCAACACAAGCTGGCTAAAGACAAAATTACCAAACCCAAAGGCCTAGATTCCCAATTCCCATCCATCATACCTCTCCCATTCCTTTACTAAAGGTTCTATACAAAATCTCTGCCATTTTTCTTCCTAAGTGGCAATTAAAATCACAATAAAATGATCTGAAGCCTAGATTCACAATTGGCACACACCGCCTCTCGTATATACACGTATATTATATATACGCTAAACCAGTTATCTTTGATGATTCTCTTGCTTTTCATCTCTTGCCCTTTCACTGGTATTCTGAGTTCTGGTTCAATCTCATTACCTGGGTTATTTATTATAGTATTTTTTGTAAGTGGTTTCAGTGTCATTCCCCATCCTTACGATTTATTTTCTATACTGAACTCTAATCCACTCTTAACAACCTCAACCTAAATTCATAGCCTCATCTGTCCACCATCTACAATACTGTTTAAATAAAAATAACTTCTACGCTTTAGAGCGACTCCTGTCCAGGGTGCCACATCAGCAAATCAAAATTTAAGATAACTTTTTGTGTCTCCGTAAATGCTCCGCTTGACCAGAAA
Organism: Pteropus vampyrus; assembly: GCF_000151845.1. Classification (NCBI taxonomy): domain Eukaryota; kingdom Metazoa; phylum Chordata; class Mammalia; order Chiroptera; family Pteropodidae; genus Pteropus; species Pteropus vampyrus. The sequence goes on from NW_011888786.1 coordinate 7,859,611, forward strand.
AACAGACAATACCCGAACGCCACACCAACTCTGGGCTTTCTCACCCCGAACAAGGTTGAGAATGTGGCCCCAGCCAATCGGTATGTTCTATCTTCCCCTTCCTTGTTCTTTATTCTTTATCCTTCAAAAGCTTCTTGCACCTTCCACCCCACTTTGCAGTTCTCGGAAAGTAGACTACTTCATCAAGTGTTAAAGTTTGTCTGTATGACCAACAGTCATCTTTAATAATTTTTTAAGGTTAGATATCGTTTCAGCTAAACTGGACTCCTTGCTGCTTCCATACCACACCATGAAAACTGGCCCTGAACACCAAAAGCACAAACCATTAAAAAAAAAAAAGATTAAGTGGACTTCATCAATATTTAAAAGTTGTTTTTCAGAAGACACTCAAGAAAATAACAAGACAAGCCAACAGACTGAGAAAACAATTGCAAAACACATCTCATTAAGGACTTGGATGGAGAATGCATAAAGAACTCAAAGACAACAATAAAGGTAATTACAAGAAGGGGGCCAGTCACTTCACCAAAGAGATGCGAATGTCGAACAGGCACATGAAGACGCTCGGCATCAGGGAAGATTAGTCATTAGTCATTAGTGGAAGGCAATGAGGTACAACTATATACCTAAAATGGCTAAAATCTTAAATAAAAACTGATAATTAGAAAATGTTGGTGAGGACGTAGAGAAACTCAAACACTTAAAACCTGACTTTCTAACAACCAGTAAATGCATGATACATAATGGACTACTATTCAGCAGCAGAAAGGAAATGTATTGATATATTCAATATGGATGAATCTTAAAAGCAATATATCCAATGAAAGAAGAAACCAGACACAAAACACTACACACAGTGTGATTCTATTTATCACCCTCTGGGAAAAGCTAAAAGGACAAAGTTTAGTGGTTGCCAAGCACGTGAAGTAGAGGAGGGGAGATTCACTACAAAGGGACAGGGGAAGAGTTTGGGGTGATGAAAATGTGTACTGATTGTGATGATTATACAACTGTATAAACTTGTCAAACGTCATCAAGCTACAGACCTAAGCAGCTATGGTTTAATGTATGTAACTTATACCTCAATTAAAGACAAACTTTAAAAACTGTCCATGAACCATGGCTCTTCACCTGAAATGCTGTTATCCTAGTCTTTTGTGCTGTTGAAATCCTAATTATTTGTTGGAAGGCAAACTAAACCTCCTCCACAAAATTTTCCCCGATTACTTAACCCAGGAGTTGCAAATGGTTGCCCAGAATTCAGCTTTAAAAAATCTATTTTTTAAAAAAGCCTAAAATTTCTAACAGGAATATTTTATATGTAAATATGAATTTCCAGCTGTTTGAAATACAACCAGGCATCCTGACCTGGTCACTGGCTAGAGCCAGGGATGCCAGCTTAGTCCTCACCACTTCTAATGGCTCACACTTAACCATTTAACCCACTCAGCAGCTTATTTACATTGTTTTCCTCAATTCTTGCCTAATCCTTCCTGGTACTTATAGCTCTTTGATTATTATTACCACATTCAAATATACCTTGCTTTACAGTTTTCCTGTTCTAGATCAGAGAGGGCTTATTTTATAGTTGTGACCACCTACTGTGAACTGTAACTACCCCTTGGAACTGTAACTACTTTAGTATTCAGTTGCCAAACCTATAACAAAGGGGTTGGAGGAAAAAAGTTTTAAAAGCCATCCCCTCTTTGCCAATAACATCAATGATCAAGGAACTCCCAGCTTGGGCCAAATGTGGCCAGCCTCACAACACTGAGACAGTGGAGCAGGCACGACGGAGTGAAAAGAGCAGCTTTCTCCCTTGCCATGTACCACTCTCAACGCACACCCATTAAATGCAAGACAGAAGCACCACGAACCATTCCTAGAAACTTTGCCAAACTTTGTTCTACATATCAAGAGCTCTATAATTTAACTTTCTTTATTGGAAAACCTAGGCATAATATTAGATTTTAAAAACAAGATCAATCCATACAGACACCACATTGAGACCCATTTAAAATCGGTTACATGGTCTGATTTTACATAAAGATACGCAATTGTCTTATAAACTGTATACCTGCGGTATAAATGTTAACAGGCAACATTATTTTGGCAAAGGCTGCTTTTTAGTGAAAAACAGTCTGACCAAATGTCTAGACTTTCTGTACTCAAAAAAACTCTAGCAGATAATATTACCGATATTTAATGTAGGATAAAATTTTAACCAATTTAAATGTAACCTAAAATATCATTTCAGCATGTAAATTATCCTATGGGAACAAAATAATTAGTACTTACAGAAGCACATTAACTCCTTTAAGCCACTAGGCATCATTTAGTAACTGCTACCTACACTAAAAAGCATGTCAGTAGCCTGAAAAACTCTTTAATGTGCCCAATTAGCTCCCTTACGTCACACACTGAATATATGCTTCAAAGGATATTTAAATTCCAAGTACACACATCCTATAAACTTCCTTTACCATTAAGTATTTTTAAAAGGGGTAAAAGTATAGAAGAAGAGTGTCTGGACATTAATGAGTATAGTATTTTGTCTTCGAGTGAAAGGATGTGATTTATTACAGACCCTTTGATGGGTCACAAGAAATATTTCATTTATGGTTAAGAAAGGGTTTTTAACTTGTCTACTAACTGTTACAGAAAATGAAAAGTCAAATTCACATTTTAACCTACTTATTACTTCTGCACAGTGCATGAAACACCCAACACTGAGACCAAGATCTCCAACAAACTGGTTTCAGAGGCAGAGGACTCAGAATGGTTCTCTAACAAAAAGGTCTGCAAAATGTGGTTAACAAAATAATTACCAGCCATATAAAAATGAACCTTACGATGAAGGAAAAACTCTTTCATTATTGTCTTTTGGGATCCAATTCTGAATAAAAACTACGTACTTTATCCCATTAGATCACATCCTGATTAACCTAACAAAGTGCCAAGATATGTTTTTAAAGACTACTTTATCTAAGCAGTAGTCCTTGAGGGAAGATGCTAAATACGTAATCATAGTATACTTACAATAGGGGAAAAAGCCCCACATTGGGAAGAGAAGAAGCCATACTTTACAAAGATAGAACAAAGATATCAAAGTGCTTTGGCCGAAATTAGTATAAATAGACTTTATTGAAGTCAGTGCCTCTGTACTGAGACAGAAGATTGTGTCTACATAAGCACAAGTTGTAACATTTCACAACTTCTAAAAGGAATGTCAACAATTACAACGATCATGCATACCATGGTCGATAATCACATTTTAGAAGCATTTTCAACCATTTCTAAAGAAATGCTTATAACATTGTTATATATAGAACTACTTTCAATAAACTGCAAAACATTGATCGACTTTTCCAGTATGAGCTACAGTGTCAACACAAAAGGGAGGCATAAATGTTTAATTTATGAAATCAGAATGGAATATTTACTGTAAAGAAAAATTAAAAAGCTTTCAAATAAAGGCCATTATTGAACCAACGTGAAGAGCACAACTTGAACTTTTGAGTTCATTCATCTTTTAAAGCTGTCCTCTGAATAACTTCAGTTCTGAGCACTGGATTCAGTATTGTGAGTATTCCTTGGACTGAAGTTTGGCAATAATGCGATCCAGCTGTCTCTTAGCTTCACACTGTGGGAAATTGCTCATGTCATAGTACTGAGGGGCAATTTTCACCAACCTGCCCAGAGGAAGGGAGAAAAAAAAAATCACCAAATTAACATTTAATTAAAGTACTAGAGCTACCAAAAGATAGGCAGTACTCATTAATACACTGTTGAGCAACAGCAAATCTACATATCCAAATCAATGTTAAAATTACAAATGCCTAATCCTTATAAACACTTTTAGCAATGCGTTATTCTAGTAAGCTGTAAATTTTCTGATGTTGGACGTTCCGTTAAAAAAAAAGAAAAAAAAAACCCTCGAGAAATTCTCTTAAAAACCCTTTCTTTACATTAATATAAAGATATTAACATACAGTTGTCCATTTCTCCACTCTAGAACATTATTCTGACCAATCTTTCTAAGGTTATAGTAATACAGATTCTATATAAGAAACATCTTTGTAGTCAAGTGATTGGATCTTCTCATTTTCCAAGTTTTAATAACTAGAAACATAATTCTATACCCCAAAGAATTCATTTGAATAAAATCTTTTTTAATACTTAGCCATACAATTTTTTCTCAACAAAGCATGTAAGATAAAATGGTAATGTACTACACAATTTAAGTGTCAAAAGTCATAAATCAGTGTAGGAAAGAAGCCCCACAACATAGAAAAAGTGACATCAACCAAAATAAATGCTTTCAGGCCCACCATTCTTGGCTGACATTTCACATCATAAGTTATAGAATGGATTCTGGCAAAAAATAAAAGACACACAACCTTCAAAAACCACACCACCTCCCCCAAGGGGGTGAGGTGGGTGAGCAAATTTTGCTTAAAATAACCATCAGTTCTGATTATACTTTGTAAAATCAAATATGCTGAGATACAAAGAGAGGCATATATATATATATATTTTTTTTTGAGGCATAGTTTTTATGCTTGCTTTAGAAGCACCACATATAACAAATAGTTGAGAGTTAATTGTAATGGGACAGATAAAATATAGAAAGACTTATAGAACCAGGGAATTTGAGTTAATCACGACAGCAAGAGAATGGCTCCAAATCCTGCCCACGCTCACCGAGCAACTCCACTGTCCTCTTAGCAAAGCTAAGATTGTAAGAAATCAACCATTCCACTAAGTCAAAGCCCTGTACTGTAACTGCACACCGAAGTATACAGAAACCAAGTTCCCCTGTGAGGGAAAAGAAGGACAGGTCTCCAATAACCAAGTCAGGTTCCATTTTGAGCAAAATGCTAACAAAAACTATTAGAAAAAAGACGCTGCTTACCATTCTGGCTTGATATCTGTACACGTCCGAATGTAATTCTTTGTTGTAAGAACGAACTCATTATAAAGCACCCATTCAGGCTTGTGGTCAAGAACAGTAGAGGGATGCAGCTGAACCACCTGGTTATCTTTCACAGTTAAGTAATGCCCTGTCCGTTCTAAATGTGCCACCTGAAACCAAAACCCTGTAAATTAATATAAAGCTTCTGATGTGCTAGGTACAAAACAACAGTAATGTAAAACTACCTATATAATTAGAAAAAGGCAGGCCTCACCTTTTGCTTTGTATTCCATGGCTATACTTTTTTCACTGATAAAAGCAAGGATCGGCAAAGTACCGCAGGCCAAATCCAACTCCCTGCCTACCTTTGTAAGGCGCTTGTTAGCTAAAAATGGTTTATACTTCTTTAAATGATTGAGGGGAAATCAAAAGGAAAACATTTGGTATGGAGTAAAAATCATATAAAGTTCAAATTTCAATGTCCATAAGTAAAGTTTTATTGGACCACAGGCACACCCATTTGTCTATAGTTGCTTTTGCACTAGAAGGACAGGCAGAGATGAATAGTTTCAATAGGGACCCAACAGGCCTGCAGAGCCTAATACATGTTTTTTAGTCTTTTCTCTGCCTTAGACTATCTGAGTGGGGTCTTTAGCACCAGGTAACATCTATGGAGTAGATAAACAATTACTCGAAGATTCATATTTAAGATAGAAAAATAAAGAGAGCAAAAAGGAGAAGCAAAAAGTAACCACTAAGGAAAAGAACAGGGGGAAAAAAGAGAAGGTGCATGTGCTTCTCGCTTATATCTCTTTGGTCTATGTCTATAATCAAACTTACTGATTGGTGACTCTAATCTAACATTTAATCGAATACTAAAGCAGATAATTACATGCCCTTTCCAATTCTAGAACTCTAGTAATATAAAGTGTGTGAAAAAATTGAATAATAGAAAATGAATTCAAACGATAAATATTTAGTAAGCACCTACTAAATGCCAAGTACTATAATACATACCCTTTTCAAACAAATTGAAATCTTAAGGAATTAGAAATCCATAATGCTTGAAGATAATTTTGTCCATCTTTTTTGAATTATTAAAAGCAAATTTAAGAACATATCAAAAACAATTAGTGTACACTAGAACATAGTATGAATATAGCTGAGTCAGGAAATTTATCATACCTAATTCTACTACTCACTTAACGCTAATAAGAATGAGGCCTTATAATATATAAGATGCCACAATAAACATTCTTTTAGTTACCTTGATTTCAAATACAGACAATGCACCAATCTATTTTTATTTTGACTCAGTGCATTTAGGTCCATTCTATTTATTGAGCTCATATGGCCTGCGGCAGGCCACATCCTGCTTAATAGAGCCAGAAGAGAGAATGAACAAACAAGACTGAGACAGAAGAGATAATTAAAATCAATCCCATCTCAAGTTATATAAGATTAATTTGTTTTCAATTTTATCACCAGAAATGTGAGTTTGAAACATGTTTTAAGTAGCTTAAATGTTCACTATATTTACCTGATTAAGTTTTACTTCAGTTCATATAGCCTCTAATATAACACAAAACTAAGTGAAACATTCTAAATTATTTTTCATCTTTATTACTTGGCTCAAAAGACATTTTTAGCTTTGGCAATACCCAAGTGTTTTATTTATAAATATTGATGATAATCTATAGGACTGTGGATGAAATACAGCTGTTTGAATATTTGAATTTTGGGGCGATTAGTTTCTGCAAAAAGAAGAAAGCAAACTGTACTTCTGGATCTGCCCAGACAATGGCTTCCTTTCAGTATTGTTATGACTATGTCTCCAATGGAGATCCAGATTCAAGGAAATTTTTAAATACATTTCTCAAAAGTCAAGGGTTGAAATTTACACTGAAGAAACAGCTGTTAATCCCACTTGAAAATGGCTAACATATCCATTTGGTATAAAAAATAATCTATAAATAAAAAAGCAACTCCAGAATTGATTTCTATCTAACTGGATTAGTAACTTGCCATTTAGGGAATTTGTTACTCATCAGACATAAATTTCTTAGTATATTAGTTCATTTGAGAGTCTACATGTAATATTTAAGATCAATATTCATAGGCTTTCTTAAACTGATTTGTGCTTACGTGGATTCAAAGGGCTGTTATAGAAAGCAAACAATATTATGTAAACAATTATGTATTGTCATATCATCCACATACCTGCATAAAATACCCAGTAACCAAAGCTTTTCTTATATTAATATAGTAGTCCCTGCTTGTAAAGTCAGTACTTCGGCGAGGCAAATTAAATCTGTCCATAATTCGTGATAGCTGCTGGCGTACATTGTCTGCTGACATCAGGGACCTGTAGTTAATGAAGTTGTCATAACACCACTGAACCGATTCATGATCTACAAAGTTGGAGGGAGGGGAAAAAAAAGGGGACATGAATCATCCAAATAATTTAAAAGAAAAATTGGTATAAAGAATAAGCTAAATAATATAGAAAGGGGATTTACCCAAACCATCTTTATAAATATATCACGATGTTATCAACTTCCCTAAAATCTGTAGTGAAATTCAAAATCACAAATACACTAAAATTTTTGGCTACTGGATGACAAAACAATGATTTTGAACAAACTATTTCTAACGCATTATTTTATCCATGAACATCCACCTATTTGTTTCCAATTGGTCTAACAGGGGTGGGTTGAAGAAAATTTGGTAAAGAAAAGACAGCTTTAGATTATCAAAAACAATTTAAAAAATTTAAGTGACTTTCCAATGATTATTACTGAGCTAGAGCACCTGAAACCTCAAGTATTTAAAGTTCTACATCTTAGCGGTGGACAACTAAGGTTTAAAAATACAAGTGATATAGTTTATAAGAATGTCTGGACACCCCACTCATACGTTTAATTAACAGGCTGTATTTAAGCACTTCCAAGTATGTATTTACTATCAAAAGGACATTTCTCAGACAGTGATGAATCCCTGACAAACTTCCGACCAACCTAGTATTGCTCATCTTAAAGGGTCAAACTACATTACGATGTGAAATATTATAGTGATATCTTTATGTCCCAAAGAGAGTAACAAGGAGGCCTTCTCATAAAGGTAAGAAAGTTATTGTAAAATAGGGGGAGGGGTCTTAAAAAACTGGAACTGTGCTGATCCTTCTCCAGCTACTGTGATATACATTAACTTTTAATCTTTTTTTTCTCTTTGGTTTTAGGATTCTATCAATTATAACAAATGTTTTCTTAATAGCTCTTCAGAGGAACAACAAATATATTAACAAATGTTTACCAATTACAAAATATAGCCATATTTCATAAACAGGGCTGGTGGACAGGTGGGATAGTAAAATGAATCTTTAAACTGAAGAATCAATGTGTTAAAACATCCATTAATTAACCCATCAAGAATGAGAAATAAAAGTATCCATCTGAACTTACTGACATTTAGAACAAAGCACTGAGTATCTTCTGGAGATAAAACAGAAAGAAAGTATGCTTTAGAGCTACTTTTGCTTATCTCTGTAACAAGCTGAAAGGCAATGAAAACGCTGAAACTGAGACAAGAGGAAAAGGGACTTGATCTGCACTCTGGAGTATAGCTTCTCTGAGGTTCTAAAGTTTTAGAATATACAAAATGACAATTTTAAGTTGTCAAGATATATAGAACTATCAGATATTACTGTAAGAAATAATAAATGGGAGAGATAAAATCTAAAAATAGGAACATTATACTAAAATAATTCTAGGTATATATTTCTCACCAGTACAGTAAACTACACTTAAGATCTAAAGTCAAATATAGAAATTAAGGCACTGCAAAATAACTTAATCTAGTTTTGCTTTTCAAGTGTTATTTAAACAAATAGTATTAAGATGCATTTTAGCTTTACTATGTAACCATAGTATCTAATGATAATAGATCTTCTTGACTAATAACTGAAATATATTTGCTATTTTTCAAATATACTTAATGTTTCAATTAATAAAGTTAACACAAGATCTTTAGTGAAAACATCCCAGGATTAAATATATACGAAATGTCCAAATAGATCTGCAAGTCTGATATTAGCACTAGTGAGTGGATGCTATCATTCTAACTCATGACATTTCTTCTAAGTACTAGACCTATTTAGGAGTAAGATAAAGCTTTTATAGATATCTACTGTTCTATATTTTCACAGAAAGCTCCCAACTATCAAATACGTGCATAAATACAAGCATTATTTAGTAATTTTTATCATTTTAAAATTTAAATTCCTAATTTTAAAAATTGCATGTTACATTTATACTTAAAATCAAAATACAGTTCTAAAATCAATCCTAAATTTTATCTTCATACCAATTTTGAAATTGAAATACACTTCTATGCAAGTTATCAAAAGCTTTATGATAAAAGATCTCAATTTTAAAAAAATTAAAATGTCTTGTGAGAGTTAAAGGGTAAAAAAAAAAAAAAAAAAAAAAACCCAAAAAACCCTATTCTATTCCTTTAGAATCTTCTGATTTCCACTTGAATAGTATCTTACTAATATCAAAGGGTTCTGACAACCAAGATGGATGTGGATCTTGGCTCCTTCTCAAGCCCTTCCCTTTACAGCAGTTATCAGTCTGTTAACAGGTTCTATGTCTAATAGTCACATAGTATCAACCAATATGGTACAGTTTAGCACACAATAGGAATATACATTTCTTGAAATGACTTGTCCTATCAGGGATGAAGTCTTTAATATCATGCATTACTGGTACTTAAGGCACAAGAGATAAAATAAATGTTCTGAAGTAAACCTGTGTATTGACCATTATCTCTCGGTTTCTCAATCTTTTCATTTCCCTCCCTTATCTGCCCCAAATTTGTTAGACCCGGAGAGAGAAGGGTTTCGCACTTTTTCTTACCTGATATTCATAAATTCTAGTTAACCAATACCAGGGGTCATAGGTAAAACACAGATGTGCAGTACACTGGCTGCTATGCTCTGTTTCACATATTGGCCCTCAAGCACTTTTTGGACCCTGAGATGAATAAATTCACCATAATTTCTACAGAGATGTGCCGAAGTGAACAGACTATTTTAGAAGTGTAAATAGGATTTTTATAATAAAAATGAGTTACAAATAAAACAAGTGCAAAATGTGAATGTCAATGTTATAAATTAGGCTACTAATTTCTTTATTAACAGAAACCACAAACTCAAAAGTGATCGAGAACGCTCATTTTTGGTAAAAACGATGATGTAGGACTATCAGTCTTTGCATATCATCCAAAAGGTTGTATATCATCCATCTGATATGTAGAAATCAAACACTTTCAGAACCTGTTGCAGTTATTTCTGCATTATCTTTTTAAGTTTTCCTCTCATTTAATTTTATAAATGGTATATTCCAACAACAGCATCTAGAAAGAACTTATTACTCTTTCCTCATTTTCAACTAAATGAAAAATATTTTTCATGTTATTAAATATTCTCTGAAAACATGATTTAAAGCTAAAGTATCACATGGCTGTAGCATGTCACCGAACCATCTTTCTACTGGTGGGCATTTAGGTAGTTTCCATTTTTTTTTTTTTATTATCATAAATAACTCTGGGCCAAAAATCTTTAATCATATCTGTGTTCACAAAATACTAAAAGATAATTTCATAGATTATTTCTGGACCAAAGGGTATGGATTTGTTAAGGTTCTTAATAATATAAAATCTGCTTTTCATAAAGATGACAACAATTTGTATTTCCACCTCTGTTGCATGATTGTTCCACTAATCCCACCTGTACACAGCTTTTGTTTGTTTGTCTGTTTTTGGAGGGGTTTTTGACCGTTGCCAATTATAAAGGTGAGTTTGGTAACTCTCAATAATAATGCATTTCTTGAAGAGTTGAATTTTACTCCTCATGGAAATTTACAGACCACTGTAGCCTGAATGAGAATGGTCATGTTTGTTGCCTATTTTTTTATTTGGTTAGTTTTTACTTTTATGTAAGAGCTATTTACTAGTAAAAATATCAGACAGTAATGATCCTATAAATGATATAAAACTATTTACAAAAATATAAACTTTATGGAAATAAGCAGAAGGAAGTATATCAATCACTATGTTAGAGGTAAATTTTACACAAGTGTTTCATTTTTATTGCCCTGTATTTTCAAGCTTTCTAAAATTGTGCCCCAACCCCCAATTATAAAGGTAGAACTTTAAAAACCACGGGCCATTTCTATCTTAAATGCTACTCAGTTTTTTTCTAAAGCACCTCTGGGTTTCTAATATAAAATTGTCACAAATAATAAATGAAAGTGAGAGGAAAAAGAATCTTATATGATGCACGTGACATTTAGACAAAGAATGCCTTCAATCTAACTCATACTTACTTTGTTTAAAAGCATGGTAGACATTCAGCAGTGTCAGATGATCTCCATCAATGTGGGCAAATCTCATCTTGGCCTCATCTGCGGCTTTCTTGGCCTCCGTGGGGCGAACAAAACACTGTGGGACTAAACAAGGTTGGTATGGGCCCAACACAAACGCCCATATCGATGAGTCACGCATTCACAGATAGAGGAACAAGGCCTAGCTAGGTCAGTTCACAGAGCATAGGGCAGGGCAGGATGGCCTCCAACTGCATCTTGGACTGTTTACTACCTTGATTTGGTACATCAACACCTAACCACATCTGTAAGACAAGAGGGTTTCAAAGCTACAGAGTACCTGATTATTTTAACTAGATCTAAAAGTAGGCATCAAAACAGCTATTCTGAAGGCCATCAAGATACTAGAAAGCTCAACTTATTTCAAAAACCAGTGCTGATAGCTCTACCAGTAACCAGAATTATGGTGTCAATAGCCTTTTAGCTAAGTGTAATTTTTCAAAAGGCCATCCATTGAATCCACTGAATGGCTATGAAGGTTATGAAACTACACTTGCCCACTGCAGGGCTAAAAACAACTCTCCAACCAGTCTACTGCCACATTTCTACTGTAATTTTTTTCCTTAGTGTTGTGGCTATTACCAACTGGTGGGTATCACTATTAGCACCGGTGAGCAGAAGCATACGTAAACATAAAAAATATCATGAGATCTTGGGTTCTGATGATAGCAGTAGTGGTGGAAGGTTAAACCGCCTTTGAATTAAGAAAATTCAAAAAGGCTGGTGATATTCAGCCTAGTTTTTCAGCATTTTAATAAAAAGATTAGTAAATAAAGTCCCAAGTTTAAAAAAATGTTATTTGAATCAAAACCTCAATATAAAAGCAAAATCCAATATTAAAAAGTTGACAATTAGTCTGAAACAGTCATTATTTCAAGGGTCATCAAAATATGCTTAACTACAGTATTTGTTTAGAGCCTCGATATTAATTCACATAAAACTTTAAGTTTTACAAAGCGTGCACTACAGTTTTTGAAATACAACTTTCCTTAATTTACTTTAGCAATACCATAGTCATAAAAGCAATATGAAAATAAAAATACTTAACAGCTTGGGACTTTGTCAACACATTTTTAAAGCTGTTAAAACCTTGTCAATTCAAAAAATTATAAATTATAAGTTCAGATAGAAGATAATGGGAATAATCAACAATGAAATCATATACAGTTATCAAATTACTCTTTCCCACACAGTTTCCCCTTTAAAGATGCCAAAGAAGCCAAAGAGAAACAATGACACATGATCACAGTAAATATTAAAAGTCTTGCTTAATGTAATTGAAGCAAGTAATTCATACAAGTACAGAAACCTCTCATAGCTGTGAAAGTTAATGTGAACTAGCTAACAGTGATTAGTGGGAATAAGTACTCCGTAAGGCCCCTGATTTGCACTATTTATCAGGACCTGAAAACTTCAGAAACTATTTAAATGGAAAACAAAGCATTACAAGCTCAATAACCTTTTTGTTCCATGACTTCTTCCTCGCCCTTCAACATTTTCCACTACAAATGTCATGCTTAATAACTGCTGCATGTAAATGTTCACTCTCTTGATGTGCTAAAGATAATGACCAGTACACCCTATGTTTGGCAGAACTCCTATTACAAATAAGACATGTAGCTGGAAGATTTCAACTGCATCACCATGACCAATTTTAAAGGGACTAACATTCTAAACTCAAACAATAGTAATTATACAATATGCCTGATAAGAGAACTTTGAAAAATAAAAAACTAGGCAGATAAATACACAATCTGTTAAACTCCTGCCCTATACTTTCTCTAAAAACTACAATCTTGGGGTAAGCACGACTGGGAAATCTAACAAATAACATGTAAGAAAGGCAGACAACAACCTACCACCACCTCCGCAAGTGAGACTACAATTTAATTAAAATAATTCGATACACTGCCCTGCCCATCTGCTCTGAGTCTGATCAGTCATAACTCTGCAAAAAACATTTTAGCTAGTTCTTAAAGAAAAAATTCACACCATTAAAATATACCAAACATCTAAACTAGGCCAAAATTTTTATATTTAGAAACTTTTCAATTTATTCTCTAATTCCATTTAAGATTTTGAATTATTTGAGGCATTACATTATAATTAAGACCAATAAACCACTCTACAACTGGAAATCAATTCTCCCCAGTACTAAAACTAGTAATTATAGAGTACTTCGATGGTCAATAAAAACTCTAGGTTCAGCTAGAAGAATTGGTGTACGTTTGTGTGTTAACAACATTTATTTTTGGAAAACGTAATTTTCAAGTTACCATTCATTGTGGATTAAGCTTTACGGCTACTAAAACAGCACTACTTGTTCAGCTTAATGTTCCAGTTTTCAAAATTAGCAATTTTATCTATTAGGTATGGATTTTTTATCAAATGTCTTTCTTCTATTTTAAAAAAATTATCATCAGATTAGATTTGAAGCCTGAAATTATACATTAGTAGTTCTATTTATTTAATACTAAGCTTGAAATTAATGTTTGACTGCCATTGGAATATATATTTATATAGGTAGGAAAAGCTTACTTTAAATAATAGTTTGGGTGTCTCTCAGGCTCACTTAAATAGTGCCAAGTACTAGAACAAAGTTCTTCTGGTACTGTCAGTAATAAACTGCAAAACCGAAGGGCCTACTAAAGAACTCAGTTAACAATGTTGCTCAGACTTATTTCTTACTGAAATTTTTATTTGCACTCGAGAGAGCCAATGTTTTTACTATATTTTGTGTACGATGACTTACTTTATTTTTCTAAATACTATGTCGTTATGAAGCTATTTACAAGATATTTAGGAAACAAAATGAGTTTCTCAAAACCACCTATAAAATGCACTATCATGCTAAATATTAAAAAAGAAAACCAAAAGTGAAGTCCACCCAAACTTTGAAGAGCTGGGTTTTTTTTAGTTCCTTTCCCTCTATTACCTGACAACATAGCAGTAATAGATAGGACCTCATTAGAACAGTTGTAGTCACAACTTGCAATAACCATTTTAGCGAGCTGTGGATCTAGAGGAAACTCTGCCATCATGGATCCCAATTCAGTCAGATCTCCATCATCATTTAAAGCAGCCAGATAATTCAAAAGTTCTAGAGCTCTCATCAGAGTTTCAGGAGCTAGGGGGAAAAGGCAATCTATTAGACAAACTGCCTTCAGCAAGCAAAAATGTGAGAAAGTAGAAACTATTTATAAGCTATCTCATTTTTCACTCTACAGTGGGCCAAACTAAAAACTCAAACTGTCATCAAACTCTATTACAGAGATCTAGCAAACAATGAATCATATGAATTGCAAAATTTTCCTGCATATTAGTTAAAATTGTCATCTTCCTAAGTAATTGTTAATTCAACAATGTTTTTCAAAATATTTTTCTAAAAAAATTGGAAAATTTCTCACATTCCATGCCCACTCAATAATTCCTAGAATAATTTAATTATTCTAAAGGAAAGAAAAATTTGCTCATATAATTGTCACCCTTATAGTTTTAATGCTAATTCATAGGACTTATCTTGATGCTTACTGGAAGAAAAAGGTAACGTGTTTTTAACATATATATACTAGATAGGACAGAGAAAGAGAGTCAATTTTGGTTAAAAGGTTTGATAAAATATGTCGAGAATTCATACCTGGTGGATCCATAAAATCAAAATGCACCAAATCATCAATACCAAGTTTCTTCAACTGTAACACAACTGATCCTAAATTAGAACGCAAAATCTCAGGATAGGTGTTATCCTAGCAAAAAAACAAAAATGTTTGTTCTGTTGAATATTCTTTAATCCTTTTGCTCCAGAAAGCAAAACATATCTGTTCTCTGCCTCCTTAGCTATTTATTTACTTTGGCATTACTTCTACACCACTGAATCAGATGAGAAAAATATTTGTGGAATAGACTTGAAAGAAGTCACTTTCTGTGAACTATCTTTATAGAGCTCAAAGTGTCACTGCTGCTGTCCAGCTCAACTTCAGACTGTGACAAGAGTTGTACTGGTAGATTACAAAAAAAAAAAAAAAAAAAAAAAACCCCAAAAACCCAAAACAACAACAACAACAACAACAACAAAAACCCTCAGAAAAAAACAAAGAGCTTAAGTTGCCAAAAGGTAAAATGAAGTAAATGAAGGAATTTTCTTCTAATAACAAATTCAACTTAAACCTCCTAAACACAGAGGAAGAACAGAGTGAAACCTCATACCTGCATTTCTGTTTTATAAGCTTTCTCTGTGTAAAGTCTGAAGCATTTCCCAGGTCTGGTACGTCCAGCTCGACCAGCCCTTTGTTGAGCTGAGGCTTTACTAATTGCTGTCACCAAAAGGGACTCAACTCTGATTCGAGGATTGTACACCTATTAGAATGGAAATAACAGAAGAATGATTCTTCTTCAATTAAACACAAAACTGTGATCTAACGGAAGTACCCAAAGCCCACAGCTAATTCCCAAATTAATGCATTGATGACTATCACAAATCACGTTGCCACAGAGAATCTGTCACCCTTATGCTTTAACCTTCTTTCAGAAATTCTGACTCCATAATTCTGACAGACTCAAGCTAACATGAAAAAGCTCTTACCTAACACGCTGATCACCTTTACTCTTCCTAATTTAAAATAATTTCAGTTCTTCTACCAGTTTTACCTTGCTTTTAAATAGTGGATAGTGCTAAAGGATTCTGCCTGCAAAGAACCTGCCAATTCCAACACCTGATATCCAGAGTGGGCATCAAGAAAAATATTTTAAAATTGGCCCAGAGAAGTCAGTTACATGCTTTCAGTTTAAAAGGATCATCAAAAGCATGAATACTATGTATAATGAATTCTCCCAATTACGCCTATAAAATATAATCAAATGTAAGCAAAGATTTTTTAAATAATAAAACACAGTCTTTATTCAGTAGTCACTTTATTTAACAAGTGCTTGCTATTCAGTACTATTAAACTAGAGGTTAACAGACCTTTTTTCAAATACTATAACTGGCATATACCAGGAACTCTAGGTGAATAACTGATCTGCAAGGATGATAACCCTCTATTCTTATTATTACCCTTTTATTCCTTAAATATAACATACAAACCAAAACATACACCGTTATTATACAGAAACAGAGAAAATGCAACCTTAAAAAAAAATAAAACCTTAAAAGAAAAAAAGCCTAAGATTAAACATTAAACATGGGCTTAATATGTGAGAGCCAGTTAGAACACAGACAGATCATATTGCAGAAGTCTGAAAACAAAAGAAAAATACTTCTAAAAAGTTAACTTCAGCCATTAAATGAGTAGGCAGTTAAGTACTGTTAAGCTAACACTAATTTATAAACCATGTGACTACCATGCTAAAATATGTACCTTTTGTTTCGCAAATCCAGGATCAATCACAAATACCACACCATCTATTGTCAAAGATGTCTCTGCAATGTTAGTTGACACAACTACCTGTTTAGAAATAAACAGTATATAAATTATATTACAAGTATAATTCAAATGGCAGTAAGATTAGCCATTAACTTTCACTAACATCAAATTTCAATACAGTAAATACACTAGAAATAAGGTTTGCTCTTCAATGGCCAATGCTATAAAAAAATACTAATATTTTAAGAATTCGAAATTTTATTTACCTCATCTTAATAACTTCCTTTTTCAACAAAGGTTATTACTTCAGGTTATCACTCAACCACATTATGTTTTGATTGTTCACACAGACGGATAACATCAAAAGAAAAATATCAATAAAGCAACATGAGCTTATAGAATGTCTCCTTGACTGAACACTTCTTGGTTAATATCCAAATTGCACACAACATATACATCTTTCAGTACTTTCAGGCAATATTTACATGGGAAAATTGTGTATCACCAAAATGCAACTCAGCATTTTAAACAAAATGGTACGTAGGGGGGAAAACCTCAAGTTATAATCCAAGAACTGGCAGATCATGAGAATCAATATATGTTTTAGAAAGTATACAATCTCAAAAGAGATGACATGTAATATGTCGCTGCATACAAAGCAATTATTAAGAATCAGTTACATATTAATGATACCTTGCTTTTTTGTGAGTGTTTTACTATATTTGAGATGTTTTAGGAAACTGGTTAGGGTTTTGAGAATTGCATGTCGCGTATTTCCCTTTTTAAATAATGGGAAAATGAGATCCTCATTAGTATTTTTACTCAGAACACCTGATTTTCAGGAAAAGATTACTGCCATTAAGGAGATGACTGTATATGCAAGCAGTTGACACAGAAGATAAGTCAGATACAGAGTCTACTCTTATAGCTTTTACAGTTTGTAAAGGAAGATTAGACATGGAAAAAAAGTATAAATGACACCAAAGATTCCCTGTGAGATTTAAAATGGATTTATTTCCACAGCAAAGACAAGAAAACCTTCCTGAGAAAATGGCGTTTAGGAGAGGTACTGAAGTAAATGGGATCTATTCATAAGAGCAGGGACAAACGCTAGCAGACAGACTACTCAGCTTAAACAAGAACATATAGGCAATGCCCAAAGGCACGTGTAAGAAACGAAAAGAACTCATAGTAACAGGAAATCGTGGAGATTTAAAAACACACTGGAAAATCACTAGCAAGATATTACCTTAGAATCATTTACATGTCTAGAAACAAAATGCTTCCTTCTTGCATTGTTCAGTTGAAGACTGCTAATTAGAAAACAGCTAAGAAATCAGAGGTGGTTTGATGTTACTGAAATACATTTTTCAGAACATTTAGATGACACGGTCAATAAATAGAACCGAAGCAAACAAAAATAAGGCATATCAAGTTGATGGATGAATTTAAAGAAACATAACCTGAGTTTAATATTCTTACAGAAAGTGTGTTGTAGAAGCAATGGATTTAGGGGTAGTAGCACAGCCAATAATCAAACCTAAGTAGCTAAGTAAAAGTGGAAAAATTTTAACATCACCAAGCTTCCATTTTCTTTTATAACTCTTATTAGTCTAGCTAAAACGAGATTGTAAAAAAAAAAAGATATCGAATGTGGAATTACAAATTATACGGAGACTACTACATGCTTGTGATTATACAAGGTCTGGTTTTCTGGAATTGTGGGATGAAAACTGTTAATAGTTCTGGACAGATCTTTAGGACAGTAAAAAAAATTATTTTTTAAAAAAGTTATTTGGAAAAAGATACATTATACATAATTCTTCTAGAATAGAATACAGTCAATGTGATTAAGAATTTCTTGATGTGATCAACTCTTCAGTTATTTTAAAATAATTTCTCTCCACAGAATAATTTTATTTGGTGTGCACGTGTTTTCTTTGTGTGACAAATTATTAAATACTTGTAAAGTGAGGATGTGTGATTCTACAAGCGTTTAGTTTAAGAATCAGGTGATCATGCCAACTTGGCAAGCCCGTGTCATTACTGAGTATTCTGCATCTGAAACTTAAATTTCAAAATACAAGTGTTAAAAACAACCTTAGAGAAGTGTGATCTTTGGGCTTTTTCCAAAGACTAAAAGTAAATGGTTAAAAAGTTTTATGGTAATAAAAAATTTTTTGAGTAGAACCTATCTACTGTACTGATTTAAAAATTACTAAAGTGTCTATCACCACGAGAAAAGGGGCAGGGTTCTGAAACCATGAGAGTAAGTTTTGGGACAAGGAGGAAAAGTTATGCAACATATTTTATGACCTTAAGGGTATTTCTTCTAATGACTCTACCACTAGAGCCAGAGAAATACTACTAGCTAAGACTAAATTAAACATACACACATACATAATGCAAAAGAAGAGACAAATAAATGAGATGATAAAAGTTATTACACTGCCTTGAAATCTTAGCAGTGGGGAGAGGCAAGTCCTAAGTGTGTTCTAGATGTAAGCAGCACATGATCGACCTAATAAGGAACTGGTCAGAACACAAAGTGATCCTGCATTTGTCAAGGGACGAATTGGAATATATATATATATATATATATATATATATATATGTAAATGGTACAAACTTTCTAGATTCTAACTGAGCATTAAGTGTTCAAGCCTCATTGACCAAGTAACTATTTCAGGTAAATAACCCTAAATATATGATAAACCCCATGGCAAAAAGTTTGATATTCTTGCCAATTTTATCTTTTTTATATATTAAGTTTGCTAAGAGTAAACTTTCCTCTAGATTTATTCCCTTCCCCCTCTATACTATGCTTCCTACTAGAATCTACTTTTATTTCAAAAATTCCACTTCAAAGTAGTAGAACTTAGCATACATGAGTTGCTCTATCTGAATTCTATTTGGACACGATAATGCATTTAGGTTAAACTAGTTTGGATTTTTAGCTCCCAAGAAACTCTGAGGGAGTCTCCAATTCAGTATCAATATTAACTTGTTTATAAACATCCCTGCAGTACCACACTAAGTTATCTTCAGACAGTGGATCATTAAGGCTCTCTTTAAAACTACAGAACCATTTCCACAAGGGCCATTTCTGCTTTCTATTGAGCAATGTATGCTCTGAGCTATGTTAATCAGTAAACTATAACATAAGCTACAGAAAAATCAGCTATTTGTACGGACAAAATTAATAAAAACTAAATAAAATCAAAGAACAGTTGCTAGATTTTAATAACAGCAAACTTATAACACAGCAATTATAAGTCTTAGTCAAAAGATACATAGAATTGATCGTCGAGTAAACTTTAAAGCATGTACAAAAATGCTGTAGCTTATAGTCGAATACTTGAATAAACATCAAGAATTATCATAACTGGTAAAAATATCTACTCCTCACAAATATATGTATGGCATTTGAGAATCAGGTGATCATTAAAAATGTGAAATAGTTCACCATTAGTGCTACGTTAAAAATTGACCTAAAAGGAAATAAGTAACTTTTTAAAAGAATGCTAAGTCCCCAAATGACCATAAATCTTTACAGGCTACATTTAAAAATTTAATACCAAAAAGCTTTATTAGTTTCAGCACAAATTGTAAACTCTATTTTGTAAAAATTAATACAATGAGGAATAACAAAAAAAGTATCCATCAAATATGAAGTAATACAGAATTACGATTATTTTGTTGGGACTTTTCAAGACTACTATAAATATTCTCTTTGTTCCAAACCTTTCAATACTAATTATATTCTACTCTATACCAGCTATTATCCGTGTACTAGAACAAAATACATAAACAATTTAACAAAAAATGAATCAGACTGATTTTGCTTTTCAAAACTGGAGGCAAAAAGTAAATCCCTAAATGTTCCAATATAATTTTAAATTAATTGTGAAATGTCAATCAGCAACAATTAACATTCTTGAATAAACACCCCATTCCAATAACTGGCACAGTAATGTTTAATAAATTCATGACAAAGGATCGCCTTGGCCTCTAGTCCTTTGTTTTATAAGGTGGACAGGATATTATTGGTTGTGACATCTGTTAACAAGAACAGGGAAAACAGCAACTGAATGCCAATTTTTCCTGTTCTGCTATCTGCTCACTTTCCTTCAGAAATCCTGTGTGCACCTTCTTACCCTTCTTCCTTCCCCACAATCCCACCAACCCCTTTTTTCTTTCAATCTGGGCCAGGCAGGCCTTGGGGCTGATGGTCACCTGCTCACCTGCCTGCCAGTCAGTGCTTGGCCAGCACATTTTAGCAGCCTAGGTTTTCAACTGGCACTCCTACCTCCTTCCAAGCAGCTTCGCTATCCAGCGAAAAAAAAAATATGATTTGATGAACAGATCCTCCTCTATGAACCAGCCTTCTATAAAAAATTTTCATTTTACTTTAAACACTGACTTCAAAGTGTTTTTCCTTGAAATAAGAATGATGTATCAAATGCCAAGGGAAGTCATCCCTCTCTCTGGAATATCCAGGGAGTCTATGACAGTGCTCTTCTCAATCTCTAAGATGAAGCTAATGTCAAGAGGTAACATGATTTCCTAGCAAGAAGTCCTGTAGTTTTAGCTGAATGATGCACCATTAATGGATAATGAAGGGGTACTGTGACCCTTAGTTCTGATTCAGAATTAAAAGCCATGGTAAACCCAAGAATGGGGATTCCAATGATCTCCCATCATCTATATTATAATGAGCTGCTGAAGAATCATTCTTTACAGTGAAGATTATTCCTCAAAATCTTTAGGATTTACAAGAACACAAAAAGCAAGTTAAAAAAAAAAACTAATTCGGCTCCACGGGTTTAAGCTGTAGATTCTACGAAATTATCATGTATTGAATTGGCACCTAAATAAACAGAGCAAAGAAGGGCTCACATGTAAAATAAGTTTTAATAAGTGTGGGTTCATAAAGCTCAACGTAACTTAAAATAGAAGAGAATCACATGGAGACATAATAAATCTTACAATATGCCAATTTTACTCAATGATAAAAACACCATTTTAAAATAAAAACAAATGCAGATATATATGTACATGTTTTCAAGACAAATGCTCTGCCTGGAGGATGCATTAACGCCTCTTTACTATAGAAATGTTTAAGAAATTGCTATTTTATATACATCTAGCTACAGAATCAAGCTAAAACTTCAGAAAGAATTAGTACTTTTCAGTCAACAAATGAACTTCAAAACTGAATACTCAATGTATCCCTTAAAACAAAGTTTTCCCCAAAGTTCAGAGTGCAAATAAAGTAAGAGAAAAATGTTTTTAATTGTTCTAGAGACAATGCCATGACAGTAACTGGAAAGTTCAACATAATGAAGCTAGGATCAAACTATTTTTTAAGGCTTTCACTACTCTTGCTGATCTATGAAAAATTCAAAAACTGACTTTTTCCCTATTGCCTGTGAATTTATATTCCACTAGGCTGGTGTTGCATATTCATTCAGTAAATTTTTTCAATCTGAAAAATATTTCTGGTTCATTTAACTTTTACACAGCCATGTAAAAAATTAATTAGCCATGATATAGATATATCTTTGTTTTTTCAAATCATTAAAAATATGATAAAAAAGATACACAGAAATAAGAAAAACAATAGATTCCAAATTTGACAAGTACATCACAAATGAGTAACATTTCAGGTTAAGACTTCTTTCTAAACATATAAACTTAAAATTTATAATGGATACTATGAGGGGCTAGTTTGTTCTAGGTATGTTAGTATCTGTATACACCGAGCTTAATCCTTAACAATCATCTCCCAAGGTGATGAAGGTAATGAATTATACCCATCTCAAAAAAAATGAGAACTTTAAAACTAGAGATTAAGACGTTTACTAAAATTCACATACAGCTATAACTTAATCAATGGCCGAGCTTAAAAAATGTCAACGTCATCTTCGTCGTCGTTTTCAATCCTTTTCAAACAACGCAATCTTATTTTTCAAAGAATCTATTAGAACCCCTATCTCTTAAAAAAAATAAAAACATAGCTGCACAGTTTCAAACTGGAATGATGATCTCCATCCCATCTCAACAAAGTGCCCAGAAACAGGGCTAGAAATGCCTTACTCCCTTCCTGTGCCAAGCACACATGTACACCAAAAAGATCTAGTTCCTGCCCTCGGGAAACTCACAAACTTACGCAATATAATCTGCTAACAGTGCTACTTTAGAGAGCTGTGCAGAAAACATTTCATATCTATAGATGACACTTGGTTAGATCTTGAAGAAAATTCTAGGCAGAAGCCAAGGCACTAAAGAAAAAAGTGCTTAGTTTTTGTCAAGTGATTTAATGGGGTGAAGACAGCACTTTGCTCTCTTCTCCATCTTAAATTACCCTACCCAACCTTCCATTTACCAAGGAACTTCTTGAAGGGTGGAAAAAACAGTACCTGCTTTTTCTCTAAGGTCAAAATATATAAACTCCATCTAAATACATTTTTTAAAACTTTTAAAATGTAGATTATTTTGTTGTGTACAATCCAGTTCAAAATCACCCATAACTTAGTCCTCCATAATTCAATATAGTTTGATACCTCACAGAAAATTCTCACGATATATACAAAATGTTTACAGAGAAAGTTTCTACGCTACCTTTCTTCCAATTGCTCCATTCTGTTTTTTTGGAGGCGGAGGTTCAAATATGCGCTGCTGCTGCTGAGGTGGGAGTGTAGAGTACAATGGAATGATTTTAATGTCACCAACTTCAGGGCCTAAATCATCAACCTCACGTTTTATTCTCTTACAGGCTTCATCAATTTCCTACAAAATAAAAGTTTGAGTCTGAAAACAAAAGAAATACACACTGAAACATTTTAAGTACTCATCATAATCCTAGTTCTACGAAGCATTATTTTCAATTTAGTAATCAAAACTAATTTAGCAAATTTCATTGGGATTTCCAAATAATCCAAGAAACTGATTTCTCTAGCCAAATAAACATACAACTGCCTTATGGGCGTTCATTCCGTACTCCTTTTCTTAACGTCGGATGTCCTAATAAATTCTCAACAAATTGTACTAAAATTGAAATTTCTCACCCAGGAATATTTAACTGCAGTCGTAACCTTTTCGATTTTCACAATCTAAAAGAAATTGATGTGCCAGATTTTTAAAAAAGCCAATTAGGCTTTAATGTCATGTTATCACTAATACAATTATATGGAAGATTTGCTTCACCATTCCTAATGAGAACAAACACCTTTACAGTATATCAACATATTTAAGAACTAGACTGACCCAAATACTTGAGAACATCTTCAAAATTTCCCTTACCACAGAAAACTATTTCAATACATATGCATACAAACCCAGGTTTAAAGAAAGGACATAATGAATACTCAAGACTGTGAAACACAGAGGTAGGTGGAGGCTGTAGGGGTTGGCAAAATGACTTAAAAATCAGGAGGGAGATATATGTTAAATTTCACTGAAGCATTAATTCAGTTAAACTCAGAAGTATGTTAAACGACTGATTTCGCAGCCTGTCCAATGAAAGACTCAATCAGAAGCTATCCTTATCAAGAAATTATCATTCATTTGAAAGACAGAATATTTTTTCTATAAAAGGAAAAAAATTATCAGATAAATTTATTCCATATTTTTATTAAACTAGGATAATGTTCCTTGACTCTAAATGATTTTAAATCGAAGTGCAACTTTTTTTTTTCATGTTAAAAAACACAAAGTTCTTGGATACTTAAGAAGAAAAATTTTTTTTTGGTCATCTATTCTAAACATACTATTTTTCTTAAATAACAGATAAGGTCTTGAAAATTGTGATATAGAAAATTACTATTAAAAATGCCACATTAATAGTTCTCTTTGAGACCTAAAGTTTCTAAAAGAAAATGAAAAAAATGTTAATTCACTGAAAAAAAATATATAACAGATGAAAAATATTTTAAGAAAAAAATTGCTTTTAAATGCTGTATCTAGATTAGAATGCCCCCTGCTGGTATGCAAATACAAAATTAGATTTTTTTTCCTAAAAGAAAAAATGAAAAAACAAAAAACAAAAAACAAACAACAACAAAAAAAACCCAGCAGCCAATATTCAGAACACTTGCAATTTTGTTAATTTAATCGTATATTTGACTGGAAAATAAATTAGAAGGCACCAAACACCTACATTTCATATATAACATTAGAAAATTAAGTGCTCCAAGTTGTACATTTGCAGATTCTAGAATTTTAACAAGAAGATAATTTCAACTTTACTTGAGACTAGACTATCCAATCTGCTAAGCATACATGGAGCAAAAATGAAATCACTACTTCACGGCATATAAAGACATCTATAAACACCACTTTAAAGTCCTCATTGCCAGTTCAGAAGACCACAAAAGTCATTGACAGTCATCAGCAAAAAGCAACCATCTGCTGCTAAGTCATGAGCAACACTGAGAATTCAGACAGAAGTTCAAGAGTTTCTGATTTGATTAGACTTTCAGTTCCAAAAGTATTATGTTAGTAAATTATAGTGGACCCTACTCATTTGAAGAGGCTGAACTCGCTATGTGTGGAAAAGACATTTTACTGGGAAAAAATTAAAGATAAAAGAATGTGTTGTTTAAAGAATGGTTTTAATATCTCCAAGTATGCATTTACAATTGATATTTAAATTACAACCATTCTTATCTAATTCAGTAGTTGCAGCTCCCCTAAGTACTTAAGTCCAGATTTTAAGCATCAACATAAAAAAAAACATAAAAAACATTCTAGAATTCAAATCTTTCCCAACTTTTCACCAATTAAAACTGGTCTCTCTCAAATTGTCAGATAACTATAGAAGCACCATTGTTAAAGTGGTCAAAATGGTAATATGGTCTTAAAAATCATTTAAAAATTTCACAATAAATTTTATGGATGCTATTCAAATTTATGAAGACATGAGTAATAAATTCCCAGAATCTACCATTTCACTGACTAAGCAAAAAAAAACACAAAGGGTCAGAGACCTGAGAAATAATTATTTTACATATCTTTACCTACTATACGAAATCAATGAAAACGAAATATATTAGATCTGCTACCTTCTCCCCAAAGATCTTCAAATTTAAGACCAGCCACCTAAAGGGAATTTAAAAACATAACAGGATCCATATAAACCCAGTTCACAATTATAGTGACACTTTACTGACATATACTCCCGCTCTAGCACATGGCTGAAGACCATGGGTCTTACTTACTACTCCCTTCTTTTCCTCAGCTATAGGATAGTTGCCAAAATATCAACTAAGGAAGTTAACTCACAGACAAGCCTTTCAGGTCCTCACCATGAGGCCATTTGATATTGACAAAATTCTAATAACTCTTATAAATAATTGTTTAAGAAAATATGCTATACGCTTTGGAAGAAATGAGAAACTTTTATAAAGACCACACAAAACAAGACAAAACAAATACCACGACAGTGTTATTTACAGGTTACTTCAGTTTACATTCCATCAGAAAAGCACTTGGTACTCTTGCACAAAAAATATATAAAAACCTGGTCATTCAAAATGCATAAAAAGGAAGACTAATAAGGAGAGAGGTTTATCTGTAAAACTAAATTTGCAATACATCTTACTTCCCAAAAGAATAAATATAATTCTCTACTGGGAAAGATTTTGAACCCCCTAGCGGACACATTTAGCAATGTTTGTAGACATTTTTGGTTGTCAAACTGAGGAAGAGTGTCATTGCATCTAATGGGTAAAGGCCAGAGATGTGAATACAATGCACAAAGCACTCCACGACAAAGAATTAATTGGCCTAAAACATAGTGTTGAGGTTGAAAAATCTTGATCTACAAAAAAGAAAGTACAGCCAATGAGGTACAAATTATAAATCATACAAACAAAACTGAAGAAATGGACAAAAAAAAATTAGTCAACATTTATAGCTGTAAATGCAGTTAACATTTACTCAAATATAATACACCAAGCATCTCTGTAGAAAGTGAACACAAATAAAAGTTCACATTCCAGTGGAGGCAGGTGGTCAAACAACAGACCTCTGGACTAACTAGGGCTCTGGACTAACTAGGGCTATTTCCCACAACACTGTTTAGAGTGGTGTCATTAATGTCCCCCAGGTTTTAGACTGGCTACCATATCCCTTGGGAGCAATGAACTTTAAACCTAAGGGAATACAAAAATGGACCAAAGAACTTGTGGAAGTTGTAGATTCCTATATTCCACCTGTTTCAGCAAGTCTGGAACAGGACCAAGACCCTGCTTTATTTTAACAAACTCTCCTCCCCTCGGCAGATAACCCACTGACCACATTTAAGGAAAAAAATGTTCAGGAGCAGGGATCAGATCTTTTACTGAAAAGGGCCAAAATATTTAGGCTTTGCATCCACATACCATTTGTTGCATATTCTTTGTTTTTATTTATAACTCTTTAAAAATATAAAACTAATTCTTAACTAGTGGGCCATAAAAAAACTAAAACAGGAGGTCAGCACATGTAGCTACTTATGTTTAAATTAACTAGAATTCTGTAAAATTAAAATGTAGTCCCTCCTCACCAACAATGTTTCAAATACTCAAAAGCCTTATGTTGGTGGCTACCATATTGAACAGCACCGACAAGAACACTTTCAGCATTGAAGAAAGTTCTAATGGAACAGCACTGTTCTTAAACCTCGCTACTCAACCCTTGAAAACTTCAGCCTTACTTGGAAGCTTGTAAGGAATACAGAATCTCAGGCCCTATATCTTACCTTTGAATTGCAATCTGCAAGTTTTGTAAAGTGATATATATGTATATTATTTTGTGAAGCACATTCTAGAAAATTCACAAAGCCTATTAGAACAAATGCCAAGGTCTAAGAAAACCTCCCGTAAAAGGCTTTATAAAAACTTTTATCCAGATAGCTTTTCCTGAACTTCTATAGTCACTTAAGATAATTAACTTAAACATAAACACTAATGGTATAAAAAGGTATTAGAGTACATGGTTAAAAAAGTTTATGTATTTCATATATAATTGGCTTGAAAAAAACTTTAAATGTTGGGATAAAAATATATGCCAAGTTCTTAAATTTAAAGTTGATGCATAACAGAATTAATATGCCGAAGGCTAAATAATGAAGCAAATAATGACAATACCTCTTGACCAGTTAAGAAAAGCAGAAGATCTCCCTCCTCTTCTTCACACATATGGATTTGGATCACTGTTCGAATTGCTGCTTCAAGATAATCTCTCTCTGGTTCAGGAGTATAAAAGATCTCAACAGGATGTGTACGCCCAGGAATAGTCAACAGAGGACAGTTATCAAAGTAAATCTGGAATTTTCCTGCATCTAGGGTAGCACTCATAACTATAACCTGAAGAAAAAACAGTAAATTATTTGAAGCTGTCTTTAAGGATTCTTATGCTGTCTGAAAAAAACAAGTACAATAATGTTTATTGTTCTATATGCGTATCAGCTATAAGAAGCTTAAAACTGATAAATTGTGATTAAATACTAATAAATTGTGATTAAAAAATCAAATATAGAAGAGACTGAGCTGCAATAAGTTATTTATATTTTTTTAAAAAGTTAGAAATAAACCTGATATTCAATAAACTACAATATTATCTTCATGAAATAATACCATAAAAACCAAAGTTTATAAAGTTACAAAGTAATAAAGGGACTGTCAAAAGACCACCTTCATATGGGGAAAAACAGAAAGAAAATCCCTTTCCCCCCCAAAAAAACTAAAAATAAAAACAAAAATACCCGTGACATAGATGTAAACTTTTTCCCTTCTTCTAATTCACCTTTAATAACCATGACTTCTTTGAAAAAAATTCCTAAAATAAACACAGGTTTCCTTTTTAAAAAGCCACAACTACAAAGGGTTGCTCAGGTACAGGGCTGCATGACTGCAATCGCCTTTATGTTAATCATACATTCTATAACCCATTAAAAAGCTCCCTCCAAAAAACAGTCTGCTATAGAGTTAATTTCTACTTTTGAGTTTCTCCCCTAAAACTTCAATAGCTCATGAAGTTTAATAATGGTAATACTCATATAGTTCTTCAAATATATTCTTTAAAAGAATAATTTAATTTTTTAAAGAAAAACATACCCAGATACCAACTTTTTTTAAGACCCAGACTTTCTACCAAGTATATAATTCCCTTGTAACATAAAAACTAATATAATGAGTCTAAGTTCTAATGAATGGTGTGTGTGTGTGTGTATGCATTCGCACACACACAAAATGTAAAAAAGGAGAATTTTAGTCATTTTTAAGCCCTTATCAACATAGTAACACTGGCCAGGGTACAAATGGTATTAACAGGAAAAAAACAAGCCTGTAGGTTAAGCAAATGCATTTCTGAGGAGTGGGCTGTTCCGGACACAGTTATTCCCACTCTCCGACATTACAATTATAATGGGTGTATTTGTATTGGGACAAGGACAAAGATTTGATCCTTAAAGGAGGCCCCCGTACTTAAAAGTGTAGGGTGAGCAGGAAGGTTACAAAAATACCATGCTTATTTTTAAAAACTGGGTGGGTTAGAAATTGAAGAGATTTGGCTTAAAAATATATTACTAAAAAGTAGAAGTACACTTAAAAGTCTAAAAGAAAGACAAAGCAGACTAGGAAAAAATCAGTGTGGATGCTCGCTGGTTGCTTCTTTTGCAGTTATTCTTTATTGTTGATGAGTGATCAGCATGTGTTCTTTTTTATATATACACATTTTATGAAATGAGTAAAAGAAATTACCTCACCTTTAAATCTGATCTCTGTCTTACAACTTCCTTCAGAACACCCATGAGAATATCTGTAGCCAATGTCCTTTCATGAGCCTCGTCAAGAATTATTACACCATAACGCTCCAGGAGGGGATCATTCATAGCTTCACGAAGTAACATCCCATCAGTCATGTACCTACATTCACAAAGAATGTGTTGGTCAAGTTTCATTTAGGGAACTTTAAAACTAAACTTCATTACGTAAAAATGAAATGCAAAAACATCGGGTTAAGTCAAAATTAAAACTGCCTAAAAACAAACGTGCTATTGTTTTGAAATCATTTGCAAAATTAGGCTTCAAGAAAAAATTTAAGAGTATATATCAAACAAGCTATATATTATTAGATCTTAACAAGTGACTGTAATACTGAAATGCATTGAGAAAACAAATCTAATTACAAAATATAATGATCACATGGTTTCACGCAAATGCCAAAGCAAAATCTGAAGCATACAAATATACAACCTGCAAAACAAAACTAAGAAATCATTTTAAGTTGCTTTATAACATCGCCATGACTAAAATGTTACTACATGCAAATGCACACTCCCCTGCCCCACCTAATTTAATGAAATGATTGTAAAGCAGCACAAAAAGGAATACATTCATGGAATGAGGAGTAGCATTAGTACTAAAGAAATGCTGACAAACATATATGGAAGAGAAAAGCCACATGATTACCAGCTAGATCAATGAACCAGAGGAGGAAACCAGGCTTAGGAATAGCTCAAGAGAAGTCAGCTGAAAGATGGTTTGTAGAATGGTTGAATGGGTCAGCCATCCATTCCATTCCAGCTACTACTGTCACGAATACGAAACAACTATCCTGTTTGGTGACAGGACAAAACAAAGTCTGTCTGCAAATGCTGAAGTCACAGCTCATTTTGTTAAATACAAATCCATGATTTTATTTAAAAATTTAAAAGTCGTATAAAATCTGAAGTCATCATTTATGACTTCACTATTTTGGCTCTATTTTTCATAAATTAGTCTAACCTGATCTTTCATGGACCAACTTGATATTTTTAGCTGATGCCATCCGTTGGAGCAATAAATTCAGCAAATTGACAGTGTACAAGAGAAATGAATTCTCTTTATGTCACCTAAACACATTTCTGGAATCTACACAGCATTATCTGCAAGATTATTTTATATTAAGACCATGAAAGAAAAAAGTGCCAATTAAACTATGACTCAATGCCTTAACGACAGGTTAGCACAGTGCATGAATCAGCTATGTTATAGCCTCCAGTTGCTTTGAAATGTCTTTGATCTATTTGGGGACATTTGGTAATTTCTCCTGCCTTCCAATATTAGTACTGACATGAGATAGGCAATCCTTTTGCACATTATCTCAGTAGCAAAACATAATACAGTTTTCAACTACTTGTAAGTAACTTTCCTACATTCAACAAAACTTATGTTTTGCAAAAAAAAAAAAAAAAGTCACTCTTCCAACAAATATTTGCTAAATATTTATTAGCAAACTTACACCCTGCTGCTCAGTTTCCAAGCCTACTCATTTCAATTTGGAATCCTAGTATATTTTTGAAAGCATTTTAATTAGCAAATAAACGCAATATACGGTTCATTACTTACTTGAAATAACAATATGTACAACTAAATCAAGTTCAAGAATTCACAATGACAACCAAACTGCCACCAATTTAGGAGACTCATAGATTTTAAAATGTGCAAGAATTTCATACTAAAATTGAGAAAAACGTCACAACTGATAAAGTATCTGACACTGACTTGACAACTCCTTAAAACTCATTTTATCTTTTTTAAAATTATTTTTTATTTATTATTATTACTTATGCCTACAGCACCTGGTCTTCCTAGGTGGTCTCCCATCCAAGTACTAACCAGGCCCGACCTTACTTAGCTTCCGAGATCAGACATCGGGCTTGTTCAGGGTGGCATGTCTGTAGACCACAGACCGTGACTCCACTGGGGCGCGAACCCAGGACCCTCTGCATGTAAAGCAGACGTGCTAACCGCTACACTATGAAACCATGTCCTAAAACTCATTTTAAAAAGCATCCTCTTTATTTTCATCTTTTTCCTCCTCACACCCATCCAGCTTCGACAACAAAACGTATAGCGATAGTCAAAGGCAGAGAGAGCTGACCTTAATATTCATTCTTTTATATTCTTCTAAGAAGGGAAATATTAGAAATGGCAGATGATAAATATTCTAAATTAGATTAATGGAATATTTTGCCTTGTTTTATTAACAATTATGTGTATTACATGTACTGAGTTAAAAGGTCAACTGAGCTCAAACCCTGACTTCCAAGTTCCAGGGACAGAGTCCTGGATATTCTTCAATTTAATCTGATCCTCACCCAGTGATCCAATTCCATGAGATGCTATAGTTATCTCCTGTATCACCAGTTAATAAAAAGATGGTCGTTTGCACAACAGAAAAAGCTTCAGGAAAAACAGTATTTTTATAGTTGGAAGGACTCAAAGATACAATCAAATTGGATGCTTTTACAGTGAAGAAAACAGAATATTGGCAGTTAACTTTTTCAGGGTCTCGAAACCAAAGAACAGCTTACTTACTAAGACTAGGTATCAGTGTACCAAATCCGATTCTGACTCTCTCTGACACTAAAACTCTCCCTCAAAGTCCCGGGGGAGAGAGGGGGGGAGGGTGTGTGTGTTTATGTATAACAAAAAGCTACCTGATGATTTGCTGTACTCTTAGATGAAGCCCTTTGCTCTTTAAAAAAAAAAACAGTGCCTGAAACAGGGAATAGAAAAGGCATAACCAGGTGGTCCTGTAAAAACTACAGCCATTTTCCTTTACCCAAGTCAAGTTTTACTAAGTTTTATAGTAGTAATGAAATACCCAGGATAAAAGGTAAGTCACAAGAATAGAGTGTCACAAAAATAAAACTGTGATTATATAATTTTTAAGTTTCAATAATGGTCTAGTAAAAAAAAAATTGCATAGGACAGCCAAAGTCTGCCTTTTACCGGGTATCCTATTATCTACAGTTTTTTCTGTTTTGGGACAGACTCACTTAAAAAAGTCATCTGCATCACCTAGGAACTGGTTAGAAATACAAAACTTGGGTCTCATCCCTGACCTGCTTAATCAGAAATTTTGAAGGTGGTGCATAACAATCTGTTCTACCAAGCTTTCATGTGATTCTGATGCTTGCAAAAATGAGAAGCACTAGTCCAAATCAAGTTAAACAAGAGGCAGAAGAGGTAGATTGAGCAAAGCAGACTCCAAAAGCAGCAAAACATCCTTGGATTAAGTCAGAAATAGTTCATATTTCCAACCACGACGTTTAATGAATAAAACAAAGTAAAGCAAAAAAACCTAGTGTACTGAGTACTATCAATTTAGCTTAAATACTTTTGCAAATGGCTCACACAGACAACATAGTACAACCACAAGCCAATCACCAACCCCGATCCCAGTCAACATGACCAACTGTGATGTAAATAAAGCATGGCAAAATATTATGTACTGCACATGCGTTACTTGTTTATAGTTTTGTGTTTTTATATATTTATAAATTTTCGAAACATCTCATTGTCCAGTTAAAACAAAAATCATAAAGGAAAAAATATCCACAGAAAGGTGAAAAATGTTTTCCAAAATGCCAGAAAATTTTTAAATAAACTATGTATTATTCATAATTTTAATGAATGTCAGTGACTAATGCTCAAGTTATGGGTGATGAAAAAACTGTCTTCGTGGGGAAGCAAATAACATAGTGCTATGTTATTTGGTGCAGGTGTATGGGGGAAGGGTTGAGGGAGGGAGGGAAAAAGGAAGAGCCTTCCTGAATCCCTTTCTTGAACCTTACCTCCCCCCTCCCAAATGCCTGATTGATCAAAGATGTTTGAAACGAAAACATTCTAAAATACAGGGATTAAATTATTTAAAACAATCTTAGGCAAGGTATAATGCATAATCCAGTGTTAAAATAAGTGGTTAATTAAATACTTGTACGCAATTCAAGGTTTCTGCATGGCATGAAGTATAAACAAAGCAAAGAAACAAATGACAAACTGGACAAAAATTGCATCTTATACCCAGAATGCTAATTTTGTTAAAAGCTCCTAAAAATCAATAAGAAAAAAGTTAACCAATCATAAAAAGATAGGCAAAGAATATGAACAGATATCAAATTTCATCAATCCTATAATACATTTTTTTCAAATTTACTTTT
Organism: Pteropus vampyrus; assembly: GCF_000151845.1. Taxonomy (NCBI): domain Eukaryota; kingdom Metazoa; phylum Chordata; class Mammalia; order Chiroptera; family Pteropodidae; genus Pteropus; species Pteropus vampyrus. The sequence continues at coordinate 7,893,307 of NW_011888786.1, forward strand.
TCTGTTATTGGGATGCATTCAAAATAGCAACTCACAAATAACTATCAACCAGGTAGCAATACTTCTGGGAAAGATGAAAAAAGCGCTATTCTCGGATTCCAAAAAGAAATACAAATGGTTCATAAAGATGCTCAACTTTATACAAAAGAAATGCAAATTAAAATCATAAAGAGATTCCATTTTTCAGTTACAATATTGACAAAAAGAAATTCCACAATGTAGTACTGGCAAGGGAACAAAAACAGACGCTCATTTGCTCATTCCTTACTGGTCAGAGTAGATAAAATCTCTGTGGAGGGCAAACTAGAAACAACTAATAAAATTCAAATATGCCCTTTGACCCAACCAATTTTATTTTTAGGGAACTCATTTCACAGACATACACCGGTGCATGTGTGGAAAAATGTGTGTACAAGGCAGTAGGAGGGTACTAACGAGGGCAGCAGCAATTTTTGATAACAAAAACTGCAAATTTTTGTGCCAATCAATAGAATCAGTTAAATAACAAACTACACAGCTATTAAAAAGAATAAGGCAACTTTATATTTACTGTTCTAGAATCATCTCCAAAATACAATGTAAGTGAAATCGGCAGTCATGTGTCTTGAAACAATGCTTCTATAAACGGTGAAAAAGTTATTTTGTTCTGAAAATCCTAGTTAGGAAGTGCTGTTCCATTACTGTTAGGGTCTGGTTACCTTTCAAAGCATAAGCTTTATCAAGGCTTAACTAAATATGCAGATAAATAAAAACTATGTGTCTAAATAATCAAACACTTGACTCAGTACGACCCAAAGAAATTCGTGGTATCTGCTTCCAAGGGTATTATAAATGACTGGCATTGTTTAATCTGAGTAATTAGATTTACTGCTTTCCCTATTACCTAGGAAAGCATTACAAATACACATGGAGATGAGGATGAAGATGGAAAGAAGCAACATACACAGTCGTTAAGAGCATATCCTTAGGTTCAAGTCCTTGCTTTCTTACTGGTATCTGACCTTGAACGAGTCAACTTCTCTAATGTGCCACTAGTAAAATAATATGGTGGCTATTAATTAAATTAAAATAAACAATGTATATAATGCACCTAGTACACCAACTGCCTGGCACTTAAGTATTCAATAGAGTAGAATTCTACACTATACTGTTTCACCTGATAAATTAGAATAACATTACCCTCTCTAAAACATTTTGTAGTAAAGCCACATTTATCCTTACCAGTTGGATAAATGCAATTACTCTTAGCACAGAAAAGAGAACAGCATCTATCCTAAGTTGTATACTTCAGAAAAGCCTGAAAAACTATCAACACACACACAGACACACACAATCAAATGGGTAATAACTATATAAAAAAGTGAAAGGGGTCTGGAATTTACAAATGTATTTTACAAATGTTTGAAGTTTAAATCCCACCTTAAGAACTAGACATTTTACTGCATACTGGAATTCCAAACAGAGGGCCCATATTCAAGGAAATGGTGTTAGTCCTATATAAATAGATTGATAAATGATGTAGAGGTTTTAAATATAAATGAAATATTTAAGGTTTGTATAAATTTTCTATTTACCACTAAGTTTTTAATGGTAAATCCACTACAATCCAGTCAAGTCACATGAATGCCTCTATTAAAGAAAAGCTATCCACATTAAAATGCCTGCACGAACACGTTTCTGCATAGTTAATTTCTTCAGTTATAATAGATCAAGACTTCTAAAAGAGACTATGACCGAAAGATTTATTCACTTTTATTTTCCCTGCCATGTAACATATTTTTGTTTATAGCCCTTATGAGTAAAATACTTTTTGAATGACAACAGTAAGAAACAGAAGAACAAAGCTAAACAGCTTTCACTTATCAGGAACTATTTTAGAAGACAAGACTATATATAGCATAATGATTTTATAAAACAGCTCTTTTCACTACTAAATATGGTGAGACTGAACACCCTAACCATCCTTCATAATGACAACACTATGAAATGGCTGATTACCAAAAAAAGCAAACAATTTTCAAATATGCTCAGTGAATGCCATTATACTTATTCAATAGCTACAGATAAAAGTCATCAAATTACCTTCCAACATCAAAACAATTTCTTCCAGTATCAGTTACTTCTGTACACCACAGGTACAAAAAAAAGAATTGATCATCTACTCTAAATATAGAGGTCAGTTTAAAATTTGAAGTTATTTACCTCTTTTAAGTGATCTAGCTATTTTTAAATTCATCACTAATTTAAGAATATCTTCTGTGTATCCAAATGGCTAGCACTATATTTTTCAATTTACATAGTTCTATGAAATTAAGACAATTTCGCAAACCTGATCCCTGTGAACACAGCAGCTTAAAAAAAAACAAGACATTTTGTGGTTCAGTATTAAGATCTCCTAATGGACAGTTTATGTATAATCCCCTAACATAATCCGAGTTCAGATTACTATGTAATCTTAGTATCGATGTACTGTGATGCACCTACATAACGATATTTCGGTCAACAACATACTGCACACATGAAAGTGGCATACTATGTAGCTCGGTGTGCAGTAAGCTATACCATCTAGGTTCGTGTAAGTACACTCTATGATGTTTGCACAACAATGAAATCATCTAATGACCTATTACTTGGAATGCACCCCATCGTTCAACGGAGTATAACTATATATCCAGTCAAAAGAATAAACTACTTTTGGGTATATAATTGTTAGCCTATTTCCAGAGAATAAATATGTTCTGCCTTAATGCTTCAAAACAACTTATATTACTGTTTTCCATACTGTTAGCATGAGGTAGTTCAGAGTTTCAACTGCACATCATGCTATACTCCTTTTGATGTTATCTTTGAAAAGCTGAATTTTTCATATTTGTGATAAAAGGCAAGTACAGTTGACCCTTGAACAACATGGTTTTGCACTGCATAGATCCACTTATTATATGGATCTTTTTTCCAATAAATACCTGAACTATTTTCCATCTAAGGCTCGGAGTCCATGGATACAGAGGACAAACTACAAGCACTGATCTACTCCATTTTATATGGAGACTTGAGCACCTATAAATTTTGGTAGTGGGGGGAGTGGGGGGCAGTTCTTGGAACCAATACCCTGTGGATACTGAGAGACAACTCAAGCTGGACATGACTGATGATGAACATGACCGACCAGCACCCCTAACCCCCGCGTTCAAGAGTCAAGTGTATAAGGCAAAAATCAGTGAACAATAAAGGTGGCAGTATCCAATCTGATTCCAAGGTTTAAGAAACTGCCCATATTTAATTGGCACAGACATCGTATTAGGAAATAATGGTGATTAAGAATGAAATTAAAACACTGGATTTTTCTTTCAACTTACATGTATTTGTTTAAAAGGCTACTAAGCTGTTAGAACATAAATACTTAACTTGTTAGGAACTACTAAACAAATGGAATTCTGAGTTATTTCTTTAGGCCTGGGGTACCATGAAAAAAATTACTCAGACATTAGGTATGCTGTAAACCAAGGCATGGGAACTTCTACTCTATTTGAAACCTACTCTTCCTGTCAACAAAGTCTCTCAATCTTTCTCATCTCAAATGAAATACCTCTCCAATTCATGTGACACTCAAACTACTTTCTTAATTGCTTCACAGCTTACCTCCTTCAACCAAGTAAAAGAGCCAGTGACACTAGCACAGTTCCTTTATGTACTTAACGTTCCTTTCATTGGTAATGGGATAAACAAAGATTTATATAGGCTCAAGTTCAATTTGATGTATTATTAGCAAAAGCATTACACAGTATGATGCAACACTAATCTTACTACAGTCACAATAGCACTACATATAGCATCATATTGATTATGAGGAGTCACATGAAAAGGCACCATATAGTATCTTGAGTAAATTGGAATCTTTAATGTTTTAATGCATTTCCAATACCAAAAAAACAGTCACATGAAAAGGCACCATATAGTATCTTGAGTTAAATTGCAATCTTTAATGTTTTAATGCATTTCCAATACCAAAAAAAGGACAAAAAGAAAGCAGACAGAAAATATGAAGCCCCACTTGTACTATGTATAGCCTCATGGTTCTTAGCAGAAATGCTTAAAATCAGCAACCAAGGCATACAGCTTTATTTCTGCAAATGGCCAAAACACATTTGGCATATGTTTCAGAGTTAGATGTCTAATCAAGCAAAAGAATTGCTTAAGAAACTAACAACAGATAAAAAAGGCAACTAAATCACTTTTCAAAACACTATCCATTCCTCAAATTTTGAAAGAAATGCTCTACCATCCTCACAACAGAATTTACAGAAAGCTAGAATATGTAGGTTCTATTTTATATGTTTAAAGATGTTGGCACTGTAAACAGAGAGCTTTCTATAACTAATTCCTTGTGTTTAAGGATAAACACAAAGGTCAACTGTAATAATATATGAAGACCTTTAGGAAATCAAGTTAGCTTTCTATGAATTAACAAAGCCAATAAAATCTAATTCTAGAGCAACAGTGATTTTTTTTAGTCTTTCTGATAGGAACCACATAAGTGGTGAACAAGCCACATTTATTCTTTATTGCCACCTCTTTCTAAATATCCAGTAAAACTGTCTTTAACTTCAGTGCTACACTTGAATTAGAACAAAGCCTACCATGTAGCAGATGTTCAATAAATTAGTTTATAATTAATGTCTGTATAATTAATGATCTTTAAAGTACCAGGCCTGTTTCCACATCTCACTGTCAGCCTTAAAACAATATTTGGATTCATTCATTCATTTCATAGTGACAAGTAATGTCAAAGTTCAAGTTAAAAACCTTCAAATTATAATTCAATTGTTGTGTTAAAAGGAACTTCATTAAATTGGTTTTATAAGCCCCTTTCTAATTAACTGAGATAACTGAGTTAACTGGTTAACAAGATCCAATAATTTCTCAAACTGGGAATCTACCATCACTATCCGCAGCAGCAACAGTAGCAATGTTGTCTTAGCACTTGCTGGGTGACAGGAATTACTAAGGGCTCTACACAAATTAACATATTTGATCTTAAAACAATCTTATGAAATAGTTACCAGCTCCATCTTCAGAAAAGCACTAAGCAGAAGGAATTTAATCAATGTAACCAAGATCACAGCTAGTAAGTGGCAGGAGTAGCACACAACTAAGGCACTGTGATCCTGAACTCAGTGTTCTAGGATCTATTTCCATTTGATTCTCTTCTCAAGTCATCTATTTTAAAATGAGTCTGCCTTGTTGGAAACCACTCTGGAATCTCTATGTAGGTCTTATGCAGTTTGTGCTTCAAACTGTTGTTTCCAGGGCCCCCAAAGTGTGGAAATCTGCTATGGCAATGCTTGGTAAATCCTTCCCAATGTCAACCTTAAAGATTCTGTACCAGCCAGCTCGCTGCAGCAGTTTGCCCTAGGCTTCTACATTTGCTAAATATTTTTGGGTTCCTTTCATCTTCTTGCCTAGATTGCCTTTTGGAGATAAAAAAAAAAAAAAAATCCATAAGTTTCGAATCCACACTGTGTAAAGCAGCACTTCTTTAACTGGTTTGTTCGAACTTCTCTTAAATTTTACGGATTATCCCACTTTGAAACCCAAGACTGTTCATTTCTCACTGTCACTCAATTATAGATTTGAACGCTACATTCTGTCTTTAACTTTTCCTGATTATCTAGCAGCGTGTCCTGAAGTTATATATAAGATAAACATCTCACCATGGTACAGACAACTAATAAACAGGTGTCTTTGAGAGACCTACAATATATTCTGCTTCATAAACATTACCCCAGATTTCCCAGATTGGGTCCTTAGTCTTGTGACAGATTCCAAAATTGAAATGAATCTGATACTCAAAGGCAAACGACTTAGAATAAAAGCAAAGTATGTATACCAAATTGCCCTGTCACTATATATACCTTCCTCTCCACCAAAAGAAGTTTGAACAAATCAGGAAAAATGTCTTTCCATGAAAAACTTACCCCTTTTTCATGGTTATACTGAAAATTCTCCTAGAGTCTATTATTGTAGTGACAAATTTTACACTTCTCCCTTCCATTTCCTCATTTTTTTATTTAAAAAAAGGTTCCGTGCACAAAGCAAGCATATAGAGACATAATCTCCATTCCCAAAGAGTTTATACTCTCTCTGATAAGGCAAGAGAGATAAAGAAACCAATCTGTGACCATCCATACTGTCCATAAACCAGTCCTACATCCCAAAAGTGATCTGGCATGGAAATGTTAATTTACACAAATCAGCTGGATACTTTAAATGTAGAGACTCTAATGCCTTCTCAAGTAACAATTATTTTTCCCTTCAGAAATAAAGTAAAAAAAAAAAAAATGCTGTTCCATCTGCCTAGAACATTCTGCACCCTGTATCTCAAACCCTCCCTACTCTAGCAAATCATTACTTTCAATTCAGGCCAACTTAAATTAAATTCTGCCTTCTCCGATCTAAACTGAGTTCTCAAATCATGCTTTCATATAAACCCCAATATTCTATTTCAGAAGCCTAATCACAATTTGAAATTTTACCTTTACTTTTTATTTACCGTGTGGGGACAGAAACCAGATATACTTTTTATTACTGTACCCAGCACTGTCTGATATACAGAAGGTATTCAGCTGTGAATCAAACAGTACTTGTATAAATTACTAGGTTCCCTCAATATCAAAACAGATCACTAATTTTGCACCAAGAGGAAAAAAACAAAAAAGAAACATCATCTAAAATAACAGTGAAATTGGCTATCAAACAATCTTAAATATTATGTTTTTCTGAAGGTTCAAGACTATATAACCGTTTTATTCCCTAAAGAATTGTCGGCTCCAACAAAAAAAAAAAAAAAAGATGTATTTCATTAGTTACAACCCTAACTATAATGTGTTTCTTAAAGTCCACAGCTAAAGTCTATCAACCTCTTCTTCCTTCCATTAAAATGAATTGTTTTTCACCAACTGGTCACAAATTTGGCAACATATCTTTCACTAACTGGTCTGTTCTTCTTTAGCCCCAACCCCTTTTTTCATAATTTCCATTCTAAGATGGCAAAAGGAACACTTCAGGGGGAAAAAAATTAAAGCAGGCAAACACAACAAACGAAAAGGAAAAACCATTTATATAGCAGTGGTGGTTCTGCACTAACTTGTCTACTGTGACTGGATAGGTAATTAAAGCTGTTCTAACAAGAGTGTGTACTCATTTGTACAAATTCTCTGAAAATTGTACAATATTAGACCTAGAACCTAAAATTTATATATATATGTGCGTGTCCCCATACATTGAAGAAACTATCTCTGGACCCTTAATCTGTAGAGATGACTTAAACTTATTTATCTAGAACTCTCAAACTAATTTAAATAATATTTGTTTATCATCAACAATAAATCAAAAAGGACATGGTTACATTCTGAGTCCCTAATGCAAAAGCTTCTGAAGTTAGTCCTCTTTATCAACCTTTTATGGTGAAAACTTAAAGGCTTCTGGCTACACAATGGATATCTATAAGCATTTGAAATGAATACATAAGCATATGATAATAATTAATAGAAGGTATTGATAGTTGTCTGATGTAGTCAATCACTCTTCCTACCCAATTAACTATATAGCTGATCCTCATTAAGTTAAGGCTTTAGCTGTTTCTAACATCTGTGTTCTCATGATATGGGTTGATAGATGACTATACAAAATATATCTAGGGATTCATAAAACACTTTTTAATGAATGAACCATTCCCATCAGTCAAAACTACAACTAGCCCCATACTATTAAATAGGACTTAACATCACTTAAAAACACCACTAGGTTAGCTTCTAGCTCCTTCAAAAGATTCTCCAAGAAATGCCAATAACCTTACTCTGGAATAATTTTTTAATTTGGTTGTAGCCTCTGGAAACTATTTCATAAAAAAATCACAATGCCAAAAGTACTTTCATTTTGAGCTAACCAATCTATTTGTTACTTGTTACTCCCTAGCAAATGAACCGAAATTTTTCACAAGCGAACATCTTTTGAAAGCCTGCCACTTCCTACCCCACCCCACACACATTTTGCCCCAATACTGCATATAACTTTCTCACCTCCCAATATCCAAATTCTTTTCTCCCTGCTCAACTGTGGCTTACCAAGAAAAGTTCAATGCAGTGAATCATATATCAGAATATTATTCCTCCTAAAAATAAGTTAAATCTGCCTTTTATTATCAAGTCATTTACATTATTTGTATTTTAAATAGAAAACCACGAGCTGATTTTGCTTATGTAATTCTTTTGTCAATTATACTGTAATTACTACTAATCAGTAATGTATCACTGAAGATTTCTTCAATGAAGATTAAGGTTTAAGCCAAAAACATGCCTCATAAAGTCATAGACGAGCTGACTAAGTAAACACTTAACTCCAACTGTTATTAAAACTGATACTGAATTCATGAATTTAAAGATCTAATACATGAAAAATTTAATATGTCATTTTACTCCATAACACTATTCATAATCCTGCTATCAAAGGCTCATGTCATTGCCCATGTAACATTTTCCTCCAAAACTGTCTTCTAGAAACAACCTCTGGGAAGACTGCATCATGACAAAAATAATTTTTTTTAAATGATTCATATGTGATTTATATTTCTCATACATACAAAATAAACAGAACAAAAGAAGATTTTCAAGAGAATTACATACATTTCTAGTCATGCAGAATGAAAAGTGTAAGATAAGGATAAAAAAATATACAAGTCAAAGGAAATGTTAGGAAGCTCAATATGGTAGTCAATCACGTGCACAACAATATTATGAAGAGTGAGAACTGAGAATTCTAAGAGTATATCACAGAACAAAAGACAATCCTCCTTTTAGCTCATAACATATGCATGGTATTAGCGTATAATTAACATTAAAAGCCCTCTCCCCCAAATAAATCCTAATCCATCCCATACATCATTCTAAACTTAATGTCTTTTACTAAGATGTCACTTTACTTTTCTATCACATTTAAATCATATAACATTTCACCTAAGATAAAGCACCAGGTAACTAAAATCTGAGCTTTGAACTTCAACGTCTACTAATAGCTATATATATTACTATCAAGAAAAAGAATCCACATTAAAGTATTATCTAATAAGTCTAAAAAGTCTTATCGTTTTGGACTATTCTAAATGTGGATGACTCGAGACTCCACTAGCAAAGTTTCCTGTCTAGTAGCAGAAAACTAAGAGAAAGTGTCCATTTTTAAAGATAGTACTTACTTAAGAATGGTTTTTGCACTACTGCAGTCTTCAAATCGAATGGAGTAACCAACTTCCTGGCCCAACATCACATCCATTTCATCAGCAACTCTCTGAGCCACACTCATTGCAGCCACTCTCCTGGGTTGGGTACAGGCAACTCCTCTCTTGGGTCCTGGTAATGATCGCATGTACTCCACACACCACTGTGGAATCTATCAAATAATTTCACATTTACATTAATTCTACTCTGCCTGCATATCAGATATAGTTAACATAAAGTGTTTTACCTCATTCTAGTAATTGAAAAAATTCAATTAGGCTCAACACAAATTATTATTTATGACTCAAACTTATAACAGCATGAGCACTCAGCCAAGGAAAGGTCATGTATAATACTAACATGACGTAACTACTCGAGTGGGCTAGGTCCAGAGGCTTTGCTGGATACGTGCTCTAGTATCAACTTCTACTATTAACTACTATTCTATGCGCTGCAAAAAATTCAACTTATAAAAAATTCTACTTTATAACAAAGGTTAGTGTCCAAAAATATTCTAAGAAACTATAAATTCCTATATAATTTGGGTTACAAAATGCAGGTGAAAGTAGAAATCATATCTACTTACAATTATAAAGCTGTTATCTTCAAATTCAATTCAAATAATGTTTGAATTAAAAGCAGGCAGAACCTAACCGCTATCCTTCTCCCCTCAGGTGAGGTACGCACAATGGCAGCACCTTAGGTACCACATTAAAAGTCAATTCTAGTTAACTGTCATCTCAGATTCAAGATGACCGAGAGAAGCAGCACTTCCCTAAAGAAGGGCAGCCAAGGGAAAAAGAAGGAAAAAAACACCTAGTATAAGTTGGTTGATTGCCATGATGACAAGGCATTTCCTCTCTGTTCCATTATCAATAGAAGCTAACAGATCCTCCAATTTCATGGTTCTCCATTCACTTACTTGGGGGGGGGAGGGAGGAAAAATATCTTAAGTGCTTACATTAAATGGGAATCCATTAACATACGAACGTGATGGGTCTCCAGCAAAGCCTCTAAGAGCCCATCAGGCTCTAACGCTAGAAAAAATGCATTTGGGGGGATTTTGGGGGTACAGAATTTTTATAATAACTGAATAATATTGGTTGCATACTATTACTACATTTTTGTTAGCTTACTTCTGCAATTTGGGGATGTATTGTCACTGACAAGTATCTGAAAGGGGGAGGGTTATTATGCTGCTTCTCTAGGAACATACCAATGCATTTAAATGAACAAAAATACTCAACTAAAAGAGAAGTGGCCCTCTGGGTTTGCAAATCCAAAGACCAATGCTTAAGTTTTCCAGCAAGACTTTACATATATCTTCATCTCAGCAAGTCTCTCACAAAGGCAAAATGTACTTTATAAGACCAAATAAAATAAAATTCAAAAAAACATTTACTGGTCAAGTAAAGCTATCTAAAATTAATTCAGAATTCTCAAGGCAAGAATGTTCACAAGTTCACTCCAGTGAAATGGAGAGCTTACTCCCACTTTAAAAAACAAAATATATAATGTTCTGGCTAATTCAGCAATTTTGAACTTTTGATCTCAGGAACTCTAATACTCTTAAAATAATCTAGGATGCCAAACAACTAATAGATTTACTATAATAGGAAATTAAAACTGAAAAATTATTAAAATATTTATTAATTCCTAACAAAAACTCATCTTATGTTAACATAAACAATTTCTATGAATAACTACATTTTCTAAACCAAAAAAATTTAGCAAGAGTAGTTTTACATTTTTGCTTATTTCTAATGTCTGGCTTAATAGGAGACAGCTGGATTCTTTTATCTGCTTCTATTTTGAATGTGTTGTAATATTTGTTTTGTTTGAAGTGTACGAAGAAAATCCCAGGACCTTTGAAAAGGTTTCAAGGACTTTCAAGGGTTCCCAGGCAGTATATGGAGAACTGCTTAGTCAATCTCATCTATTCATATTTCTAAGAATAGCATTAAGGGAAGTAGGTCCTGAAAATACAGTACTAGCTGTTCAAGCCAGGGATCAAATCTTGCAAAGCTATTCCTTCCTTTCACCTTCTTCCCTTCTTCCATTTGTAGCCACCTTCCTAAAAACTGATCCTCAACCCACTAGTCTTCTTGTTTTATACATTACCCTGAGCAGTCTTATTTACTCTTGACATCTGGTAACTACCTACAATCAAATGTCAATCCTAACTCTAGTTCCCATCCCTGACTTAGTGGTCATTTCCACTTGAATATTTTATTGGTATCCCAAATTCAACAAGTTCAAAACCAAAACTATTTCTCACCTTCCTCCAAATATTAATTCCTCCCATGCCTCCTACTCAAAAATAGTAACATCCTTACTCCAATCTATCTTTTCCTCTTCATTCTACCACCCTTTACAGAGTCAAAATTTCATTAAGACCTCCTACATAATCTGTCATCGACATTCTCACCAAACAGGACACTTTGTAAAAATCCCTGTCATCTCCTTCCCATTAAAAAGTTCTGATGGCTCTCTGATCTATAGCAAGATACATTAAGGCCCAACCTCCTGTCCAGTCTCACCTGCCCTACCTCACTCTTTACACACATCCTATATTCTATCCAAGACATGTAATGCTTTCTCTTCTTTAAATGTGTCCTTGCTCATGTTGTCCCTTGGCTGAACTAGCTGTAGTTTCTTATATGTAGATATCATAAGTGCATACCAAGTTGCAATGTGAAATGTCTTTACTCAGTCAAAAGTTAAAGTTACTACTTTTGATTCCATTTGGAGGATTTCATTTTTCTAATAGACCCAAAAAGATAACCAAAAAATGACTAATTACTCTTAATGGTTTTGAGTCAAAATTTAACATAAGAGTATGCCAAAAAGCATTTGGGTGAAATTTACTATTTAACTGTTCAGTTTCCCTTCAAATCTCCCAAGCCTTGCAATCCTGAGTATTCAAGTATCTTAAATAAGAACCAAAAAAAACTCAAATATTAATTCAAATAATCTTGTTCTGAGTTGACTTGACCTTCTTCTACACTAACTGCTACTAAATGAACTCATCTCTGAAATAAGGTTAACCATCTAAGATCAGAGAACAGCAGTACGAAATAATATAACTTTGACTATGAGACAAAGGGACAAAGTTTTAAATACTGAGCCCACCTAAATCTACCATGTAACCCAGAGAAACTCACTAAACCTAAGATTCTCATAAATCTAAGCCTTATTCTGTTCATCTGTAAAACAGTAATTAACAACTTCCTTGCAGGAATGTTGAAAAACTTAAATGAGATAATACATACCAAGTACACAGTGCCTTGGTTTTACCTAATTGCTGATTAAATGGGTGTTGTTAATACTATGAAATGAGTTAAACTAGCTGAATTCATTATTAAAAATACTATATTAAGAAGTTTAGAGTAATATCTTTTCATGTATTCAATTCCTTAAATTTCCATAAGGTGATAAAGTTTCAGTTCATAATATCAACACTAACTTTCCCTTCACTTAAAAAGAAAATCATACTCTTTAAGGCTCAGACTTTAATAAAACTTATTTTAATTGCTAGTACAGCCTTCAAAACATCTTTATGTACTCAAATTGATAGATTTGTGCCATATGTAACTTAAGGATAACATATATGCAGTATGCGCAAATATAAACATGTATCATAGGTACATAAACATAAAAAAACGGGCCAGCAGGAAACACAATAAATTATTATTTCTGCAAGGTGAGTAACCATTATATTCATTTTAACACTTTCCTGAATTCCTCAAATTTCCTACAATGTCAAGGGATTGTTACTGTGTAATATCTAAGAAATTTTTAACTGATGAGTTAGGCTCAAGCATATGAAAATACGCATAACCTCACTCACAGCAAGAATGGAAATTAAATATTACAATAAAATACCATTTTTCACCTACGAGATCTGTACACACTAATGGTTTCCCACACATGTCGTCATGCATGCTCATGGAAAGGTAAACTGCTATGTTCCCTGTAGAATGCTATTTGGCTATATGTACCATCATTATGAACAATCCTCTGATCCAGAAATTTCTATTTCTGGGAATTTATCTAATAGATAAACTTGTCCATGCAAAACAACCATCGGAAGCAGCCTAGGTGTCTATTACCTAGGCCCCGCAAATAATGGCTTATCCATGTTTGAAAATTTCCTGGATATATTACTAACAAGATACCAGTAAATGTTTAGTTTGTGTGTGGATGTGTGTAGAGAATACTAGATGGATGACAGACACAAGTAAAGAGATTTTATTTAGCTCTATTTTTTTTTTAAATGATAACATTCACATGGTTCAAAATAAACCAACAAAAAAGAACTAAAATGAAAACCACTCCAATGGTTCAGATCTCTCTACCCAAGCACTAGAAAACAAACCCTGTATCCCCAAATTTGTACTATCCCAGAGTCAAAGTGGATGGGAGAGCATCACCCTGCTATCTTTAATATAACAAAACCGGAAAAAAATAGCACTGCTATTTTCCCCCACAGACTCAAGAAAATAGGTACTCTCTACTGGATTCCCACTCTCTAAGTCACTTAAAAAATGCTAAATACCAAAGCAGCTATTCTTCAAGAAGGCCTATCAGACAGTAGACAATGAGAGAAATAAACATTTAGTAAACTTAAACATTAATAAAATATGTACCATGGTATACAATAACTCACCTGTGTTGTTTTACCAGACCCAGTCTCACCAACCAGTACAAAGGACTGATGTCTAACCAGAATATCTGTAAACCTATCCTTGTATTCCCAAACAGGGAGTTGAAGCCGTTTCTTTAGAATATCATAGTATCGAGGAGTATGGGGTAAGTTGGTAAATGGATTAATACACTGTGGAAGTGATGTGTGTCCTGCATGTCCGGTGTGTGTTGAATGAGCAGAATGTGTCGAATGTGTTGAATGTGCCGAGTGGGTTGAGTGAGCTGAATGGGAGGCTTTTAAAGGTGGTAATCCAGCACTGATAAGCATAGCATTAGTGGAAGCTCGCAATTCCTTCTCCTTTTCTTTCTCCCTTTCCCGCTCTCTATCTCCTCTATCACGTTCTCGGTCTCGATCTTTAGACCGATCTTCACGATCACGGTCACGATCTCGATCCTTCCTAAAAAAATAATAAAACAAAATAAATTTAGAATTCAGATTCTGAATTTTATGTAAAATGTTCACAGCAGTGTTATAATCAGAAAGAAATCAACCAAATGAATAAACTGATATAAAACTCAATGAATTACATTAAGTAGCAGAAATAATGAAAAAGAACTTATAATCAAGGATTTTCCAGGCCTCTCCCATAAACATCCTTTCTCCAACACTTAGCAAATAAAACTCCTTCCTACCTACTTAGAAATTAGACTGAAGACAGGGTAGGGAAAAGGTAGGGCCAAATCAGGCAAAAAATAAATACATAAAGATGGCATTACAATCTTTCCCAGATTCTCCTTCAAGTTATGCAAAAAGGTATTTTTTACGCTGAAGGTATGTTCAAAATTTAGCAAGAAGATTGCTTCTGGACGCAAAAACAATTCCATCTTACAGAGTAATATAAATATAAATTAAAGGATTATAGCTGTGTTTTCTTGAAAGTACTTTCCAGTACTTTCCCAATTTTGTTCAACAAGCGTATATTACCCTATAAGAAAAACTAAAATTAAAACTTCCTTATTCTTTTGTTTTTATTTATTCTTGCATGACATTAATAGTAACAATAAATCATTGGAAATACTTTGCAAACCTATGTACAATTTGGTCACCCAGAGTGAAACACAGCCCATGAAAAACACACTTCACTGATAAACACTATTAAGTTGTTTAAAATTATGCAGATGGCCACTAATAAACTTAGGTCAATTTCAAGTACTCAATTCTATTATCTACTTCCAGTTATTAGAGATGATCCCCAATACAATCATAATTTAAATAAAATCTATGCCCATTCATTCTACTAATCCAGTTTACTTTGGACCAAGTCCTATAGCAGACCAACTTGCCACAAGGTGTTTGAATCCAGACTTGAACAGTCAGGCAACATGGAGTTATGACACAAGCCACAAAACACGTCACTGCTCCTTATTCAAAACACACAAGACACACAAATTTCCTACACCTTAATTATCAGTAGAGTGGAAAAGATTATTCAATCTCTATAATAGCACATCGGCTGGGAAACAACAGTAAGTCCTCTTGGTACAATATAGCTAAAATGCTAAACCTAGCAAGAGGTTCTCCAATTATAGAAACAATAAGCTACCCAATTACATTTGTTCTTGCCTATCCTAAAATATATCATTCTAGTCTATTCCATAGGCATATACTTAGACAGAAAAGCCTTATTATATGTGGTTTTTACATAGATAACATATATAATCACATACACTCTTCAGATATCCCAGTGCTCTTCTACAGAACCAAAGGACATACCAGCTAGGATGGAAGTCTCTCAGACAATCTGGCATAAAGAGAAAGGGGAAAAGAATCCAAAGAATAACCAACCAAACAATGTGAAGTCTCACAATTCAAAACTTGGGCTTCTTGGTCTATCTTTGAAATATGCCACCAATTATCCTTTCTTTGTTTCTCTCATTCTGCCTCTGACCTAAGGTGTTCATTAATTAAAAATTTATGTTGTAAATGAGGAACAGCTTATAATAGGGTAGAGAGAAATATGCCCAGCAAAATGAGAAGCACTAAAGCCACAAATGGTTCAAAGGCTGGATGTCTTAAAGATCTGAGAACATAAAGAACATCTGATCTAAATAAAAAAAGAATTCACATTTCTAGTATTCTATCGTGGCAGGTGGCGGGAAGAGGCAGGGAGGCGGATGGACATGAGATATGACTACAAAGTTTAATAAACTTCTATACTTCTCGCACAATACCAGGCACTTAACATATGGAACTAACCTTTCAAGGTTATAAAGTATGGGGGATACAAAGTGATAGACAAAGTAAATCAAATACCACCATGTTTTGTTATAGTAATATCTATACTAACAAAGATGTTTTTCAGGGGCTTACTTCATCAGAAACATCATTAACAAAAATCACTACAGCACAGGAAGCATAAAATGCATTCTAAAAACACAAAGATCAACTGCTGACCATGTTGGGGGGCGGGTAAATTGTGATATAAGAGTAAATAGAGCATTGAGATGTATAACCACTGGCAAGGTACTCAATTCACTAATCTGCAAAGTAAAAAATTATCAATAAAAGCCTTAAAGAAATCCAACAGGAAAGATGCATAAGACAAATTCAATCACCTTCAAATGCTCCCTGTGATTCGAACTGTCTACCTTCAATGGGAGAGGGAAAATAAAAATTAAAGGTCAGTTAAAGGAGTTTGAAGCCAATGCTTCATAAACATGTGTAGACTGTTGTACATATGCATGTTTTTTTTAAACTGGCACTTATTATAAAGAAGTTTTATTGTTATAAAGATTTACTATTTGAGGTATAATGCCTAAAAACTATCAAAGTAGTGCCTTACCTTCACTGAGTCATAAGACTGGCAGGGAGAGACACAAGACAGTTGTTGAACATGTGGTTCTGTACACTGTCTCAGCTCAATCCTAATTCAGCTCTTAACTATATGACCACAGATTTTTTTTTTCACCTATAAAATGTGGCTACTCATATGCTCTGTGGGTTATTTCAAGAATTAAATAAGTTAACATATACAGTGCATGAAACATAGTAAATGCCCAATAAATACTGCTTATCTTTAAAGGTTTTTTCATAAAATTTTGAATGCACACAGAATAACAGGAACTAAAGTACTGCTAAGGAAGATGTAAACTGGTCATCAAAATCAGAATATTTAAACTAAGCATAGCTTTTTATCTGGCAATCTCACTTCCAGGCACATCTTTTGAGAATATACGTGTGCAAATATGTACATACAGCATGTTTATCATACTTTTCACTTACAGAATAATGAAGACTGGGAAACTACCAAAGCATCGCTGAACAAGAAATTGGTTAAATAAGTTATGGTTACCATTTTACAAATGGAATACTATGCAGCCAACGAAAAGGAGATCTATTTCACAGTTTATGACATTTCTTAGTAAATAAAAACCAAAACACAAAACGTATTTTTAAAAAAAACCCATTGATATTAAATACTATAATTTATATCTGTGAATAAATATAGATCTTTTTAAAAGTTCATTTAGAGATTAAAGATGGGGTGAAAATTTCATGGAATTTTTTGCCTTTTTGTTTATATCTTCATGTATGACCCTTTCTTGTGTTCTCCAGGGGGCAAGTTACTTAACCTCACCTACACCAGAGGACTGTAGTGAAAAATGTACTTATACATACAAAGCACCTAGAACAGTTTCGGGAGCACAGTATGAGCACAGTATGTACTCTACATATGTTATCATATTATTAGTATATTTCTTTTACATTTCCACAACTAACAGCAAAAGCTCTGATCAGAAAGTAGTATCAGAAACTAATGTCAAAGTGAAAAATATACCTATTTTCAAAAAGTTTTTTCTATACTTCAACAGCAGGATGTCTTCTGGGTAATAATTTTATAGGGAAAATTTTGTGACAGAGAAATGAATAAGGTCAGTTTGTAACATAAACTTTTTAACTTTTCTACCTGACCCCCAAGTTAAAATTTACCAAGAGTAAATAAAGCTATATATAGTTTGGGAGTTTGAATCTGAGTGAAATCTCCCAATGCATTACCTTTCCTTCCCAGTACTGAGGAAATGGTATAGCCGTGTTTGGCAGTGTTCACAAGACTTAAACAGCCTATCCTCTCAAAACCACCTGCTAACTATCAAAGCTTAAAAAATCTGCATGCTTCCACAGCAGTCAAAAGTGACTTTTTAAGTCATGAAATATGAGCAAAAAAAACTGAGCACTAATATACTTTGTAAGACCACTACTAAAGAAAATTACTTCTGAGAAATGACATTCAGGTAACATAGATATGAGCATACAATTGTCCCACAAGATATCTCAGAACTTGGGCTTCATTACAGAGAGATGTCATATAATAACTGAGAATCATAAGGTCACCATCATAGACCTATAAAGTCCATAGTTTTACTAATGATATCTGATCTTCCAGAGAAAGGGAGCAACTCCATGTACCTATCATGGGACCATCAATCCCAAGAAAAGCATTTAAATGGTGCACATCCACACAAATAAGTGAATTCAATCTTTCCTAGTGTATTTTGTTCCAATTTGAACTCTTGTGAGAGACATCACTTGCATCTTAACCAGATGACAAGCAATTTATTTTTGCCTCACAGGAACCAAGAACCAAGTGTTCCCTACTTTACCGACCCATCATAAATGGTATTAAAATAGGTTGTAATGACTCTTAACTACAGTCATAATCCGTGTGTTGTAATAGAAAAAGAGGCTAAGGGTGAAAATAGAAAGATCAAGGTTCTAAATCCAGCTGTGAACTGTGTCAGGTTGTACAAGTCACCTTTACAATTCAGGGTCTCCCTTTTTCATCCCTTGAGTGGAGCTCATTATACTCGTTTAAAGTTACTTCCTGCTGTAAACAGTCTGTGACAAGTAGCTCTAATGAGTTATAAGTTTTGCTAGAGGGGCAGGAAGGTAAAAAGAACAGCTTAAAAAGAGAGAAAACCAAAGTCTAACATTGTAAACTAAAAATTTTACACTATTAAAATGTTAACATACTTCTGCTTTCCATATTTAATATATAGGAAGGTATCAAAAAGCACACCCTTACAATGCAGGCTTATATTCCAGACAGATACCTGGAAAGCAATACAAATGAAGGACTTGGGGTGAACAAATTCACAAAAGTTATACAGAAGACTTGACAGTGATTCTGAACACGTACACAATAAAATGATAAAATTATACAACGTATTTGGATAGTCAGACGTGTATTTGCCTGAATTATCCAAATAACTCTGTACTTAAGTAATGAAAACACCCACTGGACAAGAAATTATTTTAACGCAACTGCTAGTCTATTGTTAGATTCACCTGTACCTTCGAAGAAACGCTAAGGTAAAAAGTACTCTGAAACACCACGAATTTATTTCAACTCTCAACCTTCCCACAAGCGATATTCTGCCATAAATACTAAAAACTTTTTGAAAGGGGCTTCTCGTTTCAAAAGCTTATTAATGGAGGGAGGGGGCGTGGGGTAGAAATCAAGAGCTTGCTAGGAAAAAAAATGCCCTCTAATTCCTATTCCAGGAATGCCCAATAACCACTGTTTTAGCCAAAGCAGGAAATAAAGGAGATGGCGGGAGCGTAGGCAGAGAGCGGAAGTTTGCCTAGTATCTACTTTGAAGTGTTTGAATGGACCGAGGTACGCGCTCTCCCGCCAAAGTACAAACTCAGTGGCTCCAAACTTCCAGCCTTCCTGCCCATCAGGTATACTCCACGTTTTCCTTTCTCCCGGCAGGCCCTCCCTCTACTCTCCCTTCCCCCGAGAACTCCTCGTCTGCAAGCCTCATTCAACTCCCGCCACCCCCACCCCAGCCAACAAGAAGAATCCACGCGCTTCCCTCACTTTCCGCCCTCCTACTTTCCCCTGGCTGGGCATCCACCCGCTCCCAGGGCCCTCTCCCGGCCTCTCTGCCTGAGGAGTACCTGGTGCCCTTGGAAGCGAATACTCCCGCCGCGCCCTCCCCCATCGCCTCCCCCGACTCCAGGCCTTACCCGGGAACCTAGGCCACGAGGTCCGCAGTTTCCTCCCGCCCGCTCCCCTCGAAGTGACTCCTGCTTGGCAGGATCTGGGGAGGAGGTGCCCTCGTGGCTACAACAGGCCTCTTCACCCTCCCGACTGGGCCGGGCGGCGGCCGCGCAATCCATCTCCCCGCGCCCTTGCCCGGCCGAACGCCGGGAGTGGCGCCGCTCTCCCCGACCCGCTGCTAATGAACCGAGCCTGAAGGAAAACAAAAGGTCGGGCTCCGGGCCCCGCTCGGCCAAGCCGGCCCTGGCCCGCTTCCCGCCGCGACCCCAACAAAGCCCGAGCCGCTGCCTCGCGCCCCCGGCCTGGCTTACCCATCGGTCCCCGCACGCTTCTTGCCGGAGGGGTAATCCTCCCCCAGGTCCAACCGGTGCCGCTTGGACATCTTCGGACTCTTCGAACGGGCGGTTAAGAGGAAGGAAAATAAAGGAGCTGGCGGCCTTATAGGCGCAGTCGACGGCAGCTACTTAACTCTGAAGGACCCCCCTACTCCTCCCGCTACAACAGCCTACACCGTGCGGCCGGAACCAGGAGCTAAAATGGCGGCGGCGACGAGGGCTGGGCCGCCGTGCGCGCTTCCGCAGCGTGCTGTGCGTGCGTGCGTAGTGAGCGCGCACGCATCGGAGGCGGGAACTCCAGGCCCGTCCTATTTCTTTCCCGCCGATCTCCTCCCAGCCCCAGGAGCCTTATGCCACCTAAGCAGATGCGAGCGGAGTGACCCAAGGCCTTCACACCCTTCTCTGATTTAGGAAATTGAAAGATAAATCCTAGTTAGAAAATACTATCCATCTGTATTAACCTAGCATCAGGGGAGTCTGAGACCCAGAGAGTTTGAGAAACCGAGATCACGTAGCTGGTAAGGGGCACAGCCAGGTTGGAACCCAACTATTTTATAACTCCAGTTCTAGAACTTGAAGCCACCGACCAGATACTCAGTTGCAGTGAGGAAACCGTGGTGAGAAAAATGTCAAAACTTGCTATGATCCATTTTGCCCGTTTTTTACCCAGTACCGATAACATGCACTCAACCAACCTATTGGTGGTTTTTAATATGGAATAGAGAAAATTGGCAGTAAGGACATAATGAGCTCTTTTTCTTCCTGTGTGTCTACAATGCACTTTCACAGCATTAACCCTACTTCTGCCATTCTTACAGTAACCCTGCAAGGTCGGTGTTATTTTATAGATGTGGACAATAAGGCAGAGAAAGATTAAGAAATCGCACAGCCATTAGGGCTGTCCCTAAAGCCATTGCAAATTGTCGAGGTAAGGTGACTCATGAATTTTGTGAATCTTTCCCCAATGCCCTTTATGCTTGCTCAGTTGCATTCATTTCCAGAAGAAATGCACAAGAGAAAGATTTGTGGACCAACCCAAGTTGGGTGATCTATGTAGTTCATGAAATAGATGTTTGGATGCTCTGGAAGACTATATTAGGGTTCTTATCAAATCCTCAGAACTGTAGCTGATCAAGAAGGTGTTTATTTTGTAGCAAATCCACATTCCAAAGTTGGCATAAAGAAAGGTGCATATCTTCACTTAAAGAATGGTCAGTACAACTTTCTCTAAATGTACATTAACAGTATATTGACTTTTGTCAGAGGTCATGGTGCATAATCATTGAATTGTAAACCTGGAAAAGAGTTTCCAGCTGAATTTCTCCTTTTACTTCATTTTACAAATAAGGAAACCAAAGCCCCTAGGTCATGCCCAAGTTCACACAGACAGTATCAGTCAGAATTAAAATCCAAAAAGCCGGAAGACCTTCTGTGAGCAAATAAACAAGTTCTCATCTCCAGTGGTAAGGAAGAGAAAAATGACAACCAATCCCAGGACATAAATATAACAGTAGCAGAAGGCCAAGTGGAAACTTCCAAAGAAGATTAAAGTCTTCAAGCAAGAGTGATACATCAAGGTTAGGGCCCTCATTGTGAAAGAGTGGGCCTCTGACACCTGGGATGGGGACATTAAGTTGATAGACCTGAAAAATCTTGAATTTTTAAACTCCCTTTAACCTGGTGAGCTTGCCAAAAAGTTCCACTCCTCCCTGTTAAAAGCTAGTCCTTCCTTGTGAGATAATCAGAGGCCTACTCTGTAAGATAATGTACCTCTCCCACAGGATATACCCCTATTATCCCTGTTGAACACCAGGCAATGACTAGGGTCGTCACAGCTTAGGATGTTCCAGGGACATTCTAGGGCTGATACTATTGGAAAATGACCCCAGAGAAGCTGACGGACCTAGCCAACAGGTACCAGCAGGAGCCAGGAAAGTATGCATGGGACTGAATTCTGAAGGTCCTGCATGAAGAAAGGAGGGAGGTGGAACAAAAAGTTACATAAAGAAAAAGTCTGAGAGGACATTTCCAGGATACAAGATTTAACACATGCAAGCACCCCAGGCAATTGTCTGATGTCATCTAGAAGCATGGAAAAAACAATGGCCCACAGTATAGCAAGTTAGGTAGAAATGCCAGAACTACAGTGATTGACAGTGTAAGAGGGAATTAAATAGTTGAAAGAAGCGAATATGCTAGAGTGAAAATACTTAGCGAAAGGTATAAAACCCAGCAGATGAATATATTGCACAGGAAAGTTCAGAGGATATACCACTTACCAAATCAATAAGGAATCTTCTGGGGAAGAAGGCATCGACATCACTCAGAAATTCAATAGTGGCTCTCCCTATAGTCCGAGACTGAAGGTATAAAATGCCGTTTCATAACTGAGCTCCCTGAGAACAGTAGAAAAGATAGGAGCCTGTAATATAGAGGTCACTTGGTAGCTTTTAAACATCAGAAGCCAGATGGATGTTACAAGGTAATATGTCCCGATCTGCAGGACCTAGTTATTGCGTAGAACCCGAGGAGGACCGTACCTTGAAGAAAACATGGGCGGGAGAAAAGAATGGAGGCAAGACAGTGTTCTGATCAAGCCTCCAAATTTTATTTTCGAGCGGTTATATTTATACACTCAAGTGGAGAGGGCAGGGGCGGGACTGATCAGGGAAGAGAGTATTTGTTACAAGCTCATTGGCGTCCACCAGATGAGGTGACTTCTACTTGGCTAGTCAGAAACAGGTGGGCTGTGCCAGCAGTTGCAGGCTCCCGCTCTACAGGTGGCAGAATGGGGAACAAGGACACGGGAAATGACGGGTGCTTCACAGTGCCGTGGCTATCCAAAGGTTACAGCTAGCAGAGTTTGTTCTTGACAACAGGATGTGGTTATTATCTTCGGGTACAGGCTTAAGGCTCCCGACAGTAATAGAGATTGGAAATAAAACTAGGTACCCAGTGCAAAATAGATGGGCAACCATGAAAGGAAGACCTCAATCTGAACAATCAAAATAAGTGAAGAATGGATGATCAAAAGGTTGAGGGCTGTTGCCCCAATAAAAACTTGCTCAGTGTCTGGACTTGAACTGTGTCAAAAACCAAACTCTGCACACTGAGTAAAACAAAGCAGAAAGATGAGTTTATTGCAAGCATTATGACCTGTAAGCTGGGAAACTCAAGGCTACTGGAGCATTGAGTTCTGAGTTGCTCACAGACTAGTAAAAGGTTTTTATGGAGGCAATTACAGAAGTCGCTTGGTTTTTTAGTTGGTTGGCTGCCTAGTGGTCTTCTTCATATTTGGATCAAGGTAGCTGAGTCAGAAGAACAAGAAAGTCCAGAGATGACACGAATGGGCTTGACATTTGATAATTGGCTGGAGTCCTCTGCTGATGTCTGTCTGAGAAGAGCTATAAATTTCTGCAGCCGATAGTAGGTAAGGTTAAGTTTTGTTTTTCTTTAATACACCTATATTGGCCAACTCCACTTTGTTCCCAACATAAGTGACTCCATTTTGGTTCCACAACCATTTTTTGAACCAGGTATACATTGATTAAGGGAGAAGCCATGTCCCTAAGAGCAAGGACTACAATACCATAACAAGTGTACACAGTAATAATTCCCTGAGTCCTTTCTCCAAGTAATCCATAGCCATTTACTTAGGTAGCCATGCAAGGGGAAAAGAGAAATACCACATTTCAAGAACAACTGGATACAAGATCTGAACTGACATTGATACCGAGAGACTCAAAGTGTCATTATTGGCTCCCTATTAGAGTGGAAGCAGCTTCTAATGGGGGGAGTTTCTAATGGAGGTCTGGCCCATGTCCAGCTCATAGTAGTTTTCCTGGTTTCTCAAACCCACCCACTGTCATGTCCCCAGTCTACAAATGTACACTTAGAATAGACATCCTTAGTTTGCACAACCCCCATATTGAATTCTTGGCTTGCAAGAGGTAAGAACCATCATAGAAGGAAATGCCAAGTAGAAGCTTGTGAAACTGTCCCCACCACACACACATCAGCCAAGAAACTAAATAAAAATCCCAAGGAGGAATTTCTGCTTATACCTCTGAGCATGTAGAGTTGGAAGTTATCACTTCCATTCTTAGAAGAGAAAGCAGAACAAACCGAAGAATGATGGCTTTTCTTAGAGCCCTCGGAAAACCAAGTTTGCAGGGTAAGCTGTCACCTTGAAGTCTAGAGAGACAGGCAAGTTCAAAGAGTTATGACAAAGATTTGCTTACCTGGAGCAGAAGCTGCTGGAGCCATAAAATGGTTGGAACACTTAAACGGTCATCCTGACCAATCTAAAGCTGAGTGGGACTACCTAGAGAGTGAGAAAGTCCTGCGGGCCTCAGTCTTAGTGGGGCTTTCACACTCTCATGGGTTTTACCTCCAGGAATCCCATCAAGTTTTCAGAATAAAAAGCAATGAAAGATACGTTTGTGGCTCTGGGAGAGATAGGGGAAGAGTAAGCGTTGTGAAATATGCCCAGTACATTCTCCATACCAGGGACCGACTTTCCATGAGAAAAGCTTAGGATTTCTCCCACTCTAGCCCCACCTAGCCTTTCTGTGTCACCTAAGGCAGTAAAAAAAGCTGAGCTTGTGAAGGTCCTAGCTCAGGATCGCAGGCGCATTAAAAGACTGAGCTTCAACCATAAGATTGTAGAATAGTTTCCCTTCCCACTTCTTACCAATATACCAGCAGGGTTCCAGTATAATAAGAGTGGGTTATGGTTGGAAAAAGCTGCAAGATACAGACTCTAACTGAGGAAGAATTCCCAGGGAAGCCCAGCCTCCACAGGGGAGACTAAGCAAGGACACTAGAAGAATGTAAATCCTCTAGCACCTACAGCTAAAGCAAACACTAAACACAGCCTAACTTCTAGCCAGATTAACAAAAAATCTCATACTAAAGGACTGTGGTTGACTTCAGTTCCTATTACCCAATATATTGTGCAGACTTTCAACAAAAAATTGCAAGGCATGCTAAAAAGCAAGAGCAAACATAGTCTGAAAAGACAAAACAAGTAATAGAATTAGACTAGGTATGACACAGATTTTGGAATTAAGAATCAGATTCCTAATTCCAATCCAAATTCTGAACGATTTGGAATTCGAATCAGACAGAGAATTTGAAATAACTACGATTAATATGCTAAGGGCTCTAATGGAAAAAATAGATAAGGTACAAAAGAAGATGGATAATATAAGTAGAGAGATGGAAACTCTAAAAAAGAATCAAAAGCAAATGTTAGAAATTAAAATACTGTAACAGAAATGAAGAATGCCTGGCAAAACATATTAAATGAAGTTCAGGGAAAAGAAAATGTTATAGTCAGAAACTCAGATCTACATAAAGAAAGGAAGAACATTGGAGAAAGAATAAAGAAGGTAAAATAAAATATTTTTCTTATTCTCAATTGATCCAACAGATAACAATTTATTTAAAGTAATAATAGTAACAATGTATTGGGCGATTATAACAATAGATAAGTGAAATGAATGACAACAATGTCTTAAGGGATGGATGGGAAAGAGGAATTGGGGATATTCTGTTATAAATTACCGGTGCTACACACATGAGGTAATATAGTGTTATTTGAAGCTTGACTTAGATAAGTTAAAATGTATATTGAAAACTCTAAGACAACTGCTAAAATTTTTTAAAGTATAACTGATATGCTAAGAGAAGATGTAAGATGAAGTCATATAAATGTTCAGTTGAAACCAGAGAAGGCAGAAAAAGATGTGGAAAAAAAAGAGCAAATGCAATGAATAAAAAATAGTTACAGAATCAACCTAGGGAAAGAACAACAATGAACAAACAACTCAGTTAAAAAATGGGTAAAGGATTTGACTAGACATTTCTCCAAAGAAGATATACAGATGGGCAATAAGCACATGAAAAGACACTCGATATCACTAATCATTAGGGAAGTGCAAATGAAAACCACAGTGAGAGACCACTTTTACACTTATAGGATGGTTATTATAAAAAACAAACAAATAGAGTATAAGTGTTGGCAAGGATGGGGAGAAATTGGAACCGGTGTGCACTGCTGCTGGAAACATAAAATGGTTTAGACACAGTGAAAAGCAGTATGATGAGTCCTCAAAATATTAAATATAGAATTGTCATACGATTCAGTAAATCCGCTTTGGGGCACCCAAAAGAATTGAAACAGGGACTTGAACAGACATTTGTATACCCATTGTTATAACAGCATCATTCACAATAGCCAAAAGGTGGAAACAACCTCTACAAAATCCAGACATATCCTGGAGAATGGCAAAGGACTATCACAAACCTAACCAAATAGTGTTCCCAATTGCAGCTATGTCAGATGTGTTATCTTTGCTAGAGTAGATTAGCATGGATTCAGGTACATGATACATGACCAATGATCTGACAAACTGACACTTTTCCTAGGCCTATCAAAAAGAAAATCAGAAACAATTCACATTCCTTTGGAATGAACAACAGTATCCATTTAGAGCTTTGTCCCAGAGCTATGTGAACTCTGGTGTCCTCTCTCACCACATAGTCTGAAGAGATGTAGACCAGCTGGACATCCCACAGAACATAACTGGTCCAGTAAACTGATGACAACATACTAGTTGAACCAAATGAACAAGAAGTGGCTATGAGCTAGGAGGTATATTGGTAATTCACATGCACTCTAGAGAGAGAGAAAACTTAGAAGATTCAGAAGTAATTTCTTAGAGTCCAATGATCTTGGGTATGCTGAAATAGCCTCTCCAAAGTAAAGGAGAAATTACTGCATCTTGTAGCTTCCATCATGAGCAAGGCAGCATAATTCCTACCAGAGAGGCCTCATCAGGTTCTGAAAGTAATACATTCTCAAAAGTACTGTTCCAGCTCACATGCTGAAGGCCTACTGTTGACTTCAGTTCCTATCACCCAATATATTGTGTGGGCTTTCAACAAAAGAATGACACAAGGATGTCATTTTTCAGTGGGATCCACAGCAGGAAAGGACAGGTCCTGATTGCAGGGCAAGCACCTGGCTTCTTGGACCACACAGCCCAGCAGACCCTATAGTATTAAGGGTATTGGGAGTAGAAAAAGATGACATGTGGATTTTATGCAAGCCCCAATAGGAAAATCACAGTGTAGATCCGTAGGGTTCAAAGCCATACCAACTACAACAGAGAATAAACCACCTTTCAAAAAACAGCTCTTGGAGTACTATCAGGCCCTGATAGAGACAAGTGCCTCACTGTGGAACATCAAATGACCACGACAGCAGAACTATCTCTAATGAGCTATGTTCCATCATGCTCTCCACTCCATTAAGTGGAGTGGGCCCAGATGGAAGAGGAATATCTAAGATTGAAGGTCAGTAAGACCAGAGGCACAAGCAAGCTGCAAGAGCAAGTAGCATGCAGGTAGCTTGGCTTGTATCACCACTACTGTTACACAGCATCTTTCCCTCTGCTCTAGTGGAGTGCTGGAGCCAGTCTGTACAAGCTCATGAGAGCTCATTGCTAAATCTTCAATATGACGGCGATATCACATTGGTAGTTTGAAATTGACCATAGCAGAAGTATTTACATCATGAAAAGTAGCTAATGTTACAAATCGGATATTTTTTTTCTCCTTATAAAACTGGTTGTTTAATATTTACCAGTACACTACTGCTCAGATCACATCTGCATGGGGGTGGTGGGGGGAATCTTTGATAATCAGTTAATGTAAGAGGAAAAAGTCTGAGCTTGATTCACAAATGGCTCAAGATGATTTGATGGTGTGAGCTAGAAATGGACAATGGCCACACTGGTGCCCCGCTCTACATAGGCTTGAAAGACAGGAGTAAGGGGAACTCTTCCTGCCTGGTCAGCCACTTTGCGTAGAAAGAGAGGCGGCCTGAAATTAGAATACACAGGGACTCATGGGTAGTGCTGAATAGTTTGACCATCTGGTCAGGGATCTGAGAGCAGAAAGCTAGGAAGATTGGGGGCAATGTATACTAGGGTGAGCCATGTGGATGAACATATGGAAGTGGGCATAGAGTGTGAAGATTTTTATCTCTCATATTAATGAGCATCAGGGAGCATCCACGATAGAAGAGGCACTAAAAAACCAAATATCATTCATTTGATACAAGCCAGCCCCTGTCATCAGCCACTCCAAGTGCTTGCATGACACTTACATGAAAGGAGTTCATGTGGTAGCTGGGATGAAAGCTGTATGTGGATGTAACGGCATGAATCCAATTTAACAAGGCCAATCTAGCTACTTCCACCACTGTATGTCCAACCTGTTAGTGACAGAAAACAATGCTGAGTGCCCAATGGGACACAATCTCTCAGAGATACAATTTCCTAAGTACATAGAAATTTGTTCCAAGCAGTAATAGAAAACCACTTGGTGATGAGTTAACTGCGTTGGATACCATCTACCCTAGAAGAGGTAGCATTTGTTATCACAAGAATGGACACATATCCTGAGAATGGATTTGCCTTTTTTTGCCCACAAAAGGGACACAAACAGTACCATTATCCAAGACCATATAGAATGTTTATAGCATATAGCATGTCCAGCATGACATTTCACATGCTATTGCATCGGACAAAAGGACCCACTTAACATTACAGGAAGTGCTGGAATAGGCACATGACCAAGAGATCCATTGTTCATATCACATACTGCAATACCCAGAAGCATTAGTCTGATAGAAGAACTAGCTCAGAAACAATACCTTATGAAGGTGACATATCATCCTCCATAACGCAATGTACATTCTAAATAAACGACCTTTCTATAGTGCTGTTTCCCCAATAGGCAGAACACGTAGGTCTGAGAATCAAGAGGTGGAAGCAGGAGTACTTTCACTTTCCTTCACTAGTAATGACCCACTTTGTAAATTTGTGCTTCCCATTCCAGAAACTCTGGGTTCTGAACAGTTAAGAGTCCTCCTGTTTCCTGAAAGGGA
The DNA here is from genome assembly GCF_000151845.1 of Pteropus vampyrus. Lineage (NCBI taxonomy): Eukaryota > Metazoa > Chordata > Mammalia > Chiroptera > Pteropodidae > Pteropus > Pteropus vampyrus. The sequence continues at coordinate 7,922,582 of NW_011888786.1, forward strand.
ATACTTCCACCACGGCTGTCAACTGGGCTCTTTAAGCTCCACATGCCAATGGTCAAGGGCAAGAAGAGGAATCACTATCCTGGCAGAAGTAATTGGCCCTGGTCACCGGGAGGAGGTAAGGCTCTGGTTACACAATAGAGAAAATAAAATCTGTTTTCCACATAGGTGATTCGTTTGAGCACCACTTGGTACTCACTTGTACAATTTTGATAGTAAAGAGACAAGTGTTGCAGCTACAGCCTGAGGACAGCATAGTGAGCAGGGACTCAGATCCTTAAAAGTTAAGAGTCTGAGTCTATGTCATATTACAAGGTAAGTGGCCTGGAGCACCAGAGGTGTTGGCTGAGGATGAGGGTAAAATAGATGGCCAGCAGAGGAGGAAGATGATGAGTGCTAATTGAAGTACTGAGGCCTTCTGCAGTGGTGGTGTCTGCGGATGATCCCAATGGCACACCTCCTCCACAGGATGCCCTGTGTCTGATGACCAATCATCATGAGAGTATGACTCCTGGTCCTACTCATCATAATCTGGACCAGATTGGAAGGACTATCCTAGCTTTGGAGTTCCTCTTCAGGTTGACTTAGGCCTTTTGGGGAAATACGAACAACCTCCAAACAAATTTTAGATGAATTGTCAGAAAGTTCAAACATTTAATATATACATTCATTCATTCAACAAATATTTTTTTAGCATCAACTAGATATGCAGAACTGTTCTGGATGCTAAGGCTACAGTGGTGAACAAAATAGAAAAGGTTCCTGACCTTGTGGTACTTATATTCTAGTGGAAGGCAACAAACAATAAGCATTAAACAAAATAATTTCAGATATTGATGAATGCCAGGAAGAGAATAATGCAGGATAGTATGATAGTGACTGGAAGTTCTGAAAGTGTGAGGTGCTACATTGAGAAAGTGGTTAGAAAAGATTTCTCTTTGCAGATGGCATTTGAGCCCATGTAAGAGGAACCCAACCTTTTAATAACTGAGGAAGAATATTTTAGGCAGAGGAAAGAGCATGTATAAGGAAGGAAATGAGTATGAATGTGAACAAAAAAGTAAGAAAAATAAGAGTGGATGGAGGTGGTGGACAAGAGGGAGTGGGCTAAGATGAGGTCATTGAGGTAGACTGGGACCAGATTGTGTAGGGCCCCTGGGTCATTAGAAAGCATTTAGATTTTTTTCTAATTTCAATAAAAATCCATCGGAGGATTTTAAAAAAGGAAGCAATATTGTTCGTATTATTTTTTCATAAGTCACTTTACTTACTGATGGAAAATCAGCTATGGAGGGAAAAAGCAAAAGTGGGAGCAAAGACTCTGCTATGGAAGTAGCTCAGGTGAGATTTGATGGTGACTAAACCTAGACTGGTGGCAATAAAGCAGTTAAGATGTAGTGGCTTCGGGATATACTGTAGAGGCAGAGCCAATAGGTCATGCTAACGGATTGTCTTGGCAGAAGTTCAGGATAGTAGAAAGGAAGGAGAAGAATATAAGATGTCTAATTACCTGGGTGGTTGTTTATTAAGATGGGGAGGACTGCGGTGGGGGTTGGAGACAATGAATCAAGAGTTCTATTTTGGTCATGCTAAGTTTGAGATGCTTATTAGACATCCACATGAAAATATCAAAGAAGCAGCTGAATATATGTCTAGAGCTTAGGGTTGGGAGGTAAATTTGGGAGTTATCAGCATAGAGATGTTATTTAAAACCATGGAACTAGTGAGATTGCTTTATCCATTTTAAAAAGTAGAGCGAGAACCAGGCTCTGGTGTCCTTCAGGTGTCTTTTCATTTGCCAGTAAGGGTAACTGAGAAGAATCAATTACCAAAACCAGCAAAGATGACAGAAGACCCAGCCATCGAAACCAGGTCTCTTAAAACAAAAATAGTCAACATATTAAGAAGGAAATAATAAATGTTTCTAAGAAGCCCAGTGTAGTATGCAGGACTTTTGCTTCATGATCTTCATTCCCTGATGTTTTACCTGTATATTTTACAGTATGTTGCAAAAGATACTTTGCAGATGGAGTCAAGTTTACAGACTTCAAAATACAGAGATTATCCTGGATTATGTTGGCAGGCCCAAAGTAATCACATAAGCCTTTAAAAATGAAAGAGGAGGCAGAATGGATAGTCAGATTGATGCAATGGGAGAAGAGGCAAGAGAGATTCACAGCATGAGAAGGACTCAACCCACCATTGCTGGCTTTGAAAGTGGAGCAAGAGGGCCACAAGGGAAGGAATGAATGTGCCCTCTAGAACAACCCTTAGCTGATAGCCAGCAAAGAAATGGTTCTGCAACCACAAGAAACTGAATTCTACAAATAACTTGATTGACTGAAGGAACAGATTCTTCCCTAGAGCAGCGATTCCCAACCTTTTTGGCACTAGGGACCGGTGCTCCTATGAGAATCTTATGCCTGATGATCTGAGGTGGAGCTGAGGCGGTGATGCTGGCACTGGGGAGCGGCTGCAAATACGGATGAAGCTTCGCTCACTTGCTCACTGCTCACCTCCTGCTGTGCAGCCCAGTTCCTAACAGAACTGGTCCGTGGCCCGGGGGTTGGGATCCCTGCCCTAGAGCCTCTAGAAAGGAATATAGTTCTGCTGACACCTTTATTTTAGCCTGGTAAATCTCCTGTCAAATTTCTGTCCCACAGAACTATAAGATAATAAATTATTGTCACTTTAATCTCCTAAGTATGTAGTAATTTGTTTCAAGCAGCAATAAACCACTACAACAGAAGTAAGATGGGACAGGTATCTGCCCACCGTTTTAGGGTGATGGAGGCCATTGGTGACCTTTTATGAGCTGTTTTAGAAGAGCAGTGGAGATGAAAAGCCAAATGAAGTGGGTTGAATGAATAGGAGATAAAAAGACATATAGACAATTCTTTCAAGGGGACCAGAGACATGACACAGAGTGATAGGCAAAGCCATGAGTTCTGATACACTGTCCAAGGCCCCAGAGAAAGGGTACAAGCTGTTAAAAAATAACATTGGGTTCCTCCAACAGGAAGAGATGTATATTAATATACAACACAGTCGGACCGCCTCTGGATTGCCGTACGGGTCCACTGTTACCATTTGAGGAATCTGGAGCAAAGGTATAAATGAATGTATGTATGGACCTCAGCCTGAAAACTGTTATTTTATATATTTGTAGAGCAATTTAGTTTATATAAGGAGAGGGCTAAATCTAGACTCATCACTTCATCACGCCTAGGAGCAGAAGTCTTACAGTATGTTAAGTAAAGTAAATCTGTACAGTAAAGTAAATCTATACTATATACTCTTAAAATATGCTCCAATATCTGGTGGAGAAAGTCTTCACTCATTTTTCTTTTTATTTCAAAATTTTCTTGGCTATTTGGGCCTCTTCCTCTTTCATATGAATTGTATAACCAATTTACTGAATTCATTTAAAAAGTCCTGTTCGGATTTGGATTACTAAAACGAGATATAACAGATATCCTTACATTTGTACATACCTTGCCCTTTCACAGGAAAAGTTAATATTGTAAAATAACACTTCTTAGCAGATGGATGCTGTCGATGGCCTGGGAGGGAGCATGCATGATACTACTGGACAGTGCATTAAAGGCCCAATGGAGGATAGGCTGGCCAATTCAAGGCTGATGGAAGTGGAAGAGGATGGGAACTCCACTGGATGAAAACACAATAATTCTAAAGATTAAGGAGATAGTGATCTCTGAGTTAGTTTGTTATATGAGAAAACAACATGGAAAGAAGTATACACTGTTTTTTGTCATAAAAAAGAAGAGATGCACAAGTACGTGTAAACATACTATATATGCATACTCACATATATATATACATACACATACATATACACATGTGCATAAATCTGTAACTACTTGAATTTAAAAAATGCGAAGTTAATTAACTACAAAAGCAGTTTTCAATGACTTCCTGTGGGGGAAGTAGTGAACAGTCCGAGAGAGAAGCTGGACTTTCCTGAATATACCTTGCTTTTCGATTTGACTTTAAAATCATGTATATTTTACACAATGGTACATCAAACTTATAATTTTAAAGAGCAATCCCTAAACACTGAAAGTAAAATAAAACAAATGAACTTAACCCAACTGGAATCAGGTTGGTGTCACGGCTACACAGAGAGGACCAATTTAAAATGATGTTTAAAGCACAGTAATTTGATAGCTCATTCCTAGTGGGATATGCCCACAGGACATAAAAAGAATTGCAAAAATACCTCAAGATGCTCTCAGAAATCTCATGTTTTAAAGACAGCGTGGAGACCGTTGTTTTTGAGACTGCTACATGCAGAGTGGCATGAGGTAAGCAAGTAGTTCTGCTGAAACTGTCAACAACTAAAATTTTTCAGTATGGCAGAATGGAGATCAATGAGTTAAGTAAAAACGCTTTAATTTGAATTGGAATTCTTAGTATAAACTCATGACATATATAATCTTACCAACAAACACCATTTCCAATTTTGTCCACTAAAAAAAGTCCAGAAACGGTGACTAGGCCAGTAACATCAAGTACCCAGATGGTTGTCCCCAATTCAATTTCCCCTGGAAGGCAGTAGGCCCCTGGGATTAGAGCTGTGACAGGTCAAAGGACAGGAAAACTCCCTTCTGACTTGAGCTTCTGAGCATCCTGCTCTCTGGTGTGACTGCAAAGATCCCCAGGGCTATATCCGGAGGCCTCAGGAGCCAATCTGAAGAGGCTCCCCCAGGCCATTGAAACACAATCACTATAATAGATCGAAGCATATCAAATCTGTTTATGCCCACTAGTTCTTAACAAAACAAACAAACAAAACTTAGTGGTCACCACTAGAGGATTCAAGAAAAGCAGCTCATCTGAAATAGACATTTAATTATATCAAGAAATTTTTCATTTTTAGGATATGATAATGGTACTTCTTTTTTAAAGAAACACTGAAATTCTTATAGATTAAAAAAAGAAAATCCCTCCTAAATAAAAACAACACAATTCCATTTATTACCCCAACAGTTTTCTTTTGGGGTGTTAGAGGGAGTAGGAAAAAATTATTTTAAAATCCATATGGAAATATAAATGCCTGAATAGCAAAGAAAACTATGAAGAAGATAAATAATGAGAGATCTGCCTTCAACTGAAAGCCACTATAATAAAAATCACTGTAATACAACCAACATAATATTGGCATAAGAGCAGACAAATCAGTGGAACAGAAGAGCAGATCCAAAAATAGATCTCAGTATCTATCATAATTTAATACGTGACAAAGGTAGTATTTCAATTCTGTGGGAAAGAATGGTTTATTTAATAAATAGTGCTGGCATAACTGGCTATTCATCTAGAACAAAATGAACTTACATCTCAATTTCACAACAAATCAAAAAATAAATTCCAAGTAGATTAAAAAGTTAAATGTAAACGATAAATCTTAGAAGAACATTTAGGTGACTACATGCAAATCTAGGGGACAGAGGACACTTTTTTTTTTTTTTACTAAAACCAGAAAACTGAAAAGTATAAAAAGATAGACATATTTGATCATGAAAATTTAAAACTTTTATATGGCAAAAAATACCATAAACAAACTCAGAGTCAAAATATGCATTTAGAAAAATATATGCAAGGCAGATAACAGATAGAGTTAATATTTTTTATATACAACAAATTCTTACAAAGTGATAAGAAAAAGATAAATCCTTCCAATTTTTAAAAAGGGCAAAAGGTATAAATAGGCAATTCATAGAACAGCAAATCCAATGGCTAAGAAACATTAAAAAGTACCCAAACTCATCAGTAGTCAGGGAACTGCAAATTAAAGTAATAATGAGTCATTACATCAATCAGACTGGTAAAATTTTTAAAAAATGATATTATATATTGCAAGTTCATGCACTGCTTGTGAAAATGTGAGTTGTTATTGCCTTTTGAGAAAAAAAAATCTAGCAGCATCTATTTAAATAAAGAATCCATATACCCTTCAACCCAAAGATTGCACTCCTGGGAATGTAGCTAGTGGAAAGAAAAGAACCAGTACAGAAGGCTAAGTGGAAACTTGTTTAATGTAGAATTATAGTAATAAAACCTAAAACAAAGTGAATAAGCATCTATGAGGAAATGGCTGAATAAATTGTGTATCTGCATCATAAAATATTATACAGCTATTAAAAAAGGATTAGAATCACTGCTCAGGATTTCTATAAGATGTTGAGTGAGAAAGGCAAGAAGCCAAAAATTGTGTGTTATAATTCCCAATGATAACCTAGTACATGTGTATGAGTGTGTGTGCATGAGTAAATGCATACATTTGTATGCAACATTTTGTCTATTTAGGATTACATGAACTTGGAGGGAAACCATGGAATACTCTGCATGGAGTTGTTAACAGAGGCCATGTCAGGTTGAAGGTAGGGGGATGAGATTTGGGTAGATGCTGGAAAAAAGATAGAAAAAAAATCTGGTCAAATTTTTTTAATTGTAGCATACAGATAGCTAAATGATGACATCCTATTAACGTGTGTATATGTATTATACATACACACTTTAATATGAACATGCATTACATATGTACACATATTTGTAATATATATGTGTAATGCTTATGTAGGTGTGTATATATATAATACATATTAGGGAGGAAAGCTAGAGTTGAATCTACATCTACATATTTGCAGAGATGTCCATGATATGTTGCTAAATTTTTAAAAGTAGTAATGTGTGTGGTATGATTCTATTTTGTCAAAACAAAGCACATACCAAAAAAAAAAAAAACCCTCCATTTCTGTGGGCTGCGTAATCCTTGTAATACTGAATGAGCCATGAAAAAGATGTGAAGGAATAAATGCCAAGTCATTAACATTTGTTACCTCAAAGGGGATTGAGACGGGGATAAAATGGAGATTGGCTTTTTATTTACATACCATTGTACTGTCTTACTTGTTACAATAAGGCTGTATTGCTTTGTGATTTGAGAAATATCAAGCAGAGAAAATAAAGAAAAAAATATTTTGGGTCTTCCATCTAGAGAACATGATATCTTTCATTATATGTTGAGCTCTTAAATAAGTTGTTTTAATATTTCTAGGCTGCAAAGAATTTTGCTATTATTGTTCTTTGTTTTAAAGGAATGAGTGCTAAAGTTTATTAAATCTTTTTTGGCATCTATTGAGATGATCATCTGGTTTTTCTTCTTTAACCAATTAATGTCATTTTATTCTTCCATATCCAGTCTGTGGCTTTAAACATCATATACATGCCAACGATCCAGTCTGTGGCTTTAAACATCATATACATGCCAACGATCATCAGCTATATGTACATGTCCAGCCCAGATTTTTCTTCCAAATCCAGATCCTGGGTAACTTCTTACTGAAACCTCTGCTTGAATGTCTAACTGATATCTCAAACTCAACACATCCAAAATGGAACTAATGACCACCTTCTCTCTCTCCTAAATTCCACCAAATCTACTCTACCCAAGGCTGTTTCTATCTCAGGTGAGGACAATCACCTAACCCATCTAATCAGTTGCTCAGGCCAGTAAATGTGAGTCATCTGTGACTTTCCTCTTTTACACTGTACACCCAATGCATCAGGAAATCCTGTTTGTTCTACCTTCAAAATGTATTCAGAATTGATCACTTTCATCATCTCTACTGCTTCCATCCTCTCTCACCTGGATCACTGAGTCCTGAGTTTGTACTGCCCTTCAATAGTCTCTTCTCAACATGACACCCAGAGTGAAGCCCTTTAAAATACATAGTAGATCAAATCACTCCTTTGCTCGAAACCTTGACCTCCCTCTCTCTCCTACATGCTTACCCCCAATACTATCCCCATTTCATTTAGATTAAAATCCAGTGTTCATGCAAGGGCTACATAATCCAGCTCCCTCTGACCTCTTGACCTCCTCACCTACTCTCCTTCTAGCTTACTCCTCCACAGCCATTTCGTCTTCCTTAAAGTCCCTGGCACGTGACAGATATACCACTTCCGCCCTGGGGCCTTCACACTTATTGTTCCCTCTGCTTTGAATGCCCTTCTGCCAGATGGCTGCTTGGCTAACTCTCTCCTCTCCTTCTCTATGAGACCTGCCCTGACCGCCTCATTCGATAAACAGCCCCTTGTCCCTACACCCACAAATCTCCTTCGCCCCCACTTACTTTTTCATTTTCTATAGCACTCACCCTTTCCTGATATACTAAAATGCTTATTAAGTATCTTTTATTGCATTAGCTCTGAGCACAGAGCTCCTCCCAAAATACTTTTCCCAATGCTAAGATTCCTTGTTTGCCTGCGTTTTGAGCTGTGATGTTCTATAAGATTTTTTTTTCTCTTAAATATGACTCCTTTTGCCTTTTCTCTTGTAAGAATAATTCCAAATTTCTGGTTTATTAACAAAGTTTTTTTTTTTTACGGTTTCCCCACACTGTTGTAGATTTAGTCTTTTAAAAAATACCTCTTTGGTTGACATCATGGATTTGATGGAGAAGGACAGGCAGATGTGTGTGCTCGTTCCCCCCATCCTTGACCTTGGAGAATTGGGAGTTTGTTAGTGTCAGTCTCTCTGATTCTGAGTGAATTCGATGAACTTGACTTACCGGACTTTAGGCCCTGGTGACCTTGTCAATACAATGTAGCTTTATGAGGCTTGGCTTGGCCACCAGCTGGCCTTTCTCTAATCTCTCCAGCTCCAGCCTATTAAATATAACACTACTTGCATTAACCAAGATATTATAAAGTATTTTTTTAATTTAGGAAGGAAATGAATTGCATAAATGCTAAATAATAAAAATGAAGTTCTAATGCCTGACACATTTCCTTTCTACTAATCGACTCAATCTTAAAATCAAATCCACCCACATCCTTAGGGAACTCATTGAAAATCTTATACAGCTGAAAAGATTTCTAATCTCCTTTTACCATGGCTCTACTACTCAATTAATGACTTTTCAAAATGTAAAATATGCATTTTTATGTCTGTTTTTAAAGTCATTAAAGACCAGATTTTGACCATTGATTTGCATGCTGAATATGCCCGCCCTATGTAAAGAAATTGGGTTAATTTGGGAGTTTGGGATTGTACTAAACTATTTTTATCTAACTTTCCCACCAGCATAGCAAGCATTTTGAAACCACAGAAAAACACGCCTTTTATTCGCTCCTTTAAAAATATTATATTATCAATGCTTTTGGTTTTATGCTTTTATGAAAATTTGCAACTGTGTTGGATTTGGGGGAAAAAGTGTCTACTGTGAACCTTTAGTTCAAGGCCAAACATGCATTAAGTCAGATAACAAAATCACAAAACTGTGACCAAAATTATTATTTTTAAGAATGTGACTTGTCCTTTGACTACTAATATTATCCGATACTGAGAAGAGACCTTGAGCTTATAGCTCATACTGAGAAGAGACCTTGAGTTTATAGCTCGGTCAGCACCCTACCTGTCAACACCTCATTTGTCAACTGGATAAACCAGTTTTTCTAGATCTTTCTGTTCAACCAATAGACCCCTGTTCTTAGCTTCCTGCTAACAATTTTATCCTTCTCCCTTTCCTTCCCCAAGATACTCCAAATTAGAATTCCGGCGTGTAAACTATTGGTATAAATGACTCTATTATCTTAGGAAAACTCCTGGGAACGAAGACCCTCATCTTATTTTGAAGTTTATTCCATCATTCTAGTGGTCTGATAGTAAATAAGTACTTTCTTGCGTTCATTCAAAACTTTTTTACTTTGATGTAAACTCATTTTCTCTTCATCGAAATTATTGGACATGGAAAATGATTGCTCATTATCCTCTGTATTATTCTTGGAGACAATGCACAAGCTCTCTCTTTGGTCTGTTCTATTTTCATTTTTACCCATGAAAAGAAGAAAACCTACTTTTCATTTCTCATCATTTTTGGATGTTGTTCAGCAATTTCATGTGATTATTGAAATGTGGTGGCCAAACTGGGACCCCATTTACCAGATCTTTGTAGAGATGGTAGTTTTTGAAAGATCGAAACAATAGGAGAAATTAAATAGAAAATAACAGATTTAACTGTCAAAAATTTTTAAATTTCTGCACCATGAAAATTAATAAAGCTGGCTTAGAAAGTATTTGCATCACATATTACCATCAAAAATTCATATCTGTGCTATCTAAAGAATTCACTCACATGTATGAATATTTGCTTATATATAAGATCCAATTTTTAATGATTACTTTTGTATTCATTTTTTTATTTTCCTTTATTTTATTTAATTTTTTATTTTAAATTAAGACGATCTGTTTGAGTAACATCACACTCTGGTAGATAAATGAATGGAAAATATTCTTATTGACCAATGTTCACTTTTCCTCAAAAGTTAGTTGACATGTCTTAGTAGCCCCCAACAAACTCTTAGGGAAAGTGAGCTCTTCTTCAAACTCTTTGATTCTATATTCACAACATATTGCACTGCCCTTGTTATAGCAGTCGCTACATTATTCTGCAGTTATTTATATCACTGTCTTCCTTACTAGAAATGACTGCCTGATAAGGTGTCAGAGCAGGGACCATGTCTTTGCTTCATTATCTTTTCATTATCTAACATGGTGTGTGGTACATGCAGCAGGTACTTCATAATTGCTTATAGAATGAATTAGTTCATGTTAAAACAAATGTAAATAGTAATTACAGAATTACAGAAAAAATCTTTCTTTTTAAGCTTTTATTAAAAATATGCAATACAATACAATAATATTTTGTTCAAGAAGACTTTAATACATTGATGGACATGTGTTCTTTTTGCCCAGGCATTTAAAAATATGAATATTATTAAAGTATAGTAAATAATAGGGATTCTCTAGAAATTAATTGATAAATTCAGTGTAATGCCAGTCAGACTGCAAGGTTTAAAAAAAAAAATCAACAAAATTATTCTGAAGTTTATCTAGAAAAATATCCACAGAAAAATAAATAATAAAGGGAAATAGCCTTATCAAGTATTTAAATGTTTTATTAACTTAACAGTGATTAACATTCTATGGACTAAATTGGTGACAGAAAGATTCTATTAAATACATAGAATGGTAAATTCAGAAATGGTCGGAAGTATGTCTGAACATTATCACATGATAAAGTTAGCCTCTCAAAAGCAGTGGTAAAAAAGATAGCCTGTCCAATAAAGTGTGCTGTAAAAAATGAAAGCAACTTGACAAAGGTCATCTGGATCTCTAGATTATTTCTTTCACCAAAGGAAATTCAATGGCTTTAATTCCTAAAGAAATGCCATAACAACAACAACAAAAACCCGAGAAGAAAACATGAGTCAGTTTGGAAAAATAGGTTCGAATAGCAAAGATCATACGGTGACGTGAGATTAAGAAACCGCAGATAATAAAATTGATTATTTAAAAATTTTTTTAAAACTTGAAATTTCCATGTAGCAAATAAAGCCTCCCAAAACAAATAGATAAACAAAAAATGATCCATAGACAAAATCAAAAGACAAACAAGAATCAGAAAGAAAAACGTTTGCAATACATGATACATGAAGGACTAATCTCTTTAATATCAGAGTTCATACTAATCCACCTGAAAAAAATTAATGATCCAATAGAGAGATTGACAAAGGATGTAAACACAAAATTCATAGGAGAGCTAATTAATATATAACAAGATAATAGAGGAATATCAAAGGAAAGTAATATAATTCCATTTTTCACTTATATGATTAGCTAATGTGTATATATTTTAAATCAGTGACATACAGTGTTGGCCCCAGACAGGAGAATAAGATACTACCAAAACAATTGGTAAAGGATGAGACAATACATAAAATATTTGGGAAGGCAATTTGGCAATATAAAAAAAAATTTAAATTAGAATAAACATGAAAAAATATGTTTAGAGATTTTGTTGTATCGTTGTTTAAAACAATGAATGCTAGATACGACTTAAATATCTATCAATAGAGAATTGATTAACTAAATTATGATACAGCTATATAATGGACTTCTATACAGCTCAAATAGAATGTGCTAGATTAGAAAGATAAGAAAAGGTATTTGTTATATCATTAGTTGAAAAAAAGAAGCAAATTCAGAACAGTGGTACAATATGATCCCATTTGATTTTTAAAGTGTATCTATGGCATGTATGCTTTACATGTTCAGTCAGATTCTATTTAATGATGGGGAATATGTTCTAAGAAATTCGTCATTCAGTGATTTTGCCATTATGCAAACCTCCTAGAGAGCATTTACACAAACCTAGATGGAGCCTACTATGCACCCAGGAGCCTACTATGCTACATGGTATAACCTAGTTCTCCTAGGCTACAGGCCTGTACAGCATGTTACTGTACTGACACTGCAGGCAATCGTAACACAATGGTAAGTATGTGTATATCTAAACATATCTAAAGATAGAAAAGGTACAGTAAAAATTCAGTATAAAAAATAAAAAATGGTACACTTGTAAAGGGCACTTACCACGAATGGAGCCTGCAGGACTGGGAGTTGCTCTGGGTGGGTCAGTGAGTGAGTGGCGAGTCGATGTGAAGGCCTAGGACATTCCTGTACACTACTATAGACTCAACGAACACTAAATTTATAAAAAATATTTTTCTTTCTTCAACAACAAATTAACCTCAACTTATTGTAGCTCATTTGCTTGATAAAGTTTTTAAAACTTTTTTACTCTTTTGTAAAAACAAAAGAGCTGAAAACATAATCATATTGTACAACTGTACAAAAATATTTTTCTCTACATTCTTATTCTATAAACTTTTTTTTCTATTTAAAAGGTTTTTAAAATTTATTTGTTTACTTTTTGAACTCTACTTTTTGACACAAACACACACATTAGCCTCAGCCTACACGGGATCAGGATCATCAACATCACTGTCTTTCATCTGCACATCCTTTCCCACTAGAAGGCCTTCAGAGGCAATAACG
>NW_011888786.1:7935553-7937742 GCF_000151845.1 Pteropus vampyrus
TTACATGTTCAGTCAGATTCTATTTAATGATGGGGAATATGTTCTAAGAAATTCGTCATTCAGTGATTTTGCCATTATGCAAACCTCCTAGAGAGCATTTACACAAACCTAGATGGAGCCTACTATGCACCCAGGAGCCTACTATGCTACATGGTATAACCTAGTTCTCCTAGGCTACAGGCCTGTACAGCATGTTACTGTACTGACACTGCAGGCAATCGTAACACAATGGTAAATATGTGTATATCTAAACATATCTAAAGATAGAAAAGGTACAGTAAAAATTCAGTATAAAAAATAAAAAATGGTACACTTGTAAAGGGCACTTACCACGAATGGAGCCTGCAGGACTGGGAGTTGCTCTGGGTGGGTCAGTGAGTGAGTGGCGAGTCGATGTGAAGGCCTAGGACATTCCTGTACACTACTATAGACTCAACGAACACTAAATTTATAAAAAATATTTTTCTTTCTTCAACAACAAATTAACCTCAACTTATTGTAGCTCATTTGCTTGATAAAGTTTTTAAAACTTTTTTACTCTTTTGTAAAAACAAAAGAGCTGAAAACATAATCATATTGTACAACTGTACAAAAATATTTTTCTCTACATTCTTATTCTATAAACTTTTTTTTCTATTTAAAAGGTTTTTAAAATTTATTTGTTTACTTTTTGAACTCTACTTTTTGACACAAACACACACATTAGCCTCAGCCTACACGGGATCAGGATCATCAACATCACTGTCTTTCATCTGCACATCCTTTCCCACTAGAAGGCCTTCAGAGGCAATAACGCATGGAGCTGTCACCTTCTATGATAACAACGCCTTCTTCTGGAACACCTCCTGAACCACCTGCCTGAGGCTTGTCTTGAGGAGGTGTCTCTCTTTTCAGAAATATGTCCATGGTGGTTTGCTTGGTTTGTTATTTTTTTTTCATCATAGATTTGCTTGTAGGCAGATACTGTAATCTTATGGGACTATGGTCATATATATGTGATATCATTGACCAAAACATCATTATGCGGTGCATGACTGTATTTATATAAAAATTATCTGGAAGGATACACAATTTATTAACAATGGCTAGTTCTGGAAATGGAATTAAGAGAAGAAAGATATGAGGAACTTTGCTTTTTACTTTATACTCTTTTTATTTTGTAAGTATAAAGTATTTTTGTAATTAGATTTTAAAACATTGTAAAATATGCTTATATTTTACATAGCAGTCATTAGAAGCATATCCCTCGAGCAAACAGTTTAGCAACACATGATGAACCACAGGGCTGGGACTAGAGCGGGGTGAGTGAGGCACTTGCCTTGGGGGAAAAATTTAAGGGTACATTAAAAAACTCAATAGTCAAGATCAGTGATATTTTAATGGAATATATTTTTTTAATAATGTTAATGCAAACAAATGTATGATGAATAAAGTATCAAAAATTTAAATAAGCCCTGCAATTGTACAATTGCCTTACTCACCATCTCACCTTCATACTCGTCCCCTTAGATACTGTCTTTATTTAAAATTTTATTCCTTTATTAGTCATTGATTAAAAAAAACTTTATTTTGAAATGATTATGCATTCACAAGAAATTGCAGAGACAGTACAGAGAGGTCCTGTGTATTCTTTACCTAGCTTCCCACAATGGTTACATCTTACGTAACCATAGGACAGTGTCAAAACCAGGAATTTGACATTTGTGTAATGCATGTGTATAGTTCTATGTCAAGAGGCAAAATGATTCCATCCCCTCGAGGATCTCCCTCATGTGACCCCTTACAGTTACAGTCATCTCTCCCCTTCCCCATCCTTAATCCCCGGCAAAAACTAGTGTAATTTCTACATCTATAATTTTGTCACTTTAAGAATGGTATATCAATGGAACCGTATAGTATGTGACCTTTTGAGATTGTTTGTTTCCACTCAGCAAAATGACCTTTAAAAATCCATCCAAATTGGTGGATGCGTCAATAGTTTTTACATTTTTATTGCAAAGTAGTATTCCATGGTATGGATGAACCAGCACTTGTTCGACCTTTCACTTGATGAGGAAAATTTTGGTTGTTTCCAGTTTTTGTCTATTACAAGTAGTGCTGCTATGAAAAATCATGTGCAGGCTTTTGTGCAAATGTAAGATTTCATTTCTCTAGAATCAAAGCTCCAGAGTGCAATTGCCGTGTTATAT
>NW_011888786.1:7938702-7941873 GCF_000151845.1 Pteropus vampyrus
CGTATTAATGCTAACTGCATTCCCTCTGCCGTGCTCCCCATTCCTGTCACCCTCCATCAGCTACTAATTTGTACTTTTTTGACCCTTCACCACATTCTCCCAGCCTCCCAACCCCTCCCCGCTCTGTCCATCACTAAATTGTCCACTATATTTATGAGTCTGTTTTTCATTAGTTTGTTCTTTTTATTCTTTAGATTCCACATATAAGTGAAATCGTATAGTGTTTATCTTTTTCTGTCTGATTTAAATACCTTCTAGGTCCATCAAAGCAATACCTTTTTCCATCTCCTTCTTTTTAGTCTGTGTGTCTTTTAATCTGAAGTGAGTCTCTTGTAGTCAGCATATGTAGGGGTCTTGTTTTCCTATCTATTCAGCCATTCCATCTTTCGGTTGGAGCACTTAATTCTTTTCCATTCGAGGTACTTATTGATAGGAATGTCGTTGTTACCATTCTTTATTCCTGTTTTTGATACATGTTTTTTCTTCTTAAAGAAGTCCTTCCAACATTTCCTGTAATATTTGCTTGGCAGTGATAAATTCCTTTAGCTTATCTTTGTCTGAGAAGCTCTTCATCTGTGCTTCAACTCTAAATGATAGCTTTCCTGGATAAAGTATTCTTGGTTGTAGATCCTGGGTCTTCATCACGTTGAATATTTTGTGCTGAGCCCTTCTGTTCTGCATAGTTTCTTTTGCAAAATCAGCTGCAGTCTTATGGGTGTTCCCTTGTAGATAATTATCTGTTTTTTTCCTTGTTGCTTTTAATTTTCTTTCTTTGTATTTAACCTTTGGCATTTTAATTATGATATGTCTTGGTGTGGGCCTCTTTGGATCCCTGGTTTTTGGGATTCTCTGAGCTTCCTGGGGGTTTTATGACCATTTCTTTCACCATGTTAGGGAAGTTTTCTATCATTATTTCTTCAAACAGCTGTTTTATTAATTTTATTCAGGTGTGTCAATCAGGTGGATATTTTGACCCTTAATAATGTCCCATATGCTCCTTAACTTATTTTTATAGTCTTGGCACCTTTTTTCTTGCCATTCTGATTGAGTGTCCTTGGCTTTCCCATCCCATAGATAGGTCATTTGATCCTTTTCTTTATTCACTTTGTTTATTCCTTTGTTTACTCCATTTAACATACTTCTCTTCTCGAATAATGTGTTCTTCATTTCAGACTAGTTCCCTTTTATAATTTTCATTTCCATTTTTATGTTTTTTTTATCTCTGTGTTGAAGTTCTCACTGAATTTATCTACGCTTCCCGTAAGTTCATTGAGCATCTTTATAAGTGTTTTGAACTCTGCGTCTGTTAGATTGATTACTTGACTCCACTCTATCTGGATCATTCTATTCTCTCATGTGGTTTCTGCTTCTTTGTCTTCTCATTTTGGCTGCCTTTCCATGTCTGTTTCTATGTACTAAGCAAAGATCCTAAGTCTCCTAGTCTTATTAGGATTTGTGAAGTAGGTGTCCAGTGGCACAGTCCTGAGAGGGGTTCAGCTGCAGGGCAAATTTAGCCCAAGCCTCTACTCCCTGGGGGCCAC
The DNA here is from genome assembly GCF_000151845.1 of Pteropus vampyrus. Taxonomy (NCBI): domain Eukaryota; kingdom Metazoa; phylum Chordata; class Mammalia; order Chiroptera; family Pteropodidae; genus Pteropus; species Pteropus vampyrus. The sequence continues at coordinate 7,940,244 of NW_011888786.1, forward strand.
CTGTTACGATTCAGCAAGAAATCCACAGGTGCTGTGTTTATAGTTGCCTCAAAAGGCCACACCAGAAACTGAGGCCAGCTGGCTCCAGTGTGAGTCTAGGCTCTGCTCAGCAAGGAGCACCTGACTCACCGAGGATATGTCTGGATGTGGCTTGGGTGGAGCCGCGAGCTGGGGGAGGCGGGGTTTCAGGGAATCCTCTGGGCCGAGCAACCTCTGTTATCTAGTTTGATGAAGTCTAGGCTATGGTGGCGCTGTGCACTGGGACGGGGAAGGGCTCAACAGGGAACAATGGATACCACTGGCACTTCCATATAGAGCGAGTCTTGCTTTGGCCCTCCCTCCGACAGTGTCTCCCTGTAAGTCCCTGGTGCCCCCTGCGTGCAGCTGACTCGGCACTGGTGCTCAGAGTGAGCAGGTCTGTCACTGTGAAAGTCCACTTGAGGGTGTGGTCCCTTTAAGAGGCGTTTGCCACTGCTGCAGCCTCCGTCTCCCTCAGCTGCTCGAGACCAGACAGCCCCGCGTCCTTGCCCCGTCCTACCTTCTGCCATTGCAGGGTGATTTCTTGGATTTCTCCCTAGTTGTATTGCTTGTTTATTTAGATCCTAGGTGATTTTTCCTTGCTGTTTGCTCCTCGTTTCCATCACAACTTTGATTTGGTCACCAGAGGGATGAACAGAGCCTCTATCTACATCATTTATTTTTCCCTCCTCCTTGGCAAGATTTATAAGCTCCTTAGTTCTGCTATTTTTCTACTTCGTCTCTGTGTTCCTAGATCCAGTATGGTGCTTGGTATGGATTTCGTGTTCAATAAATACTGCGGAATGAAGGGGTTAATGCAAACTGTAAGCTTGTCAGGTTATGAATGATACAAGTTCATGTGTCAGTTATTTGGTTGGACTGACATAGGTTGAAGGCATGATTCAATTTGTTCTTCCTTGTTCTGTGAATGTGACAAAGATATTTTGCAAACAATTTGAAAAATGTTTTTCTCAAATCCAAGAGGAAAAGATACACATAAATGGATAGAATCTTCTCACTTAAATTGTCCTTGAATCTTGGAACTGCTTGTATTTCTCTGATAGGAATAGCTCATAAACAAGTGAATAAACAAGTAGCCAACAAATATTAACAGGACACTTTAGAAATATCTGATAGTCCTTAGGTCCAGAGACCAATTTTTCAAGGAAATGTGTCCTAAGTGCTGTGGTTTTTTATTGCACACATATACCGTGTAATATACAGGCTATAAAAAATTGTTCTTGGTTCATATGATGGAATTAAATAACCCAAAATTTCATGGTGCTATTCAAAAACCTTCACAACTGTTCAGGGGTTAGGACTCGAGGCACTGTCTGCCCAGAGTCTCTTCAAAGAGGGAGACATGAAGAGCTTAGACGTGGGGTGTTCTAGTTATCCATTGCTGTATAACAAACTATCTCAAAACATATTGGCTTAAACCAACAACCATTTCATTATTGCTCATAATTTTGTGTGTAAGGAATTTAGGCAGGGATCAGCAGAAGTACTCCATGTGGCATCGCCTAAGGTTACTTGGCAGTATTTAGATGGAGTTCTGGGATGACCAGGAGGGCACAAGATGGCTTTACTGACATGTCTAGTGGTTTGGCAA
>NW_011888786.1:7941923-7959200 GCF_000151845.1 Pteropus vampyrus
CAGACAGGTTTGTAGTGATATCTCATTGTACTATTAATTTCTCCTTTTTAATTCATTTTGATTTCTTCTAGAGGCAGAAGAAAGTTACTGGATGTTGATAAGAACTTAGCTACAGAAGCCTTTTTCTCAGGGATGGTATGATGCGGAAATGTCCTTTTAATTACACAATCGTGTTAAGTTGCAGAGGTCCAGTCATCCTTCTGTTATATTTTGCAATAGTAAAATAATTGGTAAAGCTGTGAAAACTTTCTGTGTGCTCATTTTTTTGTTGTTCTTTTAATGCTTCATCATAATAGAATCTTTTGGAAAACATTTTAAGCAACAATTAGGAATCCAAAGTTTAGTTAAATTTTTGTCACTAATGCAAATAACTCACAGAGGTGAAAAAAGGGTAAATATACTCACTGCGCATCGCTAAATATTCTCATGTTTGGGCTCGTGTTATCCTGGGCAGTGGCAACTTACTCTTCCGCATAGCAGCTGGTAGAAAAGTAAAAATTGGCATTGATTGTAAAAACACATTTTAATTCCCAAAATATCAAAGCTTAACAAATATTTGCATTCATAATCACCAAATAACAAAGTTGTTTACATGTTTGTTTCCTTGGCAAAAATTTTTTAAATTTATTTATTTTAATTAGTTCCAAGTATACAGTACATTGGTTAGACATCTATATTGTTCATAAAACGATCCTCCCACTTGCTTCCTCCCTCCCCTGACCCTTCACCTAGCCAGCGTATTAATGCTAACTGCATTCCCTCTGCCGTGCTCCCCATTCCTGTCACCCTCCATCAGCTACTAATTTGTACTTTTTTGACCCTTCACCACATTCTCCCAGCCTCCCAACCCCTCCCCGCTCTGTCCATCACTAAATTGTCCACTATATTTATGAGTCTGTTTTTCATTAGTTTGTTCTTTTTATTCTTTAGATTCCACATATAAGTGAAATCGTATAGTGTTTATCTTTTTCTGTCTGATTTAAATACCTTCTAGGTCCATCAAAGCAATACCTTTTTCCATCTCCTTCTTTTTAGTCTGTGTGTCTTTTAATCTGAAGTGAGTCTCTTGTAGTCAGCATATGTAGGGGTCTTGTTTTCCTATCTATTCAGCCATTCCATCTTTCGGTTGGAGCACTTAATTCTTTTCCATTCGAGGTACTTATTGATAGGAATGTCGTTGTTACCATTCTTTATTCCTGTTTTTGATACATGTTTTTTCTTCTTAAAGAAGTCCTTCCAACATTTCCTGTAATATTTGCTTGGCAGTGATAAATTCCTTTAGCTTATCTTTGTCTGAGAAGCTCTTCATCTGTGCTTCAACTCTAAATGATAGCTTTCCTGGATAAAGTATTCTTGGTTGTAGATCCTGGGTCTTCATCACGTTGAATATTTTGTGCTGAGCCCTTCTGTTCTGCATAGTTTCTTTTGCAAAATCAGCTGCAGTCTTATGGGTGTTCCCTTGTAGATAATTATCTGTTTTTTTCCTTGTTGCTTTTAATTTTCTTTCTTTGTATTTAACCTTTGGCATTTTAATTATGATATGTCTTGGTGTGGGCCTCTTTGGATCCCTGGTTTTTGGGATTCTCTGAGCTTCCTGGGGGTTTTATGACCATTTCTTTCACCATGTTAGGGAAGTTTTCTATCATTATTTCTTCAAACAGCTGTTTTATTAATTTTATTCAGGTGTGTCAATCAGGTGGATATTTTGACCCTTAATAATGTCCCATATGCTCCTTAACTTATTTTTATAGTCTTGGCACCTTTTTTCTTGCCATTCTGATTGAGTGTCCTTGGCTTTCCCATCCCATAGATAGGTCATTTGATCCTTTTCTTTATTCACTTTGTTTATTCCTTTGTTTACTCCATTTAACATACTTCTCTTCTCGAATAATGTGTTCTTCATTTCAGACTAGTTCCCTTTTATAATTTTCATTTCCATTTTTATGTTTTTTTTATCTCTGTGTTGAAGTTCTCACTGAATTTATCTACGCTTCCCGTAAGTTCATTGAGCATCTTTATAAGTGTTTTGAACTCTGCGTCTGTTAGATTGATTACTTGACTCCACTCTATCTGGATCATTCTATTCTCTCATGTGGTTTCTGCTTCTTTGTCTTCTCATTTTGGCTGCCTTTCCATGTCTGTTTCTATGTACTAAGCAAAGATCCTAAGTCTCCTAGTCTTATTAGGATTTGTGAAGTAGGTGTCCAGTGGCACAGTCCTGAGAGGGGTTCAGCTGCAGGGCAAATTTAGCCCAAGCCTCTACTCCCTGGGGGCCACCTGTTACGATTCAGCAAGAAATCCATAGGTGCTGTGTTTATAGTTGCCTCAAAAGGCCACACCAGAAACTGAGGCCAGCTGGCTCCAGTGTGAGTCTAGGCTCTGCTCAGCAAGGAGCACCTGACTCACTGAGGATATGTCTGGATGTGGCTTGGGTGGAGCCGCGAGCTGGGGGAGGCGGGGTTTCAGGGAATCCTCTGGGCCGAGCAACCTCTGTTATCTAGTTTGATGAAGTCTAGGCTATGGCGGCGCTGTGCACTGGGACGGGGAAGGGCTCAACAGGGAACAATGGATACCACTGGTACTTCCATATAGAGCGAGTCTTGCTTTGGCCCTCCCTCCGACAGTGTCTCCCTGTGAGTCCCTGGTGCCCCCTGTGTGCAGTTGACTCGGCACTGGTGCTCAGAGTGAGCAGGTCTGTCACTGTGAAAGTCCACTTGAGGGTGTGGTCCCTTTAAGAGGCGTTTGCCACTGCTGCAGCCTCCGTCTCCCTCAGCTGCTCGAGACCAGACAGCCCTGCGTCCTTGCCCCGTCCTACCTTCTGCCATTGCAGGGTGATTTCTTGGATTTCTCCCTAGTTGTATTGCTTGTTTATTTAGATCCTGGGTGATTTTTCCTTGCTGTTTGCTCCTCGTTTCCATCACAACTTTGATTTGGTCACCAGAGGGATGAACAGAGCCTCTATCTACATCATTTATTTTTCCCTCCTCCTTGGCAAGATTTATAAGCTCTTTAGTTCTGCTATTTTTCTACTTCGTCTCTGTGTTCCTAGATCCAGTATGGTGCTTGGTATGGATTTCGTGTTCAATAAATACTGCGGAATGAAGGGGTTAATGCAAACTGTAAGCTTGTCAGGTTATGAATGATACAAGTTCATGTGTCAGTTATTTGGTTGGACTGACATAGGTTGAAGGCATGATTCAATTTGTTCTTCCTTGTTCCGTGAATGTGACAAAGATATTTTGCAAACAATTTGAAAAATGTTTTTCTCAAATCCAAGAGGAAAAGATACACATAAATGGATAGAATCTTCTCACTTAAATTGTCCTTGAATCTTGGAACTGCTTGTATTTCTCTGATAGGAATAGCTCATAAACAAGTGAATAAACAAGTAGCCAACAAATATTAACAGGACACTTTAGAAATATCTGATAGTCCTTAGGTCCAGAGACCAATTTTTCAAGGAAATGTGTCCTAAGTGCTGTGGTTTTTTATTGCACACATATACCGTGTAATATACAGGCTATAAAAAATTGTTCTTGGTTCATATGATGGAATTAAATAACCCAAAATTTCATGGTGCTATTCAAAAACCTTCACAACTGTTCAGGGGTTAGGACTCGAGGCACTGTCTGCCCAGAGTCTCTTCAAAGAGGGAGACATGAAGAGCTTAGACGTGGGGTGTTCTAGTTATCCATTGCTGTATAACAAACTATCTCAAAACATATTGGCTTAAACCAACAACCATTTCATTATTGCTCATAATTTTGTGTGTAAGGAATTTAGGCAGGGATCAGCAGAAGTACTCCATGTGGCATCGCCTAAGGTTACTTGGCAGTATTTAGATGGAGTTCTGGGATGACCAGGAGGGCACAAGATGGCTTTACTGACATGTCTAGTGGTTTGGCAAAGTAGATGAAAGGCTCGGCTGAGTTGGGACTGTCCACTGGAGTACCTACACATGGCTTTTCTATCATGGTGGCCTCAGGTAATTTGTCTTATTACTTGGCAGCCCAGGCCTGCATGGCTATTTATGACACAATCTCAAAATCATATACTGGCAGTTCCACCATGTTTGATTGGTCTAAGCTTGCCCAGTTTCAAAATGTGGGGACATCCATCCCACCTCTCAAAGGCAGGAGTGTCAAAGAATTTTCAGCCTTGTTTTGAAACTGCCATGAGTGTAGAGGTGGGGAGAATCCAACAAAAAGCCAAATCTATGTGGAGAAAGACTACATGCCCCTCAAGCCTGAAGGGCATGATGAGTCTGCAGGCTGCAAGGGGAAGGATGAGAAGTAAGGCCAGAATTGAAGCAACAAGATTCAGAAACTTCATGACAGAGGGAACTGTCAGCATCATGTATTCAGCAATAAGATCTACAAGCAGCAAGAAACACTGGATATTCCCTTTAGAAGTGATGCAGAGTCTCGTGTGCAGCGTCCTAAATTCCATGGTTCTTTATCGCATACATTTACCATGTAATAGATCGGCCGTAAAATTGTTCTCGGCTCATGTGATGGAATTAAATAAACCAACATTTCATGGTGCTATCCAAAGAACTTTCTAGTGTGTGATATGGGGTGATATTGATTATCAAAGGAATGCAGATGGCTGGTAGTTGCTTGGACATCTAAGCAATATGGTCACCTGAAATCACTATTTCCTCTTCTTAGCCACTCAAACCCTTTTCTGTTCCACAGATAACTTATCTAAATCCTGACCAGGGATCACTCTGTTCCTGGCCTTTCTTGAGCTGAGCCTTCTGTTCAGTTCCCCAATCTACTCACAGCTTAAACTTTGGGGCCGTGGGACAGAGAATGGTGATTTGGGGCTTCCCTGGCTTCATAAAAACCCAAGCGAGACCTCTCACTGGTCTCAAATCTTCATCAGTGAGTCTCAGATTTGTCCCCTAAATTCTGTATTCCTCCGCTTTTTCCCCCATATCCTTCAGTTTCTTTCCTCTTCCATTACCCTGCTCTTCTCATGCCTGCATTTTAGTTCACACAGGGTTCTCCTGAAACTTTCTCTAAACTAGTATTTTTCACCATAAAATTTCCTACCAGCAATTCTCAGGATTGCTGATTGTTAAACCATCATGAAGTTTGCAAGCTGGTCGACGTCACACGGGTAGCTTCCACTTGACCATGGAGGAGTGCCAGTAACCCAGCCCTTTCTACCCCAAGGCCAGTTGTTAAACACTTACCAGCACATCCTGCTCCGCCTCTTTATGATTTTATTTTCTCTCCTCTTGCCTCACTCTACCTCTGTCTGAATTTGATTCAGAGCCATTATTTCCACTTGTTGTGGAGTCACAGATCATTTGCATTTGAAAATATAAAATGGTTAAGAGCAAGCCGCTTCACCTCTTTAAGCCTGCCTTCATCTCCTGTCTGTAAAATGTTGATAACCACATCTTCCTTATAGGTTATGGTGGGATAAGACCAGGTCAAGCATGACGGCGCTTGGCAAATACTCAATATTTGGTGGTTCATATCACTCCGCCATTTCTCATCCCAATCAGCCTTAGGTTACTTATTTATCCAGATGATTTTTGGAGTTGTTGTATTCTTGGAAAAGCTGACACTAATGATTCATCAGTGAAGTGTATTTTCCGTTGAAAAATTATTTTAATGGTGGAAAAGGCTCATGACAATCAATCCACACTCTTTTATAGTTCTGTGATGAACTGAGAAAACCAGGTCTCTTTCTGCAATGCTAGGCCCTGGGCAGTTTGGGTGTATTCTGAATGAGAATTCTTGGATTGTTATTTATGCTGGCATTCTTTCGCTTGGACAAAGCTATTCTTCTGGGAATATTCATCTGGCATTTGTCTGTATTTGACTTTGCCTTAATTTTGTAGGACCAGCTTCCCTATGTGTTGAGGTCATTGTGCATTGAGGTCAGATATGAATCAGTTGGACAAAACATGTTAACAACCCTTATTCCCCTCTACTCCAGATGAAATATACACATCCCATCCTGTGCATTGTCTTCCATGGGTAATGACTTTTACCTAGTGGAATTCATACCCAATTCTTTCTAAAAGACTGATTTTACTTGAAAAAAGAAATATTTTCTTATGCTATTGTTACTATATTTGATGAGATTAATTGTCCCCTACTTTTAAAAACATACATTTTAATGTTTAACAAGGATGTCAAGAAATGCATACAGTAAAAAATAAAAGGAAAAAATAGAAGTTATTTCTTTGTCTTTGGAAAGTGTCAAGGTCCTCTTTTTGCTGCTACATAGTCCCTATGGACCATTTTATTTTAAAGGTAAGTTTGCTGAGTTCTAATTTACAAGCATTAAAATTTACCTATTTTAGTGTAAAGTTCTATGAGTTGTGGCCAGCACATGTGTGTGCAACCAGCACAATCAAGGTATAGAACATTTCCATTCCTTCCCAAAATTCTCTAGGGCCCTTTGTAGTAGACCCCCTCCCCAACACCCGGGCCCTGACAATCAGTGATCTGTTTTTAATCCTTACAGTTTTGCCTTTTCCAGAAAGTCGTAGTAATGAAATAATACTGTTGAGTCTGGTGTCTTTTCCTCAGCTACTGCGTTTGAGATGTACCCATGATGCCTTTGTACTGGTGGCTTGTTCTTTGTTATTGCTGGATAGTGTTGCATTGTGAGCCTGTACCAGTTTGTTTATCCATTCATCAGCTGAAAGACATTTGGGTTGTTTCCAATTTGGAGTGATCATGAATCAAGTCACTGTAAATAGCTGCATATAGATTTCTATATGAGCATAGGTTTTCATTTTTCTTGCGTAGATCCTATGGATCATTTTCTTGGATCCCCCAAACTCCTATGGCTCCCACACATCTGTCTGCCTTAACCTCAGACCCCAACCCCCAACCTGCAGAGTTGAACACTGTTCTCACTTCAAGCCAAGATATGCGAGTGCTAGAGCCAGGGAGAAGTTTCAGTATTTAAGTCTCTAGACAACTGACAAACCCTCTGCAGAGACAGGGAAATAAATAATACACAGAGAAATAGATGGGCGATAGGTTGAAGGAGGAAAAGTGAGGAAAAATAAGGCGAGCAAGCATGAGGCAGGTCTCCTATGTCAGGTGCTGTAATTATAGGCTTCTTAATTAGCAGCCCAGCTGCCTATAAAATCGAATTGTGCTTCTCTGCCTATAAACTGGAATCGTGACTCACTGAATTATGATTTGCTTAAATCCACTCTCGCCATTTGTGCCTGTAGCTAATGTATTGCAGCTGATATCTGGACTAAAGTGAGATGATTAGGAGGTCTCTGGTCATCAGAGACTTCTATTAATAATTCTGTTTGAAGAACAATAATAGCTAACACTTACTGAGTGCTTGCCATGTACAGATACTATTCTAAGGACTTCAGATATGGGACCTCATTTAATCCTCATGACAACCTTAGGAGCTAGTGATAATTTGCCCCTCCTCTCCTTTAAAGATTTTACAGAATCTGAGGCATGGACAGGTTAAAAGCCATTGTCAAGTGGTGAAGCAGGAATAGAAACACAGGCCATCTGGTTTGTAAGCCCAATTGTTTAGCCACTGGTCTATCCTGCCCCTACATACCTGCCAGACATTTGGCATCTCTTCTTCGGTCTTCACACCAGCCCAACAAGGTGACTTCTTTTTATCCCTATTTTGCAGATGAGCGAAGTGAGACTCAGAGAAATTAAGTAACTAGGTCAAGGTCCCCCAGCTAGTGGGTCGTGGAGTTGGGAATGGAATCCAAGTTAGTCCACATGCTCTCTGCCACCTCTCTTAGCTTCTAATAAGATCACTTGGTTTGCCTTGGACTTGACCTAAGTTGAGAGGCTGTCGAAGACATGAAATGAAGATGAATTTGTCTGGGTCTCTGTTAACGTGCTGTCCAGGCTCAGCACGTGCTGCTTCTGCGTTCCTGCTGAGAGCTCACTCCGTGCAGCCTGTTGGCCCCAGAAAGGATCTCTATGGGAACCAGGAGACATTGTAAAAATATTCTGATTTTTCACCAGGCCTTTTCTCAAACAATCAACTCCCTAAGGAAAGTTTGGGGGGAAAACCCCAAAAATAAATACTTAAGGATATATTTATAATAGATGTCCTCTTGCTTTCATTTGACTCAAATTTCCTTAATAGGCTGCTTATTCTGGGCACCATGCTTGCTCTAATTAGTTTTTTCATGTGATGGTTTGTCTCTGGAGAAAGAGAAAGCATTAAAGCGTGAGCAGCAGCTATGGCTGTAAAACCGCCAAATTAGCCCGTCATTCCCTTGGCTGTGCTTCCATGAAGTAGAGGTGACGGCCAGCCTGGTCCTTATCGAGCTTAGCTTCCACAAAAATACCCTGACGTGGGGGATTCTTGGTTTTCATCATTTATTTTTATCATGATTGGACATCTTCTTTGTGCTCAGCTCTGTGTTCAGCACTTTTGGACATTTGCTATCTCTAGTTCCCACAACAGACTTCAAGCACACATCTGTCTCTCTCCTGAATTATGGGCTCCTGAGTATAGGAAAATATGTCATCAAGGATGAATTGGATCCGATTTTCTATCATGCAGGAGCCCCTAGTTTAATGGGAGAAGCTGGCTTATGTATAAATAATCTGACAATATGGCACGCTATTACAGGGCAATAAGATTATAACAATAATAGCTAACATTTAAGGAAAGTCTATCATAGTCCCGACACAGTGCTAAATCCTGCACGTGTTGACATACTTCTTTAATCCTTAGTGAAACTGATGCCGTATCAGCTATCTATTACCATAATAATGCTGTGTAATGACCATAAAATCTCAGTGGCATGCAATAACATTTATTTTTGATCACAAGTCTGTACATCGTCTGGGAGCTTCTGCTTCTGGGGCAGCTGGCTATTGGCTGAGGCACCTGGGCTGGAATGTCTCCTGCATCTGGATGGCCAGGGGCTGGCTGGTCTAAGAAGGTCTGAGATGAGACAATTTGCCTTCATTTTATTTGGTCTCTTCTCCCTCAGCAGGCTAGCTCTTGTTTATTCTCATGGCAGAGGCGGGATTCCAAGAAACACGTAGAAGCACACAAACCTCTAGAAGCCAAAACTCAAAACTGATACATGGTCAATTCTGCTGCATTTGCACTTGGTCAAAGCAAATTTACAAGGGTAATCTAGATTCGAGGAATGGGGACTAGGCTCCATCTCTTGAGAGGAGCTGCAAAGTTATGTTATAAAGGGCATGGATACCAGAGAAGTGAAGAATCGTAGTCCTTTTTGTAATCTGCCACAGAGAGTATTATCTTCATTTTACAAATGAATAAACTGAGGCATAGAGAGGTACCTAAGCTCCCACAGAAAGTTGAGGCATCATAAACAAAAGGCTATGGAAGTGTTGGTGAAGGGGGATATTAATGCTTTTATAAAAAACTCAAAAGCTTCTTTGGTGTGGGGATGAATTGGAGCTGGGGCACAGCAGCTGTGGTAGACAGCCTACTAGTTTCTCACCTCGAGAAGTTTTGCTCAGTCTACAGCCATGCCACCCTGAACAAGCCCGATCCCGTCTGATCTTGGAAGCTGAGCAGGGTCAGGCCTGGTTAGTACTTGGATGGGAGACCACCTAGGAAGACCAGGTGCTGTAGGTGTAAAAAATAAGGGATTGTAAGCTGACAAGGTCCTTGCAATCTTTGATGCCAACCAAGGGTTGCCTCACCTAAAAAAAAAAAGTTCTGCTCAAAGTTAGCTTGCCTACTTCCAGGGCAGCCTTCAAGTGTCAAAATTGCCCCCAAGGGCAATTCTCAACCAAGGTGAGGGTAGGAACTGGTGAATCAATACCCCAGCTTCTCCTTTATGGTGGACCAGTTCTGTGGCACATTTTACAAAGTTGCTCAGGTGATCCCCTGGGGATTGTCCCCCAGGTTACTCTTGGTAGCAACCCGCTCATTAACATACACCTTATCACCTTCCCCTTTCAAAGAAGTCACCTGCACCCAAGCCCTTGTCCCAGGCTCTGCTTTTGTAGGAAATCAAACTAAGATACCTTGAAGAATGGATAAGATATTGACAGAGACAAGGAGGCTGGTGCAGTGTTCTAGGTATAGGATCTTTCTTGAATAAAGTCTTTGAGCTGTTCTAAGCTCTTCTTTTCATTTGTTGAGAAGTACTTTTCAGAACCTGGGACTGATTTTGTAACATGCAACAGGCAGAGGAAACATGAGGGATACCTCCTACCTAGTCATCATGCATGGTAATATCTTCTTCTCTTTTACTTAACATTAACTTTTCTAGTTACAAAAGAAATGCAAGCATATTGTACAGAAAGCAAGTAAAGAGAAAGAGAAAAAATCATAATCCTATCAACATAGTAGCAACTTCTGCTGAAAAATTTTTCTGTATTTCCTTTGGTTTTTCTTGTGTATATATTTTAATATATTTTATGCATACTATATATTCAATTTTGGATTCCCCTTTCCCCCTTAATATTAGAGCAAAAGCATTCAATTTTATTAACACATTTTTAGAACTCTAACTTCTAATGTCTGCCTTATATTATATCATGTGAATATGCCATAGTTTTACTTGATCATTCTCCCACTTTTGGACATTATGTCTAAATTTAATTTGTGTAAATAACACTATATTTACATCTTTCTGTAATCAAGTTTTATATTAATTTCAGATTATTCCTTTTAACAGTGATTCCTAGAAATAGCATTAGTAGGTTATAGGGTTTAAATATTTTCACTGACTTTTGGCCACCAAAACCTTAACTTTAACATTTGGTTTTTGCCCAGCACAGGTATCAATTTTAGTACCTAAGGAGATTTTTAATTAAAAATCTTACTCATACAATCGACACATTCTTATTGAGCACCTACTGTGTTCTGGCATGGTTCCTGGTATTAGAGATATGACAATGAACAAAACACATGAAAATCCCTGCCCTGGGTAGATACAAGGTGAGCCTTGAACATCTTCTAGTGAATATTAGTAAGGAAGTGCTCGACAGAAATAATGAATGCATGTTACGAGGACACAGAGCCCTCTTGAAAGGGTTCCCACCAGCAAAATCTGGGACAGTTTGAGTACCAAATAGTTAAGGACAACAGTGAATTATAAACCACTAAAAAACAGAAATTGATGAATCTCTTGTAATAATAGATAAGTAAACAAACAAACGAGAGAAGAGAAGGCTATTGCTTATAGTGAAATACCAAGTTCCCACTGGTAATGGCACGGAGTGTTGAGGCTGGAAATTACCATTTTACAACTAGCATAATAAAGACTGGCTTAGGCAAAAATCGTCAATGGATTCTAAATCTAGGAGGTAATTTTCAAAAGGAACAAGAGATCACCTGGTCTTCAGTGTCTCTCTAGAGATTGGTTGGTCATCTGTTTTAAGATAAAGAATAGCAACTGGTCTTTCAGTGCTGAAATCAGACAACATCTTGACCAGATGATTAAAACTGTCATCACTCGCGAAGGGCATGTGGATGTTGTCTGCTTCCAGATGTCATTCATGGAGAAGGACACACATCACCAATGATGTATCCCGTTTGAGAATGCGTAACCTTAATATAACCATGAAGAAATCAGGCCAATCCCGAATGAGGAAACATCTATTAAGAGAGAGAGAGGGAGAGAGAGAGAGACACTATAGTCTTCAAAATAATGTCAATATTATAAAATACAAAAAAGGCTAAACTGGGGGAAAATGCTATAAGAATAGTATTAGGTTGATTGACATTAGGTCAATTGTCCATTGGAATTCAGTAAGTAGATTAGGTAATAGTATTATATGAGAATTAAAGTCTCTGAAGTTGATAATGGTACTGTGGTTATTTAGAAGAATATCTCAATCCTTAGGAAATACACACTGAAATAATTAGAGGTAAAGGGCCTGATATATATATAACCTACTCCCAAATATTCAGAAAAAAAATTATACAATTATATAATTAAAATAATCACATATGTTTCCTATGAGAGGGAGTAAATTATAACACATGTGGGTAAAATGCTAACAATAGGTGAATCTGGGGAAACAGTTCATGGGTGTTCTTTGTACTAGTTTTATGCTTACCAATTTCCTGTGTTTGAAATTATTCACACACACAAAAATCCCTGACTTCGTAGAGCTTACATTCATCAAGATTACAAAAATATTGGGGGAGAAAAACTGAACCCACACACTGGGACGAGAGCTGTGTTTGAGCACTTCACCGAACATGTGCTTAAGCATAATCACTGTTCCGGCATCACCTTCCAGCACCCTCTCTCTAGGATGGGATGGGGGTCTTTAACCAGTGCGGCGGAGGTTCTCTGTCTACACCCCATTTCTCCCTGGGTATGTGCACGACGTCTCATCTCCCCATTGTTCTGCACGGTGATTGTTCCCATTTCAGGGCCATGACAGTTAGGCTCAACCAGAACAGCAGAAACCTTCCAAATATTTAAAATAGAAGGAGTTTAATGCAGGACTTGAAGACAAGCGGGACAGTGAAGAGGCCCAGAGATTTGCAACGGCAGAAAGCCACTTTCACCCCAAGGCTGGAGGGGCAAAGGGTAAAGGTGATTTTTCTGGAACCCAGGAACTGGGGTCACCTGGCAGACACAGGCATCACCGCAAGCCTGTTGCAGGAGCTGGCCGCTGCGACACAGCGCTCCTGAAAGCTCTCCAGAGGCAGAGAGCAGTTCCTGCTTCTCCTTCCCTCTTGCTCCAATCTCCTCCCAGTGGCTGAACCCAGGCAGCCTGGGAAATGCAACCTGTAGGGTCAGCCCATCTCTCCCTCTCTGAATACACACACCTTGCAGGATGCAGAACAGAGCAGAGGGAGGGTGAAAATGGATCTTAGGCTAGCCCCCTCCTGCCTGAGTATTATTGCAGATAGAAATTTGTATCTGTAATGTTCAAAAACTTTTTTTTTTTTGTATTATCATCAGGGAGGTTTGGCTTCTCCCTATTGTTTTTGTAAGTTTTTGGTTTAATTTCTTGGGCCTTTGACTCTGTCTCTCTATTCTAAGCCCTCTCTATGCTGGCCATGATCCCTCTCAGGCAGACCTGGGTTAGCTGTGGTTTCTGCAGCTGAGCAGATCCTTTTGAAGTCTTGTATAAGTATTCGAAATTAGATGATGTTTCTATTGTGGCTGCATCTTTGGGGTGCTAATCATTCACTTCTAGCCCTCTCTCTGGTCTGTTTCCCAAGCCCCATCTGTAATCATGTGAACAGTGTTTCAACCTTCTTTGGCGGAAAGAATCTCTTTTCACTCCGGACCTGGTCTGGAAGCAGAGATCCCCACGGGGCAGTGCTCTGGCATATCCTGTATCCTATTACTGAAGACAACTCTAGCATCACCACTCAAGGCTGCTCCTGCCATGATCACTCCAAGCACAATGGCTTGTAGCCTGTGCTCTTTTCTGCTTTTGTATCCAAGATTAGAAACATTGGGGGTTGGCTTCTCATTTTTCCTGGAAAATTATTCTTTCCAGGTCCATAGTAAAGATGACCAGAATATTTGAAACAGTCACATACTCGAAGACGATGGAGGAGGGGCAGGTAAACACCCTATCTCAGAGTGACTGTCAGCTAGCTAAATGGCTCCAAATCTCTCCCCTTCCAGTCACTGTGTCCTTCAAGATTGAAAGAAGATCAATTCAAATTCCGATCTCATTTTTGTCAGGAATCAGCATCACTGATTTTGTCGGGTATCAACATCCTTTACTATTCTCTGTGGCTTTAAATTCCTCTAGTCATCTCTGGCTTTAATTTCCTGCTTCTATTTAATTCTCAATCTCTGTTCTACAGCTTCCTTTTGGGGCATGCTGTTCCGATTCCACATTGCCCGATTGAGTTCATTCTTAACATCACGTAGGTCTTTGACCTTGGAGGCCATGTGTTTCAAATCCATAGCCACAAAATGACTGCCCTATCCTCATTGGACTGTGACCAGAGAAATAAACCTGTGTTGTATTAAGGTTTATCTGCTACCACAGCTTACTCAAATACACACCCTTCCCTAAAATTCCACGTTGATACAAGGCATGGCAAACTTTTCCTGACATTTTGAAGGTATAGGAGGATGCTTTTAACTCAGTATAGCATGCACACATGTGCACACACACATATACACCCCAACTTAAAATTAAACATTAAACATTCTTATTTTAAAAGTCCATTGGCCTTTCTTATACCACGAACTTTTTAGTGCCAGTCTGTGTCCATATTCTCTATTCTTTTTTTCCATCTCTTCTTACTTTCTCCATTTTAGCAGATAGCCCCCCAACCCAGCCACCCTCCCTTCATAATATTTTCTTAAGTCAAGCAATTCACCTTTTCCTCTATCACTTCCGACCCAGCAGGTCACACTTTGAGGACTAGACTTCCATACAGAATAGCCCATCAGAATTTTCACTAAATAAAAGACAATTCTCTCCCCCATAGGTACCCCACCGACAAGCCTCTGACAGCTAACACGTTAGCAGATGTGGGGGGTGGGGGAGGGAGATGAGAGGAGAGACTATCAGAAGAGGATTTGACAATAGGTGTCCCTTGTAAAGGGGACAAAATAAACATGGTAAAACTTGAGAATAATCAGGCCAATTTTCTGCTCCCCCAAATAGCCACCTCACAGCCTCTAATTCAGTTCTTTGTTCTTTTGGACTCTGAAAGCATTTTGCTCTTGAATAATTCTCTATTAAAATGCAAATACCTACTGGGAGTTGTTCAGCCTTATCAGTTAATAGTTGACTATTGCATGAACATAGGATCCTGCTTTAATGGGGCCAGAATGGTGGAGGGATGGGCGGTACTGTGGAAAAGCAAGTAGATTCAAGAAGAGAGAGTATTTACTGAAGAGGTTATTTTTGGGTCTTTCTTATATTTTGACCAGAATGAACTCTGCTCACTACCTGTAGCCCTCTTCTTTGCCTTCTCAGGAGTAGTTTTACAATGGTTCATTTGTTTCTCCCTGACCTGAGCATAAGTGGATTTAAGGAGGGATGCTTGAGTTTCTCTACTTTGTCATGCCTGAATAAGAAAGCAGAGTTAATCCAAGGTAAGGGCTACAACAGGATCCCCTCCAGTTTAAATCGAGCTCCATTTGAGAGCATCGGTTCCGTGGCACACACGTGGCCTTGGTAGTTCAGTGGGTGGCACCAATGCCAGGATGTGGCCATGGTGAGAGGTGTATGCTTTCTCCGTGGTCGGAGGTGAGCCGAATTCCTACCAGCAGACTTGTCAATGAGAGAGCATCACCAAGGACCAAAAGAGAGCGTGGATGCACACTGCCAATCATTACAGCTCCCAGGGACACCACAGAAAGCCGGCGGGACCTCTAGAGGAAGTGAAGTTATCTGCTGCCTTTCATCTAGAATGCCTCCTCCATCGCCTGCATGCTTCTTACTATGGCCACTGTGTACCTCTCCTCTCCCTGGCTGGGCTATGAGCACCTTGAGAAGGAGCCAACACTGTTCCATCTCCAAGTGCAAGTTGAAAATGCTTTCGGAATAAATGCATCCGTGAAGAATAAGTGACAACGCAGGATCATTCCAAGGCAGAAATGGAAAATACGTGAAATGTTCGCCACCCTCTCATTCCTTTCCTTCAGGATTCTGTTTTCCCCTTCAGATGTGATATTCGAAATGTGTAACAACCAGTCAGGCACCAGCACTAACCAATTAGAATAGAAGCAGCGTTGCTCAGATGCAGGGTACAGGGGCCATCTGCTGGGATTAACCCCTTCTGTTCTGCAGCATTGGGTTCCAGGTGAGAGACGGGAATGGTAAAGGTATGCCCAGTGGGCTCAGGATAGCATCCGTTTTCCCACCAGTGGAGACACACGTCGACATTTTAACAACTTTCTGGCTCTCCTGGTGTGTCCTGCGTGCGTACCAGCCTGTACTCCTTTCTAAACACCCTGCTCAAGTTCCAAAACTGGGGTGAAGATGTGCCTGTGGAAGCTCTGCCTTGCTTTGGCTTATGCACTTGGGGTGGGGGCTGGTCAGTGAGCTCAATCCTAGGGCAGGTGTGGGCATCGTATTGAAGAAGCCCCAGGCCTAGTGACTCAAGAAGGCAATGTCTGTGCAGCTTTGAGCTGGCAAGACAGGCTACAGCCTCTCCCCAGGCCCGGCAGGCATGGTCACTGGCTTTAGTGCACAGGGAATTCTCTATAGCCTGCAGCAGCCCCAGAGAAAGGCTTTCTTGATGCTGAGACATTAGCTTTCTATTCTTTCTAATTTTTGCTTAGCTTAGTCCCACCATTGAAGAAAAAAATTCTTTCCTTTCCCCGTAAAACCCCATCTTTCTCCCTCTCTCAAAAAAAAAAAAAAATTATCTTTAGGCAAGTTCACTTCTGCTGCTACTGGAGAAAGGAGAGAATGTGTTTCAGTTGTGTGTCCCGGATCCTGCCCAGGGCTCATTTTTACTACCTCTGTGCTCATTCATGCCTCAAACCTCTCAGTCTAGGGTAGGGAACTCTGACTCATAGGGGTCTTAGAATGCAGGTACTTCTGGTAAGGGATGGGGTGGGACAGGAGGAGGAGAGCAAGGAAGTGAGCTATTTTCAGTTTGTCGAAAATCTGAATGAAAATTATAGATGAACACAGTACTCTTGTGTGTAACTACAGAAATTCAACTTGAGCCAGCCTAGGGAGAAAAATGGAATTAACTGACTTATGAAATCAATCCACAGGAAGAACTGGGGTGTATTGAGCCTCGGGGACAGTTGGAACTGGGGCCTTAAAAATGTCACCAGAACATTCTCTCATTCTCTAGCTGTCACCCATGCTCTCCTGTGAGTGTGCATTTCATTCTCTAGACCAGTGGTTCTCCATCAGGGATGGAGAGTGATTTTTACCTCCCAAGGGACATTTGGCAATATCTGGACATGATTTTTCGTTGTCACAACAGTGGGGAGGGTGCTATTGACATCTAGTGTGTAGAGACCAAGGATCCTGACAAATATCCTGCAGTGCACAGAACAACCTCCCACAACACAGGATTATCTTACCCCAAATGTCAGTAGCAGTCGAGAAACCCTGCTGTAAGACCAGCTTCCTCCTGTGGCTGGAAACAAGCTGCCGGCAGCTTCCAGGCCCACATCCCCAAATGGGACTGATCTTGCTCCGTTCTGATTCACATGTCAAAATTCCCGGGGAAGCACTCTGATTAGCCCAGCTTAGTCCAGGAACTCACTTCTAGGTTAATTACTAGGTCCAAAAGATGGTGTTTTAGAAGATCATGGAAGCCCTTTCTAGAATCTCATGGGTGAAGTTGGGAAGGAATATTCACAGAATAAGAAAGGTAAAGGGCAGGCAAAAAAAAAAAAAA
>NW_011888786.1:7960470-7961581 GCF_000151845.1 Pteropus vampyrus
GTCCAAAAGATGGTGTTTTAGAAGGTCATGGAAGCCCTTTCTAGAATCTCATGGGTGAAGTTGGGAAGGAATATTCACAGAATAAGAAAGGTAAACGGCAGGCAAAAAAAAAAAAAAAAAGATGACAATAAAGTTACAAATACTACTATTAAGTTCAGTTTATTTGGGAGGCAACATCTTTTAAAATTAGGAATATGGGGAGCAGGTAAATAGAAGTGATCTTTGGTAGAGTAAAGGTTGGGAACCATATTAATACAGAATCCTTCCCTAAAATACTGCACAGGCCAGGCCAGTGTCCCACACACCAGACCTCTCTTTTTTTTTTCCCATTCCTCTCTTGAAGATAATTCCTGGGGGACCTGTTCTTTGTTAAAAATCTATGGGTGGTAAGTGGCTATTCAGATAAAGTAATTATCGCTAATGTTTAGCTAGCTAATGACTTATTCTTTTCAGATGACACAATGCCTAACCCCATTATGATGTGTACATCCTTTCAAAGGTCCTTAAAGGAGGAAATAATGGTAGAAATTTCAGGTAAATGGGAGCTTGGTGGGAAGATTCTTTTGTTTTGGAGGCCTCTAGATACAGGTCATCCATGCAGGTGGCAGGCTATACTGTATCTGAAGAAGACATGTTCAAGGTCAAGATTTTCTGAAGTATGTTCTATGGAACATTGAGTCCCTGGGATGGTGGTAAGTGTTATTGAAGAAAATAAAGATTCTACAATAGAATCAGTTGGAAAATGCTGTTTTAGATGACAGTTAGTAGATTTCTTTATTATAACTCTCAGATTTCTCAACAGATTGGATATTGTGACCCTTAAGGATAAAACCGTAGTATGCAGATTTCCCAAAGCTTTTGGGACCAAGGAACCCCCTTTATTGAGGTGTATTTTACATAAGGTGCCCAGTCCTGTTTTATACTTATTGTCCTTGAATAATTGCTGCATGCTTTTTCATTCCCCAAAATGTACCCATTTGGAGGGTAAATGATATGGTCACCCTATTCTAACAGGAACATGCTTTGGAAAATGATGTTCTATTGTCATCTTTGTGGAGAGCAACTTTTTATAGCATCTTATATCAGCCTTAGGAATTCCGCTTCAGTGACA
>NW_011888786.1:7963036-7967642 GCF_000151845.1 Pteropus vampyrus
TTTTATACCTTATGGAAAGAAATCCACTTTTGATTTCTTCTTCAGAAGTCACACTCCATTCCTCATTCATTCATTCAGGCATTCATTTAACAAGTGTTTATTAATAGGTGGCTTCCATGTGCCAAACATAAGTCCGGGAGCTGGGGACCTGGCAGAAACAAATCAGCACAAATCCACACCCTCAGGAGCTACTATCCTGGTGGGAGAAAGGAGCTGTGAAGGAAAAGCGTCAAGCAAACTTGCTCCCTCGTTTATAAACCAGATTGTGGTGTCTTTCGCTCCTCTTCTTCTCCAGCTTGCTTGCATCGAATTTCTTGATGCCATCTCTTTGATGTAAATTTTTTCTCCCTTATGGTTTATTTGTAAATACCTTAGGTTTTTCCAGAAAGGATCTCAGACAGCTTCCCTGCCTTTTGGCCTCATTGCTTCCAAATGACTTGTCCCCTCCCCACCATGTGCTGTGATGTTTTGCTAGGTGGTGTTGGCCTTTTCCAAGCTGGATCCATCTCCTGCCTGGTCCTTTCAGAGTCCCTTCCTTTGGTGCCGGCGACAAATCCCAATTTAGCATCACTTGTGATTATAATTAATGTGCTGTTTACTCCCTCTTCCAAATCATTAATGAAGATGTTAAATGAAACCAGAATGAAACCACGTCCCCGTGGCATCCCACTAGACACCTTCCAACAACTTGACACTCTGCCATTTGCTGTTTCATTACCCTTTGTTTACCTTGCAAGCGCAGGTCCTTGCTTTTGAAAGAGGCAGAAAGCTTGATATTGCTACTGCTGCAGTGAGGCCACTTAAGGGTGGGAATATTAAAATCTGGCAGATTGTAAATATATCCTTTTGAGTTTGAATTAAATGTGGACTATGAATAGAACACTGTCGGTAAACACTGGTACCTCTCCCTCCCCTCACATGCCTTTGTCTTCCCTGGACTTTCTGCCTTTCCCAGGGCAGGGAAGGGTAGATGCTTGTTGTATGCAAAGATGTTGCTTGGATCAGCCTCACTATGAACTGGAAAGTTACTCTGTTACAGGTGAAAGCTGTGGTAGATGGATTGCATCCAGAAGCAGAGTTTTTCTCCCCACCCTGTATCCATGTCTTCACCATGGAACCTTGAAGAGCCTTCTGCTCTGACTCTGGTCCAGCCATGTGACTTTTTTTGACAGATGGGATTTTAGCAGACATAATGCAGGCATACGCTTGAAAAAATCACTTGCATGTCTCTGCTTGCATTCTTGCATCCTCCACAATTGCTATGAAAACATGCCTGAGAGAGCCTATTGGAAGATAGGACACATGGAGCAGAGCCCAGTTGTCCCAATTGTCTAGTCGGGACAACTGGATGACCTCTGGATATGTTAGTGAGCCAAGCCCAAGTCAGCAGAACCTCCTAGCTGATCACCAGATGCATGAACAATAAATATATTGCTTATGAGGGGTTGTTGTTGTTTGTCACACAGCATTAGCCATGGCAATAGATAGCTGACACAGTAGCACACATTCGGAGTCTCATGGGCTGGAAACTCATTGATCTCCTAATGGTTTTCGACATAGTGTGTCCCTGACACAATCCTTTACAAGAACAGAAAAAAAAGTTTTCTAAGTAGAGATTGAGAGGTACAAAATAGGTCTTAGAGTGCAGCTTCATGCTTTAGAAAGC
Organism: Pteropus vampyrus; assembly: GCF_000151845.1. NCBI lineage: Eukaryota > Metazoa > Chordata > Mammalia > Chiroptera > Pteropodidae > Pteropus > Pteropus vampyrus. The sequence goes on from NW_011888786.1 coordinate 7,964,703, forward strand.
AAATAGCAGAATACAGCCTTCATGTGTTTTCTGCTGGATTGTGTGGAGTGACATTTGAATTCTGATATAGTAACGTTTACGTGGGGGAGGGGATATTGGAGAAAAGGACCTTTGTGGAGAGCTACACAATTTGCAGTGCACTAAAAAAAACCCTTTTTCCAAATGAATACAGAAAAGAGAGAAAAAGAAGGTCATCCTAAGAACAGGAGTGCACTTACGCCCCCTCACCCCTAAATAATGGTTTGCTGCTTCCTTTTCAAGTATTTGCCTCCTGAAACTGCCCTATCACTCAACCCACAGCTGAAAAATGCTGCTTTGGTTTGTGGCAACACAGTTACTGACCTTAGCGAGATGGGCAAAGCCTGTTTATACTGTTGCTTATACTTCCTGAGTGAAAGCTACATGCCACTGAGATGCAGAAGAAACAGCTTCTAATTGCTCCCTGGGGCTTTTTCTCCCCCAGAACCCTTCAAGGCTTCCTCTTCACAGATGATACCCAACCCTAGGCCCACAGCTACATAAAGTGTGGCCCCAGGCCAGCAGCGTGTAGGTGTGCAGGATCTCAGGCCCCTCCCAGGTCTACTGAATGCAAATTGACATTTCGCAAGAACCTAGTTAAAGTGTGTGAAGCACTGTGTTAGGGGATTTAGAGCTCTTCTATGGGGTAAATAATTTATTTTAGATTGTGGGTTTCTTGAGAACAGCATCTTTGTATCCCCCAGCACCTAGCACTGTGTTTGAATAGAGTAAGAACTCAAAACAACTTGGCTGAACTGAAGTGAGCTGATACCACTGAGCAGCCAGACCCATGAAGCCTACTCTACCACCTAACAGCAGACCTTTTCTGTCCTCAATTCCTGAGCCTCCTGGAGTGAATGCCTCCTTGAATGTGTAAATTCACCCAAACAAAGCAAACTCTGCACAGGCTCTGGACAGCTCTGCACACTCCAGAGATTTAGATTTGCATATTGTGATGGAAAGCACAACATCAAGTGCATTTGAATAAGCAAGTTTGAGACCAGGGTTTTGGATATATTAGAAAGTCAACCCTGAACCTAAATTAGGGACCTGGTGAAAAAGGTACTAGGTCTTCAACAGTCGACACAGAAAGAGACAAGCAGTCAGGAAGGGAGGGAGAGAGAAGGAGAGAAAACAGGGTGAATGTCAGTGGAGGAGGAAGACAAAAATAAACGAGGGCTTATGGGACTCAAATTTTACCTTCTTATTTTCTAGTGGAACTTGGAGTTTTTCACCCCCTCTCACAGTATCACTGACATTAAATATCCAATCTTCTCTGCCCCACATGGACTTGAGTAATATACCACAGGCAAGGTTGGCTGCATCGGCTCTCTCTCTCCTTACTCAATTCAAGTTAGGAATGCTCTCACCATACATTACTATTGGGATTTTAAAAATGATTTATTTTGCTACACAATTCAGACCTTTGAACCATACTGGATGCTGGGTGCTTTGTTGACACAGTAGTTAGGGATAAAAGGGGAGTTTGGGGGATTGTGGAATTCTGACTTTCTATAAATCACTAATTTTATTGTAGTAAATAGAGGTCACCTCCTGGAACTTCAATAGCCTGCCTTGAAAAATGGTGTGAAGCTATCAAAGTCCATCAAAGGGAAAAATAGGACAAATGAAGTACAGGGAAAAGAATATTTTCTCAGTTTTAGCCAAGGCCACTGCAAGAACATGGCTAGCATGGTCAGAGCTACTTTCCAGAGGTGGACCAGAAACTTTCTATTGTTTCTGTGAGCATATCGTATATTTCTCCTGCCCCAGATGAGAAGCTAAAGATGAAGAATGGGGAAAACTAGCTAGGGAGGGTGAGGCTTTGGATGTTGTTTTCCTGTGAGCTTAGACAGGTCTAGGCCAGAAGTGAGAAAGCATACTCTAAAAGTAGGCCCCAACTCAGCTGGAAACCGGTACCATGTCTGTCAGCAGCTATAAACACAAATAGATTCAGGGGCCATGGAGGGAAGGTAAATGATGAACCTGACTGGGAAGGGTTTGTGCTAATCTGAGATACTCTAGTTTGAGTTATTCAACATCTTTCTAATACTCTTCTTTCTTAACTACAGAGGCAATAATGAAATGCTCAATTTCCTGGCCAAACTTGCAGCAAGCTGTGGCCAAGACAACTTAGTTCTGGCCTTTAAGGTGTAAATGGAAATCTCTGAGAAGTCTTCTTTTCCCATATGAAAGGATGAAGCCTTGCTAGAAGAGACTTTTTTCTTTGTCCTGTTACCTCCTCCACCCTCTTTTCTTGCCTGAAACACAAACTTTGTAGCTAGATGTGCAGGAGCCATTCTGAGGTCATGAAGACCAAACACCAGATGCTACAGACGGCTGGCAGAGCAGTGAGACGGAGGAGCCTAGGTTCCTGATGGCATTGCTCAGCCTCGGCGCCAGCCCTGGACTTCTGACTCCTGGACATCTTGCTGCATGAGAAAAAGTAACCCTTTATTTGTTTAAACCCTGATGGTCAGATCTTCATTTAGACACATGGTGAGATTCTGCCCCCTAGGTCTATCTTTTATTGGCATGTAGGAATGCTGGCTCCGTGTTGCCAGTTCAGATTTTTTAAGAAAAGATGTAAATTTAGAATTTTTTTTTTTAACATGAAATTCCCCAGTTGGCAGTTGGGAATTGATCCCAAAAGAGATAATTAACTAAATTTTTTGAAAACACACTTCCAATTCGTGATGTCTGACTTAAGAATGTTTACTCTGGTCCAGGTGCACCTTATATCGATTATCTCATTTAATCCTTACAACAATGTTGAGAGTAATGCTATTATTACTTTTATATTATAAATGAGGAACTGAGCCTATCTTACCTAAGGCCAAGTAGCTGGTAGGGGAAGAGCCATTATTAAAGCTCATGCCTGACTTTGGAGCAGGTATTACTAATTACTATTGAATCAACCAT
>NW_011888786.1:7969772-8000176 GCF_000151845.1 Pteropus vampyrus
CTATCTTATGTTTAACATCATTTCTTCCAGTGGAACTGCTGGGTCATGAGGTATGAGCATTTAAAATGTTGATAGGCATTGCCAAATCATTCTCCATAAAGCCTATACCAGCTTATATCTACTCACCAGCAAGTGGAGAAAGATGAGCCAAATGTTTCTGTTGCCCTTGTCTGCGCTTTGGTCGCTGCTCAAAGCATTTTTATCTCTTCTGTACTTCGGAGGTGGACATGAGCATAGAACTCCCAGGTATGGAACCACAAGGAGTGAATGCAGCCCGGACACACATGGGCAGCCTACTGGAAGCTGTGAGCACACACATACACACAGCATAGCCTCCACGCTCATCTAGACATTTAGAAACCTTGTTAGTCAAGTGTGATTAAGGAACAAAGTTCTGAACTCCTCAAAGTTCAGGTTTCCTAGTCAGATTCAATGGTGAGATATTGAGGGGCTGTCTGCATTTCCCTTAATTGAACTCCCGTGAAATCTAATAGTGGCAAATACATTCTAGCTCTTACTATGCGTCTGGCAGAGAGCCAAATGCTTTCCTTGCATCCTCTTGTCACTTCACAGAAATCCTTTATTGGAGATGATGTTCTGATCCCTGTTTTTTTGGTGGGGACACTGAGTCACAGAGATATTAATTGACCGCATATCAGTAGACAAAAGCAGTTCAAAGCATGATCTCTGATATCTGAATGGCTGGGTTATAATCCCGGCTCTCCCTTTGATGAATGGGTCAGCTTAGGCAAGGTGTCCTTCCTCTCTGGGCCTCAGTTTTCTCCTCTGTGAAATGCAGATCTTTTGGTGAGATTTAGATAAGTCAATAAATAGAAAATACTCGATAAAATTTGGCTAGCATCATTGCCTATCTGACTCTTCAAGCTGGAATTTTAATCACTGTGTTTTAATGTATCCAAGTAGTTCAGTTCATTTTTTTAAACTAAGGATAAAACATATTTCTAAGAGTTTAACAAAATAAGTGAAAGAGATAAAACTCAGGTTTTATCCCCCGAATTCTCAAAGCACACTTACAAATGTTGCCTGAATCACTGTTATAGCTGAGCAGCTTGGATGGCTAGGTGGTCTTGGAGGAGCAGATTACACCACTGTGAGCGGCGGCGATGGAAGCTGAAGTCCGCTCCAACTGTTATGCGCATCTGCAGAAATCCAGGCTCTCTGAATTCTAGAATAATTTGATCTACACCATCTGGCAGCTTGAAAGAAGAAAGAAAAAGAAGAGGAAGAAGAAACAACAGCCATGTACAGTGAATGTGATTCCCAATCTAAGTTACACACTCTTATTTGCTTCATGTAAGATGAGCCAAATGTCAACATCTCAACAATTGCTGAGTTTTCAAGTGCTATATGATGCATCTGGTGGGCACTCGTTGCATGTTGTTCAATGATGGTGATGTAAATGTATTTACTAAAATGTACCATATTGAAAAAATAAATCATATATTGTGATATCCTTTATTTCTTTTGCATATATTGACACTCTCCGAAGTAAGCGGTTGAGACTTAAAAGAACATGACTATGGTTTAAAATGCTCAAAGAATTATAATTATAGAACTTACAAAGCATTTAGTTCGTTTCCCCTATTTTAAGTGTAGAAAAATTTAACTTAAGATTGGTTTTCAATAATGAGGGAGTAAGCCAAGAACCCTGGGCCCCCCAGCAGGGAGGAAAATGGGGAGAGAGGCGAAGGACAGTGGAAGCTGGACCACCCACGCTCCTGAACACCAGGACACCAAAGCATCCTCCCTCTGTCCTCCCTTCTGCTGTAACTTCCTGGACGGCATGTAAATGCTAACCAGGTGTAGATCCTCTTCTGCCTCTCCTTTGAGTGTGCTCTGAGATGGAGGTAGTGTGCCTGAGGTTTATCAGGCAGGGCTCTTGGGATTGGCACCTGTGGAGAGGGAGGGATGGAAGCAGGCCTGGGCTGTGATACAGCCTCTCTGGAACCCCCAGACAATTCTATGGATGTGGCGTTCCAAAGCCAGGATATCCCTTCAGAATTGTCGCAAGCTGAGAAAAGGGGGCCAGGCCCTGTTATCTCCCCAAATTGACTAATCACTGGATGTGGGCCAGCCAGGGGAGGAGGCTCCCTTCGGAAGCGAGCGGACAGTAGGGCTGATGTCAGCAGCCATCTCAGTAGCCAAAGGAGAGCCCTGCCTGCCTGAGGGATCTCGGGCCACACGTCACAGTGCCCACAACCCCAGGATAGTGCCTGGCACAGAGTGAGCTCTCTGTAAATATCTGTTGAATGAATGAATCCATTCAGAGCCTTGGGACAGACCTATGAGGGACAGAGTAAGTTATCACCTTTACGATGTGACTTAGGGACAGCAAGAAGTGATCGGTTTACCCAAGGTAAAATAAAACTCCACCATACCTGTCCTGCTAGTTTCTGGAATTTCTCAATGTTCCTAGGTAGAGGAGGAATTCCTGTGCAAGGGCTACCCCTATGGTGTGCAGATCTAAGTCACAACCTGTGGTACCATGTTGAATGTCACTAGTTATAGTCCCTTCTTATCTGGGGTACTAGAAAACTCAAAGCTGAATTTGTATCTCATCTATAATAATGCACGGAACTTTTGGGTTTTCAAAACTGTGCTCCCCACCCCCAAACTTGACATCCCATTCTAACAGATAATTTTCCTGATTCTTCTGTTTTAGCATTTGTCTATGTCTTACTATTTTAATTTATGTGTTTCTAAAAGCTTTGTGGAGCAAGGCCAAGTGTGAATACATGCATCCTGTATGTTTATAATCTCGCTGCACTCAGTGGTTTGGGGTTCAGTCTCACTGACATTGACTCATTCTATGACATCAAGGTTAATGGATGAAATCAGCAGGATTACTCTGGGGTCTTAAATAGGATGTTTTCACTTTGGAAATACTCTCTGAGCTCAACAAAGCTGGAGTCATATCTTCAGGCTGTAGAAGGCATTCCTTATAATAATTAGCTGTGTGAACTTTTATATAACATAACTTTATTTTCTTGATTCAGTTTATATATTCAATATAGATTTAAAAAGCACTGTTGTTGTCCTTAAGGCATACATAACTTTTCAGTCATAGTTTTTAGTGATTTTGCCTAAAAATGCTAACATCGAGATTCTTTGGAGTAAGCGGCAACTATTCCTTCTCCCCTGGTCTCTGCAAAGTGGGCAACATTAGTCTCTGTAGGGTTTACAGGTGACCTTAGCCTCTGCCCTTGAAGAGACAGCAGCAATGAGATCGTTAAAGCAAAACTCTCCCTGAGAAAAGGCTGCTCCCCATCCAGCATCCATTCAGACAACCAAGGTCTCCGCCCATATCAAGGCCGGGAAAAACTTGCTTTCATCATGTTTGAGATGGATAATAAAAGCAAATCAAGAAAGTCGTACACCTTTCTGATGGGACTCACCCCTGTAGAATGGGATAAAATCGTAGGATGAAGAGTGAATTCTAACATATACAGCCACTGCCATATCCTGGGCTTTTGGGAATCTAGCCTTGACACGCTGTAGCCTAGTGGGTGCTGGGGCATCCATGGGGTTTTGGATCCACCCACATATACGTGTGTCATTTGAACACGGGGACTATATATCTCTTTCCCAGAGCAGAATTAAACTTCTCTTAGGTCCATAACTGGCTACATACTTTAAAAGACCTTTCAATCCTCTGGAGCATAGATCTTTAATTTCATCTCTTCTTTGTTCACTCACTGATCGATTTTTCCCAACACTTATTTATTAAAACCCTACTATGACTCAGGCGCATCTAGTGAGAGAAGTGGAGAGCTGTAGAAAAAAGATATAATGGACTGTGAAAGTAATAGGCTGGAGGATGGGCAAGGTGACATAGGAACCCAAAGGAGCATCAGGGAAAATATCAGAGGAAGGAATGGCTATGATGGGTGGAAACGGGCAGAATGGTCCAGGCAGAGGAACGGTGTGCATGTAAGCCTAGAGAAAGGCTCTCTCGAGAATAACATATTTGTGGAGTAAACGAAGTCCGGTTGCCTGGAGCCCCAAGTGTGAGAGAAGACGAGGGGATGAAGGGAGGTGAAATCATTTCGAAGGGTCTCAGGAGATATGATGACACGATCAGATTTTTTGTTTTAAACAGGTCAAGAATCTGGAGAAGAGATTATGGCCATCTGAAGTCAGGTGGTGACGGTAGCAAAAGAAGTGGATACACTCTGAAAGTGTTTAGGGGGCAATGGCCAGGTTGGCGTGGTTCTCTGGCCAGACCCTAGTGTTGAGGGATTGGGGGTGAAGGGCTGAAATGTAGGGAGAAGTAAGAAGCCCACTTCTAAGCTGTACCCTCCAATCCAGATTTTTGTAGCAATAAAACAGATGTTTTGATATCCTTCTCCTCATTCCTGGCTCTCTCTGATTTAAGATTTGGGCGCAAGGGAGAGGGGTGTAGTTCATTAGTCCCCTCTGGCGCCACGGAAGTGACTGGACCAGCTGGCTCAGGGAAGGGGCTGTGGCGACAACTCTGCTTGCAGATTCTGGGAGAAAGTCTAGATTGGCAGAAAAGGAAAAGTAGCTCACGCTATGACTTCGATAAATAATTTCAAGTCATTGACTAGGAGTGGGGAAGCAAAACCTAGGAAAATCTCAAAAGGGACCTTAAAGTTTCCTTGGCCATCCTAGCCAGAGGGAGATTCCTCACTAAAAGATTTTTTCCTGAGGCCTCCACTCAGACCATCTTTTCCAACTTTCTTTCCTTCCCAAACCTTCTCCATCCTGATTCCTGTGACTTTCTCGCTCTGAGCAGTTTAGCCCCGTGTTCCTGCCCGCCACTTGCCCTGCACCCAGCCTGTACCTCGCCTTCCACTTCCCAATCCCCTAAGGCTCAGAGGCCCCTGGGCAAAGCAGATTCAGACATCGGTAAAACTGGATGAGAAAAAAATCACATCTTTATTTCTACTAGCCTTTAACTGAAATTTAGCATTTCCTTTAAATATGTATGTAGGCAATAAACCACAACAGTTTCAGCAGAATTTATGAATTTATCATCAATAGAAATCACAGATATTTTTGTATCACATATAATTGTTACAGATGTCTCAAAATATCATTTAGATTCATCAGAACTTTAAAATTACAGTACTTATTAGACCTGCTGGTAGAGCTTGCTAAAATTACTAAATTATGATTTAACTAACTATTTTGGTAACTGCCTTTCCATATAACTGGTTTTCTTTGAAATGCTATGTTTTTATTTTATGCTCTCGGAAATCTTATCCTGAGGAGTTGAGTCCACAGTCTTCACCATGTTGCCAAAGGAACCCACAGCACAGAAAAGGTTTAGAATTCGTGCTTTGGCAGGAAAAAGCACTGCGGAAGTTATGCAATTAGTTTTCCTTTAACGCGATCAATTCCCAGCTGGGGCTCCCATCTGCAGTCAGGGCCAGTGACCAGGAGGGCAGCGAGGCGAAAAGGGACACTTGGCCTGTCCTGAGAAGGTGCGGCAGATGGTAGTTTCCAAGCTCGCCCATCCCGCAGCCTCCGAACATGACAATGGCTCTCCTAGTCCTTCCTCTTGAATTGGGGAGGGCAAGGACGTCTGTGTGTGATGCTGAATGTGCCTTCTCAGGCCAGGTTCTGAGAGGCGTTACTGCTTCCTCCACGGCTGACTCCAGCCGAGGTCCCCGCAGACAGCCACTTCAGTCTCCAGACACAGGAGAGAGGAAGTGAGTCCAGCCCCAGCACAAAGACATGAGAACTGCCTCACTCAGCCCAGCCCCACAACCTGGAGAGAGAATAACCTGACCGTCGTTGCTTTAAGGTGCTGAGTTCTGGGATGACTTGTTCCACAAAATGGTGCCTGGGATAGATCTTTGCCCTTCTTCCGGTCACACTGTATGTTCTGAACTATAGTTATTGTACAAAGTGGAAGAGATCTGTAGCCCACACTTGAAACATATATTCACATCTCAAGGGAGGTGTTTCACTAATGGTTTGCTTTTTTTTTTTTTTTTTTTGATCTCATGTAGATCAGAACTTTCTACAGTGATGGAAATATTCTCCATCTGTGTTCTTCAATATGGTAGCCACTAACCAACCACGTGTGGTTAGTGAGAACTTAAAATGTGGCCAGCGTGACTGAGGAAATGGATTTTAAATTTCATTTACTTTTAATTATTTAAATTTAAATAGCCACACGTGTTGCTGGCTACTTTATTGAACAGTCCAGCTCCTGAGGGGCCATTTTAGATTCTGTGTGCTCCTAATGTCAATTCTTATGTTCATTCTATTTCTGTTTCATTTAGTCAAGGAAATAATGACCTGATAAGCATGTGGTTTGTTCAAAGACCATTAAAGAGTTTGCTCTTGGCAAACAAAACAAAACTAAACGAAACAGCAAACCACTTTGCGAAACTAGAAAATCTACAGCTCTATTAAACCGGCGCGTGGGTACTAAGTGGCCGTGAAGGTCCTGAGGTTGTCTCATCCGAGGATCAAAACAGCGTCCAGCCGCCATCAGTCGAATGAGGAGGGGGCCCGGCCCCAGGTCTGCTGACTGCACCGTGAAAGCAGAGGTGGGCTGTGGTTCCCTACAGGACAGGAGTCCGCTCCCCTGTGCATGGAGAAGGGAGAGTCGGGGTGTGGACTTTCACGTTTACACACCTTGGTATTGTTCATGTTATTTTTTATTCAGTGGGCATGATTAGTACTTTCATTCATAACTATTTTTTTGGTGAAGAAGAAACTTTTGTATTTTTAAAAGCATGGTTTAATTTTAAAGAGGGATTTATCGGGTTAAGAAACAGTAAAATCTGAAAAATTGGAAGAGTATCGGAGACCCAGTCAGATGCTGAATGGGCTCTGAATTAGTGAATGTTTTGCAAGGCAAAATAGATGTGTTACTTTCAATACTGGCAAGTCACACAAACTCATAGGAAACAGAGTGATGCCAGGAGGAAGTTCTGCCAAAACGACTCAATGAATTATAATCATTTGTAATCAGTCCATTAATTAACTGGGCACAAAAGGACGTTGTAAAGAGTTCAAAAGTATTTTCCCAAGTATCTTAAATACACTCCTCCCACCTCATTTGCTTACGTGGACACTTCCCTCGACAAACCCTAATTTCATTCAAAGAAAAAAGTAACTTTTGGTCTTGTATGAATTTTCCAAATTTTCGCAAACTAGAATTAAAAAGGGTCCAAGTGAATAATAAACTCTGGTGTAAAATAGGAAGGAAAAAAAAAACACCTCAAACCAAAACCCAAGGAATAAAGGGAAGAAATAAAACGATCATGAATATTCATTGAACACCACAAAAAGACATGGATTAAAGAGGAAAAAAGGACACGTTTCTGTTTTCAGGCACTTACATTTTAATCAGCGATTGACAATGTAATTATAAAAAGAAACAATATTGGCCAACTGTCAGTATTTGGCTAGGGTTTCTATTTCTTCTTTCAATGGTGGCTAAAAAAGAAGAGAGACATTTCCAAATTCTGGGCCCTCAAGCAAAATGTTTTAGAAAGCAGCTTTCTAATCATTCTAAAAATTACTCCTAAAAAGAAAAAACTAAAACAAACTGCTCAAGGGATGCAAGCTCATTGTAGAAAAATATTTAAAAATATAGAGATGCAAAAGAAGATAAAAATTACCTATAATCTTATTATTCGAAGATAAACTGTTTACATTCTTCTTGAATTTTTATGTGCATATATTAGCCTGTGTATTTATTTGCCAAAATAGGATCCTACACATCGTTTGAAACCTGTGTTTTTCCCTCTTATATAATAAGTCAGCAATATGTTTCTATGGCAATAGGTAAATAATCATAATATTTATGAAGTATTTCACTTCATAGGTGTTCCATAATTTACCTGACCGGCCCCTACCAGCAGATATTTAAGTTATTATTATTATTTTGCCATCAAAAACAATGCTGTAATCAAGTCTCATTGTTCCATGTTTGTATGCACCTTTGATTATTCCCACAGGAAATGATACTAATGGGTGAAAGAACATAGCATATGCATTCATAAGAAAATATTCCTCGGTTTGAATGAAATTCAAAATATTTCAGTAATATGGCTGGCGAAGTCTGACCGATTGACTGTGTGACCTCAGACAAGTTAGCTGCTGAGTCGAGAGAATGACTGTTATGTGGTTTGTTGGGAAGATTTAATGAAATAATACACATAGGCGTTTCCAGCACAGTGCCAGGCACATAGTAGGTGCTTCATAAATGTCAGATTTTTTCCCTCCTCAGTCCCCATTTGATATGAAACCTCATCCACAGAGAGGGAGGGAGGAAGAAAGGGAGAGAAAGGAAGGAAGGAGGGAGACAGGAGGGAAAAGGAGAAGGAGAAGAAGAAAGAATGAGGAGGAGAATGAGAAGAGGGAGGGAAGGAGGGAGGAGAGGTAGAGAGGGAGGGGATTGAGGGAAGGAGGGATTGAGGGAACGGACTGGCGATGGAAGTCCAGCAAACAAAGGACGTTGGTCTGTATACCTCTTTTAGGAGAAAAAGCTCATGATGGCATTTCATGCTTTTTTTATTTGTTCGTTTTTCATAGCTAGAGTTTCCCCAGCCTAGCACAGAAGTTTTACAGTGCGTTACTTCAGTCTTTCAGTCTGCCCTTTGGGTATTATGAAAGGTTAAAACCCACACAACAGGGCAGAGAAGCTTGTTTACTGCAAGATTCATGTCTGGTCTTGAAAGGTACTTTCCTCCCTTGTCCCACAACCACTGATGAAAAAGAAGACGGATGCTAGAGGGTGTGGGTGATGCATGCAAATTGAGTTCTTCATGGGCAGGTTGGGTTGGGGAGGGCTTCTTCCTAACCTACTTGCCCAGGTGACAGCCAGACAAGCTCCTTGCTGCCTCCATCTCCCAGCCCAGCTTCTCAGGAGACTATTTCCGGTACAGGGATCTCCTCTGAGTTCTTTACATGTCAGAACACATTTCAGTCAATTGCTGCCTTTCCCAGGGGTATCTGCATTTCAGGATGCAGCTCTCTCTGTGGGATGCCAGGGTTGTCAGTGTTAAAATGTTTATTAATCATTCAGGCAGCCCAGCTTCCTTCCCTATCCTTCCTTCCCACAGCTATTTTTGAACACATGACAGTCCAGGCTGTGTCACGCACTGGACCACCACGAACAAGACAAACAAGCTCTCTGCCCTCTTGGAGCTTACATTTTGGTTAAAATGACAAACAAAACCTAATCTCAAAAATACACACCCAGTTTTGAAATCCTCAGGAGGTTCGCGCTGGGTAAGATGGTCAGGGAAGACCCCTCCTCCCCAGGGGCAGTGATGCTAAAACCCAGTTCTTTCTTTTCAGTTTCTTTTTTTATTTGTCCAGGAATGAGCATGTCAATCACTACATCACTAGGGGTGATGGATGCTTTGGTTTATTTTAATAACAACAAGTTATACTTATTGAATGCCTGCCATGTGCTAGGTAAGACAACAGGCATATTGTTGTATCTAAGTCTTTATGACAAACCTTTGACACAGGAATTATTATCTCCAAAAAATCAAACTAGAAATAAGTGGCAGAGCAAAGATCTAAAGCCAGAGCCACTTGGCTCCACTATCAGTGTTTTTTCTGTAACACCAAGTCCTCTCCCTTCCTAAGAGGTAAGAGGCTTTTGGTAGCAGGTTGCCCTTCAAACTCCTATTCCACGAAGAGTGAATGGTTTAATTTAGAACTTACTGAGGTTAGTTTCCCTGCAAATGACAAAGGCTTTTTTCTTTTGTCCCATTGAAAGAGTCTATAAATCTTGACTTTCCCCCTGATTCTCTATAACCTTCCCTTTAAAGGAAATAATCCAGCTGAGTCAGTTATGATTACTTGCATTGCCAGAGATGCATAACACAGAGGTAGGCAGGTGCTCCGTGCCTGCCCCCCACCCCCTCTCTCCTTCTCTCTTCTCCTTCCTTCTCTGTCCGCATCTGGTCTGAACCTCATTGACAAAACTATCTCTTGTTTGCATGTGCCTCCCTATCTTAGAGCTCACCATCATTATAGATTCAAACAATATCCCCGCGCTCTGGTCCCCTGTGATGGCATTTATGGAAATTATTGTCATGTAATTACAGACACGTAAAGTAAAAAGCAAGGCTTTACAAGTAAGTGCCTGATATTTTACCACTAGAAATCTGTTCAGAATTTTCTCTCATACTACAGATGCCCTTTGAGAAGAAATGCCTTGAGCGTTTCTGGGTAATAACTTAATAACAATGAATAGCAATAACATTTACATGGGTATTGCATTTCTCAAAGTACCTTAGCTTGGATTAAGTTCAGTGGTCTTCCCCCAAACCATGAGATGGGCCACAAACCATTGTTTTCACTACAGATAAAAAAGCATGTAATACCTATCTGTAACGATAGGTAAAAAGTGACTGGCCCCAGGTCACCCAGCTGGTAATTGATCTAGCTGAGGCTCAAATCCAGGGCTTTGGAAGTTGAGGCCAAGGGACCTTTCCAAACACTTTTTAATGCCTCCGATCAATTTATGACTGCCTTACTGTGGGAGCTGGCGGGAAGAAAGGGTTCAGGAAAAATAGGACATGGGATAAACAGAGAAAGTCAGGGTGTGAAGATTGAGTGAATGAATGATTAATTCACTCACTCATTCATAAATTTAACAAATGCTTACTGAACACTGTCACTAACTGTATGATACTACATAATAGAATAAACACCAGAGGGATAACACTTGTGTGTGGAAGCGGCCTGCTAGCATTTTCTTCTTTTCCCTGGCTCCACAGACTGACTACATTTCCCAGCCTCCCTTGTGGCTGGGAATGGCCATGCCCCTGTGTTCCATCTAACAGAATGTGAACCGAAAGGCTCACTTCTCCCAGTTCTTTCCCTTTAATGCAGATGAGTGTGGACAGCTGGGAAGCTCTGAATTATTTTACTCCTGCCAGTTTGGAACGCCCATTGGACATAAACTTCTATTATATCAGACCACCGAAAGTTTGGAGTTTATCTTTTGATAATGATTAATGTTATCAGAGCTTATTAAACAGGTTGCAGGAAAGAATTAAGCTTCAATGCCCTAAGCATCCACTGTAGGTAATGAATTAACTTCCGTCTTTTGCATCTAACATGATACCAGTGATGTGTCACCCATGGGAGAATTAGAAAATAGTCACTCACCTAGTTTTCCACAGACTTTAAGTCTCTTGGGAAAGGATGGATACATTTGAACAACCCCTGTTCTCCACGAGTTTAATATAATCTAGTCGTGGAAATTGGACAGATGTACAAATTTCTAAAAGGGAATATGAAAAGAGAACTCATATGACTTCACATCCTCTTTATAACAAGACTGGAAAGAAGACTTTATTATTGTCATTTTGCAGATTATGCAGTTGAGCAAATGTTCAAGGTCGCTCAGCTTGGAAGTGGCAGAGCCAGCAAATTCTCTGAGGGACACTTACTCTTTGTTCATGCCACTGCAAAATAAGCAAGTTTAACCTAATCCACAATTCTCTTTAGGGTGTGCACAAGGACCAGAGGGCTCAAGACCTTTCTCTGTTTTCAAGAACAAAGCCAACACTTTCCTCTGGAGCGGATAGGTCTCTCCACTGGGGCTCTGTGGCCTTGGCCAATCCTGAAGCAATCCCTTCATCAGAATTTTCCCACCCTGGGCTTGTTTATGGAAAAGTGATAATAAAATCATTAAAAGCCATTTATAGAAGCAAATTAGTAAAAGAAGAGTTATCCTACATTCTGTCTTTAGGAAAAGTAGAATAGTTTATGAAAATTTGGGAGGTGTGATTAGGAGAGCAAAGGATTGTTAGTTTACGGAGAGAATTAGGTTAACTAACAACCATCTTCCAAAAGCTTAATTAAGTCTCTCAGCCCTCAAGTGAGACCAGGAAATAATTGATTTCTGCATTACTGGTGGGGAAAGTGAGGGGGGGGATAATGTGCCTGTGGCCAACAAGGGAACCGGCATCTGTCCTGGGATTAATGTCTAAGATTTTCTGGCTCTCAGTCCTTTGTTTCACCTTTGAATTTGGGATGCTCGAGGCCCAGATGGGGTTTGTGTGTTAGAACCCAAGAGCAGGACCGTCAACCAAGATTCTCCACACGAATAAGAGACCACATAATTAAGGATTTGCTCCTTAGTCATTTTCTGTCCTTCAAAGAGGTAACAAACAATGCAGTGCTTGGGGGAGTCAAGGCCACATGGGTTTATTTTAATAAGTGCGGGCGCTTTTCATTATAAGGGCTGCCTGTCACCCAGTGATGAAAATATTCACATCTCACAATTTAAAACAATGTCTGGAACAAACTAGAGAGAAAGACAAGAAATTAGAAAAAAGGAAAAGAAGAACGAGCTACAGAGGAGGGAAGAAAGCATTCTAGGAGAAGAATTATTGAATTCTCTGATTATTGAATGCTTACTCTGCGCAAGGAACTTTTCAATATTTCTCTACAAGAACTCTGTGTGGTAGGCATTTAATTATTTTATCCGAATGCGAAAACTGAGGCTTAGATGGGAAGCATTTTGTCCACACTAAGAAGAGACGGGATCAGTATTCGAATCCAAGTTTGCAAGAAAGCCTGTTACCTTAATGTGTAAAACAAACAAAAACACCCAGTCTCGCCTACCTCCTGCATGTCTTTCTCCTTTATTACTCACATGGAACGCTTGAGTTCTGACCCTTCGGTCACCAGATGTGTGGGGTTTTTCCCCCACCAGGCAATTCTCTGACACCAGCCGAGTGTCCCACAATTTAACTCAGTTCTGACACTACCTATTCACTTCCAATACCGATGGCAAGCAGTAGACGCCCAGGGCCCACCACGTCTGTTTGACACGGCTGCAAATGGAAGATTCCCACGACCCTCACACCCTTGGATTCGATTACTTTGCTAGAGTGGCTTGCAGAACTCAAGGAAACACTTACTTAGGTTTATCAGTTGATTATAAAAGGATATGAAAAAGGACAAAGAAGAACATTCAGATGGAAGTGATGTGCATGCCCAGGTATGTGGGGAGGGGACTAGAGCTTCTGTGACCTCTCCAGGTGAGCTACTCCCCCTGAACCCTACCTGTTCACCAACCTAGAAGCTCTCTAAACCCCATTCTATTGAAATCTTTATGAAAGCTTCATCACCTAAGTATGATTGATCATTAACTCCATTTTTAGCCCCTCTCCCTTCTCAAGAGAATGGGAGGGCGGGGCAGGGCTGAAAATTCTAAGCTTCTAATCATGCCGTGTTCTTTCTGGTGACCAGCCCTCATCCAGGGGCCATCCAGAGCCCACCTAGAGTCACCTCATTAGAACAAAAGACACTCCTATCACCCACTAAATTAGAAGGGTGTCAGGAGCTCAGTGAAAGGAACTGGGGGCAGAGACCAATATCTATTTTCTATGATCTCACACTACCCACTGCACTCCACTGCCCTCCCTCTACAGATTTGACTAGAAGAGAGAGGAAGAAGGGCTGTTGGAACTCATGAACTTACATGTTTGTTTTTCCTGCTCGACTATAAGCTTCTTTAGGACCAGAATCAAGATTTAATATCATATCTTTGTCACCCTAGAGCCTAAAGTAGCTTGTGAAAGGCAACAAATGTTTGTTGCATGATGAATGAATGAATGAATGTACATCCGAGAAGGATGTACATTTTGAGAGCATGAGAGGCCACAAACTTTAGATAAGAAGGTGAGGTATACCTTCTTATACCTCACCTTCTTATCTAAAGTTTGTGGTCTCTCATGCTCTCAAAATATAGGTAAAAGTGGCTGCCTTCCTCCATCCTCCCCACACCCAACTCCATGGGCTGGGAAAGTCCAAAGGTCTCTCTGGATTGTCTGGAAATTCTTGCATTTGGGGACAGCTTTGTGCTCTCATCATCTCCCTCAGCCTCCCCACCTCGGTATCAACCTGACTGCTCCCACTATGCATTATGAATCAGATTCTGGTTTTGTCACTTGCCAGTTATGTGACTTTACACAGGTCATATTTGGATTCTGAGATTTAGTTTCCTCTTCTGTAAATGAAGGTCTTGATTTGAATAAGGATGGCAGACTCCGATGTCTTCAAGGGTCAAGCAAGTATTGAGAATGAGTGATGCTGATCTTCCGTGTAAGACAATAGGGAGAGGTGAAAATTATAGCTAACAAGGAAGGGTACGCCTAGCAGAGGCACTTCCGCCTTCTCCTGCTACGCATCTTCAGTTGATTGTTGTGTGGGAATGAGGGCTCAGTGCGGCCACGTTTCCAGTTTTTCAAAGATGCAGAAAGTCTGGATTTTTATGTGAAATCTTCCAGTTCTTAACTGTTGGCACAAAAATGTTCAGAAACACAAAGAGAGCCAAACTCAACATATCCGCGGGCCGAATTCAGCCCATGAGCCTACAGAGTGCAGCCTCTGGACCAGATGATGTCTAAAGTCTTTTCCAGCTCTGAAAGAATTTGGCCTGGTAGCAGGTTGTCCCTTCAATCTGTATGTTTTTGGCTCTCTGTACTATTTCTGCTACAGTTTAAGCAGAGTGGACGAGGGCTTAAGTGTAACCGTGTTTATAAACACCCTGAAGAATTCCATATGGTATGCCGAATGTGAAGTTGGCTTAATTTAAAAAGATTAAATGTACTCAGGCAATTGCAGAGTTGTCTGTTTTGTAAATCAATGCAATTTGTTGGTGGAAGGCCGGGAAGGGATGAGCTTTGGGAGGTGCAGCTGGTGTGACCAGTAAGCCCAGTGGTAGGAGCACACGAGGCGAGTCAGCTTGCCAACAGCTTTCCTGAACGTTCACTTCACTTCCCCTCTGCACCCCAACGCCCCCCACACTCCCCTTGTCCCTCTCCCACCCTGAATTTAGTCTTCTGCTTCTTAATTTGAACTTTATCCAAAGAAAGAAGATTTCCAGATTCCCTTTAAGCTTTCAGGGACAATGTGGGAATGCTTAGCAGTCTGGGACCAGGCATCTCACCTGATCCTGAGCCTTCACTTAGAAACCCGAGTGCTGGGGCGGCACACCCTCCTTTCTTGCCACCTGTAGGAGCTCGGACAATCATTTCCCCTCTGCTCGCCTCATGTCCTTATCTGTAAAATAATGAACGTGAACTCAGATGCCTTGCATCCCCTCCAGCACTAACATTCAGGATATTTGGTCCCCCATGAAGCAAGTAAGGTGGATCATACCTGTTCTCTTTCTTAACACTGTTTCTGCTTCAGACAAAGGACAGCAACCTCTTGGCTCATTCACAGCTAACTAGGTGGGCAGTGGATAAGCAAGGAAGCTGGTCCTGGAGATTGGAAAGACTCACGGAGTGAAAAAAGACCTGCGATGGCTTGAAAGCAGACCACTAAACCCGGAGCCACGTGTTTTAGGCTCTCCTCAAGTATAAACTTCTATATGTGTTAGGGGAATGTTACAGCAGCACCCAAGGTGTCAATTTCTCTATTGTTAAGGTACAAAAACAGATGAATGTTCTTTTTTTCTGTTCTTTCTTTCCTGTCTATCAGTGATTAGCCGGCAGAGCATGTCCAAAGCTAGGTTGGCTACCTCCTGGGTGGGCCAAGTGGGAACTTTGTTACCGGGCTCAGTGGAGATCTGATTGGTGGGCGTGCATGCCCAGAAGAGAAATCGCAAGGTGGAAAAGGTGAAACCGGAGGTCTGGATCAGCCCCTGGGGGTGCTGACCCCGGAGGTCCAGTGAGGCTGAGGCTGCACCGTTCATTCAAAGGGCCCAGAGAGGGATGAACACCGTGAGACCACCAGGAGGGGTCCACGGTTCGCTGTTCAAGCAAGCTGCACGAACTTCGAATTCTCTGCTTCCACCATCGCATCTCAAATTTGGATATATAGTTTAGGTTTAGTGAAAAAGAAACCTAAAAGTAATGAATATTTTATTCTGATGATGAAACTAATAAATAAAAATGAAGTCAAATATTCATGCAGAGGAGAAATGCTAAAAGCACTGTGGTACATCCACGCCGTGGGAAACTGCTGTGATTAAACTTACGTGTAGGGTGTGATACTGGTTACACCAGAAAGAAAAGCCCCACAGCAATGCCATATGTTATGTATGACAATGTCACCATGTAAGTAAAAGCGTAGAAATTGGTACCAAATGACTCACCAAACAAACCGCTAACCGTGGCTGGGCTGGAACGGGAGGGAGAGGCGGGTGGCATGGATTGAATGGTGGTTAAAGGATTTTGAAAGCAACAGTTTCCTTAGAATAGAATGTAAACAAAATTTGACAAAAATGAAAAGAATGAGATGAATCTGTTTGCACAGATAGATACCGTTGTTCTTTTCCCTTGGAGGAAACTATTAACTGTGTTTAGCTCTGGGGGAGGCGGGGGGATGACAGAGGGTGTAAGCAGATGGGACATTTCAGTGTTAATTTAGTACTTCTCTATGTTTTCAGTTTTTAACCATGTTTATGTGTTACTTTTTTAAAAAAAATGCCAACAGAATTTTCTGGATAAGATAATGGGTCTACTTTGGCTCCTTTCTTTGTACTCATCTCTATTGAAGGGCACTAATAGATATTATGTAAAAAACTTACACAGAGTAATAGGTGATCCAGGTTGATAATTTTGAGAACAGAGGAAAGCATAAACAACAGAATTTAAATCATTTATAGTCTCCCAATCAAACATGATAGCCATTAATAACATTTTGATGGTTTCCTCCTTCAGTCTTTTTTATGTCCACTATCTATTTTATTAAAATTAAGTTCTATTTTATGTTTATTTTTGTATCCTGTCTCTTTTACTTAATAAGGTATTATGAGAATTTTTCATGCTAGTAAATATTTTTTGAACAATATAATTTATAATAGTTATGTAAAAGTACTATGTATATACATATATACTGTAATTTTTAATCATAATTATGATACTAATAACACTTACAGTGATTAAGCATTGCATTTACTTGTATTATCTCATTTCATCCTTCCAACAGGTCCATAAGATGATGTCATCATCCCTAGTTTATAGATGAGAAAGCCGAGGTTTAGCTGGGTTAGATAAGGAACTGGACCAAAGTGTCAAAGTCAGCTGGGTAGTTAAGCCAGTTCTCAAACTCATACCTATAGTCCTAACACTGTATTATACAGCACCCACAATCCCTATTGCTAGACATGATTGTCCATTTATTCAATTCCCTATTGTCAGACATATTCTTGCTTTAAAATGTTTACTATGTTGAATTACACAATGATGAATATTCTATTATACACAGCTTTGGCCACGTCTCAGAATTCCTTGCTTAAGCTAAATTCTTCAAGGTGGAACTACCAGGTCAAAATGAGAGAGCGTCTTTCGGGTTCTTGCAATGTATCGCCAGCCCCTTCTGCAGACGTGCTTTGGAGCTGTAGGCAAATCCTCTAGCAAGAAAAGTAACTCTGAAGGAATTTAGACCCGCAGCAGTCACGGGCCTCCTGGGTGGAGGGCTGAGCCAGAGCCCGCTGGCGTTTCTCCTAACCGATGGCACTCAAGTCACACCTGGCGCCCGGAGAGTATTATTGAATTTTCCTGCAATGCCATTATGTTCCATAAACACAGAGTCAGGCAGAGCAGTGACCAAGGGCCCCTGTCACACCACGTAAGTGCACATCTTGGTACATGCCTCCTCTCAGGTTTCTATTATTTCAAATGTCAAATGCACTTTGCCGCAAGCCTTCTTGGCCTTTAATTTTTTAATCCACATGCATTTAATTTATTTATTGGATTTCTATAGGACTTGAGGGGAACTTTAATTCATATACTTCTGGTTCATCTTTGCTTAAATTACTTGATGGCTTAAAAAGCTTTGTTGGCTCTCTTAAATAAGAATTTTTTTGTACAGCTTCTTTCCAGAGACAGGATGCTCAGGAGGGGGAATTCTCAATGAAAAAATAAGTACAAAGCTAGGAAGGTGATAGACTTGGGGGAGGGCAGGCTCCTAGCCATTTGTTAAAACCTTCCTGCTAGTCAAGAGGTTACAGAAAGGTACAAATAGTTGGTAAGGCAGTACTATTTTCCTTGGCCTCATTAGTTCAATTTGGGAGCCAACCACTACCACAGGGATGTGCCAGGAAGCTCAGGGGCACCTCAAAATTAAAAATTTTCTCACTTGAAAGAATTAATTGGAGACATTTGAATTCCCTAATCTGTACTTCTTACTAAGATAACCGAATTGAGATAATTCCCGCTCAAAGCAGCCCAAATGTAACATTTTCTTAAGTTATTTCGACCTGAGGTGGGTACATGTGCTATACAGCTTTGTTCTTTTTTCCTCCCATTTTCCTTTTTACTTATTAAGGGAATGTTAAAACATTCAGAAAAGTTGAAAGACTTGTACGGCAAACACCCACACACACAACACCTTATCCCACAGAGATTAACGTTTCGCTCTATTTGCTTTATCCATATCAGTCCATCTCTCTCTGCATGTCAATCTGTCTTATTTTTTAGCAGATTTCAAAGTAAGTTGCAGACATCAAATGTGAGTCATTAACCAGAGTTTAATATTTATTTACATCTCTTTTCTTTTTTTTTTTTTTCAGGACAAATTTATATAAGTGAAACACGCAAATCTTAATTGCACTATCTGATGGGTTTCGACTAATATGTACCTCTGAATAACCCCAACCCCATCCAGATATAGAACATTTTATCCCTACAGGACTTCTTTTGTATCTTCTTGTAATTAACCCCTCCCCGTCCTTTGCTTCAGTCCCTGTTCTAATTTCTGTCTCTCTATATTAGCTTCGTCTACTCCAGAACTTCGCATAAATAGAATCATGCTGTATGAACTATCTACTTAGTCAAGTGGCCATGGCTTTCTATGACTTGTAGCTGCAAGCCTCCTAGCTGAAACAAAGTATTTGAGGTTAATCTTTCCTGCCTTATGTTATATATTAGAATTTCTCGGGAACCCATGAAAATGGAAGTGAAGGAACCACTTTATTACTGTAAATAATAGCTTAGTTAATGCCTTGCTGGAAGGGCGTTAAATCGGCAATAGGATTATCTCTTAATAAAGTAACACCTACTGGAGAGGCCTGCCAGGAAAAATGCAAGCTGCGTATTGGAAAGAATTATTTCCCCCTTAAGTTACCATCCTGCTTCACAGAACCACATGGGCCTGCCCTATATTCGATATGCTATGATTCTGTCTGTCTCAGTGTTACTTCAAATACTGGTGTTGGAGGTCAAAACCGAGATTCCATCGTTCTGCTCAGAAGACCCCTGAAATGCTTTTGACCATGACCTGGAAGGGAAGGGCTAAGTCCAGCTGTAGTGGGGTTGGAGGTGGAGCAGGTCATCAGTAGGTGGCGCTCTTCCTCTGAACCATGACCGAGACTGGGCCACCCCACACACCTAAGGCCAGAAACTGCCTACAGAAAGTGAAAAGTGACAGTAAAAGGAGTCTTTAGATACTTTCAGTTTTGAAGGCTGCTTAGACAGTCTTGGCTGGAGGCTGTTGAGAGCTGCCTTAACCATTTCCAGGGCCTTTTACCTGGCAGCAGTGGTCTTAGCTATATCCTAAGACCAGACCTTACATGATCCTTTTGAAAAAGGATACTCGGTGCATATCAGTGTTAAGAACCAACACTAAAATGTTTAGGGGGGAAAAAATCTGGGAAAGAAATTGGAGACTTGATAGAATCTGAACATTAGTCACTGATATTAGAATAATTTCACTAGGGAAGAAATGGAATAATTCAATCCTTTATTCTTTTATTTGTTTATTCAGTAGGGAGGGAATAGAGTCTGTAATTTGTTAAGAAACAATTGTCGGAGTCAGATCTGGGTTTCTTCCTAAGCCATTCACTGAGTCTCAACTTTTCATCTGTAGAATGATATACTTATAGGGCATTTAATTCCAATAAACAAACATTTATTGATCATCTACTATGTGCCAGACACTGATCAGGGTACAGTACGAATGAGGCAAGCTCTCTGCTCTCATGGAGCTCTCTGGCAGGCTGTGTTTTCAAAGACAGTTGCACCACTATATATCATCCCACATTCTCCTCTCCTCCTCCTCCTTCCTCTTTTTCTTCTCCTCTTACTTTTTTTAACTTTATTTTTAGTTTATGTTAGGCACCCTTGCAAACAATGAAAACAAATTATGAATAAATGCCTACTGTTTTTCAGTCACTGCGAGGCCCGGTGGACATGTAAAAGCTATACGTATTTAGTGTATGCAACTCAATGAGTTTGAAGAGAAGTATACACCTGTGGAATCAACACTGTCATCAAAGCTGCAAACACATCCATCGCCTCCCCAAGTTTCCTCCCACCCTCTTTGTCCTTCTTCTTACTATTATTTTTGTGGTAAGAATATTTAACACGAGGTCTACCCTCTTAGCAAATTTTAAGTGTACGATGCAGCATTATTAGCTGCCAGCACTGTGCTGTGTAGTAGCTCTTCGGAACTTATTTGTCTTGCATAACTTTGTACGCTTGGACCATCACCTCCCATTTCCCCCTCTCCTCAGCTTCTGGCAGCCACCACTCTGCTCTCTGCTTCTCTGCTTTTTAGATTCCACATGTAAGTGAGATTAGGTAATATTTGTCTTTTTGTGTCTGACTTATTTCACTGAGCATAATGTCCTCCAGGTCCATCTCTGTTGTCACAAATAGCAGAATTTCCTTCTTTTTTAAAACTGAATTACATTGTATTGTATTGTATGCACATACCACATTCTCTTCTTACTTTGTGAGGCTGGCACTCCTCCATGAAGAGGTGAGGGTCTACGTTCCCTCCCCTTGAATTGGGACAAGCCCGTGACTATGGTAAAAGTGATGCTCAAAATCTTCAAGGCTACAGCATAAAAGGTGAGATGGCATTCTCCTGGCCCACTTTCTGCCTTGGGATTGGCGAGCTGATGTATAGGAAGTACAGCTACATCATTGCTGCTATGCTGGAGGTATCACATGAAGAGATGACGTAGAGACAGAAAAAGATGCACAAAGAGCCCCCACTTGTTCCAGCCTCCAGCCTTTGAGTCTTCTGGCTGAGGCCTCGAGAGCTCAGCCATCCATATTGTGCCTTATCTGACGTCCTTACTTTCATAATCTGTGAGCAAAATAAGTGGTCGTTTTATGCTGCGTGTTTTAGAGTAATTAGTCATGCCACCCTAGTAACTAGAACAAGCTAGCTGGGGAGACGGAAAGGCCAGTGAGCAAATTAACAAATAAGATACTGTGAAACGCGGCCACAAAGAACTGAAAGTAGGGTAATGTGACTGGGGAACAAGGAGCGGGGGGCAGTCCTGGACACGATTGGAAATCCTGGCAAAAGAGAAAACATCTGCATTGTGGAGACCAGAAAATATAAGAAGGGGAATCCTGGGGACAGAGGAGATGAAAATGAAAAGGCCCTGGGGCAGGCGGCAGCTTGGCATATCTGAGGACCTAAAGAGTAGCTGGTGCCCCTGGGTTCTAGTGAGGGGAGCATAACAGTCCAAGCCGAGGGCAGAGTAGACAAGGTCACCTCACACAGGGACTCGTAGGCCAGAGCTAAGGGTTTGGATTTTTATCTACGTATAATGGGAAACTATTGAAAGATGCTTAACAAGATCCCTTTGACCACTGTGTAGTGAAAGGATTGAAAAGTGAGAACTGAAGGAGGGAGGCTAATTAGGAGGCCGCGGCCTCAGCCCAAGTCAGAGCCGATGGCAGCTTGGACCAGCCCGGAATCAGTGGATGGAGTAACGACAACAACAACTAACATTGCCCGAGTAATTTCCGAATCTAGGCATGCTTTCAAGTGCTTTACGTGGATTATTTGATTTTGTCCTCTCAACAACCCTACGATGTAGGTTCTACTTCTATCCCAGATGAGAGTTCCAGTACTTTGCCCATGATTATGAACATAATAAACGGGGGGGAGGCAGCCCCCTAACCCAGGCAGGGCCACCACAGAATGCTGCTTCCTGGGGCGGAATCCAGTGAGAGGATTCAGGACTCGTTAGATGATTGGATTTGGAGGAGCGTGAAGAAGGAACTGAGGGATGATGCCTTGTGTTCTGACACGGGCGATTAGGAGGGAGGCGATGCCAGCTACTGAAATGAGAAGGCCTCGGGGAGAAATCAGGGTGGGGAGAAGCAAGAGCTCTCTCACTGTAAGAATGAACAACAATAGTGATAAAATGAGCATAATATAGGGTAAAATGTATTGAGTGCCTACGATGTGCAAGCACTCTACCTAAACCAACTCATTTAATTTTGCAACAACCCTGAGAGGTAAGGTACCATTATTTCCTCATTTTGCTGATGACGAAATGAAGGAACAGGAAGGCTGAGAAATTCGCGAGAGGTTGCAGAGCCAGTCAATTGTGGATTTGGAATTCAGGCTGGTTGGCTGCCTGTTCTAACTACTGCACACACCACTTCTCATTAAATGAGCGTAATTTGGTAAGCATGAAGCACAATGCCTGGTGCATAGTAAGAGATCAATAAATGGTAGCTATTATTATTATTATTATTGTTAATATCATTAAAATGTGGTTGACATTCTCTGGTGTATATAACATCGTGTTACTGAGAAATAGAACACAATCAGTGCCCTCAGGAAAGATACAACATCTATGTCAAGTTCAGACTCACGTGCATGGAAGTTTAAATAATTCAAGACAACTGTACAACAATGCAAAACCGCAGAAGAGGAGCCACAAGGCAGTGTGGGATGAAGTGCCGAAGAAAGAGCGTATATCTAGCTATACACCTTTTTCTTTTCAAATATCTAGAGGAATATTAAAGCCTCGTGCCAGAATTATTAACATATGTGTCCACAACAAGGAGATTCCTTCTCTACAATTCATTTTGCCCTGTCAGGACCCAAACCAAATGTCAAAGATTGGACTAGTGACATTTACACTTTTAATTACCCAGGAAGATTAGTGTTTGTGGACTTGTTAAGTAGTTCCTAAGCAAAGCAATGAAATTGAATGGTTCTGCTGTGCAGCAAAATTCCTCTCCCTCCCTCCCTTCTTTCCTCCCTTCCTCCCTCCCGTCTTCCTTCCTTCCTTCCTTCCTCCCTCCCTCCCTCCCTCCCTCCTTCTTTCTCTTTCTCTTCTCTTCCCTCCTCCTCCTTCCCTTCCTCCTCCTTCTTCTATCTCTTTCATCTCTCTCTCTGGGGAGGCAGTGGGAGACAATTTTTGCTAGTATAATTAAAACAAATTCCTTGATGTTTTGATACAATAAAAATGAAACAAACAAACCAACCACGAGCTGCTCTCATCTTTCTTGCTTTTTATGACACTATTTTCTCTCTGTGGTTCCCAAAATACCAGAGAATGAAATCAATGTCGAGCTATGCTTTGGGAGGTTTTTCACATTCCCTTATATTTTTTCAAAAAAAAAAAAAAAAAAAGAAACCCAGAAAACTAAGAAATAGAGAACATTAAAAAAATATATAATTGCACCACTCCAACACAATTACTGATAATAACTTGGTGTGTTTCCTTATAGTTTTTTATTTTTCCATGCTTATATTACACAGATGTAATTCTATAGTACTTATAATTTTGTATCCTGCTTTTATACGTAACCGTTTATCAAGTATATCTTTCTATGCTATTAAGTAATCCTCCAAATTTTACTGGAAAAGTCCGTTGAGTGAATCACTCTTAATTTCTAACCCATGTAATTAAATCTCTTTTAGAACAGGAAATGAATAAATAAAACAAAATATGTAAATTAAAAAGTGTTACTCTTTCTCTTAATGTTGTACTTGGCTGGGCCTCATATATAAAAGTTGAGGGTTCTGGCTCTGAGGTCTGCCACCTGCTAGCTGTGTGACCTTGGGCAAGTTACTTAACCTCTCTGGGCTTTAGTTTCCTCACCCATCAAATGTAGACAATGACAGTGCCTACCTCATAGAAATGGGATAACATGCATTGAAATACCTACCATAATACCTGTCACAAGATGAGCGTTCAATAAATGTCAGCCACCATTAATATAATGATCTTTGTTATTATTTAAGCTTCCAAACATGATTTTGGAGGAATGAGCACTGGATTAGGGATCATAAAGTTTGAGCTCCAGACCTGGATGAGCCATGCACTTGTCGTTGGGTTCCTTTAGCTGTAAAATGAAGTATTAGATACCTGTCATGCCTCTTTGAGAAAAACTTGCAACAAGATAAAAAGCTCTGTGGGTACAAGACCTCACGCACATAAGGTCACATGCACTCTCTGTGATCCCAGAAGCGCAGTCCCGTGGCCCTGACTGGGGGCAGGGAGGCTGAGGAGCTTCCTGACACCTCTCTCATCACCAGCCCACACTGCAGAGCCACGTTTGCTACTCGGAACAATGCTGGTGGAACACGATTCTATGCAAAGGTCAGCAAAGACTTTCCCACCGTGTGCCTTGCCATCCCCTTCACTCCCATTCACTGAAGGCTCTGAGCCACACGCTTTCTGCTGTGTTAAGGAAACCCATACCTCAGGATTTTTTTTTTTTTTTCCTGCTGGATTCATTTATTTTTGATATTCTGTCAATGGCATTTGTACGGCCCAGGTTAGAAGTTGTCAGCACTTCCCATTTAGGCTGCTGTTTCTGTGGGATGGTAATTTGATCGCAACATTTGTTACGGGCAGCGGCGGGCCAAGGAGAGGTCTCAGCGCAAAAGCATCTTCCGCCCACTTAAAAACAACAGCCACCACAATACACTCCTTATGTGACCAATTTAAAATGATGGAGGTCGACAAGATACACTGATATTTTGAATTCCGGAAGACTGAAGGGGTTGTTTTGACTTCGGCATGACGTTCGTGGCTGCAGGTCATCAAGAGTTCATTCTCTAGCATCCCAGCAGGATCACTGGAGCTGCCAAATCACCCCGCAGATTCAGGCCAGGTCCTTCCTCTGGTGAAAAAGGGTTTCCTCCTCTTCCTCCTCTTCACCTCTCTTCTCTGTGGGAAGATGGATTAAGTGGGGAGGAGAGATGGGAATCAGCTCCTTCTTTTTGGGAGTTCGCCCAGTGAAGGGAGCAGGCTTGGCGGGAAGCAGGGAGGGGTCAAGAAGACACATTATTATTAAGAAGCTGACCTCCCACATTTGCATATTTTGTCATATGTCATCTCTCCTGTCATCACGAGAGGCTTGAGAGGTATTCGGGGAATGGCTGTTGCTCCTGTTTCAGAGACGTGTTCATTCGAACGATATTTACTGAGCACGTACTATTTGTCTTGCGCTTTGTGTCTTGCTGGGTGTGTGAACTTGAACAATGACATGGTGCCTTTTCTCAGGGTGCCTTGGCTGGTATGGAAGACAGTCACAAATGAATGTGCAATTACGCCTGTGATTAGGACTGCGAAGGGGGACTAGAGCCCAACTGGAGGCATAATTTGCAGTGTCAGGTTAGAGAAGCCCTCACAGAAGAAGTGACATTTTACCTGAGAAAGGAAGGCTGTGTCAGAGGTGTGCGGAGGACTATAAGAGGCAGATGCATGACCAACATCATCTTTTGAACAATTACCACGTACATGCACAAGGCGTCCTGCTGAATTTTGTTTGTCTGAGCGGGGGTATGGTTGGATGTGAGACTCAGATTCCCTATTCAAACTGCTTAAATTAAAAGGAAGATTTATTAAAAGGGGAGAATTTAATAGAACCCAAGGGGAGAAAGCATAGCCAGCCCTTTCCGGGAGTGAGCTGGGAAAAGAGAGTCTTCCTTTCTCTCTCCTTTAAGTTACTACCTGTTGGGGACAAAATCCCGACTGCCTGGCTTTTTCTGATTCCATCACAGGAGGGAGATTGGGGACCTGGGTACAGCCCAGCAAGAGGGGGAGCCTAGGCTGTTGGCCTTTTCTTGCAAAGGTAGGTGTGGGACCACGGTGCTTTCCTGTGGTGTTTGGCTAGAGTAGGGTGGTTATTGTCTAAAAGTGTTCTGTCTTGCTAGGCTTCCCCTGTCCTGGTCATTTTGGTAGAGGGAGCAGGATTCTGTAGGGACTTTTGGTCTGTTCTCCTTGATGTTTCTGGCTTTCTGACTTCCCTAATCTCCAATCTGGGATACGTGAGTCTAAAAGAAAACCCAGGGACCTCATCGCTATGTCATTCTGTGGATCCCATGTTCCTTAACCAGTCAGTTTTCCTTCAGAGATTTCTTATATTTGTCCATCTAATGTCTAGTGTTTTTAGTTATACTTAGTAGGAAGAATAGAGGAAATCATTCTACTGCATCTTCCTGAAAATGGAAGTCATTTAATATCCTTTTAATCAACTATTTTACTACTTCATCAGAGTCAGAGTCTCTTGTTTAAAACAAAGATCGTGTGTGACATAGAGTTCTTAGTGGCGAATAACAGAAAGCCACTGGAGCAGGTTTTAGCAGAACGCGACTTATTAGGGGATAATAGGCATGCCGCAGAATTTCTTGGCGGGTCAGAGAGGAGTTATGAAGCCAGCAGCCAGGCCCAAGCCACATTTGGGAACAGCTGCGGTGGGGATGCCACTGCCACCAGCTCTGGGTGATCACTGGGCACAGATACTGAACATGACTTCCAGGGCCACAGCCCCTAGAAACCAGAGATTCTGCCCTCACCTGTGCCAGGGGGGATTCAGTGTGGCTTCACCGAAATCACTTCTGATTTAAACCCTTGTATGTGGATGTTTGATTGGAGGCAAAGTCAACATCTGTGTCCTGGCTGCAAGGGATGCTGGGAAAACCAGTTTAGGGCTTGCTTTATGCAGATAAGGACATTTCCGAAATATAAAAAGAGTTCTGGATGGCCAAAAATATGACAGATGTCCACTACAGAATTTATTTTTTGACAGTGAATGTGAAAAAACGGGTGAGGACCCAAACTAAGGAGGGGATAGGGAGGATGGAGAGGAGAAAATATGTATGAGAGATGGTGAGGTGGAATCCACAGACGCTCATAACATATTGGGTGTGAAGTATGAATACAAAGAAGAATCTACTTCCTGGTCAAATATCTATGATTTTAAGCAAGAGATGACTAGTTATTGAGTCAGTGGCTGATGAAAAATTAAATCGCCAATTCCTAGTGCTCTTTTCTTGGAAACAGTTTTTCTGAAGAAAGGTACAGAAAGCAGAGTTCATCTGTTTTTAGCATTAGCACCCATTGTTACTGGGCCTTTCAACAGGCCAACTTTAGTTTAATGGGTGTTGCAAGCTAAGACCTTCAGAAGCAAGTTAAGCAGATTTCCAAGACAAAGAAACAAACATATCTGAAGAGTATTTTTCCCCCTTGGTGTCATGACAGAAATCTTTTCTTCTATTTACCATTCTTACATCCCATCAGATTCCAAAATTTATTTGGAAGATTTTGTTAAAACACGTGGAGTAACAAAACTCTACATTATTACAGGGATTAAAGAACAAGAGCTAAATAATGAGGGCTGGGAGGTAAGGAAAAATTATAAATGAAAATTTGGGTGAAAGGGGCTAATGACATTGAGCCCCAAAGTCTGCCATGTTATTCGTAGCATCGAGGGAGAAAGAAAATTAGATGGACTGTGTAGATGTGTTACGATGGAGTGTGTGCCACCCTCATTCATATGTTGAAGTCCTAACCCCCGATGTGACTGTACTTAGAGGAGCAGTTAAGGTTAAATGAGGTCAGAGGTAGGGCCCTGACCTGATAGGGTTAGTGTCCTTATAAGTAAAAGCACCGGCGAGCTCGCTGTCTCTCCACCATGTGAGGACATAGTGAGAAGGCGACATCTGTAAGCCAGGAAGAGAGGTCTCGCCAGAACCTGACCCTGCCGGTACCTGCTCTCAGGCTTCCAGGACTGTGAGAAATAAATTTCTACTGTTTAAGCCACCCGGTCTGTTGTACTTTGTCATAGCAGCCTGAGCCAAGACCCGAGCTGCACGTGTCTGGTTGTTAAGAAAGAAAGCAAACTGTTTTCCCAGATTTGAGCTCTGAGAATAACGCGGCCTGCAGGTCACGTAGATAAGAGACATTGAACAATGTATCAGAATTTGATAGCGGTTTCTCGAAGCACGTAAGATGACCTTATAACAGTTCCTGATAAAAAGCTGATGCCTGAAAGTTAAATCACAGATCTTCGAAGAGATTTTGGGGACCGAGTCATATCACACAGGTTCCGAACTTTCTGCCGATTGGATTGGTACGAGGAGTGTAGCAGTTAGCTGCAAGGTGGAGTTCATGTTAGCATCCAGGAACTGGTGTTATGTCCAAACCATATTTTCTGTGCTGCAGCCCACAAGTTGGAACACCCACGAGAGTATGGAGTGTGTGTGTGCATGTGTATTTTACATATGCCAAATGACAGAAGAAGAGTTAGCCCAGCTTCAGAAAAATGTCAAACCAAAGTCACAAGACAAAAAATATCTTCAAGAGCCAGGCAGGTGGGGCCAGGGTCCATACCTGGTTAAAAGAGGGTAGCTGACTT
The DNA here is from genome assembly GCF_000151845.1 of Pteropus vampyrus. Classification (NCBI taxonomy): domain Eukaryota; kingdom Metazoa; phylum Chordata; class Mammalia; order Chiroptera; family Pteropodidae; genus Pteropus; species Pteropus vampyrus. The sequence continues at coordinate 7,998,119 of NW_011888786.1, forward strand.
TTTCTGAAGCCAATAGATGCCCTACCAGAATATTCTGCATGTCAAAAAACATCAAAGGCAGAATTAATCCGAGGGACCTCCAGTTTGTGGGCCTCTCAAACAACAAGACTCTTACTCTCGGATATTAATTATCCCATCCAAATCATAACCAACAATTTAAATGAAGAGAGTTGGTGAATATTTAAGTGCAGGTAATTCAACACTTAACACCTGCAGAGCAATTCTTCTTTAAATTAGTAACAACTGCATCAAGACTCTATCACAAGAGTTTGGAGAACGGATACCCTTCCCGCTACTGCAGGGCGCTGTTTTATTTTTTTTCTTTTTCATTTGCTTGGGCTTGTTTCCCAACCGCGTGTCCTTCAGCGGGATTTCTAAATGGGTTAACAACACCCTCCATTGAATTGCTTGGTCAGGATATTTGCCGCTTTTTCGCAGCCATGGAAAATGCACACAGGGATTGAAAGGCCCAGTTCATGCAACATTGCTCAGAGGATTTCAGGATTCCATTACTGCATAAATCCTTTAATTACAGCCAGTTCCTCCAGGCCCCTGCTGCCCGGGCCCAATCCACAGCGTCCCTGGCGACCTTGAGAGGCTTGATTAATTGACGCGTTGGCAGTGCAACCATTCTTTCAAAGATCTCAAGATATATCTGCTAAAACAAAAATGCCCCTGGACACCATATGATCCCGTGTTTGCAGAGGCTCTTAAAATTGATCTGCGACTTCTCGCCGATGTGACGAATGTCTGCTGCCTTCTACTCAGTGGCTGTTGCGACCCATCACCCTTCCTCTCTGAGGCGAAGAACTCTTTAGCCGGGAGGTATTTTTGGAAGCTCAAGAGGGCGTTTTTGCAATTTGGCAAGAAGAAGGAACATTCTCCACTGGGTCCAAGTCACCGTTGATATCAAAGTGGCCAGATTTTTGAAAAATATCTCTGCCTTGGCTTTTCAGGGAGTCAGCAATAAGCAATTATATCTGGGAAGCACCGACATCTAGATTCTGCTTATCAGAAGAGTGAATTGAAGGGAAGCTGAATAACTTAGAAAAGTCAGGCGGGAGCATTTTTCCATGGCAACTCTTAGGGGTGACTCTAAATGCTTCTTTTTGATAATTCTGGGTATTCTCTTTTTGTCTTTGTCTGCACCCTATGGATAATGCTCTGGTAAAACTGAGTTCCGATTCATCTTTTTAGAAACCCGAGAAACAAGAAAATTCAATCAAAGGTAAACTTTTAAAATTGGTTAAAGAAAAGCGGGCTCTGTAAAATTTGTCTGTTTGAGTGCAGGAATGGGTCTGGGGCAGGCATATTTGAGAGAAGAAACTTGATAAAAGCAATATACTAGAAGGAGAAGAATTTGGTGTTCCCAGTCCTGGAAGAAAGACGTAATAAGGTGAAAGAGGGAAGGAAGGAGGAGGAGAAGGAGGCTGTTAAGGATGCAGAGGGCTGTAAAGTTATGTTATGATGCCTCTCTGCGAACCACACCTCTCCATCTTCAGAAGATCCCATCAACTCAGGTGTTCTTTTAAAAGCCAAATGCATCTTGGGGCCCCACGTGGCTCAGTCTCAAGTTGATATCACGGACAAAGTTAATGCAGTCCACTATTTTGCACATGGCCAAAATGCAGCCAAAATTAATAGCTGATTTCAAACTTTACTTGAATGTCTGTGTTAGTATACAAGGAGGTGCAGTTAGTAAACCACATGAGAAGAAGTATAGAGCAGGTCTGAGTTTGAGTTTTGGCCCTGCTCTTGTAAGCTGTGAGATCTTTGGCAAATCTAATCTCTCTGTGCTTTAGTTCCCTCATCTGTAAAATGAGGATAATAATAGTACCTATTTATTAGGGTGGTAATGAGAAGGATACGAGTTAATATGTGTCAAGCCTTTAGAACAGTAACTGACACATAGGAAGAGCTACATCGATATTTGTTAAATAAATAACTACATCTCAGGATCCACTTTTTCTAACAAACAGTTCAACCCAAATGGTGTTCCTAGCTTTCCTCTGCCATTTTTCATCACTTTTCTGTTCTTTTCTTTTACTCTCTCTCTCT
>NW_011888786.1:8002126-8007126 GCF_000151845.1 Pteropus vampyrus
ATATGTGGTTTCACTATAAACAAATGTAAGATGAAAAAGATGTTGATAGACACACTAGTGATTACCCTGACTTCCTGTTATTGCGAGCAGTATCCATTGATAGGAGTAGATGACAACACACCCTATCATTGAATGTGCACTTCTGCCTTTTTTATGTTGAGCCTAGAAAAATATCAATGAAAAGAAATGATGTCAAAATTTACATATATCCTTTATTTTGATTTTCATCAATGAACATGATAAGGACTCCCTCCTCGCTCTCTCCTAAAAGCTACAATGATTAGTGAGTGAAAAAATTATGACCGTCCATCCTAAAAATATATTGGACAATGCAGACGCTTTTTATGCAAAAGCATGATTTTAAAAGGCCGGAACTGTATTTAAACTTATAATGTCTTGACACAAAATCCATTTGTTGAAACACTTTACACAATTACTTACTCATCCTTTAAGCAAAAAAAGCCATATATAGTTACATTTGGGGAAGGCTTGTTCTGTGATACGACCTAGCTTATTTAGGGCTTGGAGTAAATAAAAAAAATTGAAGCAATACCTCTGTCAAATGGCAACACCGTTGGGATTGTTGACATATCTTTTAATATGATATCCTATGAGGATGTGTAGTTTTGGAGCTGCTGCAGCCATCTTGTGACCATGAGGGGGTGATCAAGAGAATTGCGGAGAAGCTGACCCAGAATTCTAACACTGTGGAGCTGCTGAACTAACACTGGAATTCCCTATCTTCAGATTACCTGAGAAAAAATATATATTCTTAGGATTTAATTCACTTTAGTTAGATATTTTGTTACTTGTCCTCCAAAACCCTGTTTTGGAGGATGCTGGTGCTCCTTGCATAAGTTTTCACTCTTTTAGCAAAGAGTTCTGGGTACACTGATTCTTTTGTGAGTCAGCATTTAATATTTTCCAAAGGAAAACTCAAGCTGATTGGATATCAAAGATGACATGCACAGACCAGGTCAAAATGTATATTACAGTTTCAACTGCTATTTCAAGGTAAACACTACTATGTTTTTAAAACTGAAAGTTGCTTTTGAGCACATTTGAGATTGAACTTTGTTTTATTATACTTTTTTCTTTCTGGAATTAACCATTCATTTTTGAATTATCAAATAAGTTTTTTAAAAAGCCAAACACATATGAAGTAAACACATCTCTAATGTAATAAGATCATTGCATGTAATTTTTTCCCATTTAGGTTTGTATGAGCATTTTTCTGGGGAGATATTCTGTCCTTTTCATCAGATCCTCAAAGGAGTATGGCGTCCGTGGGTACTAGACTTATTGGGGTGATTACTTTATAAGGTATATAAATGTCTCATCACTATGTTGTACACCTGAAATTAATACAATGTTGTATGTCAACTGTAATTTAAAAATAGTTAAAAATTAATAAAAATAAATACATCGATTACCAAATGAACAAAATCTGGGACAGAAAAAAATGTTCTCTTTTGGAAAGTCTGGTGGGTTGTTGCAGAAGAGTGACAGCAGCCTGTAGGTTTATGGGGGGAAAAATTGGGGTTTAGGGAGGCAATGTGGGTGAAAGTATGGCTTTTAGAGTCTGATGTCACCTCTCAGAGCCTCTGTTTTCTAATGCAAAAAAATGGGATTATAATGATCCACCTCTCGCGTTTGATGTGGTATATACGTAATCTATTGAATATAAAATAACATTACAGTGTATAATGTATGTAAAGTCATTAGCATAGTTTCTGGAATATAACGTGAGCTCGATAAATAATAAACAATGACCTGGTGCACTTTGAGAACCATCTGCAGGGCTGAACTGATGCCAAAGGATGCCCCTAAGGCAACGAAAAGAGGGAAATGTCGGCTCGTCAAAGAGTTGGAAGTCAGCACCAATGAAGAGAAGTGTGTTGGGGTCTTCTAATCTGCTTTTGGCACTTATTCTGTAACTGAGAACGAATTACCTCCCTTCTCTGAGCTTCAGCTTACTTATCTGCAAACTGAGGATAAACATTACTCTCTCCTGAGGATGTCGTGAAGGTTCAATAGGGGAGGAGTGTCTGAAGAGCCCCTAGCTCAGTGGAGGTGTTCAATAAATGCAAGCTATCTACCCACCCTCAGCCCATCCATTTCTATTCTGATACTGTCCTTGAGCCTGACCAGTGATACAGATGTGCGGATGCAGGTGTAGGTAAGTGAATGAAATATTCCAGATCAGCGCTGACGCACAGGAAGGCTGAGGCCTTGCCAGTAGTTACGTCATAACCCCAGGCACCAGAGGAGGCTGTTTTTCATCCTGCCTTAGTCTAATCTGTCTCTCTCTGTGTTCCTGTGGGGCCTCTAGAGCATTTCCCAGTGTCTGAGGTCCACACTGGGAGGAGGGGAGTTAGCTCAGGGGTGGGTATGGTAGTGGAAAAACATGTTAGCGCTTATGTTTATGAGAACTGTTGTCATCATTGCCATTATTTCGAGGCAGTCACACCGCCTTCCAGAAAGCTTTATGGGGATGGGTGAGGGAACAAAGTAAAATTCTAGGAAAATACAATTCAACTCACTCAACATCCTCAAGCACGTATCTTGAGTTTCCCACTTAATTCTAGTCATCCTGGATCTTCTTATCCTGCTTTCTTTTCCTTTATAGTACTTATCATGCCTTGAGGTGACAGTATATACTTGTTTGCCATCTGTCTTCCTTCTAGAAGATACGCTGCATTCAGCAGGGACTTGATCACGTTCACTAGATCACTGTGTACTAGGTAAGTACCCAAATTATTGACTCAACGAAGAATATTTAAAGGAAGTTATTGAAACTTAAAGAAAATAGTTTGAGTCGGTGTGACAGGCGAGATTATATTTGAACCCTCAACTTTCGCGAGCTTTCCACCTCTGTTTTATTATACATGGACACTGGCTCTGTCCATGTTCCTATACGCTGGCCTGTTCCTACACCTCCGGTTCTCACTGCCCTGGCGGCATGACCCATGCTACCCTGCCGATCCAGGCGTGGCACGTGATTTGCTTTAGTGAAATGAGTGGAATTAAAGTGCAGCACGACCAGACAGGAACTTTAAGACCAACGCATCATTCATCATGCTCTTTTTCTGTCCCATGTGATCTTGGAATCATGTGACAAGATGGTGCTTCTGTCCATCAGCTATCTGAGTGGCTTTGGGGAGTATAGCTTGCTTGTCAACCCATGACGGACAGGAGATGTGAGAGAGAAATGAACTTGGTGGATTCAGCTGTTGAGGTTTTCAGATTGTTATTTCAGCCTGGTGTACAACCTAGCCTATCCTGATAGACCCAGTGTCCATTTCAGCCTTTCCTGTTTTATCCATTCATATCTTGACCACAAACACAGGCAACACGGAGCCAGGGAAAGAAAAGAATTTCATTTCCAGAGTGTGTTCCAAGTGCTCAGGGAGGTGCTGGGTATCACTCCCAAAGCCGTTTTATTTCAGCCTCTCAAACAGCCCAATGAGATGGGCAGAGACTGTAAACTTCAGCACAGGGTTGAGGAAATTGAGGCTCGGAGAAGGCGAAGCACCCCATGCAGAGTCCCCTCGGTTTCCACTCCAAAGCGCTCACTCTTTCCGCTACCGTCTGTCTCTGAAATGCTTGCTAAGGTCATTCTGGGAGAGATGCTTTTGGATCTTGAAAAATATAACCTTTACTAATGACCTGGTAATTGTTTTTATAGCTTCCCAATGAAGTGTGAAGTGTTCTAAGAGACAGCACTGGACAATTTCCTTTGATGGTGAAGTTTTCCAAAGAATGATCACTCCACCTTTCTGGGCTCCTGGTGCCCTGACTTTGGAGTTTAGAGTGATATTGAACTGATGCTGAGCTGCAGGCCTGGGAACTTTGAACAAGCTACAGAGACTGGGGAGAATCTTTACTCTGCCTCGTCTTTATTTGAAAGCATTAATCCTGCCTTTCTTTTTCAAAAATGACCACATGCTAATGTATAAATAAATAGTAAATAGCTGGCCTTATCAAGTACTTTACCCTGTGTCATGACTGGGCTCAGCCCTTGAAGCCGCCACCCTCTCCAACCGGGACCCAGAGCAGTGCCCGGCACATGGCGATGGCTCCATAAACATCCCTGTAATGAATGAATTATCTGCAACGAACAGTTGTTGGACCTGCTGCTTGGAGCCCTGCTCAAATGCAGTGAAAATTTACTGAGAGAAGGAAAAAAAGTTTAGAATTCAGACAACTTAATCATCGAATTCACATCCAAGAAGCCATTCTAAATACCAAGAAGTCAAGAAAATGGATTTTAATTGAAAATATTAATGATTATGTCAGCTAGCAGAATTAGGTCAAACGTGACCTCATAGAGTTGCCTTTTCTTTGCTTTGGTACGAAGAACTGGACTCGATCTGCCCAGAGCATTACGTTCCTTGTAGGATAACGCTTTATATTAGGACATTAAACAGTTCACTTTCAAAACTCTTTCCAACAGTTGCCTCATTTCATTCTCAGAATCGCCGTGTGCCACAGGCAGGACAGATGTGTTTATTATGAGTTGCAGCTGAGGAATTTCAGAGGCAGTTAGTGATCTGCCTAAAAACCACACATATATCCAGCCGGGGCGGAGGGGGCTGGAACCGGTGACGACCCCTCTGAGGGTGGAGTGCTGTCATAACACCAGGGCGTCTTCCTTCTTCATGACTTCTGATAGGTTCTGAGGGGGCTCAGCCGGTGATTGGTTGTTGTATGTTTTGTGCTGTTATTTTGCCTCCATGCTCACTGCTTGGTCAGGTACGATTTTTCCTGAAGTAAGAGAAGAGATACCTGTGATGGTCAATTTTATGTGCCAACTGAGCTGGGCTACGGTGCCTGGTTGCTAGATTATGCACAATCTACATGTTGCTTCGAAGGCATTCTTTTTTAGATCTGATTAATATTTAAATCACTACGCTCTGAGTAAAGCAGATCACCCTCCACAATGTGGATGGACCTCAGCCAACCAGTTCAAGACCTGAAGAGAAAAGGCTGAGGTCCTT
>NW_011888786.1:8009643-8076811 GCF_000151845.1 Pteropus vampyrus
GTCGTTTTGGATCCAGAGACTGCTATTAGTTAGAATTCAGCCCTGCTTCCCACCACCCATGTGACTTTTGAAGGAGTTTCTGAGTCTCAGTTTCCTCATCAGTAAATTAGTAACAATTTCTTTTTTCACAAGATCTTTGTGAAGACTGAGTAAAGTCAATGCAAGGCACCTAGTATACTGTGGGCGATCAATGTATGCGATTTATTGATGAGCCTAATCACAGCATATTGACACTACTGATACTGCTATATATGTACACTTCTCTACTCCTTTACTTCATTATAATTTTCAAAATAATTTTATAGAACACTTCTTCAGCTGCTATAAAGTAGATACTGTATCCTCAGCTTTTTTCAGAAAGAGGTCGATATGCTCTAGGTTGCTGAGGTCAGGGGTCAGCAAACTAGAACCAGTGGACCAAACCCAGCCCACTGTAAATAAAGTTTTATTTGGAACACAACTATGTCCTTTCCGTTATGCATTTTCGGTGGCCGCTTCCGTGTCACAAAGGCAGAGTGAAAAGTTTAGGCTTGCAAAGCCTGAAATATTTTCTATCTGTCCTTTTACGGAAAGAGTTTGCTGACCTCTGACACAGATAACAGGTGGCGGAACCAGGACTTCAATAATGCAGACTTCCACGGACGCTCTTTGACCCGCTCATATCTTCCCCCCCATTCCCGCCCCTCAGCGACACGGCGTAGCACTCTCAGAAGTGTTGGAGTGTGGATTGCGGCTGCTCAGAGGTTCTGTGCTATTCATCCCATATGCGGAAGATCCAGCTCTCCTCATGACCCCTTCCTGCTTCCCTCCCTCCTCCACGTATTTTCCAAGAGCTTGCTGTATACCAAGCCCAGTCCTAGGTGCCTGGGAGACACCAGTGGGTGACCGGTCTCAAGGAGGAAGTGAGGAAGAAGGAGATCAGAAAGTAAAGAAATAATAATAAAGTAAAGTAAAATATCCGCTAAGAGGATGCAGTCGTTTAGAAGGTCTGGAATGTGAATTTGAGAGAGAACCTGGGAGAAGTGGCTGAAGATGAAGTACAGAAAAGAAAGATCTTTGGGGGCCTTAGACCACATTCTTAGAGGTTTGGAGCATTTTGTGAGAGCAGTAAGGAGTCCTTGAGGGTTCAGGGCGGGGGGCGCCCTCAGGCCTGCCCCTCATACCTGCAGGGCCCCCGGCCTGCTACCTGTGCCTCGCCTTGGGGACATACGCTTTCTCCAGCCTGTGTTCAGGCTTCATCCCTGACTCCAAGGCAAACAGCTGCCCCATGGCAGTGTGCATGTGGCAGTGTGCACTTTGGTTACAACTCTGCCTTCAGGAGAATGGACCCAGGGGTGGCAGGTCCTGTGTAGGCCCAGAATGGGCTCAGACCTGGAGAAATGCAGGATCCTGGGTATCTGGATCAAGGCTTTGAATTATACGGGTAGGGGGAGAAGTGAGGGACCCAGGTTTTGGTAGGAGCATCCCCTTTGCCTGCAGACTCTTTGTCCTGGGGTGACTCTTCACCTCCTGGGCCAGGCACAACTGAAAGAGAGCCAGCGCTAGACCCCAGGAAAGAAGCCCGAGGGCAAGGGTCATGCCATGTCACTTGATGAGACTGGGCAGGGGTGAGACATGAGGGCAGGCCAGTTCAAAGGGTGCTGTCATGGCTCATGGGGCATTAATGGTGGTCTGAGCCAAGGTGGAAGAAATAGGGTTGAAAGGAGAGGACAATTTGGGAAGAGAAGTTGACAGATTTAATCCTCCTAGCTGGTGCTGCAGCCTGGCCCCTGGCCGCTCTGATCAGGTCACGTGCTGTAGCTGAAGAGGCTGCCACCTGCACCTCCCAGGGCAGCTCCGAACATGGAGGATCGCAGAATGGGAAACACAGGACTACTGTATATGCCTCTCTGAGGAGTAAGTTCCAAAAGGTGGCTATGGGTCAGCCGATGAGAGAGGGTGAGGCTGGAGGTGAAAGAGAAAGGAGACGGGGTAGGGAGCGGTGTTCCAAACAGAAGAATTGTCAGGAGGTGAAGAAATTGTACCGTCCACCCATCCTCTCTCTGGCAGGAGTGAGAGAGGAAGGTGGCAAGCGGCAAAAGGTAGGCTGGATCCAGGCCATTTGTGGCATCAGTAAGCAACTGTGTGTGCATATATGTATATATGTGTACACACGTGTGTGTGCACGTGTGTGCATGCACACACGATAGGGAGAGGGGAAGGGCGGATAGGAGATACCTCTCCAAGTGATGCATGTAAGAAGGTTGCACATTTCCCCAGCAAGTCAGGAGATGTCAACCTCCATCCTCACTTCCTCTTTCCTGTATGGTGATGTAAAAGTACAGAGAGAATCCAGTTTCAATGAACTGAAGGTAAAAAATAACAACACGCATGTGCACAAAGCAAAATGGAAAAGAACTGCAAACATCTCCTCATCCCACATAATGAAAATGATTTAATGTCTCACCGAACAAAGCATCTGAAATGTAGGAAAGAGTGACATGACTGAGATGTCAATCATGGGGTTTTTAACGAGTTCTTCAGACAAGTTTATGTTCAAGGCCTCGGTAGCCCCAGAGGACTCCTGGGTCAGCTATCTATAGTGGGAACATTGTGTATACTTTCTTTGCACAAAACAGGGCCCACTTCCAAGGAGATATTATGTTTTCCCTATCAATAAAGCTTGATTTTTATAGCTATTTAAAATCACACTACCAAGACCCACTGGTATTATGCATTGGTGCTGAATGGGTTCCAGGATGCAAGTCTGCCAAAGTCCGTAATCTTCGTGAGCTCAAATGCCCTAAAATATTGCCCTTGAGGTTTTCCCCAGAAAGACCAGCCTTGTCTATTCTTCAATTCTCTTGAAATAAGATAGAATCTTCTGAGGATTGCACAGCATTTTGGAAAGAGCCGTGTACTCCCCTCAGGGGAGAGCTGGCTGACCCTCTGATTTTAGGTGCCTTATTCAATGGCAACTTCTACTTTATCTCCTTGCCAACAATCCTCTTGTTCTCTCTTTTGCCACGAACACAGTTTTTAATGTAGGTGTGGTGTTAAGACCTAAAATTAAGGTCCTATGTTATGGGCTGCCTTGACATCTGATGAAATCGGGACGGCCTCAAATGGCCTAACCCTGAGGTTCCCATTCTGCTCCCACTGATAAGGGCCACCAGCCAAACAACCCATCCATTAAACAGACCAGGTGTAATTCTTGCTTATCGCTGAGTGGTGGGTTTCAATTTCTCACCAGCTCCAAAAATTATTCAAACAAGTCGATCATATTCTCCTACTGGAACCAGTGGGGGCACCTCACCCTTTGGTACTACAAAGCTTGCCTCCCACAGCCCCTGTGGTTTGCTCTGTTCTCTAGTGCAGCCCCCTTGAGGCCCTGAATGGCACAGTGTTCTGTCCTCCTCCCTTAGGGCTGTGAGTACACGTAATGAATAAACTGCTTTCGGTTTCATGGGTCCAGTATCAGATGTCAGGCATTGGGCAATCCCATAGCCCTGGGGAGAGAATCCCTCCCTCACCAACAGGCCGAATAGGAGGTAATGAACACGATGGGAGGCAGGCGATCCTGGGTTCGAGTCACCGCTCTACTCCACTCCAGTCTTTAGCTGTGTGACTTGGGAAAATTGTTTTAACTTCTCTGAGCTGTAGTGCAGCTCAAGTTCCCTCAACTGCGGTGCGAGATCTACCTTAAGCGTTCTTGGGAAGATTAGGTGGGATAACTTATTCAACAAATCTTTACCGAGGGCCTCCTAGGTGCCGGAAACAGGGAATGAGGCAAAGCACAAGCCAAATGGGGTTTCTGTCCACATAGAACTAATATTCTAATGGGGAACTTCGACAACAAGCATTTAAAAATTAATGAGATGATTATAGACAGTGTAAAAATGCTACGGAGAAAAAAATTAATCAAACTATAGGAGTGGCACGTGCTGGGCAGGGGTGGGAAGTACATTAGAGATGGGAATCATAGAGTACACTTTGGGGTGGTAACATTAGAGCCGCAACGTGAATGAAGAGGAGACAGCCATTGGAAGACTTGGGGGACAGCTCTTACAGACGGAGGGAACAGCAAATGCGAATGTCCCGGGTCGGGGCAAGACGGCCACGTTGGAGCAACGCCAAAGAAATCAATGCAGTGGAAGTGTAAGTGGCCGGGTCCCGAAGGACCACAAGTGTTTTCTTCTGAAAGCCCTCCAGAGTCAAAGCCTTCCACCGTAACCGCTGCGGCGCGCCACAGGAAATTACAAGCTCCGTCCTCTGAATCACGAGGGTCGCCAGAAGGGGAGAGAGTGTCCTGCCTGGACTAGTGAAAGTCCTGGCTGAGAGTATTTTTGAAGAAATAGAGCCTTTTTGGAGATCAGGATATAAAGAGAACTGGACCACGTTTTGGCAAATAGAGGTCCTACTGGGAACTGCTTCAGTGAACGATTAACAACCACTTGAGACTACCACCTCAGCTGATGGGAAAAACCTTAATATTTTTAAGGTACTGGGAAGGAGTTTGATTTCTCCAGTGCTTGATTGGGCATTTGATCTCCCTGGATTTGCATTTACCCTTCATTACTTTCTGGATACACAGAGCTTGGACAAAGTACTGAAATGGTAGACACTTCAATTTCCTTATTTATAAAATGGGAATAAAGATGATGATAATGATGATGATGATGACGACGACGGCAATAATGATAGCAGGTTTTATCTGCAAGGACCACTGGAAAGATTAATAGAGATAATCCCTAGAAAACTCTTACCTACCACATATGGCCCTGTTCAAAGACCCCAAGGTTAATAAACTCAATATTTTCTGAAGTAGTTGCCCATTATTAATTACTTGCTTTTCTCAACACAAAGATTAAAGTTATAATTGGTTTTGGAACTCTGACCCACAACCTGTAGCAACCTGCCCAGGAAACCACTAGTTACCTACAATAACCAGCCTAAGAGCCAGCCTGCTCTGTCATTCTCGTAGAAAGTTAGACTGTTACCTTTGTAGGAAGCTAAACAATAACTTCTGTAACGATTGACCCCAAATGCCCAGGACTTGATTAATAACTGACAGCTTTCCTAATTTTTGTCCCCACTTCTAACTTAGGACACCAACCTGAGAAGGCCAGATACAAGCTCCTAACTGATCACACAGGTTACCTCCTGTCTAGGTAGCCCACCTCCAGCCTCCCCAGGACAACGGCCTCCAATCAGGGCACGCCTGAAGCGCCCCCTTTCTTCCACCAGAAAGCTTTCTCACTCTTCTGTCTGCCTTTGAGTATTTGCCAAGGCAGAGGCTGGCCTTGCTATATAGCAGGCTCAGAATAAATAGCTTCTGCTTATTCTCCTTTGGTTGGCTTCCGTTTGATTCCATGATCTCCAGAAACCTGTTGGGCACATTCGAGTGGTACCCCTTGGTGGGGTGGGAATGAATTGGACTTGAGATAAGGGCCTTTCATGGATCCAAGGATCCAGCCAGAAGGAGGCACTCAAGGCATAAAAGGAAGCTGTACTCGCCCCTGGCTTCTTGGGACCAGTGGGTAGCAGAGGTTCACATGGCCCATCAAGGTCTCACATGGCCCATCAAGGTCCCCGAGGAACCTGAACTTCTGCAAGAAACTCTCCTCAAAGGCTAAGGTAGAAGCAACTGTGAATCTTGATTTTCTGCCTAAGGCCTTGTTTTATCTCTGTTAGAGCATAGTATAAAGCTAGTGTCCTCTTTACCACTCAGTGCTGAGATTAAAGGAAAAAATAGCCCCAATGATTTCATCTTATTCTTTTCAGCGAAAATTGCTTTTCAGAACTATTAAATCTTCTGTGAAGGTTATAATAGAGGACCTAGATTCAGTTTAGCCCATTTATTAAGATATAGGCTACTGAGCCCCAATAGAAAAAATAAACAAACAACTAGCAGTTTACTTGAATTTATGCTCAGTTTGTCTAATCAATCAATCTGTAAATAGTATGCAAATGTGTGTAAACCCAGACCTAGCCCAGACTTTACGTATGTATTGTTATGTAAACGATCAATTTTGTTAATGCAAATATTAATATAAACCTGACATTAAAGACAAGTTTACACAGCCTTGCTGGTTGAAGGCGACATGATTTACATGGAAATGTAAATAGCAATAGTGCTCTTTGTGGGACTTTGGAAAACAGACTGAACTAGAGTTCACTGGGTGGCCCCGACCTACTCCTAACCCCTTTGCTCAATGTGTCTCATGAGGAATTAGGGGAGCATTTGGATGGCAACTTATCAGTGCCTACTGGTGTCCTTGTTTTTGATATCATGGGATCCCAGGACCTCCCCTAGGGCCACCTTTAAAACAGGGGACCCCAGTCTTCAAACCAATGATCTAGGGAGAGTCATTTACCAGCTTCCACTCCCATATGAGAGCTTGCAGGTAAGCTGTTCTTCCAGTAGGGTTTGCTTAGATGGCCCCTTCGGCACTCTGTGAGCGTCAGGTCTTGATTCACTCTGCCCTACTCCTTCCTTCTCCTGGTTGGCTTCTTATCTTTCAACTCTGTTTTAAATGCCACCTCTTTGGACAGGCCTTCCTTGATATTCTCAATAAATAGCTTCTTTCCTCAACTGTTCTCTAGCATAGCACCCTGTATGTCACATTTATGATGCTATTCTCAATTGTGATAACATTCACTCACTTCTGTGTTTACTATTGTCCATCTTCCCACCTAGAGCTTCATGGGATCAGAGCTATGACTGTTTTGTTCATCATTTTATACTTGATGCCAGGCATATGAAATGTGCTTAGAAAGATTTTGTTGGATGGATGGATGGATGGATGGATGGATGGATGGATGAAAGGATGGACCATACACTTTGGAATCTTGTTGCTGAGTGTAACGTTCTGCCTTTCCATAGGCAGCCTCAGGAAATTTCCCAGTTCTGTCTTTTCTTGGGACCTGGATCCTGCCCTGAATATACTGATAACCCACCTGGCTTCCCCCTGACATCTTTTCCCAGAGCTGGATTTTGTTCTCTGAGTTCCCACCATGGCCATGATAATAATAGTAGAAGTAGCTGCCATATATTCAACACTTTGTAGGTTCCAGGTATTATACTAAGTGCTTTAAACCCATCAAATCATCTAAACTTTAATCTTCAAAGCATATTTTTTTTCAAAAAATCAGACCTTTACCAAATAGCCAAAGTTAACAGAGCTCAGGTGAGGACAGTGCATTGCACAGTTCAGAGTCCAGATTTGAAGTCAGCTAGGCGTGAGTTCAAATGCTGGCTTTACTAGCTATGGATCTTGGAAAAGACATTTACTCTGAGCCTTCATTTCATGAGCTGTAGAACAGGGCAATGAGTATTTGTTCAGGGTTATTGTGATAATCAAGTGAGATTGAGAGTATAGCAAAGGAATTTAGTAAATATTAGTAATTATTTCCAGCTCTTACATAACAGTTCAGACATCTGGAGAGCAAGGACTGGGTTTACTCTCTTCAATCTCTGTCTTCTTCGTCCTCTTCAAACCCTTGGTTGTTTTAGCTCTCTCATGTCACACAGTGTTCCTTCGAGTAGAGAATTTGTATGAGACGTACCTTGTGGTGCATCCACCCAGGTCAACCACCCCAGGCCGAGATTGAGGAGGTAATGACCCAGGTCTTTGCAGGTAGAAGAAAGAGATGCTAAAATGACCCGAAACTTTTACACACACAATTCAATCCTAATCTCAAAGGCCGTGGAATGAAGGGTGGGGAACTGGACACCACAAGGCACAGCTAGTTGGTCACAGTTTCCAGCCAGACCATATCTGTTATCAGCATGTCTGTTTATGTCTGACTCCCCTGCAGAGCAGAGCCTGTGTCTTACTCAACTTTGTAACTCAGCAGCCAACACAGTGCTGGCCCATGACCTGTGTCCAATCAGTTTATTGAGTGAGTGTTCCCTTTCTAACCTCTCCCACCCAGATTCATGGGACTTTTTTTTTCTTTTTTCTTTTTTGGTGTTGTCTTAGGATAAGGACTTTTAAGGCTGTCTTTGAATTTCATTTCGGTGGGGAATTGGGGGTGTTATGGGAAAAGGACCACCTGAAAATAATTTCTCCTAGGCTCTTTATATCTCTAGGCAATGTCTGCCTGAAAATTGCCTGTTTACGGAGAGGCTCAGTCTTTGGCCAGATGGAGCTCAACTCCAACGAGTCAGCTCCAGTCACTAAATGCAGCTGCTGGCCCCAAGAGCTCCCTGCAAGAGCAGAAATACCAGTTGAAATGAAAAAGTTTCCATTGCCTGTAGCAAAAGCAAGAAAACCTAAAACAAAGTAAAAAGGCGTGGCTGATCTATTATCTTTATATATTATTAATAATAACACTTTTATTTGAGAATGACTTTGGGAGTGAAAAAATGCTCTTTCCTGTATTATCTCACTCATTTCTTACCACTCCCGTTTGAGGTATTATTATAACCAATTTGCAGATGAAGAAACTACTCAGAGATAGGCCACAACATGAGCTGAAACCTCATGGGATCAGCTACCAGCATCCTTTAATGAGAACTCATTGTTCTTTGATGTCTCTCCAGGATTATCTCAAGGTAAGGAAGGGCCTCGTGGCAGTCAGCTAGACCCTTAGCTGAGTGACTGTAATTGTTCTGACCATTGTGGGCTCACAAATCCTTTTTTTAGAAATAGCAGACTTGGCCAAGATGGGATTTTCCCAAAAGAATTCTTTAGAAAAAGTACCAGAACCTTTACCTTCCACCTTGACAGTCCCCAGAGACAAACTGAAAGAACCTCGCTTCATGTCTCATCGGAAGGGTATTTGTAGTGCTGGCTTCATCATTCAAAGCAGGAAAGGCCTTTGTCATGGTCAAATGGCTTTAATGTGTTTTGAATGCTACATAAATTCAAACTTGATGGCTCATTTATTTGTTGGATTGAAGTTTCATACAATAAACTAAGCCTTGGTATTTACTAATAACTTGTGCACTGCCCTTTGTTTAGAACAGCCAGAAGGCAAAGAAGTTGACCGAGTCCCTCGTGGCCAATATGGTGTTCAGATCCTGGCGTTTCCTGGCCTCTTTATGGATTGTGGAAGGGATGATAGGAGGGTTGATTGTGGAGGGGGTAGGGGATGCGATGGGGAAAGGAGGAGAAAGGGGAACACGACAGACAGGCCTTTCCTTCCAGACTTATTTGACAAAGCTGCTTCTACCACTGAATTCAGTGGGCTGGGAATTCAGAACTGTGAGTGACAGGTCAGGCTTGGCTAGTGACTTGTGGCATGACCTTGGAAGATTCATTGTCCCCTGCTGTGTCTCACTGTCTCACTCTAGAAAAAAGAAAGAAAGCTTGTAATAAATTCTATTGATTATTCAAGGTGAGCTTCCTTCAACTACTCTCATTTCAGGAGATCTTTGTTCTTTGCCTCTATCCCAACCACAAAGATTTCTCTTTTTCTCAAACTTCGATATGTATTATTTGTCCCATGCCTCATAAGCAAGAACACAGGCTTTGGTGTCAGACAGAGGTGAGTATGTGAGTCCCAGGTCCACCACTCATCTAAACTTGAACAAGTTAGGAATGTTTTCGAGCTTTCATTTCGTTGTCTGTGAAATGGTAATAACAGTAGATAATCTTCTTATGTTGTTGTAAATGATCTCATACATGTTAGGTCCTCGGTTCAGTTCCTGGCATTTAGGAAGCACCCCTTAGAGATAGGAGCAATATTAATTATAGCCTCATGTTTTGGGGTCCAGAATAAATTGTAAGATCCTCGATGGAACGGAATGGGTGGTTTCCAATCCTTCACAGCCTCCAGCATGTGGAGAGGGACTTTTTTTCAGTGATAACAGATATTCATAGCTTACCTCTCAGAGACGGATAATGTGACTGCTCCTCAGAGGACTCGCTGAGAGCAGCAGCATCTTTGGATTCATTTGAAGGGCAAGAAAAAGTGGGCAAAATTTAGAAATCTCTACATTTCCATGGCCAGTGACATATATTCCTGTTAAGACTGGATGACAAAATCTGCCTTTAGCACTTCCCCGTTTCTAGGCAACTACAATCCCCATCCAGTTCTCACTTATAGTGTCTGCGGAGCTCTTTTGCTGGGATAGGTTCTGGCCCCAGCAGAATACCCGAGGAACTAGAGCCTTGACTCAGGGTCAGTGGTGTCTCATGGACTTCTGGGTGCTGGTGCCTGTCTGTCTGGGTCCTGACCTGAGGCTTGCTGGCCCTGAGCTCCTGTACTCTCCGCTCCAGTTGACACTGGCAAGCCTTTCCCCTTTTTCCATGCTGGAAGAGGTCTAATTTGGTTCCAGGCTCCACAGCTCCCCCAAGTCACTTAAATGAATTCAGATTGGCTTAAGCCAATCATAGTGGTAGTACCATTCTTCAAATTTGGCCAATGAGAATAGGGTTTCCAAGTAGGTTTCTTAACTCCAAAAGCAGGCATAAAAGAGATACCAAGAAAGCTGGTTCCCTGCATTATCAGGATTTTCTAGAAAACCATTAGGATGAATATACATTCATGATCCGGTTTCTGGTTTCTAATTCAGCCTCATCCCTTATCACTTATCCTCTAGTCAGACTTAAAGCTGCTCTCTCTCTCTCTCTCTTTCTCACCTCAGGACCTTTGCATTTGCAGCCCCCTCAAGATGAAATGCTATCCGCCTATCTTGGCCTGTCGGATGCCAACTCACTCCTCAGGCCTCAACTCCGCCACTCCCTCCCCCAGGAGGCCTTTTTGGACATCCTACTCTGGTTAGATATTTTCAGGTTCTAGAATGCTGCTGCTGCTGCCCTTGCCCTTGACATGGCCCAGGAGGCTCCACATTGGGGTGGCAAAGCGCTGGACAGAGAGTGAGGGGCACCAGGGTGCTGCCTCCGTGTCTGCTGCTAAGGAAGCTGTAGGACCTCGGAGAAGTCCCTTCCTCTTGGGGGCCTCACTTGCTCTGCCTATTGAATGATCAAGTAGAGCTATGTCAGTAGACTTCAAACTATGTCCTTCGGAGCCTGAGGGTTCCAGAGAGATGGCCCAGGTAAAGAACAAAAGACGGGCAAAGACAGCTCCTGGGTCCCGTTCCCTAATTCCATTCAGGTCTTACTAATATCTGCATCATATATTGTGCTTTCATAATAATTTTTTTAAAAAAGAGGAATTTAGAGCTTAAAAATTTTAGAAAACCGCTGATCTTTCTAACTGAAAGACCATTCAGCTCAAAGAATCTGTTGTAGTACAGGCAAATGAAGAGAGACAGTTGGGGAAACAAAAGATGATTATGGCAAGTCTGTGGGAGGAAATAAGGAGATGCTGGCAACCCAGCCAATTGTTTTGGCTGCATCAAACCTGGTCCAGGTTGCACAGAAGTGAGAAGCTGTGCGATAAGACTGGATATTGGGGGTTTGGAATCAAAAAGTCTGGATCTTCTGGACTCCAAACTAGTGGTTCAGACTCTGGACGCTCAAAAGAATCATTTGGGAGCTTTTCAGTAGCACTGATGCCAGGGGTCCCTCCAAGAGATAGGCAACCAAATCTATCTCTAGGGGTAGGGCTGAGGTGTCCAAGGGACTCTGAAGCATCTAAACTCTGGGAGAGGAAGCACCGTAATTGTCATACTCACCATCATATTCCTGGTGCCCAGCATCCATGACCAGCAGGCAATGGCCACAGCCAATATTTGTTGCATAGGTGAGTCGATGAGTTTCATATTAACAACTGATAGGCTTATATCACCTTATTCAAGTTGCTGCAACTTGCCAAGGTTTAGTTTTCTCATATGTAAAATGGGAAAAGTAATTTCTACTTGGAAGTGGTACTTTACGAATTGGAAATATGTCAAGTACCTTGCACGGCATATGACACACAGTAGCTGATTAATAAAATGTTACCACAGTCATTAGTGGCAATCGATATTGCTCAGATTCAGACCAAAAGATGTTGAGTTCCAATTTGGTTGCCTTGTATCAGCCAAGATAGGCTAAATTATGCCATGGTGACAAACAACCTCCAAATCTCTGGGGGATAACACAGCAAAAGTTTATTTTTACACATAGTACCTGTCCATCCCAGGTTGGCTGGGGGCTGTCAGTTTCAATCACATGGAACATTGCCATTCGCCATGACAGCACAGAGCAATAGTCTGGAGCTCTTTCCACTGGCAAATACTCAGCCCAGAAGTGATTCACAACACTTCCACTCACACCTTATAGACCAGAGCTAGTCACATGGTTCTACATAATTTTTCATGCATGTCTAGGTGATGTCACTCAGCAGTGCAGCGGCAGTCTCTGATCAGAAAGCACCGAAGGGCAAGGACAGGTACACCAGGTGCCCAGAAGACAGCGAGCAGGAAGTTACATTGATGAGCAGCAAAAAGGATTAGCACACTTGCTATTAAGAGCCCTGCATGACTCTACACACCTGATTCCCAGCGATGACAGCGCGAGTCAGTGACAGGTTGAGGAGCAAGGAGCTCTGGGTGTTTGTTGTGTTTTGATACCCAGCATGAATTCTTCCTTCTTTTGGAATCAGCACCGAAATATAATTTTCAAACAATCCAATACGATCCAATTTACATACCACACATTTCACCTGTTATAAAAAGGTGCAACTCAACGATTTTTAGTCAGTGTGCAAAGCTGTGCAACCATCACCCCAATCCAGCATTTCCGTCACCTCGTGCCTATCTGTCAGTCCCCACTCAGATGAATATTAATCTGTTTTCTGTCTCTACATTTGGACCTTTTCTGAACATTTCATACAAATGAAATCATACACCGTGCAGTCCTTCGTGTCCAGCTTCTTTCACTTCGCCTGTTTTCATGTTTTTGAGGTTCATCCATGTCGTAGCATTGTAGGGGTTTCAAAGGATTTGGGGGGCTGATAACAGAAAAAATATAACTAGGACAGGCAGTAACACACAATACACTTTATTGGGTGGTGCTTAGGATTGCATGCAAGGCGAAGCATGCTTTCAGGATGAGACCATCCAGAGCCTTAGGACTGTGGGGCCACCATTCATAAGGAGAAGAGAACAGGGGAACTCCTGAGGGAAAGCTGGCTCAGAAAGGGGCTTTAGTGTCTAGATGATGTCACTAGCAGTGCAGCGGCAGCCTCTGGGTAAGAGAGCACTGAAGGGCAACAGCAGCTTGGGGTCTCCATGGCTTGAGGCATATCTTATCTTCTGCTAACAAGCTGGCCGAGGCTTAGTGGGGAATGCAAAGCAGGCAATGACTAAATGACTAAAATGTGCTTGTTTGGACTGTTTTTAGAATAATCGGGTATATAAAAATTTGGGTTTCATCGGGATTTTTGCTAATGAGACTCAGCTTGCAGAAATAAACAACCCAGGAGCAATACACAGAGGCCTTATTTGGCACATTTACATAACAAGACTATATCAATAACTCATTTCGTTTTTTGTTTTTTTGGGGGAGGGGTTCTTTGGCTGAATAGTATGGATATACCATATTTTGGTTATCCATTCATCAGTTGATGAACCTGTGGATGTTTCCAGTACTTGTCTATTACAACTTATGCTGCTATGAACATGCATGGAGAAGTCTTTTTGTTGAGATATGTTTTCATTTCTCTTGAGTAGATTCCTGGGGGTGGCAGAGGTAGATTATATGTTTATATATTTACTTTTTAAATATTCTTTATATTTACTTATTCAAGAAACAGCCAAATTGTTTTCCAAAATCGCTGTAAATTTTACATTCCTGCCAGCAATGTATGAGGGATCTAATTTCTCCATATCCTTACCAAAATTTGTTGTTTGTCCTTTTTAGTATAGCCATTCTAGTTTATGTGAAATGGTATCACACTGTGGTTTTAATTTGCATTTCCCTGATAACTAATGATGTCGATCATTTTTTCATGTGCTTATCAGTGATTCATCTATCTTCTTTGGTGATATATCTATTCAAATCTTTTGCCCAGTTTTAAATTGAGTTGTCTTCTTATTTTGTCATTTATTCTGGATACAAGTCTTTTATCAGATATACGATTTGAAAATATTTTATCCTAGTCTATAACTTGTTTCTTCATTTTCTTAATGATATCTTTTGAATATGCCATTACACATAAAGTTGTTAATTTTGATGAAATTCGATTTATAATTTTTTCTTTTATGGATCATGCTTTTGGTATTGTATCTAATAGCTCTTTGTCTAAAAACTAATAATAATATTAATAATAATAATAGCTCTTTGTCTAATCCAAAGTCACAAGGATTTATTCCTATTTTTTCTTTTTAGAGGTTTTATTGTTTTACCTCTTCAATTTACGTCTATGATCCATTTTGAATTATTTCTTTGTGTGTATGATGTGGAGTAAAAGTTTAGATTAATGTTTTTGCCTGTGGATACTCAATTATCCCAGTACCTTGCTGAAAAGACTGTTCTTTCTCCATTGAACTGCCTTGGCATCTTTGTTGAAAACCAATTGATCATAAACATGTGTTATTTTGGGACTCAATTCTGAGATATACATATATATCTCAGATTATATTACATATATATAATCTCCTTACTCCAGTGTCAGGCTATCATGATTACTATAGCTTTATAGTAAGTTTCGAAGTGAAAGTTCTCTCACGTTTTTCTTTTTCAGAATTGGCTTGGCTATTCTGGGACTTTTGCCTTTTCATATATATTTTTGGACTAGCTTATCAATTTCTGAAAACTACTTTTGGATTGTTAATAGAGACTATGTTGAATCTATAGATTAATATGGGGATAACTGACTTCTTAACAATTTTGTCTTCCAATCCATGAATATGGAATGTCTCTTCATACATTCAGATCTTCTTCAATTTCTCTCAGTAATGGTTTGTAATTTTTAGCGTACAAGCCTTACACTTTGTTGATAAATCTATTCCTAAATATTTATCTTTTTTTGATGCTATTGTGAGTGAAATTGTTTTCTTAATTTCATTTTGTGTATTGTTAATTCCTATCATGTAGAGATCCAATTGATTTTTGTATATTGATCTTATATCCTGTGACCTTGCTGTACTCATATATTAATTCTAGTAGTCTAAAAAAATTGTATGGAATCTGTAGGATTTTCTCCACACAGGCTCACGTAATCTGCCAATAAAGACCATTTTATTTCTTCCTTTTAATTTGAATGGTTTTAATTTTAAAATGTTGCCTTAATCCACTAGCTAAAACTTCTAGCACAATGTTAAGTAGAAAGTGGCAAGAGAGGACATCCTTACTTTGTTCCTGAACTTGAGGGGAGAGCATTAAGTCTTTCACTATCGAGTATAATATCTAACTGTAAGTTTTTTATAGATGCCCTTTATCAGCTTGTGGAAGGTTTATCCCTTCTAGTCCTAGTTAGTTGTAATTTTTTTTTACTTGAATGGGTGTTGAATTTTGTTAAATGCTTTTTCTGCATCTATTGAGGTAATCATGTGGATTTCGTGCTTTATTCTATTAATATGGTGCTTTACATTAATTAATGTTCAGATGTTAAACTAATCTTGCATTACAGAGATAAACCCTACATGGTCATGGTGTATAATTCTTTTTATATGTTTCTAGATTCACTTTGCTAATATTTTTGTTGAGGATTTTTTTATCTATATTCTTTAGAATGTTAGTCCGTAGTTTTATTTTCTTGTGATATCTTTGTTTGACTTTCGCATCAAATAATACTGGCTTCATAGAATGATTTAGGAAGTGTTTCTACTACCTATATTTTCTGAAAGAGTTCTGAAGGATTAGTAGTATTTATTATTTAAATATATGATAGAATTTATTAATGAAGTCATCTGGGTCTGGAGGGGTTTTTGTGTGGGGGGAAGATTATTAATTAGTAATTCAATTTTTTTATTATAGCTCTATTCATATTTAAAAATTTTTTCTTAATAATTAGTGTACTTCTAGGAATTTGTCAATATTATTTAAACTGTCTAATTTGTTGCCATAACATTGTTTATACTAATCCATTATAATTCCTCTGATTTCCGTAGGGTAAGTAGTGATACCTTCTCTTTCAATCCTGATTTTTATCATCTGTTTTCTCTCTTTCTCTTTCTCTCTCTTTCTCTCTGTCAATCTATCTAAAGGTCTGTCAATTTTGTTGATCTTTTCAAAGAACTAACTTTTGGTTTCATTGATTTTTCGGTGTTATTTTGTTCAATATCATAATTTTTATCATTTTCTTTTCCTATTTGCTTTAGGTTTAGTTTTTTTTTTCTAATTTTTTAAGGTGGAAGCTTAAGTTATTGATATAAGATTTTTTTAAATATCAGCATTGTAACACTGTTATAGCTGCATCTCATAAATTTTCGATACATTGTATTTTCATTTTCATTCATTTAGAAATATTTTTCAGCTTCCCTTGTGATTTTTTTTCATTGACTCATTGGTTATTTTGAAGTGTGTTATTTACTTTCCAGATATTTATGGATTTCCCAATTTCATTTCTGTTGCTGAATTTTAATTTAATTCCTTATGATTGAAATTTTTCTTACCCTAGCACCTTTAATATGTCTCCCTAGTGCCTCTGGCCTCCATTGTTTCTAATAAGAAGTCAGCTGTTAATTGTATTTATTCCTCTCTGTATGTGATGAGTAATTTTTCTCTTGTTGCTTTTAAGCTTGTCTTTAGCTTTCAACAGTTTATAGATGATATATTTAGATGTAGATCTATTTATATTTATCCTCCTTAAAAAAGGTCATAGAACTTATCGAATGTATAGATTAATGTTTCTCATAAACTTTGGGAATTTGGGGGGCCATTTTTTTCGTCAAATGTTTTTATGACCTTTCTCACACTTCTTTCCTTCTGAGATTTCCATTACATGTATGTTGGTCTGCTCAATAGAGTCTTACAGCTCCTTGAGGCTCTGCTCAGTTTTCTTCTCCTTCTTTCCCCCGTCCTCCTTCCCCTTCTCCCCTTTTTCCTTCAATTCTTCCTCCTTCTTCTGTTCTTCAATTTGGATAATTTCTATTGATTTATATTCAAAGTCACCGATTCTTTATTATGCCCTCTCCAATATTATGTTGAGCCCCTCTACTAAAAATTCCATTTTGTTTACTTTATTTTTCAACTCTAGATTTTCAATTTGGTGCTTTTAAAAATATACCTTCTATTTCTTTGTTGATATTCTATACTTGATGAGTTATTATCATCATATTTTACCTTAACTTTTAGAGTGTAATTTCTTTTAGTTTTTGAACATGTTCTTACTAGCTGTTTTGAAGTTTTTGTGCTAAATCCACCATCTTCAAGGACCTTTCAGAAACCGTTTCTATTGACTGCTTTTTCCCTGAGCTTTTTCCACTCTCATATTTCTTTGATGTCTTATAATTTTTTATTAGGAACTAGACATTTTAGATAAGATATATAGTAGTAACTCTGGATTCTGACTTCCTTTCTTGGAGTTGTTGCTGTTTTATTGTTTGTTAATTGACTTGTCTGGACTTATTCTGTAGAGTGTCTCTTTACTTGGGTATGCGACAGCTGATGTTTTTGGTAAGTTTTCTTTTTTTGTTCTTGTTTTTATTTCTAAGCTTGGCTTTTTACTAGTCACCTTTAGTTTAGAATAGCTTACTAATCGATTAGAAGTTGTGCTCAAACACTTTGAGCTAGTAAGGCTTTCACCCTTTGCCAGTGGAACTCTATATGGATTGGGAAATACACTTAAAGTTCAGGCAGTTTACAAATCTGCCTCTGTTCTTACTTTATTCTGAGCCTGTTTGTGTTCTCTCTTGATGGACACAAGCTGTTACATTCATCCAAGGTTGTGTAGAAACTAGAGTTTTCTCCAGTCTTTCCTGAGCATGCGCTTAGCCTTTGAGCATTATTATAGCCTTTTAGACCTCTAGTGCCATGATGGAGTTTTTCTAGACCTGCTATACCTATCTAGTTACCTAGATGTCCATGTCAAATTTCTGGCTAAGCTTCCAGTCTATTGCTTGTTCCAACCAATATCACAACCTCAGAATAACTGTGACATTGGCCTTCTCCATTTGTTTGTTTATGCAACCATTACTGTTTCCCAGGATTTTGGAGACATGGGATTTTTTTCTCTGCTCCACACCAAATCAAGTCAGCCTCCTTTGGCAGACAAAGCTGTTGATTTTCACATCTTGCCCTGCTCTAGTAGACCTACTATACTAATGGAACTGAAGGGATAATGCGAACAGCCCCAGGGTAAAACAGCATAGAGTCCAACTGTCCTTAGCCAAGTTTCAGTAGGTTTACTTGAATAAACACTTCTCAGTTTTTTTGCCAGTTTGGTCAGTTTCCAGTGTCTCAAAGTTGTTTTTGACAATTTTGCCCAGTTTTATAGTTGTTTTTGGGGAAAGAATTTGCTATGCTTCTCTCCTTGCCAGTCTGGAAATCCAAGCTCTTAAATATAATTTTATGTCATTATTTCTCTATTGTGTGTTGCTTTGCTGAAACTGCTAACCAGAGGCCCCATCCTTTTCCAGCCAGGAGATACACCTAAGACACAGGCTGAGCCGTTAAATGGTCTTGACTCAAATTTTAAATCTTGATAGATGTGACACAAAAATAGAAAATAAAAGTTTGTAATTCATTAGCTTTAGCCACATCCTGGCAAGATTCTCAATTATCAACTTCTACCTGCATTTCCGGGGCTTCCTTGATTCTCATTACATACAAAGCCTATTTCTCTAACTTTTCATCAGTTGTGGAAGGACCCCCATGTTCAACCAAAAGTATACCTTTCCTGCTCAAGTTAGCCAGAGCCTGTTTCTGTTGCTTGCAAACAAAGAACCTGATTGGTACAGCTTTTCAAAGGATGTGCAGAAGGAAGTCTTCTAAAGACACCAGATAAGAGGCCAATTATTCACTTGACAATTTTCAGAATTGCCACAAAACACACGTGTCTGTGAAAAGCTCCTGAGCCGGCGGTGTGCTGTGTGTCTGATGAGTTCCCACTGGAGGGGCCAAGTCTGCACCTGTCACCAGCCACAAAGAAGATCCAATTTTTTATCCATTTCATCTGGAGAACCATCTGGGCTGGAAATAGCAGTAATAATAACAAATCATTGTCACCAGATATCCTCATAAATAGTACTTCTTTTCTGTTGCTCTTGTTAAAAATCAAGTTTTCAAGTCTGCTAGTGAATAAGCAGACAGCAATAGTTATAAAGGCTGTCGTGTTCTATTGGGAGACTGGATTGGGACTGGGCCTAGGAACACGGCATAAAGAGACTTTGCTGCTGGCAGTCTTTTCTGGAGGGTCAGGAAGTTGAGAAGAAAGCCCCAGAAGGCTATGGTAGCAAGAAGTCCTACTAAAAACCATGCAAGGGAGTGTTGGGTAGCAATGGCTTATAACATGTATAACACCTGAGATTTTGTTTGATGTGGGTTAACCACAGGATGTGAGTGCAAAGTAAGCAATCTGATATTAAGCAGCATTAATAGAGGTATATTATTTTAAGGGAGATGATAGTCTTCTATTTCATGCTTCTCAGAACACTCAAAGTTATATCTTTATTTTGGCATCATACATTTTGTGTGCTGTAGAGTAACAAGAACACATTCAGAGGAGAACCATCAAGATGGTGAATTGATGTAAATTACCATGTGATGAACAATGAAATGAACAGAGGACATTTAGTTTATAGAGGGGAAAATAAAGGGTTAGGAATAGAGAGAGGGAGGCATGATAGATATTATTTAAAATCTGCAGGTCTAACAGGTGGAAGAAAGATAAAATTTGTTCTCTCTGCCTCCAGAGACAGGTCTAGGATCAATGGGCAGAAGCCACAAATAGATACATTTTAATTCCATATCCTTCTATGTGAAAAACTTTAATATATTTTTCCAAAGGTCACCTGGCAATGGATTTCACCTTATAATTTCAGTCAAAGAATGCATCATTGTGAAGACCAAAGCTGTTAATTTATAAAGACTGACACTGACAAGTGGCAGGTAGATGATGGCTATACAAATTGTGTAAAAATATTTAAGGTTTTGTTTATTTACTGTTACAAATTAAGCTTAGCAATTGTATTACAGATTGCAACCTGTAATAGCAAAAAAGTATTTCCTATTTTGAATTTAATACAGTGTACAAACCCTATTTATAAAAGAACTATGTGTATTTTGAGCATTTATTTGCTTAAAGGTGTTTAAGTGTTTTTAAAGAAATTGCTGAACCATGTGTAAGAGTTCTGAGAAATGGAAGAAGAAACACTAATAAAACCTTAAAGAAGAGATCAAATAGCTGACAAGTGAGGGGCTAAGAGTAAACCTGGAGGAAGGTGGGAATTAGAAGAAGAGCAAACAGCTTTACAACTGTCAGAAAGAGCAGAGGAGAATAATCTATCAGCTGTAATCAAAGTGGAGGGACACAGCATAACACGTAGTTAGAACTGTGTACACTGCATTGCACTTGGATAGTAGGACTCTACTGAATATAACCATTTAAATCGTCATCCACAAGTCACAGGAGTAAATCTCAGGGCCACGGCTTGCTCATCTAACACCTTTGGGTGAATTAGAAAAAGGCGCCCTCGTGGGAAGAGGTAGCCCTGTAGGAGAGTCATTTAGAAAGTAGAGAATAAGCTACAGTTCAGCTTGCTCACACCCCTTCTGCCAAGCATCCTTGTACAAAGGACATCTGTATCCACAGGCCTGGAGAGTCTTGACATGGTCTATTCCTATGTTCTGAGACTCATATTTAGAACTCTGTATCTGGACTCTTTAAAGGTTGCATTGGAAGAAAGAAGTTATTCATTGTATTTGAATGGTATACATCACACCACGTACAAGGGATGGTACAGAAGAACTCTCAGAGCTATCCATATTTGAAATGTAAAGCTTCAGGAAAAAGTAGATTCCCCATTATTAGAGAGGTCCTAGCAAAGGTTTGGTTATAGGAAATAAGAAACACGGTCTAGTTACTACGACAAGATCTAAAGTCTGAGTGGAAGTAGGAGTAAAGTTGGTGAGGATGTGCTGGTGGTTTTCAAATGTTAGGGTACATCAGAACTTTCTGGAGGTTAACGGCATATACTGATGGACCCCAGTCCCAGAGTTTCTGATTTGGCAGGTTCTAACAGGTTCCCAGGTCATGCTGATGATGCTGGTCCAGGGACCATACTAGAGAGTCATTTGCAAATTGTAATGTGGGTACGAATCACTCAGAGATCTTGATAAAATGCGGATTCTATTTCAGTGAAGCTGGGGTGGGGCCTTAGATTTTGCATTCCCTGGACAAGCTTCCAGGTGCTGGCCCAGGGACCAGGCTTTGAGTATCAAGTACCTCAGACTGGTTCCGTGGCAGCTTCCGAGCCTGAAGTCATGTGACAAATGCTCTCAGCTGTAGAGATTAGAGGACTATTGGGCAGAGAGCCAGGTAGCTCGTTCATTCATTCCACAGATATAAGTGCCTACTGAGTGCCAGGTGCTGTTAAAGGTTCTGGGGACACAGCAGTGCACAAGAAAAGCCTTCACTTCCATGGAGTTCATATTCCAGAGAAGCGAAGTCTTGTTTACAGCTCACTCCCTAACCTCCCAGAAGATTCTTCTTTTGGTTCAATATTTCATATAACAGCTTATCCTGAGGAAGGAGAAGAAATACAAAGGACTGCAGAAAAGTAGAATAACTTAAAATACTTTTTTTCTTCCCATTTTAAGAAGTATAAAACTTCTTAGACTTGTGAATAAATTTTTCAGAAAAGATGTTCATAGATATAGGCATACTCACTTTTCCTTTCTCTGAATACATTTCTAACAAAATGGATATCAAGATGCATCGTAACGCCACTGTCACGTAGAGATAGAGACGGAGTTAAAACCTGGACATTGCTTTTTAAGTTCGGATGGTTCACAACTGGGAAGCAGGACAGGGTTGGGAGGAAGTCGACGATATCTGAAGGAAGTGAATGGGAATTTCTCATGAACTTCTACTTCCCTCCCAGGAAGTCTAGGTGAGTGGGAAGGAAACATCTTATAGATTGGCAGTCCCGGTGAGGCCGTAAAGTGTAATGGCCAAAAGCATGGTTTCAAATCTTGTCCCCTTCACTTACAAATGATGCATCCTTAGCAAGTTACTAACGTCTCTGATCTCTAGCCCTTGGCTGAAAAGGAGGAATAAAGTTTACTTTACAAGGTGGTTGAGAGAAAGAGTGTAATAACCTAAGAACGGCTCACAGTAAACTCTCAATCATTAGTATCCTAGCAGGCTAGAAGTAGACCAGAATGTCTGTATAGTTCAGGGCCACTTTTGAGAGACAGGGCAGAGGGCTAGACACAGCCCTAGCTGCTAACATTCTCCATGGCCAACTTTCCAGAAGGAGGCTGGGAATGCAACAGAAGAATTTTTTTTGTTGCCATAAAAAGAAAATCAGATAATCAAGGACTGAGTTAGACTGAGCAAGAGAGAGTTCTGTGGCTACAATTGGTACGAATTTCTAGGATTAGGGTAATGAAACTTTACAATATATACACAAGAACAGCTTTTGAATTCGTGATGTTTTTAAGTATACCTAAAATTACAACACCTAAAACTGGTGACCTCTGCACCCATACATGTTAGATAGCAAACTGGTACTGTTAGGAAAGTAATTTGGCACTGTGAATTAGAAGTTATAAAAATACTCATACTCTTTCACTTGGTTATTTTCCTTTTGGAAATTTATTCTAAGGAAATAATCCAAAAGAAGGAAAATGAGGAAAGTGGTTATTATTATTATCTATATTTGAGAAGAATAAAACAGGAAGCAGCTAAGGTAATTTATTTTTATTTTTATTTTTAACGAGACATAATTGACACATAACGTGTAAGTTTAAGGTTCACAATGTGTTGACTTGATACACTTCAATATTGCAATATGATTACCACAGCGGCATTTGCTAACACCATTATCATGTCACACAATTACCGTTTCTTTTTTGTGATGAAATGTTTAAGATCCAGTCTAGTAGTAACTTTCAAGTACACAATATAGTATTGTTAACTACAGTTACACTGATGAGCATTCGGTCCCCAGAACTCACTCATTTTCTAACTGCAAGTTTGTGTCCTTGGGTCCTCATCTCACCAGTTTCCCACATCTCCCAGGCCCTGGTAGCCACCATTCTACTCTCTGTTTCTATGAGCTGGCTTTTTTAGATTCCATACATAAGTGATAGCATATAGGATTTGTCTTTATCTGTCTGACTTTCCCCAGTGTAATGACCTCAAGATCCATCCATGTTGTTACAAATGGCAGGATTTCCTTCTTTCCCATAGCTTAATAATATTCCATTGTGTATATATATCACTTTATGGATCCATTCTTCTTCCATTTATTCATCAATGAACACATAGGTTGTTTCCCTATCTTAGCTATTGTGAATAATGCTGCAATAAACATGGGAATGCAGATATCTTTTTGAGATCCTGCTTCATTTCCCTTAGATATATATTTCAAAGTGGAATTGCTGGATCCTATAGTAGTTGTACTTTTAACTTTTTGAGGAACCTTCGTACTGTTTTCTATAGTGGTTGTCCCAGTTTATAGTCCCTTGTCAAAAATTAATTGACTGTGTATGTAGGGGCGTATTTCTGGGCCCTCTATTCTATTCCATTGGTCTATGTGCCTGTTTTTATGCTAGTACCATACCATTTTGATTATTATAGCTTTGTAGTATAGTTTGAAATCTGGAAGTGTGGTATCTCCAGCTTGTTCTTTTTCACAACTGCCTTGGCTATTTGGAATCTTTTGTGGTTGCATACAAATTTCAAGATTATTTTTTCTATTATATGAAAAATGCCATTGGACTTTTTATAGAAATTGCATTGAATCTCTAGGTAGCTTTGGATAGTCCTTCCATTTTTCCATAATAAATCGCCTGTGTTTGCAGCTGGGTAGCTTTCTCATTTCTGCTTCCTGCCCACAGAAGGTTGGGGTCCAAAGACCTCTTTTCATTTTGTTCTGCTTCTGTCTCTTTCAGTCCAAGATGGTATTGCTTCGCTAATACAATTCTCTTGAAAATTCTGTGAGATTTTATGACTCTTATTAGAATTTCCTCTATTAACAAAACCAACAAAGAGTCTGTGAGAGAGACCCTGCTCTATCTTAGACTCTCTGTAAGGCTGCTAAGAGCAATATCCTTAGATGCCTAAAAGTTCTATTATTTAAGAGGTGTAATCTACAAAGCATGATCCTTAGATGCCTTTTATTTGATTGGCAGTGTCTATGAGATACCATCTTGAATCTTTCTAAAACCTTTTCAAAAGTGTTTTAAAATCACCCCTCTGGCTTCGTTTTTGCCATCTGACCACATTTTCTTGAAAATCTTTTCTCCGAGGCTCCTTCTTACTTTAAGAAACCCTCACTGACTAAAAATACTGTCTTAGGCCCTTTGAATTTTCCTCCAAATTCCACTTGAAAACTGAATAGTTGCTTTTCCGGTTAATCTGTTTATACCTCTCTGAGGTCATTTTATTATAGGCAGCTAGAAGCAGCCACGTGGCATCTTCAACACTCTGCCTGGACACTTTCTTAGCTAGATCATAGAGTTCACTGAGTGCATTTTCTACTTTCTACATTACTGCAGGTGGTGGTTTTACTAACTTTTCCACCACTATGTAACAACGATCTCCTTTTCTTCAGCCTCTTATAACATTTTCTTCAGTTTCCTTTAAGCTCTCACAGACATAGTTCTCAAGGCCTGTGTCCCTTGCCCAGTGTCAAAGCCAATACCACATATTTTAGGTTTTTATTATAGCAGTCCCTTATTTCCAGGTACCAAAATTCATTCTGGTTGCTATTGCTGTACGGAAAGTTGCCTCAAAACCAAGTAGCTTAAACAGACGATTTTATTTTGCTTATAATTTTGTGTACCATAAATTTGAAAGGGTTCGGCTGAACAGTTCTCACTTGAGGTTGTTTATGCAGTTGCAGTAAGATGTCAGCTTGGGCTGGAAAAATATCTGATGACTTGACTGAGCTAGATGTCCAAGATGGCTCACTCGTATGGTTAGGAGTCAATGCTGGCTGTCGGCTGCAAGCTCAGCTGGGTTGTTAATCAGAGTGTCTATGTGTGTGGGATCTCTGCATGGCAGTCTCAGGATACCTGGTCTCCTTACATGGTGTTAGTTTCCCCTAGAGCTAACATCCCATCAGAACCAGGTAAAAACTGCATGGCCTTTTCTGAACCAGTTCTGAGATTTATACAGCATCAGTCCTTCTGCATTCTGTTGGCTACCACGATGTCAGTAAGTCATTATAGATTCTAAGGGAGGAAACGTAGGTACCACCTCTCTACGAGAGGAGCGACAAAGAATTTGCAGATATATTTTAAGTCCCATACAATGTATTAAATTCCCCAAGATTAAGTACAAAAAGCAGAATATAGAATTGCATGGACACTGTCGTTGAAGCGATACACAAAAATGTGTGTATGGAAAACACTGGAAACAAATGAAAAAAGTTCTTGTAATTACTTTGTTATTATGGATGATTTCCTCCATTTATTTTATAATAGGAAAAAAAGAAGGAGGTTTTTGCTCTCTAGCTTCTCTTTTATTTTTCTTATAGTTTATACTTAGGGTAGCCATGAAAATCCCTTGAAGCTGGGTTTAGGGGTGAGATGGAGCATTGATAAGGTGACTGGACATGGAATCGGCCCTGGCTGTGGTGGGAACCAACTAAACAGTGGTCTACAGGTTTTTATACGACAGTTCTTAGGCGATGTAATTGAGGGCCAGGAAGAAGCCCAAAGGTGTTCTCTTTACTTGTATGCTCAAGAACTCTGAAAGTAGGTCCATATATTCTAGTATAATCAAATTCTGTTCTGCCCATGAAATAATTAACAGGAAAAAATAAATAAAATGAGGAAACTGAAAAATAGTACAAAACTGTCCAAACAGAATGTGTTTACATTCAGTCACCCAAGCGATGTAGAGTCAAAAACTATCCATGTGTCATCCACCGCACCACATCTTGCCCAGCCCCTTACTCCCCACAGTCTGATGCACAGAGAGCTTTCTTGACCTGCTTTTGCTCACAGCAGGGCCTGGATCACAATACAAGTGGAAAGAACTGTTATGGACTGAACCGCGCTCTCCCAGAATTTGTATGTTGAAGCCATAACCTCAATGTGATGGCATTTGGAGATAAAGCCTATAGGGGACAATTAAGGTTAAAAGATGTCATCAGGGTGGGGCCTAATCCAATAGGGCCGAAGTCTTTATAAGAAGAGGAAACACCGGAGTGCTCTCTCTCTCAGCGCACACACAGAGGAAAGGCCATGTGATGACACAGATTGAAGCTGGCCATCTGCAAGCCAGGAAGAGAGGCCTCAGGAGTGACACAACCTGCAGACACTTTGATCTTGGACTTCCAGCCTCCAGAACGGTGGGAAAATAAATTTCTGTTGTTTAAGCCACCCAGTCTATGGTACTTTGTTAGGACAGACAAAGCAGACCAATACAAGGCCCTGCAAGCTGGCTTCTGGTGTCCTTTTGACATGTCCCTATCGTTTATTGAGCACTTCTTTACTTTCTGGCATAATAAAATGTTTTAGGTCATCTAATTCTTTCCCTGCCTGTGGTAGGCAGGAGAGTGCTGCTCACAAAGATGTTTACACCCTAATCCTCCAAACCTATGTTATATCGAAGGCCAGTATGTACGTCATCACATGAAATTTCGTTCCATGAGAACAAAGACAAGAATTTTTAAAAACACACATTTGTAATTTTTCCTAAAGAGATAAATATTGAAAATAAACTTAATTGAAATTTAGGAAAATGAGGAGATATTTCAAGGATATGAATGGTTTATTTCTTACCATCTCTGCACGGCAGAGATGGATGGAAATGGGACAGAGCTGCCACGGGATGGAAGTGGGTGGTAAGGAGAATGGTGGGCTTACACCATTGGAATGGGCCAGGCACAAGCTGAAAACTGTCCTTTGAGGGAAGACTTAGAACATATAGGTGAATTCCCAACAACTCCAACGTGTCTACGGTAAGACATACAGTAGAAGCTGAAGGGAAGACAAAGATGTTTAAGACATAGTCCCTGTCCTCAAGGAATTTACAATCTAGGGAGAGGTTCTTATATACATGAGCAACCAAAAAGAGTACCTAGAATATAGAAGGACATTCTCTGGTGCTGACGAGTACAACGGACAACTCGTTTAGCGACTCAATTGGTGGCAAGATTGAAAAGATAGAAGGGCAGAAAGACACAGCAGTGAGGAATCTGATTCGAAAAGACAGCAGAGAAAATCACGCTCACCACAAATGGAGCTTTATCACAGTTGAAAGAAGCCGGATACAAAAGAAACTACAGCATGCGATGGATCAAGGTCTTGTGAGAACGCTAAGCTGTTTGTGATCATTGCACTTGTGTTTGCAGATCTTAAACAGCCGCGTGTGAATAATGTGAGTAGGAAAGAGGCAATCGAAGAATTAGAGAACACTAGTGCTGTGGCTGAAGCTGCCTCTCCTGATGTCACTGATGAGGTGGTAAAGGAATCAACTGGAAAATTTCAAAAGCGTTCTGCTGAGGTGTCCTCTTCCAAGCTTCTTGTTGTTGACTTCTGTTCCATGTGAAACCTACCAGAGGCCTTCAAACTTGACTTCATGCCTAACTCACGAGTGCCGTACGCCCTTTGCATTTTGCAACGTGTTGATATTTGAAGAGCTTTAAGAATTCCTCAGATCCCCATTAAAAGTGTTTTGCGTAGTGGTTTTGACACAATCATTTCCGTATAAAGCCTTAGAAGCTTCATGAGCTGTGCGAGCTTAGTCGAGTTACTGAACCTTTCTGGGACTCAGTTTCTCTTCTATAAGATGGGAATGACAATATAACAAACATCCTTATGGTAAATGGGGTCCATACCTAGTTGATTCCAGGTCAGACTATTTTGTAGGACGCTTGGATTCTTGGAAAGAGACTGACTGAACCTGGCACGTTTTGGCTTGACCAAACTGTGAGTGTCTCATAATAGGCCCTGGAGCTGGATGAGAGGATCCTTTCTTCCTTGTTGTAGAGCTTGGCTAAGTCAGCTTGGCCTAAACTCTAAGATGTGGGGACATCTGGGGCCTTTCTGATGGAAACCCAAGGAAGCTCATCCTAGCCCCAAAGCAGCCAGAAGGGTATATGTCATGGAAACTGAGCTGTTAAGCATGCCTGACCCGTCAATGCTATGAGCTTTTCTCTGTATTTTATTTCCCTGTCATTACTCCCACACCTACACTCGATCTCATTAAAAGTGAGATCCTGGTCTCTGATCCCCTATGGAGATAAGGCCTGCCCACATTTGAGATTCAATGGACACGTGGAGGTGAGCCCTCACTTCCTTAAGGTCAGACTGGCAGTAGCAGTGGAGTCATCAGCAAAGGGTCATTGGGTGCAGAGGTACTGTATCGATGGTGGCATGATGAAGAGGCTTGAGTGGAGGAACTCAAGGCCTGAGCCCAGGGGAGAAGGCACTTCGAGGGCTGAAGTAGCTGGAAGATGCTGTGATAAAATGGGGGAGTACTTTCTGCTAAGTAGGCCGGTCCATGGATATCGTCCCTCGGGTTACCAACCTAACACCTTCCTTTAATGGGACCCACATACCTCCACGCCCAGTGGCCACGGCCACAATATTTAATCACTTCTGTATTGACAAGGACAATCCCAAAGGGTGCAGCTGGTTCTCATGATGAAGCTTCCAATCATTTACGGAAGAAAGTAAATCCTATTTCTGGTGACACAGAAAGGCTCCAAGCCCTTTTATAAAGGAGAGAAGGAATAATTAGGTTGTCCTTGATTTTCCCAATAAACCATGGATTCCTTCCTGTTGAGACCAATAAAACTCTCACTACTAATCTTTTTGAACTCTGGATTTTGATACTGGAGTTCTTTCAAGAGAACAGAGAGAATCAGTTTTCTGAATGCCCCATTGTGCCAGGAGTCGACCCTTTAGTTGCTGGATGTTAAGGAAGTCTATGAGGTCCCAGAGGAGGGGCTGGGAGGCTGGTAGTGAAGAGGCAAACAAAAGGTTTGGTCGATGTCTATTTACCAAAGAGCATGAAAATATATCAGTGTTTTAATAACTGGAGCATCTGGGTACTGATGCACACTGGTCCTGCCTACACATGCCCCACCTTCACATAGTAGAAGTGTCCTCACCTAGATGTCATTTTCTGAAATCTAGGATTTAGATAGAAAATTCTATCTCAGTCCCTTGAACTTTAGCTGGGAACTGGATGGAAGGGCAGCCCTGCTTCAGTCCAGGGCACCACTCATGCTCAGGCAAGTCTTTCCACCCTCCCGAGCAGGCAGGGAGGCTCCTGGGGAGAGGCCCTGTGCTGCTGCCCCTTTCCACTGAGTCTCCAAGGCAAGCAGGTCCACGTGCCCCAATTCCCGTTATAGGGCTGTGCTCTGCCTTGCCTAAAAATAAAAAGGTTGACTTATTTTTAACTGTAGCTCTTCTGCTTCTGGGCCTGCATGAATGCTAGCTGATTCGTAGCTGGCAAAGTGAAACTATTTCCATGACCACAAAAACTCATCCAAGGTCCCCACCACCTCAACCCACACCATCCTACTCCAAATCAATGAGGCTGACTCAGTTTCCTGCTGACTCACAGGAGTCCTGGCTTTACCAGTCAGCTGGTCCCACAGGTTAAAAATGGCTCCAAGCAGAACCCAAGATCTCTGGGAATCAGAGCATTGCACATGACACTGTGAGAGGTAGGGTGAGGCCTCAGACCCCCTGCATTGTCCTCATGGCCTGGATCTTCTCACTGGGCTGCATATCTCCAGTTTGCAATCTAAAATGGGAGCTGGAACAACAGTGGGAGGTGCAAGGCCAGCTGGAAGCACAGGGCTCAGACTGCTGCTGAGCCAAAGGCCTCCAATTCCTCATCTGTTACTTAAAATCAAACACCTTAGGATATTCAGGCAACCCGATGGTCAGCTGCTTAGAAAAACTGGATTCTAAACTAAACTCCCAATTAGTTATAGAAGAAAGTAAACCCTAGTACTAGTGACCTGAAAAGGCTCTAACGCTCTTTTATGAAGGAGAAAAAGGATAATTAGGTTGTCTATGGTTCCCTCGCAAAACCACGTTTCCTTCCTGCTGAGACCTATAGAACTCTCAACACTAATCTTTTTTAATTCTGAGTTTTGATACTACAGTTCTTTCAAGAGAGCAGAAGGAATCAGGTTTTCTTAAAGGAATAGATTCATGGCTTAAGATCAATCTTTTTATATCCACACAAGCGAATCTCCTTGCACAATTAACAACACTCACTCCTGCTGGCAAAAAAAAAGTTGATAATCTTCTAATAAAAACAGTCAATTCCAAGATGATGGAACAATCTACTTTATCTTCTCATAATTCTTAATTTTAATAAAATTTGTGAGCACTGAGAGCAGGGCTTACAAGTGACAAGTAAATGGTTCCTTTTGGGAGAGTAGCCAAGGAATTTCAGAGAGAATTTGTTTGTGACCAAAAAAGAGAAATACAACTTCAAATAACCATTGAACTCCTGTCTTTACCCCTTAAAGATAAAGTTTTTGAGTATGCCCAAACAAATGTTAAATTGTTATAATTGGTTTTTTGTTTCAACTTGGCTAGGCCAAAGGGCCCAGATATGTGGTTAAACATTATTCTAGATGTTTCTAAGAGGGTGTTTTTGGTTGAGATTAACATTTAAGCCAGTGGACTATGAGTAAAGCAGATTGACCTCCATAATGTGGGTGAGCCTCATCTAATCAGTTGAAGGCCAGAATAGAACAAAAGACTGACCTCCTCTGAGCAAGAGAGAATTCAGCGGCAGGCAGCCTTTAGACTTGAATGGTAGCATCAGTTGGTCCCCGGTCTCTAGCTTGCAGGCCCTCCTTGCACATTTTAGACTTGCCATTTCCATAACCACATGAGCCAATTTCTTAAAATAAATCCCCTCCTATGTATGTATACATCCCATTGGTTCTGTTTCTCTGGAGAACCCTAACACAAATGTGTTTTCCTGTTTCCCTCATTTGATTCCCTTCTTATAGTTTTTCCTTAATCTTGCATGAACAGCGGCATCACCGAGGGAGCTTTAAAAAACACAGATGTCTGGACTCCCAACTCCAGAGCCTAATGTGATTAGTCTGGGCTGTGGCCTGAGTGTCAAGATTTTAAAAGCTTCCCAGGTGATTCTAAAGTGTAATTCTGTTTGGGAAACATTGTATTACAGTTTCTTGGTTAAAAAAAAATCTAAGTAATAACTGGGGTAAAACTCTTCAACTATTCTATTTCTTAAACAGTTTGATTGGTTCCCACTTCTGCAAATCTTACCTTTATGAGACTCTAGAGCAGAGTTATAATGTCTCATGAGTGTATTTTTAGGTCATCAATTGTGAACCATGCCACTTTGTATTTACATAAATTCCTATCTTTTAAAAGAAAACATACTTTTCAATTTCTTTTCAAAGTTTTACATTAATTCTTTGATGCTGGCAAAGTGGCTAGTTAATTTGCATCCATTTGACTCACAAGGACACTGGAACAAAAAGAAACAATTTCTTTGCAGAGAATTATTCCTAGCAGCCATAACTGTCCAATGAAGGACTAAATTGCCTTTTGAGAATTTCTTCCCATAGTGATTCTTATGAAGTCGCAGAACCATGTCTACTGATATTTGCACATGAGCAAAATGACGCGCACATGAGATTGTCCATTAAGGCCTGGTTTGTGGAAGCGAAAGACTGAAAACAACCTAAGTGTCTGCCATGAGGGACTGTTAAAGAATTATGGTCCATCCTAAAATGACATGCTCTGCAGTCATGAAAAGGAATGAGGCAGCTCATTATGCTCCAGCATGGAAGGAGCCAGTCAGTCATATGTTGGAGCCACCTTGGACCAGTTCGTGAGGGCAGATTATCAGTGTTTCTTCTTAACTCCACAGTCAGTGACCTCACAGAGCTGAAAATGGCTCCGGTAGGACCGACGCTATGGACATCTATAAATGCTACCAGTCAGGGCACTTCCTAACCCACAAGAGCTGGTTATTAAACATTTGCTTGCACACCACTGAAAAGATCTCCAAAACCTGTTTCCAAGAGGATAAAGCAAGATGCAGCACATGTGTACAGTATGCTGGCGACTATGTAAAAATAGGGTAATTTACATACATGAAAAAAACCCTCTGATTCCTCAAAATTTAAACAGAGAATTACTGTATGACCCAACACTCCCACTCTTGGGTATATACCCAAGAGAAATGAAAACATATGTTTACGTAGACACTTGTACACAAATGTTTATAGCAGCATTATTCATAAGAACCAATATGGTGAAAACAACCCAAATGTTATTTAACCATAAAAAAGGAATGAAGTACTGATACATGTTATAACTTGGATGAACCTTGAAAACATTATGATAAGTGAAAGAAGCCAGACAGAAAAGATTGCATATTGTATGACTCCCTTTCTACGATATATCCAGAATAGGCCAATCCATAGAGATGGAAGGAATAGTGATGCCCAAGAGATAGGGAATGGAAAATGGGGAGTGATTATTACTTAATGGGAGATTTTATTTTTTTGTCTTATTTTTCTGGGTTGATGAAAAAGTTGAAACTAGAAAAAGGTAGTTGCCTGTGAATACACTAAATGACACTGAATTGTACACTTTCATATGGCTATTCGAATGTTACCTCAATTTTTGAAAAAGCGAGACCAAAAACTTCTGGGAGGCTATACACTGAAACTGGTAAACTAATTGTCTCTTGGGAGTAGAACTGGATTCCTGGGAGATAAGGTGCAAGGGTGACTTTCACTGTATACTTTTTTCTACTTTAAAATTTTGAAACATATGGACAACAGAGACTATGAATGTGGAACAGGCACATGCAAAGACCAAGATAAATAGGTAAAGAATGAGCTAGTGGTAGATCACCATTAATTTAGAATCTACAAACTAAGGCTCTAGCTCAGTTCTGCAAACACGAGCTTTGCAGAGGCTCCCACTGATTGGCTAAATTCACCAGATCCCATCAGGTGGTAGCATCTTTTCCAGAGGGCCATTGGGCATCTGGGTTTACTCTGCCCTGTGAATGGAGGATGCAGCAGAATGCCCAGGGGACTTGGTAGTAGAGGGGGTAAGGACTGTCTGGGGAATACCCATAAGTCCTTGGGTTGGACATGTGACTTTTCTGAGCCTCAGCTTTCTCCTCTGTAAAATAGAAGTGATTAGACCTACCTCTCAGAGTTGGTGTGGCAATGGTTCTGAGAATTAAGATAACGTGAGGATGTGCCTAGGACACTATAGGCACTCAGCAATGCTAATACCCTTTCTCAGGAAGTGGACGGTGCTGCAGGCTTCTTCCTGCTCATGGGACTTTACCTGGTGACTTCTCAAAAAGATTTGCTCAGCCTTCTTTGTTCAGCTAATCCAGTTACTAACGCGATCTTTCTCCAGTGTTTTTACGAGTCTTCCATTTCTTCTGTTTTTATAAATCAAGACTGTGCCATTGAAGTGGAGAGTGAATAACAAAGTAAAAGAATTAGACTCCTAAGGGTAACTAGTGCCATGATTTATTGAGTGCTTACCTTGGGACTCGTATTTTAAATCTGTTGTTTCTAACTTATACAACAGCCTTAGAAGCAATATATTTCAATCCTCTTTTTTACAGGGCACAGAGAGTTTAGGTAACCTGCTCACAGTCGCACGGTGCTAGTGAGAGTGAGCAGGGACTGGAACCCAAGACTTCCTTTCTACTCCATCATCGCACTGCTTCATGACACCCAGCTTACAAATTCCTGAAGTCAAGACGCCTGTTCTGTGTGGGCTTCGAACAATCAGAATCTAGATGAAGGTTGGAAGAGACCCAACAGAGTATTGAATCTAACCCCCACCTGACAAGGATCCCTCACTTCAACAACCCTGATTCTTTGACAGGAAGCTTTCAACCTCGCGCGACAGCCTGTTTCATTTTTAGACAGCTCTAGTTACTAGAAAGACTCATAATGTGCTATTTGCAGTCAGATTCGCCTGCTATTTTCATTACAACTTCATACACCCTGATGAGGCCATCATTGAGGTGTCCTCAGCTGAAATCCTGAACTCCATTACCTCCTGGACTCACCTCCTAACACCATTGCCAAATAAAGTTTCTTCAGAACATCAGCAATGCAGACAAAGTCATGAAAGGAATGTTGATTGCAGCTTCAAATGAGTCAGAGATAGGTGATTATCTCTTTCTGAGAACAGGTTATTCTGGATGGGATGTTTTGTCACTAGGACAGAGGTATAGCATATATTGCAGAAGTTTAAAATAATCAGAATCGTGTGTATGCAACACAATTCTTTGGTTAATTAAAATGCTGCAAAAAGCAACGAAAGCTGATTTTTGTGCTTTTCCGTCTTCCGGGTTTCAGCTTCTCCGGCAGTTTTCTGTTGAGTTGAAGGACAGTCAATTCTAAATGGTCAAAAATGAGCTGATGTCGCTAGCTTCCTGCACTACAAGCTTACTGTAAGTCCCAACGACTAATAATGGAGATTAAAGTGGATAAAAATTTAAAAGGGGGTATTCAAGGTCTGAGTGTGTGAGCCACGCTCATCTACTTCTCTGCAGGGGAAACAAAATATGTTTATGTGATTGTGCGAACTGCGGGAAACTAAAAGATGCCAGGGTCAGAAGAGGAATGTGGATCCTTTGGGATTTCAGGTGGCAAATAGGATTGAGAATCTTAACTTTAATGAAGACAACAGAAATCACATAATTAACACACACTGTTAACACCTCATTAGTCTCCAAGGGCTTAAGTTATGCTAAAAATAATCAACACATTTTGCTTAAAAAAGCAAATAAGGTGCACTTACAGGTGGTCATGCAGGCTGCTTAGGTCAAAGCAAAGTGAGGCTATTTCTCTACATTTTCTGCAAATGCTTTCAAGCAGGCCTTATCATCATTATTAAAAACATGTGTGGAACGACGGAGTGGAAATGAGTGTATTATTGAGAGGAAATGAGTGTATTATTTAGAGCCTCCCTGACTCTGAGCCTGACTCCAGAATCTTACACAACCCTATTTCACAACCCAGATCCTCTAAGTCAGGATTGTCTCCTAAATGAATCCACTGGGAAGACACTGGTGCTGGCTACAAGTCAAGCTGCGAAAAAAGCAAGTTTTGTTGGATGCCTTTTCTTCTCTGCCTTGTGGCATTCTGAGCATTAAAACGCCTCTGTCTATGCATTCCTTTCTACCGAATCTCGGTTTGTTCTATGACTGTTTTGACCAATGGAACTTGGAGGAAGTGATGCTTTGGGATTTCTGAGCCCAGGGAACCTTTCACAGTGCTTTGAGCCACCAGGTAAGATGTCTGAGTGCCCTTGCTGTAGAAAAAGGCCATGTGGAGAGGTCTTGGGGCTGAGTCGTCACACGGAGAGCGGCCACATGGAGAAACACCTGAGGCTCATATGTCCAGCCCCGTGGCAGCCCCAGTTGCCCACTGACTGAAACAGTAAGGAAAAAAACAAGTGAGACCAGTCAATCCCCAGCCAACCCACTATCATATCAAACCATAAGATATGATTAAATGGTTATTGTTTTTAGCTACTAAGTTTGAGGTGGATGTTGCAAGGCAATAACCAAAACACCTTCTCTCTGCAACTCTTCTGTTATGATGTCCCTGTTCACCTGCCTCTTGACCACCATCTGTGCATTTCCAAGGTATCTCCAAATGCATTTGGGAAAATCATCGGCATGTGTTCCATGTGTTCACACATGTCCATGGAAGAAGGTGTACCTCCATTTCTTGTCAAAATAACTATATTCATTGGGACTTTTAGAGATAAGAGTGCAGACTTCTTTGTCTAACCTAAGAGAGAGAGAGACTAAGTTGTTCCTCAACTTTTCTCGCTCTTGTTTTCTCCCAGTGTAAAAACAAGAACGCCACCTATCCCCATGGGGTTAAATAGCAAAACATTGTGCTTAGGGATTGGTGGTGTTGACTGGGGAGAGAGAGGAGAGTCATTCTTTAATTATGCTGCACTGGACATCTCCCTAAGTTTTAGAGAGTCAGTGATGGCTCTCTAAGGAGATTTTTTTTTCAAGCAATACTCAGTTCTAAAGCTTTTCTGTTCCTGTCAAAGTCAGCACAGACAACAGAACTGCTTCCACCCATGCAGTGAAGATTAGAGCTTGCTCAGAACAGAGAGAGGCAGAAAATAGTCACATGGTTCTGACGGAGAGAAAGCAAAACAAAGCTTTTTGAGGGCACATTGAAGAAATATTTACACAGACCTGTGTAGTAGCATTAGCACTAGCAAAGCTAAAGTTATAGAAGTATTGTTGACAAGCCCCGGTACTTTGATCTTAGAAAACTTAGATTGAATGAATAAATGGTTGGATCATGGATGAGTGGATGGATAGAAGGAAGGAAGGAAGGAAGGAAGGAAGGAAGGAAGGAAGGAAGGAAGGAAGGACGGATGGATGGTTGGGTGGATGGATGTCTGTATTGGACAGAAAGAGTACAATTTGCCCACAAGCTCTGCTAAAGGGAAAACAACCATTTGTTAACATGAGACCCAAAGAAAGTTTGTGAATGGTACAGAACCAGGATGATGAGGGATTAAGAAGTTCTGGGAGAAACATTTTCCTTAGCTGCACCTGGTTAAGGTTTACATTATTCCCTCCAGATAAGAAATATACGAGACATTGTTGTTTTTTTCTAGTTTGTGGCCTCTTTATTCATACCTAACTTAACTGTCAGCAGTTAACTCCATGAATGAGGTTAGTCCCTTTCATCTAATCTTCTTGCTGTCTTTATAAAATTCCAAATTAAAGAACCTCCTTTAGTTCTTTAAAGAACTAAAGATAAATATCTGCGTGGCAGGCATGGCTAGCTGCCTACCTAATAAACATTCTCTCTTCCTCCTTAATAAAGAAAATTCAATTTTGTTAGGATAGCAATATGTTCGGCAAAGAACACTTGCTCTGCCAGATTCCCATGAGTCTAAGGATGCCCTCTGATACATTTCTGGCTATGAAACGTAAATTGAAGTCATCTGGGAAATAGGGTGCTGCTACTTCCCCCATTTCTTCTTCCTGCCTGAAATGAGATGCCACATCTGGAACTGTAAAAGCCATAAGCATGAGGTCAGAAGTCTACACACTGATGATGATGGAAGGGAAAGATGGGAAGGCCCTGAGCGCAGTGGCATACTGGAGCCACCTACCAGCTGCAGATGTTTTGTTCCATGTGACAAACATCTGAGGGTT
This sequence comes from Pteropus vampyrus, assembly GCF_000151845.1. NCBI lineage: Eukaryota > Metazoa > Chordata > Mammalia > Chiroptera > Pteropodidae > Pteropus > Pteropus vampyrus. The sequence goes on from NW_011888786.1 coordinate 8,046,790, forward strand.
TAGGCAACTTCTTATCATGTTTTTTTGTTATTTGCAGCTAAAATATTCCTGGCAGTTACTCTTAGGTGGATCCAATTGAAAATTGCTGTCTAGATTCTTGTGCCCAGAGTAGGTAAAGGAAAAAGCATACTTTATTGAACATTGCCTGAATGAAGGCCAATTCTTCACAGGGGGGTGGCATATTGTACTAGTCCGGGCTACACATAAAAGAAACCCCTGCTTGCACTAATTTATATAGCAGATCACACAGTGGGAAGTCAAGAGGTAAAAAAAAAAAATCCGGTCACATAATCATCAAAGCCTCGGGGACCCAGATTATTGCAGCTCTCTGCTTGGCCATCCTTGGGGAACCCCATGTGCTAATTGAAATTAGATTCATCAGGAGCTTTCCTTGGTGACCCCCTGAATCCTGTTGGGTACAGTTAGATACCTGAATAAACTGTATACCTGTTAGAAAGAAAAGCAGGGATTAATTATCACAGGAAGCCAAAAATGACCATGACACACTATAAGGACTTTGCAAAGTGTGGAAAACTCTAGAGTACAAAACAATGATGATGATTCTACCAGTTGAGTGCCAACGTTGGTTTGAACACTTTCTGCCTGCCACTTGGAAATGGAGGGCTTGTTTTCTTGTCCATCCAGCTAATATTTATGGCTTCTAAGTGAATGGTCCGATTCATCCATCCTTTTTGACTGGTCACATAACAGGAAGCAATTAAAGTGTCCCAAGGGACCGAGTAGCCTGGAGTATTTGAACGAGCGCATAATTCCTCCCTTTTCTTCCTCCCAACGAAGCCACCTTCTCTGTACAAAAGGGTGGCACTGAAGTAAACCCAAGCACTGTTTAAATGGAAAGAGATTCCAAAGTCTGTTTAATATTAAGACTAAGTCATGGACATTTAGTAGAAATAGTCCATTTTTCAGTGTGGAGCTAATGTTCTTAGGAATTTTAAGAACTGGTGCCTCACTGGGAATAGATGTGAAAACTGAGTGTCAGGATCATGTAATGTGTGGGCAGCTTCACAGGAGTTAACTTCTCCCCAGAACACTCATCAGCTTGTGCGTAATCCACCGTGGTATTTGGTGTGGCACACACAGGGGAGAACAATTTGTAGTGCCAAGAAGAACCCGCCAGACACACGGAACTCGGACAAAACAGAGTGGCACCTGTGTTTTCCCTTCTCTCACATGTGGTTCCGGTGGTGCTGACCCTGCGCCTGGCTACAAGGGTGGGTCTATGACAGAATTGTATTTCATCATCATTGATGCAGTATTTGGACCAGATATGGTAACATGACCCAAATAGATTTCGTGAGACTCAACCTGGGACTTCCGTTGGAATTATTAGGGATTGTACAGCTACTGGAATGTAAGATTCTGGATTTTTCAATTATATGAGCTGATAAAATCCCCTCTTTGCTGAAATCGTCATGAGTTGCTTTCCTGTCACTTGCAACCTAAGGCGATCTAGCTAATACAGAAATAAAATGTACAAGTATCTTGAGTCCTTAAGAGGAGAAAAAGTCACCTGTCATGATATAAGGAAATTCGTTTTATATTCACAACAATCTTCCCATCCCCGCCCTGATACTTTTGTGTGTTTCCTAGCTCAATTTAGAAAATAAATTATCCTCACAGGCAAGCAGTAAAAGTAGAGAATGTGGTGGTTACTATATGCCAAGCACTTTGCTGGTTACTTTTACATACATATCTCATGTAACCCTTTCACAATTACTCTCCCTGCTTTTACATGGGAAGCCCCTGATGCTTGGAGTGGATAATTGCTGTGAGGGGAGTTAGCAGCACTCTCAACACTCCTGAGGTCTCCATTAGTTGTCAACTGTCCAGCAGTTGTCTCAGGATCGTTTAGAACCTCAACAAGACAACCATCCCAGCAAGGAATACAAAAGCCTTCTCTGTTCATTTTAGAATGCTTGCTTCTTAGAGGTCTGATCTCAATCTCTGCAAGATTGAATTTTAAGGAGTAACAAGATATAATACAAAATTCCATTTAGATGACCTTGTTTGAAAAAATTTGAACTCGAAGCTATCCTTACACCAATGAGGTCAGCTCAGCAGCTGCCAACCTTGTTATTCTGCTATTTACAAATGTCTCTGGTTTGCAAGTTTATTGAAGTACAATTTACAGGCAATAAAATACATGATCTTTGACAAATGTAAACCCTCATATCTGCATCCTGTACTCAATGCACAGAACATTCCATCATCCCAGAAAAATATCTCATGTCCCTTTGTAGCTAATTCTAACACACGCACCCCCAATCAATGCCCCTTCACCCCCATTCTAGAAAGCTATCGTTCTAATTTTTATAACAATAGATTAGTTCACCTGTTCTGGAAATTCATGTGAATAGAGTCATATATGTACTAATTTGTGTCTGGCTTCTTTCACTCAGGGCAATACTGTTAAGATCCATCCATGTTGTTGTATGTACCCGTATTTTTTTCCTTCTTATTTCTGAATAGTGTTCAGTTGTTGGACTATAGCACAAATGATCCATTTACCTACTGATAGATGGACATCTGTGATATTTCCAGTGGAACTATTATTAATTTATATAAAGTTCATATGCATATTCTTGTAAAAGTCTCATGTGAATATTCATTTTTATTTCTCTTGAGTAACTCCTTGGGAACGAAATTATTGGATCACATGTTAAATATATATTTAACCCTATAAGAAACTTCTGGACAATTTTCCAAAGTGGTTCTACCATTCTACACTTACCAATAACATATGAGAGTTCTAATTACTTGACATCCTTGCCAATATTTAAATTGTCGGTCTTGTTATTTTCAGCCAAGCATACTGATGTAGAGTGATAATCAATTGTGGTTTTGTTTTGCATTTTTCCAATGACCAACGAATATGCTTAATAGCCATTTGTATATCTTCTTTTGTGAATCATCGGTTAAATTCTTTGATGCATTCAAAAAAAATTGCATTGTAGGAGTTCTTTGTATATTCTGGATACAAGTCCTTTGACAGATATGTGTATTAAGAATATTTTCTCCCATCTGTGGTTTGCCTTTTCAGTTTTGTAAGGTGTCATTTGAAGAACAAACATTTTTACTTATGACGAGTCCAATTTTTCCATTGTTTCTTTTATAATTGATGCTTTTTGTGTTTAATTAAATAATCTTTGCCTACTTGAAGGTCACAAAGATTTATCTCCTATGCTTGATTCCTAAAATTTTATAATAACTCCTGAAATTAGGTAACATAAGTCCTCTAATTTATTTTCCCAAAATTATTTTGGTAATTCTATATTTTCTGAAATATTTTCTATATTTCTGTATTGTAGAGTCACCTCTTCGATTTCTACCAAAAAAAAAAAAAAAGTCTGCTGGAATTATGGCTAGAATTGCCTCGAATTTGAGATAACTCAATCCTAACAATGTTGAATTTTATAACTAATGAATATAAAATACCTCTATTTATTTAGACCTACTTTAATACTTCTCAGAAACATTCATATTTTTATATATTTTGTAATTTTTAAGTATAGAGGTTTATGTTCATAAGATACATGGGCCTGTCTGGATTTTGGTTTCAGAGTTTAGCCTCAAAATGAATTGAAAATAATTTTCTCCTTCCCTATTTTCTGGAAGAGTTTGCGTAAGTTTGATATTACTTCTTTCTTAAATATTTGATAACCAACCGTTTAGTTAAATTCAACAGTTAACTCATCTGGACCTATATTTTTTTGTGTGTGGGAAGGATTCTTTAAATTTTAAAATTGATTTTAAAAAGTTTATATAGGGCCATTTAAACTTACTATTTTTCTTGTGTCAATTTTCATAAGTTATGTTTTTAAGAATTTTTTCCATTTTATCTCAGTTATTGAATTTATAAACATAAATTAGTTCAAAATATTTACTTATCCTCATGGTAGCTATAGGATATAAAGTGATATTCCCTCATTCACTGCTCAGATTGGTAATTTGAATTTCTCTTTTTTCTTCTTAGTCTTGCTAGAGTTTTTCAATTTTATCCACTTTTGGCTTTTTAAACTTTCTGTAATGTATCGATCTCAATTTTATTAATTTATAATTTGTATTATTTCTTTCCTTCTATTTATATTGGTTTAATATGATGGTATTTTTCTAGCTTTTTAACATGTAAACCTTTCTATTTTTTTAATATAGGCATTTAAAGTTATATTTTTTCTCCTAATAACTGCTTTGTCTGCATCCCACAAGTTTCGACATTTTTTTCAGTATGATTTACTTATAAATATTTTCTAATTTCTCTTACGGTTTCTTATTTGACTCATGGATTGTTTAGTGTGCATTATTTAATTTTCATATATTTGAGGATTTTCTAGATATTTCATTGTTATCGATTTCTGTTTTTATTTCACTGCAATCAGATAACATAGTAGGTAAGTCTTTAACCTTTTTAAATCTAATAAAACCAGGATAGACTAGAATATGATCTATCTTGGTAAATATTTCATGAAAACTTGAAAAGAACATTTACTCTGCAATCATTTCAGTCATCTTGGTTGATAGTGTTGTTCAGATAATGCATACACTGATCTTTTTTTATCCATTTCTTCTATCAATAAATAAGAGAGTATGTTAAAAATTTCCAACTATGATTATGGATTTATTTATTTTTCTCTTGTAAGTTTTTGTTTAATGTATTCTAAAGCTTTGTTATTGGGCATATAAACATTTGGGATTATCGTCTTCCTGATAAATGTGCCTTTTATCATTGTGGAATGTCTAGTCGCTGTGCCTATCTACAGCAATAGTCTTTGTCTGATATTAATATAATCAGACTCGTCTAAAGCTTAACTGTTTGCATGGTAAACCTTTTTTCACCCTTTTACTGCTAATCTATCTGTCTTTATATTCGATACATACCTCTTATAGACAGCAAATAACACTACTGAGCCGTCATTTAAAAAATGAGAGATATCAGACAGAAATATGAATCTCTGGCCTCTTTTGAGAATAGAAGATCTGGCAATGATAGGCCGTGTTGCTATTTGGCAACATATGGTTGAGCAGCTGCTGCCCCCTATAGATTTGGCATGTTCTCTCCAGTTCCCACTCTTCTCTATTGTTTCCCAGGCGCTGGGGCTGAATTGCCATTTTTCAATGGGCTGTTGTTCTGTAAGCTGAAAAATGCTTCTCTTTTTCCAACTGGCATGTACCATCCAATTAATTTTGAGGAAAGCAGCACTATATTGGTTATGCTTTTGAGTTCCTCACACTGCTATCTTCTTCCCATAGAAGAGAAATATTTCTTCGGGTAAATATCTCCACTAAAACAAGTAGACAAAATGTAGATTAAAGGCTGTGTGTTTAAAGACAAAAAGGAGATGGTATACACCTGGCCCACTTTGTTCACTATGTGACTCGTCTGGCCTCCATAGGCATTTGAGCTTCTATATTCAAGTTCTTTTTTGAGATTTTATAACTTCGAGGGTTAGAATTTAAAAAAAAAAAGAGAGGATGGTTTCAGCCTATGCATAGACATTTTCTTTAACAAATGATTGTTCTCTCCTTATAAATGCATTTAAAAAATAATTTCAAGTCTATATTGAGGTTTATATAATAAATATATGCTCATAAATAAAAATTTAACTTTATTCTGGTCAATATTACCCAACCACAACAATTCTCTGATTATTAAAGTGTGTCTCCATAAGTAAAATGAAATAGTTGAGCCAATAATTAGATTCCATCTCTTCTGCTCTGGCTTTTGAGGGAACTAGGCCAATGAGAAATAAACTCCTGCTTCTAATATAAGTTTTGTGAAGAAAGACCAGTGTGAAAAGCTTCTTATGCTAAGATAGACAGAAGTTAGGAGAAACATTAAAAACGTTCCACGCCTTGGTCCTTGGATGGGGCTGCCAGCAGCCCCGATTATATCCCCACTAGGAGGATGATATCCTAAGACCCAAGCTTATTCCTGTGTTCTCTCCAGGAATGGCAAGATGGCGTCCTACATAGCTGGGCCAGAGCCCAGGGCGCTGTGAGGGGGTTGATAGCTTTATAAGACTGCTCCAAAATTCTGTGAAATAAAATTCAAAATATACTGTTAAGGCATAGCACAGAACATCCTAATCTTCAAGTTGCTGCTTTTCCATGGCTTCCCTCTCTGGGCAAACTTTGTGGGTGATGGTGGTTTGGAGGCTGTGATGGGAGTCATAGCTCATTCTACTTAGACATTTTTGGGGGTGAGACACATGGCTGCTTTCCTGACCATTTCATTCCCTGGGACTTGATTCTGAAGCTTTTGAATCCTGTCAGTATTTAGACTTCCTAATTCATTTTCTAAAATAGAGGCTGAGTCAAAAGACCTCTCTTTCCTCTAGAGGCTTTTCCAGCAACAATTTTTCATAATCCTAAGAGTAGAGAATGTTCTGTCACCTCTGTCCCTACATTCTCCTCTCTATAGGTTGTGACATTTGTATTTTTTCACAAGCTCCCTGGGGGTTTTCTTCCAGGCGTTCTGTCTGGACATTCTGGCGGTGTACAGGAAAGAAAATAGGCCAAGCCGGCTATCTGAGTAGGGAGAGTATTTCTTTATTATGGTGAGGGTACAGGGTGTGTGTGTGTGTGTGAAGGTTCAGCAGGACAAGAGTGATGAGATGGGCAACAGAAACTCAGAACTGATGAGGCAGAAGGTCACCAACCTGAAAGTTCCGTGAACTGGGTTCAAGTCCTTCCTCTACACCTAACAGGTATAACACTGGACAAGTCAATTAACCACTGTGGATCTCAGCTTTCTTACCTATAAAATATGTGTGTGACATCAGGGAGGATTCTATGGTTCCTCATGTATAGATCTCTCCAGGTAGACCACGAGCCATTTGAAGTAAGGCTATGATTTCCACATCTTCATAGTCATGATGCTCAGGACAGAGTCTGTTACATAATTGTATCAGTTAGGCATACATTTGGCTGAAAGTAACAGAAACCTACTAACAGTAGAACACATTGAGTGTCATTTTCTCCTGTTCAAAGAAGACTAGAGCTCCACCCCATTTGCTGGCCCACCCGAACCGCTCCCAGTGGCTTTTCCATACAAATGACGTGTCTTGGCTCATGCTGCAGACTTTCCTAAAATCTCTCAAAGGTTCACAAAACCCAAACAAGTAGCATCTGGCCTTAGCATGCCCCCTACCTCTTGCTTAGCAGCCCCAGGCCTGGTACTAGCAGCAGCCGGCCTTGGTTCATGGTGAGGCCTCACCAGGCACCTCCAAGCCCAGTGCAGTTGGCAGCCACTTGCAGATTGCTTGGTGGCTTATGCCAGCTTTCCCCCTGGCAGGGAACAGGCTGCATCTGAAGTTGGCCTGTGGCAGGGTCCTTCCCAGGAGACCTTGGGGCCTGTTGGACTAAGCTGGAGCACTACCCAGGGCCACATTCCAGGATGAAACACCCAAAAGGCAGACTGGGCTGGCACCAGAACCTTGCTAAAGTGAATCTCGCTCCATAGGGTCAGCCCCTGCACAATAGCTCCTCCACTATAGTCATGGCCAGTCCTCACAACCAATCGGCCCGAGGGTCAATCCCTCCTGCTGATGTACAAACAGGAACCAAGGCTCAACTACAACAGGAGGACACATACAACCCATGCAAGGGGCACACCTGGAGCATACAGCTCAGGTGACCAGAGAGACTATGCCACGGGGCCCCAAAGACACCTACCACATTATGCCACTCTACTGAAACTGGAAGACCTAGCCACTTTACCTAATACATAGAAACAAACACACTTTACCTAATACATAGAAACAAACACAAGGAGGCAGCCAAAATGGGGAGACAAAGAAACATGTTCCAAATGACAAGTCAGAACAAATTTCCAGAAAAAGAACTGAATAAAATGGAGACAAGCAATCTACCAGATGCAGAATTCAAAACACTGGTTATAAGAATGCTCAATGAATTTAGAGGAAGAGTAGATGAACTCAGTGAGAACTTTAACAAAGAGATAGAAAATATAAAGATGGATACAGAAAACATAAAAAAGACCCAGTCAGAAATGAAGACTACAATAACTGAAATGAAGACTACATTAGAGGGAATCAACCATAGACTAAATGAAACAGAGGCTCAAATCAGCAATTTAGAAGATAAGGTAGCAGAAAACACCCAATCAGAACAAGAAAAAAGAATCCAAGAAAATGAGGGTAGTTTAAGAGGCCTCTGGGACAATCTCAAGCATACCAACATTTGCATCATAAGGGTATCAGAAGGAGAAGTGAGAGAGAGCAAGGAATTGAAAACTTTTGAAGAAATAATGATGGTAAACTTTCCTAACCCAGTGAAGGACAGAGACATAGAAGCCCAGCAAGCACAGAGAGGCCCAAACAAGATGCATCCAAAGAGACCAACACCAAGACACATCATAATTAAAATGCCAAAGATTAAAACCAAAGAGAGACTCTCGTAAGCAGCAAGAGAAAAGCAGTCAGTTATCTACAAGGGAGATAATAATTAAAATTATTTTTTAATTATTAAATAAATAAATAAATGAAGACTAGAGCTATGCTGGTGTTGGTTAAGGTACCCAGTGAGGCACTTTTTTCCTTTTAGTTTTTATTTTATTTATTTATTATTTCAATGAAGTTTTTTGAGGCCCTAGGATCTTTTCATCTTTCCCCTCCTCTATCCTGAGCACATTAGCCTTTTGTCTCAGTCTTGTCAACTAATAGTCTCAAGGTAGCTGCCGCATTCCTAGCCTTCCAATCCAAGGCAAAAGAAAAGGGAAGGAGGTAGCATCAATTAAGTTTTCTTTGACTTTCATTATGAAAAGCTACATCAAGTTATGTCTCATTGGCTATAACTAGGTCACGTGACCACCACTAGTTGAGAGGGATGCTGGGAAAGCAAGCACCTGGTTTTCCAGCTTCAATAGTGGGGATCAGCAAGAAGAGGGGTAAATGTAGCTGTGGGCTCAACAAATATTTTTAAATAAATATGACTAGAAAGGAAGCTGAAAAATGCTTCTCTTTTCCCAAGTGGAATGTCCTATGCAGTTATTTTGAGAAAGTCTGCACTATATTAGTGAAGTTCTTAGTTATTCATACTGCTATCTTATCTTCACGCGCTAGAGCAGGAACAACTAGAGCTTTCTCTAACAAGTACGGGCAGGAAGTGGAATGGGAGGCAGGGTCAGAGTTCATGAAAAACTTAGCTTGGAGGAATTTCACTCTGGTATTTTCCTGAGAGGATACTTTATACACACTCGCCTGGTCAGAAAAGGCATGGCTTTCATGTCCTACCAACGGCCATTCTCCTCACATGGCCAGCCAAGTGTAACTTGTTGAGAAGTTTCTGGTTCTGACTGGTTTTTACTACCTTCTGATTCAAACACATTGTCATGACATTTGCATGGGAAGGTGACATGTTCACAGTGAAAAGGAAACTTGCCACGTGGGACGTGAACACAGAATGCAATCTCTCTTTCTCACTGAGGAGTAGTGCTATTAATACTAATGAAAATGCGCAAGTAAATGAAAAGGTGCTTAAAAAGTACCCGGCATACAAGAGGCACTTAATAAATGTTAGATGTTATCAATTTATTATTATTTTTAATAAGAATGATGCTTCTTTTCTACTTGCCCACCTTGCCAAAAAGGATCTTTTTCCCCCATATTCCTCAGATATGTTTGGACAAAAGGACAAGATCTAAGATTAAATTATGCAATTCTCTGGCTTCACTGACACTCCCCATGGGTTTTCTGGAAGAACCTTGGGCAGGCAAGACGCACTTGAAGTTTTCTCGGGCATGTACGAAGTGCTCTGGTTGAGTAAACTGTCATCACACTGAACCTGGTCTTTTAGGGAGGCAATCTGAAACCCTAATTGTTTTCAAAATTTTTCTGCTCTTGGAAACCACTTTATTTCCTGGTGGCATTTAATTCTATCAGTTTTCTGAACACAAAAGAAAGGAAGTTGTTTACAACCAGTATCTCTGTATAAAAGAAGTACAAAGTCTTCTAATAGATCTCGTCTACATAGATAAGGGTAATTTTGATCATATTTCCTAATACAGATGCTTTACAATGCTCACTTGATTATCTGTTGTATTGTACTTTAACAATTATGAAAAAAATGTGAGGTCGATGGTTCAGTGTAAGGCAGTCACCGATGTTACAGAGATAACTACGATGTGTAGACTCATCAGTTATTTCTAACTTTTCTTTTATTTCCCCTTTAGGCTAGGAGGTAGTAAAGTATAATGATTACGGGGCCAGGATTAGGAATCCAAGGGTCTTGAGTTGCTGTTTTATAGTTCTGCAACTTTGGGCCCATTACTTATTCTTTTTGAATCTCATTTCCTTATCTACAGAGTGAGCAAATTAATAGCCTTACCACGAAATCACTGTAAGCGTTAAATAAAATATTATATGAGAAAGTGCTCTGTAAAGCGTTCAGTTACAGGTTCAGAAAACCCAACCCAAACACTTTAAGCAAAATGAGAATGTATTAGCTTTCATAATGAAGAGTCGGAGCTTCAGGCATGCCTCCATCTAAGGGCTCCAACATTGTCATCGAGTCCAGATTTCACGGTACTTTCATTTCACTTCCGTCCCCATCGGCCCTATCCTCGGACAGGTCCTCCGTTAGCCGGCAAGGTGGCTGCAACAGCTTCAGTCTTTCTCTTCCAGCTTCAAGTCCAGGCGGAAAGAGAGGATACCTCTCCTCCGGCAGTCCTAGCGAAAGTGTCCTTGCATTTCATTGGCTCTGAATAGAGTATCCCGGAACCAGTGCAGCATTGTGATTGGTCACAAGCCCACTTCTGTAGCACAGGGTGGAGTCAGTTCCCCCTGCCTGGACTGAAAATGCCGTGGTTTCCAAGAAGGAAATTGGAGGTGCTATTGCCGAGGACGGGGAAACTCAGTTTGCCAGGGTCAGGGTGAGAAAAAAGGCAAATTTCTCCTAGAAGACCATAAAAATGAAAGCGAATATGGACTTTAACAGCAATCCTAGAATATCGTATGGAGATCATTCTTGGACCTTAAAAGAAATAAAGTTAGGTCAAATGAAGAAAATGCCTCCTGGTACTGTAGTCATGAACTTATATATTATTATTTCAAGAACTGAATGAAAATACAGATTTTAAAAAAGTTTTGATGAAAGATTCACAATGAGAAACCAGAATGTTTTGGGGATGGGGCGGCGTGGGAAGTGGCATCTGGAACTGTGAAAAGTCAATAGTTGAGGACATCTACTCCCATTAGCAGAATGCAGAGCAGCAAGGATTGAGCAGACAAGGCTTGAGTTTTCAGTTAGTGGAGGGATGGGTGGCGCGGCAGAAGGGTCTGGAGTCTCCGAGTTCCCAGTCGTCTCCGAGTTCCCAGTCGTCTCCGTCTTATCTTGGGGAATGGCTGGTCCCAGACAAAGATCTTCAGTTTGAGCTCCTCCTGACAAGCAGTGGTTCCCAAACCTGGCTGCTCACTAAAACGACCAGCATTTTTGAAAAGATGATTCCAGGAAGCTCCTGCTGGCCATCGATTCACTCAGCCTGGGGTGGGGCCCAGAAATCTGGATTTTGACAAAGTTTTATGCAGCCAAGACTACTGTTTGTGTCTCCAGGGGCCCTGTCCATCCCTCCCCAGCTGCACTCCCCACTTTGTACTGGACAGATCTGTTGACACCGCTGTTCCTTCCCCAGAGTACGGACCGACCGCAGGGGGCAGAGACTTGTGCAGCTTCGGGTACTCGGCACAGGCGCGGCACTGGGCGTGGAGTGTTTGTTGAAGGAAGGCTGGAGGACACACAAGCAGGCAGCAGACAAGCCGCCTTTTCTCATGTGGGCTTTATTTGGGAAAGAAAAACTTCTATTTCTGGAAGAAGCTGAGGTGGTTGAGAAAAGATCATGGCAGCAAAGGAGGAAAGGCCACTGGGGAAGGAATCAGCTCAAGGTTCCCCCAGACTCTTAAAAAGATTCCTCCATAACTTTAGTAACAGAGCAACAACGACGGTGATGACAATTATTTATGAGTGCCACTGCATGCCAGGCACTGGTCAGTATTATATCCCCACTTACAGATGAGGGGAGGGAGGCACAGGGCACACCAGGAGGAAGAAACACAGCTGGGACTCTACAGCCTGAGCGAGGAACTGCCACCCCACCTGCCTCTCACGTCTCACAGGTGTGGCGGCATAGTTCTGAGAAAACATCATGCATATCTGTCAGGTGCCCATCTGGATCGTAGGAGCATCCAGCAAAAATGAGTCAATAGCTGAGGAAATCGGGAGGGAGCAAAGGGCCGCTTCAGAAAGAAACCATTGTACATCTCTCCAAACAGGCTGTTTTCAGTCCAGTTTTTATTCCCCTGTTGCTATGTGCTAAAGGTCACTAGCTACGTCTGCACAAACCTGTGAAGTTGGAGGAGAAAGCAACAGAAGAGAAGGAGGCGAGGCAGTTCTGCAAAGGCCAGCCTGGCCTGCTTGCCCTCCCTAACTGGCCCAATGACCTTCTTTCCTCCAAGTGGCCACTCCCCTGGGCGGCTTTCCCACACGCCCTCCAAAAGCTCCGCTCTAGGAGTCAGGCTGCATTTCTGCGATCGGCTGGCTGGGTCCTGCTTCCTACTTCTCAGGCAGAAAAGCTCTCTTGGAAGAGCTGGAAAGGTGGGTGCCAAGTTCAGGTTCATTTCACTCTTCTCTGAGTGTGCTTATTTTAAGTTTGAAACCGGGGTGGAGCATCGGGCCTAACTTGGGAAAGTATTTAATCATCTTCTTGAGAAACACAATGATGGAGCCTGGCTGCTCTGAGGGGGTTAGTGGGGAGATGGTGTGAGGAAGGCAAGGGGGACATAAGGATGCTTTGAATCTGCAAGGGCCGGGTGGAGAGGACTTTAGTGTTAGGAAGAGAAATCTGCAGGGAGGAAGTTTGCTCCCTCTGGATGTTACATGCCTCTGGTGGTGGGAGCTACTGAGGAAAAGCTACCTGCTTGGGAAGGCACAGAGGGGAGGGCCTGGTGGCTCTGGCTCACAGCCAGCTCTCCTTCTAGGAGAGAGCCAAGAAATTAAAACACACCGGGCATCAGAAGGGCTGCCACCTTCCCAGATCCAGACTTGGGAAGGAGGCACAGGCTCGGCGGCCTCTTCTGTGCCCTTTCTCTGATAGTCTTGCCTTCTGCTCCAGACCAGGCATACAGCAGGCCCTGAAAAAAACCATTTCGCTTGCTTATCCACAGCTCAAACGAAGGGGGTGACTGTGCAAGAAAGATGAGCCTTATGCGGGCTGACCTCAGGGGATAGAAGGCAAAGGCTTAAGAAACAAAGAGTCAGGGCATACCTGGGATTCAGAAAGCATTTTCTTTCTGTTAAGAGAAAAACATCTCTATAGCATGTTAATTATTACTCAAGTGTTCCTGAAAAAGAACAATCTGGTTTTGCTCTATGTTTTTAAGGAAGAACTTTCCAATCTATACTGAGCCATCCTGAGGAGGACTGCCTTGAAAGGAGTAGGGTGGTCCCTGATGACAGAAAGCTTGAGGCCAAGGCCCAGAAGGGTGGTCCCCCATTTCTGCAGCCGCTTCCTGGGGCTTCGGCGTAGTAAGCCACACCAGGCCACATCGGTGATGGCTGGCTACCTTGATGTCACTTTTTGGGCTTCTCTTCCTACCTGCCACTTCTTGGAGCCTTTCCTGAGCTCTCCCCCCTCCCACAGTTTTACTATCCTTTCTCAGCTAAGGGACCTGAAATCTCTATCAGTCGTTTGTCTCCAATCACTAAGAAAAGAGCTGCCATTTGCTGAGAACGTTTTTAGGTACCAGGCTCTGAGCTAAGTGCCTAGGATGACAGCCATTCAGTGTGGTGTCTACACCTGGGGCTTGGAGCAGACCATACACTTTCCGATCTTGCTCTCAGTTATTATCGAATGTGTAACCTTGAGCAAGACACTTGCCTTTCTGCACCTCAGTTTCCCCAAACTTCAGGATGGGTGTGATAATAATACCTACCCCACATGGCTCTTGTGAGGCTCACGTGAGTGAACACATGCCTGGCACATGTGTTCAATGAATGTTAGCAGTCTGAATGGTGTCTTGTAAGCCTCACAACAAGCCGCGAAGGGAACTGTCATTATCTCTATTTGCAGATAAGAAAACTGAGGCTCAAAGAGGAGGTAAGGCCTTACTCGAATTTGCAGCCCAGCATTTTCTCTGCTACTCTGCAATAAAAGTGACAATAACAGCTAACCCTGAGAGAGTAAGTGGCAGAGTTGGGCTTCAGATCTAGGCAGTGAGTATCAGAATCCATTCGTTTAATCACCCTACCAGATTGCCTTGCTGTAATGGTTATGGAAAAAATAAATATTCTACCCCGGCATCGACTTTTAGGATGGCATGTGCTTTGGGGTTGGAGAAGGCCTTTGCAAATGCAGCTGACCCTCAAACCAGTTCTTTGGAGGGAGCACTGGTCCCTGTGGGCAGACGTAAAAATGTGAAAACAGCCTGGCATATAACATCTCATTTAATCATCGCCTGCTCCTCTGTGGTGTTACCGGCCTTATTTTACAAGTGGCTGAGAAAGAGTCGTACCTTCTCCCACGATGTCACAGTTATTATATGTTGGGCTTAGGATTCGAATCTGTGTCAGACTCTAAAATCCCTGGCTGGTTCCCAGAATCTTTGATGGAATTTAAAACAACAAAATAAAAATTCCCACCTACTGAATCAGAATCTCTCAGGGCGGGGCCTGGGACTCTGATTTTTAAGAACCAGAATCTGATGCACAGCCAACACTGAGAAACTTTCCCAGCTACGCTGCCTCTTCCAAGCGCCACAGTCATGTTTCCAGCTGTCTGCTGAACATCCCACCTGGGCACTCAGCAGCATCCTCTCCTCCTTCTCCTCGGGGCTTCAGACCACCGTCCAGGCACCCAGTCTCCCCGGCTGGGAGCTCAGTCATCCTGCAGTGCTCCAGCTCCTTCCCTCCTACCCGGGCTTCCCATGATGTCTCCCCCACCCACGCCCTCTTCTACCTCTGCTGCCTCTGCCTTGGAGCAAGCCTTCGTCATTGCTGGTTTGGGGTACTGCAGCAGCCTCCCAATTCCTCTTCCTCTGACTGTCTCTGTTTCCTTCTCTGTCTCCATCTCTCCTTAGGCTATTCCCATTCCTTCTCTCCATCCCCTCCATTTCCAAAGTCCAGCCCAAATCCTCTCTCCTGCCAGACTTAATGAACTAAAAACTATCTCATCACCCACTTTTCTGCTCAAAAACGTTCACCGGCACAAGCCTCCCAGTGAATATCCACACTCGGCACAGTAAAACCAGACCCTCAGTCCCTGGCTCAACTCCTTCCCGGTGGCACAGGCCATGTCCCAGCCACACTGAATTGTCCCCCGACCCCCAAACAAACTGTGTCCTTCCACAGCTAATGAACATGTCATGTTCTTCTTCCTGCCTAAAATGGGCTTCCAGCCTAGCTTGGCTGAAAAGCTCCTCTATTTGTCTTGGGGGACCCAGCTCAAAGTCACCTCTTCTGGGAAGTATTCCTGGAGGTTCCCGGGGTGATGGGCACTACTTCCTCTGTCCTTCCCCAGCACAAGGCTGCATCTTCAATCACAGGATAGAATTGGAATAATTTGAGAACATCAAATTAGTGAACTCCTCATTCAACAATCACATATTAAATGTCTTCTGCTGCCAGGTGCTGGGGATACTGAGGCATAAAAGTTTCTGTCTTCCAGTCTACTGAGTATGGCAGAGAAGAGGGCCTAGAGCACTTCAGACAGAGGGCACAGCAGTGCAAAGACTAAGAAGGCCTGGGCGGCAAGTCATGCATGCCTGTGAGGGAGGATGCTTAAAGACAGTGGCAGGCTGTGAGGAGGGAAGGCGAGGCGAGAGGGGAGGTCTGCAAGGGCCGGGAGATTCCGCCTCATGTGCCCTGAGACCCCCCCATGCATGCACACAGGCTTTGAGAGGACCATGATCAGACTTGTGCTGATCCTGAGATCCCTGAGAGGTTTGGTTTGGCCTTTTTTTTTTGAGATTTTTGTGTCGTCCAACTTTACAACTACATCATTTAACACAATTCCTGGAACACAAGCCCTGGAGACACGTGGGCCGAAAGAATGAATGAATGCACGCTGGGCAAGGGTGACCCTTGGAGGGGACGGGCTAGCACCAAAGACCTGGGGTCCCTGAGCATCTAACCTCTAAGCCTCGCTCCGCCCCCACCCCGGGGGTGCCTGCAGGTGCCCCCCTCCAGCCATGCTGTCATTGCTGTGTGCCTGCTTGCTCCTGGTGGCCTGCGCCTCGGAAGGCAGCTTCGACATGGAGGACCAGATCCGCGACATTCACGCCAAAGTGATGGAGATCTGGCAGGAGATGACCGGGGGGCGGGCGGTCCGCGGAAGCAGCGCGGACCCCACACTGCACGCCGCCTGCGAAGTGCGGCCATCGGCCTCTCTGGACGCCTCGGAGCCCCAGGTGACCGGCCGCGTGCTCTTCAGGCAGCTGGCGCCCGGCGCCCGGCTCGAGGCCTTCTTCGCGCTGGAGGGCTTCCCGGCCGAGCCCAACGTCTCCAGCCGCGCCATCCACGTGCACCAGTTCGGGGATATGAGCCAGGGCTGTGAGTCCACCGGGCCGCACTACAACCCGCTGGCGGTGCAGCACCCGCAGCACCCGGGCGACTTCGGCAACTTCGTGGTGCGCGACGGCAGCCTCTGGAAGCACCGCGCCGGCCTCGCCGCCTCGCTCAGCGGCCCGCACTCGATCGTGGGCCGCGCCGTGGTGGTGCACGCGGGCGAGGACGACATGGGCCGCGGCGGCAACGCGGCCAGCCTGGAGAACGGCAACGCGGGCCGACGGCTGGCCTGCTGCGTCGTGGGCCTGTGCGGGCCGGCGCCCTGGGAGCGCCAGGCGCAGGAGCACGCGGAGCGCAAGAAGCAGCGGTGGGCGAGGGCGTGCCAGGCCGCTTGAGCGCGCGCCACCCGGCAGGCGGCGGGCGGGCCCCGGCGCGCCCCAGACCCTCTCCACGCCCCGACCCTCTCCACGCCCCGACCCTCCTCGAGTTCTCCAAGATCCCCTCGATGTGCCCCAAACCGCGACCCCACCTTGATCTTCTCACTCTGTGCCCGAGACACCCTCTACCCTGAAGTGCCACTTCTGCCATAGCTGAGGTCTCCCCCCAAATCCCCTCCACCCTGAGGTGTCCGACCATGTATGCTGGGACACACCCCTCCATCCAGAGGGCAGCTTTCACCCTCAGATACCCTCACCCCACTCTGAGCCCTCAGAGGTACCCCGCTGTATACTATATACCCCACCTACCCTGAGGGTCTCCTCCACACCTGAGGTCGCGTTCCACCCCGACACCCCTTACTCTCACCTCAGGAGTCCTGAGGTACCTCTATGCCCTAAGGACCCAACCTCCCCACCCCTTAGGTTCCTCCTAGGCATTCTGAGACCCCTTCCTGAGGTCGCCTCGGGTCCACCCCGCTCCTCACCCATCACCAAGGTGAGCCCTGCAGGTATGTGCAACCTGCAGTTAGGCGCCCCTGCCCAGAATCTTCAGCTGTCCCTACCTTTACCACCCCGCAGGAGAGCATCTCCCTTTGGGGGCTGGTTGGCAATTTTCATGTTGTGCATTAAAAACTCAGCAACTCAGTACTACATCGGGGCCTTGGTTACTTTTTTTGTTTGAGACTTCTCTCCCTGGCTCAGTTACAACTTGAAAATAGCAAAGACATTTCCCAAATCCCTGTAGGACTTCTTCTCATCCTCCTCTCCTCAGTTCTGCTGGCAACAATGTTCAGTCACTCATTGTCCTGGGACGTGAGAAAAACAAATTCAGCTTCCTGGGCGACATCCCGGAGCTGTGGAATGCCACCAGAGAGGAGGAAATCTGTTTGCAGTAAGCTTCGGGGGGTTTCTGATACTAGAGCCACTGGCCTGGCATGAGGTGAGTGGCAACTCATCTGGGCTGTGTGACTCCTCACATCTGCCTCTAAGTGCAGACTGAGGTCCGTTTCCCAGGTGGCAGAGACAGGGTCAGTGAGGCAACGTCACCGAGCAAGTTACAAGGAGGTTGGTGTTGGCATCTGAAGTTGTCAGCCTTTTCCACAACCAGGAAGATAATGACCTCCTTGACACAAAGACTGTGGGAAGCAGTGGGATTCAATGGCAGCCTGATTTCGATTCGAGGCTTGCTGGAGTTCGGCCTCTTTTTGAAAATCCTAATCTATAATCCTAATCTAGATTAGTTTTGTGTATCTACCCGCCTTTACAGAACAAAAGTATTCATAATAACTTTTTAACCTCCCGGAGTAGACCCACTTCCTAGCTGTGGCTTTTCTACCTTGGTTACTTAGAAGCTGCTGCCATTTCTCCCAGACTCTTAAGGCAGTGAGTCAAACTGCACCTTAGCCAGAAACCCATCCCCAGTGGTTATTTTTATCTCTTACTAGGACTAATTCGTTATTGTAAAATCTTTCCTTGAACCTAAGTGATAACTTGAGAGAAAGGCTATTGCCTGGTGACTTTGATCCACTAGCAGGTTTCCACCAGTTTGAAATAGTAACTTGAACCGTCCAGGTCAGCACTGAAAGGGAATTAGCAAACTGAGTCTTTAAATATCCTGATCTCAAATAGATGTATTCGCCTAACCCCACAATTAATAGTTGTGAAACGAGGCAGAGATTACATAGGGACACGCGATGGAGAGGAAATAAATGCCAAACGTGCCATCTTCGACTCTGTTGCCTAGCTTATAGGTTAATTCAGGATCATCGAGGGAGGTTTGCACTTATTTTTCAGAAGGAGGCTGGCGCTTCTTGTCACTTACCTTCTGTCTCAGTCCATTTGGGTGGCTGTCACAAAATCCGGCAGGAGTAGCTTGGAACAACAGAAATGTATTTCACAGTCCTGGAGGCTGGAAGTCCAAGATCGTGGCACCAGCATGGTTGGGTGAGGGTGCATTGCTGGTTCTTCTTTGCCGTGTCCTCACATGGTGGGAGGGGTGAGGGATATCTCTGGAACCCCTTTTATAAGGCATTGATCTCATTCATGAAGGCTCCTCCCTCAGAAACTTAGGATATCCCGAAGGTTGTACCCCTTACTATCATCTTTGGGGGGTCAGGATTACAACATGAATTTTGAGGAGATACATTCAGACCATAGCACTTTCTGTTCTTAGCTTCTTTCTTCACCTACTCTCATTCCTCCCAAAGCACTCACTAATTTCCTCTATTTTCTTACGTTTTTAGTATTTCTGTATATATACGTGCTGAAAAGCCCCACTTAGCAGACCCACTCCTTTCTGTTCTGTCCTTTAAAGAGAATGGAATTGATAAATTCTTCAGAGATCCAGAACCAAGAAACAGAGAAGAAATAATAGAAGGACACATTCCAGTTCATTGTCAGGGCAAAGGAATGCATACAACATAGTGGTTGACAGCTCAGGCTCAGGGAGAAAGGTCTATTTGGAACCCAAGGTCTGCTACATTTACAAGTTGTGTGACCTGAGCAAGTCACTTCACCTCTCTGGGCCTCTCATCTGTAGAATATAACTATTGCATTGGATTATTGTGAGGATTAAATCAGGTGTTATTCATGAACGGTGTAGAGCATAGCATGAAGACTGAAGGATCTAATAAGTGTGTGATTAATAACTTACGATGGTTAAGGTCAAAGCAATACATACTAATGGATTGGACTACCATGTAAGGTAATGAGTGTCATGCCACTAGAAGGATTCAAGTAAAGAAATGGTCGCCACCTCTTAGGTTTGTAAGAAGGATTTCTGTATCCATGAAGAGGCTATCTGAGAGAAACTCTGTGATCCCAGCTCTTGCGGGGAGGGGACCTAAGATGAAGGAAAGATTATGGGCCATAAAGGCAGGCATCTGGTTCTTGGCACAGAGCTGGATGTGTGCCACCAAACGTGCCCTTTGGACCCCACTTGGCCCCTGGAGGCTATTTTTACCCCTCTCCTTTTAGAGATCTATTTTGTTAATCTCTTTATATTTGCTGTTTTGAGTTCCCAGCCAGCTTGCTAATCAGTTTGCCTATTTGACTCACAGGGTTTGCATTTGTCACTGAGACTTAAACACACACTTATTTTGATTTCTTTTTGTAAAATTAGAAGCATTTGATGTAATGACTCTACCTAGACACAGCTGGTAAAGTGAGAATAATGCTCAAGTTTGCACAGTTTAAACACAATGTAGACAATAATTAGAAATGCTATCTTTAGATGTTTAGAATAAGCTTTTTCTCAGAATTGCAGTGAATTTTTTTCCGAGTGGGGCCTTTCAGCAAGTGTATATATACAGAAATACTAAAAACATAAGAAAATAGAGCAAATCAGTGAGTGCTTTGGTCAACTTGAAAGACTGCAGGAAATAAACCAACTGATTTTAGATCTGGCATTTTCGACTGAATGCATAAAATCTTTACATTCTCCATAATTTTCATGACTAGCACATGATCTAATAATTTTAAGTGACAGACTGTAACTGATAAGTTGCTACAATATGCTAGAAGAAACCCTCAGCCAATACTTGGGCTGCAGCAAGGGTAGAAAGAGAGAATGACCCAAATAATAAAGATAATTAATCATCTATATCAGGAAAATTACTAGATTTTTATTTCAGGTAACAAAAAGGATAAAGTTATAATACATGATGATCCTAGAATCCAATAAAGCAAGGTCTGCAAATGAATAGAAGTTACTTCTTTCTCTAAATTACCAAATAGCAGCTGGTTTGCTTTTTTTTTTTTTTTTTTTTTACGCCAATTGTTTTTAAATTTAATAGGCTATCACTGGCCTAAGTTAAGTTCTCAAAATATATTCCTGGGCTCACATAGATTCCAGAGAGTCAAGCTTGTCAGTATTATGCAAACATTCCCTATGTATCCCCAAATTTTCCAATTATTAAAGAGGTGATATAAATATCATTTTAAATTGCCTTCATGCTATATCAACTTGTTTTGTTTCTGTGAGCCATCATAATATCAAGAGATGGGTCTTTCTTAGTTTTTCTACTTCTCATTTTTAATTAGATTCACTACTGAGCTCTCTATTGCATCTCTCTGATCTTTGAATTTTCTCTGTTCAGAAAGACATGTGGAAAAAAGGGAATATATTAAAGTAGTGAGTTAAGGGGAATCCTTTAGCTTTTTGACACCCTAAAGTACCCTCGGTATTATTAAGGAGGAAGATTGTTCTACATTGAGGCTTCTAAAATGAAAGCGGAGGGCAGAGGGAGATGGTGCTCAAATAGAGAACTCTTGCCATGAGAAGTAGGGTACCAACCCACCCACCGGGCTGCAGGAAAATGATCAATCCAGGAGAAAGTCCCATTTTTTGGTGGAGCAGAAAACCAAGAGGGGCAAAGGCATGCTGTCATTTTAAAAAGACAGGGACGGGAACCCCAAGGAGCAAGGAACTGGTCTTTGAAATTCCTTGAGGAGGAGATTGAACATTTTATATCGCATAGTGAATTGGGGTGTAAATGCTTCTGTAGGAAGAACATATACAAAAATGCACCCCAACATGTGAATGACGGATAGCAGAATCTTTTTTTAGGACTTCACATTGTGATGGTGGTGTGAGTTTGGGAGGGAGGGCACAGAAGAGAAACAACGATGGGAAAACGAATTTAGCTTACTTAAGATGGCCACCTGGGAGGAGGTTCTAGACGGGACTGAGCTGGATGCCATCAGAAGCCTCCCAGCTAGAGAAGCTCAGGGAGTAGCTGTGCGGGAGAGGAGGAAAGGAGGAAGGGGAGAGGAAGGTGGGCAGAGGAGGCTTGGAAATGAAAGGAGTTAGAGATGAGAAATGCCTGGTTTACAGAAACCAATCCATTTTCACAGGCCTTAATTAAAAGAACAACAAACACTCATATGTAAAAATCCTCACCTAAAAGCTCTCAGGTACAGAGCGATCGCAAGAAATGCAATGTATGCAAACAAGCTTTCATTAAGAGACCTGTCAGCTCTGTTTCATTTATCCAGACTGTTCTGCATCCCGCTGGCAACCGAGCTGGAAAAATAATAGAAGGAGACATACTTGAAGAGGTAAAAAGAAAAAAAAAAAAAAAAGGTAGGAACGTTCCAGCTACAAAACAGGACAGATGATAAAGAAGCCAGGGAAGAAGTGAGATGAGATGGCATTTTTCTTAACTAACAAACCAACCAACAATAACTACCACCCTTTCTCCCAACCCCATACTCAGTAACATAATATTCTGGCTTTTTAAGGGGGAGCAAATCCAACAAAAACAGACATGTGGGGTGCAGAGACAATGCCGCTGGTGGCCTGCTCAAATCTATTCCCTCTTCTCCTATACCTCTCAAGACCTGATTTTATTTGGTGTTTACTCTTTTAGAGTCTGCCTTTCCAGGCACCGGCCCCTTCCCAATGCAGAGGGTGATCTCGATGACCCTAAACCCATCACAGAATTTCACCTTCCTTGCCATTGTTTAGACATAGGCATGTGACAATTCTTACCAATGAAATGTGACAAGAACTGGGTTTTTTGTTCTTAAACACACACACAAAGACACACATACATTCACACACACACACATGGGGAGAAAACTTCTGCCTTCGAAGACAAAAGTCACAGCAGGTGATGCCTGGAGCTATTGCAGCCATCTCGTTAGCTTGAGGAAGTAGCTGACACAAAGGGGGACAGAGCAGAAAGATGGAAACCCAGACCCTCGATGACTTTCTTGAATGAACCAGCCCCAGAATGCCCTACTTC
The DNA here is from genome assembly GCF_000151845.1 of Pteropus vampyrus. Classification (NCBI taxonomy): domain Eukaryota; kingdom Metazoa; phylum Chordata; class Mammalia; order Chiroptera; family Pteropodidae; genus Pteropus; species Pteropus vampyrus. The sequence goes on from NW_011888786.1 coordinate 8,069,507, forward strand.
TGAAGTTCTTATTATGCAGTATGATTCATTTCTCTATTGTGTAAGTTTCTTCAAGTATGAATTATAGCTGAGAATACCTGACTCATGCAGGTTTATCTGATGGAGTAGGGGAGAGAATGCTGCACACTCTCTCAATAATTCTTAAAAAGACAAAGACAACAGTAAGTCATTGATGAAGCTCTCTTTAATGTCTGTGGCCCAGAAGAACCACATTGGGTTGAGATAGCAGAGGTGTGACAGTGTTACATGTGCATCGTCAAGTTACACATGTGACAGATAAACTCATTGGTTCCAATGCCATCTAAAACCTTCTAAATCTTTCCCAGGCCAACTGCACACACAGTTTAGGTGATCGCTCCCTATGACCTCTCTGCCCCTCAGCCCAGACTCTCTGGTGCTCACAATAGTTTTCCTGCCCATGATGGAATGCGTTGGGAGTTTATGATAAGCCGGGTTTCCAGGTGATGAATGAACCCTAAAGACATGCACCTGGCCGACTGGGTGTCAAAACCAGAGCTTCTGAGGGGAGGGATTTTTCTTTTTATTACTATGGTAGCTGTGTTCTCCTTTGGTGGCTCTGGTGTTCTATGCAGTAGTGCTGAACATTTGCAGACAGTTAAGGCCTAGTGCAGCAGGAAAATTATTTCTGTAGCTGGTGGGCTATGCACGCTCTGCAGCTGCAAAAAAACAGGCTTCCCTGGAGGGCAAGTTAAGAGGATGGGCCTGGGGGCTGGGGAGAAGCTGGAGCACAGAGGGAGGAACGGGGGCATTGGGGCCTGGCAGGCGGGGGCGAATGGTATGTCCAGCTCACCAGGACTCGGGTGTGCTCCTCTGCCCCCAGTGGAGTTGAGCTCTGGTGAGTGGAGAGAAAGCAGCTGGAGGTCCCTCCCGCCCCAACGTGCATGTGGCAAAGGACTGAATCTTCTTGTCTGCACTGCCCCCTCCTTCAGAGGGAGACCGCACAGAGTCTGACGGCATCGGCACGCCCGCTCTGCTAGCGGAGTGTTGCCGGGAGATGAAACGGGGCGGGGAAGGGCCAGGGAGAACTGGCCACCCGTGTGCGGTTCACACCTGGGATCACAGGCCTGGTGTAAACATCTGATGTTTGAGATGAATTTTCCACCTTTCTCGCCTTGGGAGCCTCTCCTTTTCCTGCAGGAGGGCCTCTCGAAGGAGTGATTCTGGTTCTCGGGGGCGTTTTAAGCTTTGGGATCTGGTACCAGGTGTTCCTGGGGACGTGAACTGAGTTCGGCTCAAAGAAAGTTCTATCGTTTGATGAGCCTTCAATGTTCTGCAGTGCCAGATGCTGCTGAGAAAAGCTAATTTTATCCCCAAAGAGAGAACCAGGCAGGGTCCACCACTCCCTCCTTTCCCACCCTTGGAGCTAGTACATGGTTCTACGGTTGCCCTTCACAGGAATAAAGTTATTCGTTTTCCTCTGTCTTCCATTACAGGGCCATGAGGTCTGTGTCTGGTTTTCAGATCCCTGTACCAGGCTGCGCAGTGGAGACAGCCTCACCGTTCTGTTGGAGGAATGAAAGGTTTGAAGTTTCAGGTGGTACGAGGAGGAACTGGATTGGCCTTAAGCAGCTGTATCTTGCCCGAACCCCACATCGCCATAAAAACCCATATGCAGCACAGGCTGAATGAGAGAAATAGCGTTTCCAGGTTCTGACCCTCATTTCATCTCAGAAACAAAAAATCAAAATATCCCTGGAGTCCCCTTCCTCCTTTCTTATCTCCCCATCAATCCGGGTCGATTAATCCTCCAGAATTACAGGCTGGAAAGCTCAGCTCTAGCAGTCAGCAAACAGGTCTCCACAGGGGCTGTGGATTTCAAACCGGAAGCCCAACCTTCTGAGCCCGTTAAGCCCCTTCCTACCCACCAGTCGGTGCCACGACAGACAGAGCTACAGGCAGGGCGCCAAGAACACCCATGACGGGAGGTCCTACTGGGCCCTGACATGATGAAGTGGAGCGGCGGGCCCTCCGGACCCATTATGCTCAATTATACCTTTCTCTCCAGCCGCCTCACCATCACAAAGACGAAGACCTGCTTAAAAATCCCATCCGTTTCAAGCTCTTCCCATAATTTTGATCGACAACATTAAACGCTAATAGAAAAACATCTTATCTCTAATAAAACAAATGCTGACAGAAAGACGGATGCTGAAAACCAGCCATATGGCGGACGCGATTCCGTGCCTGGCCATGTTCACAGCAGTGCATCTTCGGCAGAAAGAAATGACACTGAGAAGCCTGAGGACCGGCATTTAATAAATCAAACCGTGCTGGCATCGTCAGAATATTCACAGTATGCAAAACGATCCGTGCCTGTTCTCACTTGCAGACTTGGAGGTGTTTTAGGAGAATGTGACTTCAGCGAGCTGTTCTGAGGCTTAATTCTTTACTGTCCCCAGTGCCTTCCATGTGTCATCACGCCAGGTCCCTCCCTCCTTCATGTTTTCATGGCGCTCTGTGGGTCTCCACTCTCTGGGCTCTCCCTGCCATCTTCCAGGGTGGATGCTTCAGCCTCTGGCTGGCTGGACTCAAAGGAGTCCTGGCAAGATTTGGGGAGCTCCCCCTTGGAAGCCAGGCTCGAAGGGGACGGCCCCATCTCGTGCCCCTGACCCTCCACGGGACTCTCTCTCCTGACCCCTTCTGGGTCTGCAGCTGCCTGTTCCTCTGTCAGTTTCGTTATTTCCCTTCCAAGCCTGTTTACTTCTTCCTGGGAAGGTAACTGGGGTAACGAAGGATGAAAGTGCTTGCGCTGGCTCCCGTGGCCCTGATTTGCTGGGGAGTTGACAGCGGGCCTCCCGGCATCCTCCAGCGCTGTCAACACCTCAGCAGCGGCACAGCTTTCATCTCGTGCTTGCTTCTGAGCCTCCCCTGGAACAGACGGAGGACAGCATCAAACCTCTGCCTGGAAGTCAGCGCTCACATCCCCTCTCCTCCCGGCCTCCCGCCCGCTGTCACAGGGCCTCCGAGATAGAAAATGCTTTTAGGCTCCTGTCCCCCTTGCTGAAGGGAAACATGGGACTTGAGTTCACAAAAGAAAGCCGCAGGCACTTGGGTGATCACTATGTCATTAAGGGAGGGAAAGCGAGCACCTGGGCCACGTTCATGATGCATCGTTTCGAGGCCCCTCATTATCTCCTGCTTCACTCTCTAGCGGTGGCTCCTTGTGCCCATTAAATATTTACATCGAGGACAAAGGTTTTGTACATTCTGTAGCTCAGCGAAGACCTGGGGCTCTTTAGAAATAAAAAGTGGATGCCTTCGGAGTGGAAAACAAAAGCAGCGCTCAGGGAGGAACGAGTGTCCGCCAAACCCCATTCTCCATCAGCAGCTCATTTTTTGGTGCAGACACTGATGTTTCCTCGATTTCAAATAAAACGACATGCGAAAGCAGTTTCAAGCTCCCTCTGACCCCAATTAAATTGTTGTCCCTAAACCCCTTCTCTATAGGAGACATTCTCAAGCTACAGCTGAAGGTGGCGGGAGAGAACTCGGCCCCCCGAGAGCAGTGTCTAGGCCCCATTTTCCTACTCGCTGGCTTTGTGATCAGGGGACCTGTCTGGCCTCCTTTTCTCAGATACGAAATGAGGAGGAAGACTCTCTGATGTCTCTCCGGGACCTAGCAAGCAACGGTGGCTCCGCATGACTGGGAAGCAGTGGGTGAGTGAACTTTTCACACCTGGGCATGTGCATCCAACACGAGGCTCTGAGGTTCCTAAAAGTCAAGGTTTTCTTAGCCCTCATGCCACACAGTGATGCAATGTATGCAAGAGGCTCACTGGGCTGAGGTCAGCCTAGGCAGAAGCCTCCAGGGTTGAGGGCCCCGGGGAACACTTCCGGGGTTCCCCACAATGGAACCAGAGTAGAACCCCACTGCTGTCAGGCTCGCATCAGATACGTGCAGGTATGCCTTCGGACTGAGAGCCGGAACCTGGGGGCGCTGAGGGCGAACTGTAGGAGGGTTAGAAAGGAAGCTGACCCATTCTCACCACGCACTTCCCTGTGTAAAAGTTTTGCTGGAGCCTGGCCACTTTGAGGAGACATTTCAGTTCTTTTCACTTAGGTCCGTCATGAGGTCCTACCTGATCTGTTCCTACTTGGCCCTGCAGCCTCATTTCCCATGGTTCCCCCCCTACACGTGTCCTTCTGTCCATTCCATGTGGCCTTTCAGTCTGTCTGCACCATCTGGTTTCTCTAAATCTCTCTGAAATGACTCTTACCACACATCAGGTGATTTTCTGTGCTAGGCTAACGCTCAGCATTTTACATGTTTACCTCATTCTAGAATGTACTCGGGGCCTCACCGGACTTGTTCACTGAGCTTGGAAACTTCTAAGCATTCAAGCACGTGAGCAAGAAATAGTTCCTCATTTTCCTCTTTTTTTTTTTCTGATGGAAGTATAACATACATAGAAGTGCACGAATCCTAAGTCTAGAGCTCAACAAATTTTCACAAAGTAAACACGCTATTCAATGAGCAGCCAAGACAAGAAACAAAGTATTACCAATCCCTTACAAACATATCCTGGTCCAGGCCACCAGTCCAGTCCCCTTTCCTAGTCACTTATCTTCTGCCAAGGGTGACGAATATCCTACTTCAGACACCAAGGATGAGTTTTGCCTGGTCTTCGAACTTCATATACTAAAACCATACTGTATGTGCTGGTTTGTATCTGTATTGGTTTGTGTTTATGAGACTGAACCATGTTATTATGGCTCGAATCAGTTCATTTGAATGTACCACAATTTTCAAAAGGTATATAAGTCTTGAACACAAACAGCAATTCACAAGGAAATACAAATGGACGGCAAACACATGAAATGATTCAGAACATCGCTCAAAATTTAAAAATCTAAATTGTAACAAGATGTAATTTTTCATTTACCAGATTGGCAAAATTTTAAAAGTTTGATAAAACTCAGTGTTGCTGAGGGTATGGGGAGATGGGTACAATCACGTATGACTAAAGAGAATAAAAATCAGGAAAATTCTTTGAAAGGGCATTTGGGCAGTATCTATTGCAATCCTAAATGCATTTGCCCTTTGACCCAGTAATTCCATTATTAGGAATCTACCTATGGATATCGACTCAAATCTTTCAAGACATATGGACCTAGGTGCTCACTACAACATTGCTTTTAATAGCAGAAACCTAGAAAGGATCTCATCATCCACAGGGGATTCTTATCTACTTGCAGAGCTATAAAATTTTTTCTGGTGGTATACACTAAAAATTTAGGATGCCCCTGGGGAACAAACTGAGGGTCAGGGCAGGCGCGAGGGTGGAGAAAGGCTTTAAATTCTCTCTCCCCCTCTCCCCCTCCTTCCCTTCCTTCTTTCCCGCTCTCCCCGCTTCTCTCTTTTTTTCTCAATGTCTCACGCTTGCCCTTTCTCTCTCTCTCTGCCTCTCGGCCACAGAGTGAAGATATAGCAAGAAGGTGGTCATCTACAAGCCAGAAAGAGGACCCTCACCAGACACTGAATGTGTTAGCACCTTCACCTCGGACGTCCCAGTTTCCAGAACGGTGAGAAATAAACATTTGTTGTTGAAGCCACCTAATTTATGGCATTTTGTTATAGCAGCCTGAGCTGGGATACTCAAAACTGTTTCTTGCATCTGCCCACTCTTCTCCTTTCTCAGTGCAGACTCTCCCTATTTGTGGCCTGGTTCTCTAAAGCCTCTCTGTATAAATCGCTTGGGCATATTTTCCCAAGATTCAGCAGGATGTGACTTATCATGGCCTCAGCCAATGAACAGGTAAGCGTTCCGAAAACAAGTACAATGACTCCTGGTAGTTCATGAACCCAGGCCCTGGCAGGTGATAGGTATGTTGTGACTGTTTATAAGAATTATATGAATTTTTGAGGATTATTGATATAACTTAGAAAGACTGTGTATTTAAAAATGCATAAATCCAAGTAGAGACAACCTAAAAAAAACCTATATAATCTAAAACGTTTGAATTAAAATGCAGCTTAGAATTTCTGCAACATGTAACTATTGTTATGTATGTGATCTACTTTAATTTTAATACAATGCATGAAGGTATTTCTTAAGAATAGGATGTTTTGAGCATCTATTTATTTAAATAACTAGAAGTGTTTTTGAGCATTTAGTTTCTTAAAATAGTGTTTAAGTAACTAGTGTTTTAGTTCTTAGTGTTTTAAGAAACTTAAAAATAGCTGAACCCTGGTAAAAACTCTGAGAAACTCCAGAAGAAATGAAGTATTAGTGAGATCGCATGGATCGTAAGACAGAAATGAAACTAAGATGAAGAAGGGTGGGCAGAGCGAGCAAGAGACATGATGTCGGCAGAAGTGGTGGCCATGGCAGTCGACAGGCTGGAATCGCTGTGGAAGATGACACTGCGTCTCAGCTCAGCCGGGCAGGTGCGACTGCTGTCCCCACCCCCACACCTCGCTATCCCTCCTGCTACACATTTGCTTCTTCTTACCTTCAGAAGAAGCCATTCTCTTTCTCTTCAGCCTATGTGACATCCACAGACAAAATCCCAGGGACAGAAGTTTGACCTACTCTGCATTTTGCTTTCTAAAGCCTGTAAGTAGGTGTGGACAACTATGTTTTACTCTCTGAACTCACTGTCCTCAGTATTGCACCTGGAAATGAGACCATCACTTGTACCTATAGTGAAATTCGTAATGTATAAATGAATGAATAAAGCAAGCCTTGATTTAAAAAGGAGCTATTCAGATCTGCTCAACCAGGATAATGTAGATCCTAACAGGTCTTTGTTTCTAGTCTCCTGCTCTCATCCAGCCTGTTGGCAGAAGGACCTTCCCTAAAGCTTTGCTACTCAAAGTGGGGTCCATGAGCCAGGGGCGGTGGCATCACCTGGGAGATTGTTAGACATGCAGGATATTGGGTCCTGCTCCAGAACGAGTGGTCCAGAATGTGCATTTTAACAAGACCCCAGGTGATTCGGTGCACATGACAGTTTAGGAAACACTGTGAAACACGAATCTGACCATTCCTTTCCTATGCTATGAAACCTTCGAAGGCTGCCCCTGCCTCCGAAACAGAGCCCAGGCTCTTAGCCTGACACTTAATGACTTCGATGACCCAATAGCCATTGATCTTTCTACCTGACACCCCAACTTTCCTCCTGGCATCCCCCTACACTCCAGCCACACGGAAGCTTCATGGCATCCCTGACCTGCCCTCTGCACCTTTGCTTAGGTGGCTAATTCCTCCATGATCATCATTCCTTTATGTATCCAGATGATTAACTTCAAGAGTCAGCTCTACCTCCACCTTCTCCTTGAAG
>NW_011888786.1:8076861-8078751 GCF_000151845.1 Pteropus vampyrus
AGCATTTAGTTTCTTAAAATAGTGTTTAAGTAACTAGTGTTTTAGTTCTTAGTGTTTTAAGAAACTTAAAAATAGCTGAACCCTGGTAAAAACTCTGAGAAACTCCAGAAGAAATGAAGTATTAGTGAGATCGCATGGATCGTAAGACAGAAATGAAACTAAGATGAAGAAGGGTGGGCAGAGCGAGCAAGAGAGATGATGTCGGCAGAAGTGGTGGCCACGGCAGTCGACAGGCTGGAATCGCTGTGGAAGATGACACTGCGTCTCAGCTCAGCCGGGCAGGTGTGACTGCTGTCCCCACCCCCACACCTCACTATCCCTCCTGCTACACATTTGCTTCTTCTTACCTTCAGAAGAAGCCATTCTCTTTCTCTTCAGCCTATTTGACATCCACAGACAAAATCCCAGGGACAGAAGTTTGACCTACTCTGCATTTTGCTTTCTAAAGCCTGTAAGTAGGTGTGGACAACTATGTTTTACTCTCTGAACTCACTGTCCTCAGTATTGCACCTGGAAATGAGACCATCACTTGTACCTATAGTGAAATTCATAATGTATAAATGAATGAATAAAGCAAGCCTTGATTTAAAAAGGAGCTATTCAGATCTGCTCAACCAGGATAATGTAGATCCTAACAGGTCTTTGTTTCTGGTCTCCTGCTCTCATCCAGCCTGTTGGCAGAAGGACCTTCCCTAAAGCTTTGCTACTCAAAGTGGGGTCCACGAGCCAGGGGCGGTGGCATCACCTGGGAGCTTGTTAGACATGCAGGATATTGGGTCCTGCTCCAGAACGAGTGGTCCAGAATGTGCATTTTAACAAGACCCCAGGTGATTCGGTGCACATGACAGTTTAGGAAACACTGTGAAACACGAATCTGACCATTCCTTTCCTATGCTATGAAACCTTCGAAGGCTGCCCCTGCCTCCGAAACAGAGCCCAGGCTCTTAGCCTGACACTTAATGACTTCGATGACCCAATAGCCATTGATCTTTCTACCTGACACCCCAACTTTCCTCCTGGCATCCCCCTACACTCCAGCCACACGGAAGCTTCATGGCATCCCTGACCTGCCCTCTGCACCTTTGCTTAGGTGGCTAATTCCTCCATGATCATCATTCCTTTATGTATCCAGATGATTAACTTCAAGAGTCAGCTCTACCTCCACCTTCTCCTTGAAGGCTACCAGATGAAACCAGCCAGAAGTAATCTCTCCAGTGTCCTGATCCCCAGCTCACCAGGCTGTGTCTGCACCTCCAAGGAACTTAGTACATTTTACTCTTTCATCCTTAAATTGTTACTTACATATAGTTGGCTTATAAAAAAAATACCTGAAGTATAAAATCTTACTTGATTAATTTTTTTAACTTTGCCAATGTTCTATAGTGAGGGCTCAATAAATAGCTTATTAAATGTTTGACTCTCTGGATGAATACATGAATGCATGAAGAAATGAATATATCAGTACATACATTTAAATACCATGCATTTAACAAATGAAAGCAATCCTTGAATTTATGGTATTTGTTTTAGGTTGTATTTAGCTTGTTAACTTAAAAGTCCTTAAAATGGCACTTTTAGGAAAAAAAAAGAGATTTCTCACTTGCACAAATATTTAGCTGCATCTGAAGTAGCTCGGGGAAGCAATCACATACTTTTCATACTAACAAATGGAAATTTTTATAGTGGTTGTACAGGGGACATGGGAAACACTGAATCAAAATGAGCAAGTTTCCAGCATAGCACGGGAAGCTTTATTTAAAGGGAGTAAATGCTGGTCTTTTCTGCAGCTCAATTTTTCATCAACGTGAGATGAATAAACTCCTTCTGGAAATTACTTCTTCCAGGACACTTAACAGTATATTCTGGTGCCCTTGAAAAATTAATCAACCT
>NW_011888786.1:8079810-8086422 GCF_000151845.1 Pteropus vampyrus
CACACACACACACACACACCCCACTGGCCCAAAGGGGACATTTGTCTTCTTTTGTTAACTGGTCTCTGATGGGCTTTGTCCTCCGGAGAACGAGCCACTTTCGTGTTGGAATTAATCAGAGATGCCGCAGTGATGAGGCCATCCCAGACGCTGACAGGCGCTGCACAAACGCTTCCTTCTTCCCACCCGCGCTGGGGAAGGCCGGGGTTGGAACAATGAGAGCTAATGATGGAACTCTAGAAGCTATCATTTTGAATCAGGCCATTACTTATGCCACTCTTGTGAAAATCAAGCCAGGCTCATGCTCCATTTCAGTTTAGCAGGCCTGGGCCCAGCCGGGGGCTCAGCGAGCCCAAAGTAGAAAGCGGGCTTCGGATCTCCGTGTAGACACCCCGGCCACTGGCATGGGATGACCACCAGCTGAGACATGTTCCAGACTACACAGTGGACGATGGTGTGTTGCAGGCCGGCCTTGCAAACAGCCACATGCTGCTGGCTGGGAAGACCCTGCATGGCCTGCTAGCCAGTGTGAGCCCCGCTCAAGTCAGGGGCTTGCTCTGGGAATTCTCCCCGACATGTGCTTGGGAAACCTCTCTGTTGAAATTCCAGACCTGTCCTGACATCTATTCTTACCATTCCATGCACTTTGATGAGCGATTTGCACAGGCTTCAAAATACAGCTGTCCAGAGGCATGAGTGAGCATGCAGAGCCCAGCTCAGATTAACAGACCCACCCATGTGGCCCAAAGACACATGATAAATAATACATAGCTGTTGCCTTAAGTTCTCAAGTTCGAGGTGGTTTGTTACACAACACTACTAATTGATTCAGCTGGTTAGTACAGTTTGATAAAGGCACAGTTCTCATGTCAGATAATGATAGGCTTAGGAAGGCAGGCTAGGGCAGGTCACAGTATTTTGATTTTAAGTGGAAGACAATTGGAAGTCGCTCAAAAGTTTGGAGCAGGGTACAAACAGGGCGGAAAGCGGTGTTCTAGAAGCTTCATCTTATAGCGGCGGGATGAAGATGGGAATGAAGAAAGAAGAGTCTGACAGCAGGGAAACTGGGTGGGAGCCCCACCAAGAAGGTAAAGTGGGCCCGAATCACGGCAGGTGGTAGGAGCGGAGGTACAAGAAACCTTGAGGAAAAGCCCAGATGTGGACGGGGAAGGAAACTTGACAGTGGTCGATGACGACTCTACAGTTTCAAGCCTGGGTAGCTGAGAGGGTGACCAAAAAAGAGAGGAAGCAGAAAGAGTTGGTGATGTCATACTTGAGACGTCCATAAAATATTCAGGTGGGGAAGTTTGAGCTTTGGGAAATGCGAGACTAAACTCTGCAGATGGTCCCAGTGGGGGGAAGATATTTTGAGAATATTTTCATAGAAGTGATAGTTAAAGACATGACTCTGAGCAAGAGAAGGTGAAGAGGGAAGATAGACGTCCGAAGAAAGAACCTCGATACCCACATGCTGGGTGTATGAGTCAGCAACTGCTGTGTAACAAATCACCTCAAACTTACTTAGCAGCTTGAGACCCAGGAGCCTGGGAGCAGTTTATCTGGGTGGTTCTGGCTGATGGTCTCTCATAAAGTTGTATTCAAAACGTTGACCAAGGCTGTTGTCATCTGAAGGTTTGACTAGGGCTGGAGAATCTGTTTCCAAGATGGCCCCTCACATGGCCGCTCACATGGCTGATGACTGGAGGCCTCACTCAATTCCACAATACACGTAAGTAGGGCTTCTTGAGTATCCTCATGACATGGCAGCCGGCTTCCTCCAGAGTGAACCATCCATGACAGAGAGAGCAAGGCCAATGCCACATGTTTTCTATGACCTAGCCTTAGAAGTCACATGCCATCACTTTTGCTGTATTCGCTAAGTCACAGAGACCAACCCTGACACAGCGTGGGAGAAGACCCCATAAGGGCATGGATGCCAGGAGGCGGGCCCTTTGGGGCCATTTTGGAAGCTGGCAACCACACTGGGGACGGAGGAAGAACACGAGCCAAACTTAGAAAGACAGGAAGGATAGTTTAGTTGGGGCAACAAGACTGCCACGGGGGAAGAGACCTGGCTGTCACACCTGTTGGCTTATCTGGCACCCTACATGGGTCTTTGATCCCTTTCAGAACATCCTGCATCCTGAAAGTGTGCCCGATAGAGGGGAAGCTTTTTCTCCATGCAGCTGATACCCAGGCCATTTACCATGTGCCAGGCAATGTGCCAAGATTTCTCTGAGGCTGGCACCATCACTCATAGGTAGGGAAACCGACGCTAAAGTCACTAGCCCAAGTTCTCATACTCAATACAACACGGGGCTGGAATATGAATCCAAATTGTTCGACAACTGAGTCACTCTTTAGCTCTGTGCCACCAGGCAGAGTGCAAGGGCCCTGGTTCTTCTGCCAGAAGCTCCAAGCAAGATGAACCCACGTAAGAAACACGAGGAGAGGTCCCAGAGTGCCACAGAAGCTGCAAGGAGGGGAAGGGACTGACGCTCAGTGAGCCCCTCCTCTGTGCCAGGCACGGCCCAGGCGAAGACAGAGAAATTGAGGTACACTTACCGTCCTTGAGGTTCACTTTGACCTCAGCGGGCTGCTCGACAAACTTCAGCAGTGGGGACCTCGACCTCTGTATGGCGGGAAGAGCGGGGTCGCTGAACAGGATGGTGTCCTTGCCCCCTGTCATGGAAAGGGGAAAATAAACATAGTAGGTCCTCAGTGGAGTCATGGCTACATTCACCCCGACACAATGGACTGTGAACAAAGCGCCTCCTTCAGTCGTAGCTAATGCCACTGGAGGGAAATGGCCAGCGGGCCCTTTCTGTAGTGTGAGAACAGGGCAGTGAGGTCCAGGGCCAGCTGTCTATGGGTCCCGAGAATCTGCTCAGGACGTGGCTGCCCTCAAAGGCCACCATTAAAGGGCAGCCTGTATGTCAGCCGAAAACTGAGTGGCACTGATCAACGTGAGACAATAACAACGATAACAATAGAACAACAGAGTGCCTGGGAGCGCAGGCTTCAGAGCCACACTGTGGTGTTTATGCGCTGGATGCAGTCACTTGCTCACTGAGTGACTTTGGGTAAGCCACTTGACTTCTCTGAGCCTCAGGGCCGCCATCGGTAAAAGGAGGACAAATAACCCACAGCACTGGGTGGTTTTGATTAACCGATTTACGTCAAGTGCTTAGGCGTTTAGGCAGCACTCAATAAATGTCACTTATTGAAATTATTACTTTACAAGGCACCTTCCATAGCGCTGCCATATGTACTATATCTAATTTAATTCAATTTGGTCATTAAGATTGAATAATGACTCTGTCATAAGTCAGGTAGTACCAGGTCCCCCAAATTATCACAGCCAAACTTTCCCTCAGAACATATAGTCCCAGACCAGCCAAACCCTTTTATCTGTTTGTGTGAACTCCCTAACTGGATTGAGAAAATTTATTTGAGGAGGAGGAAAGGAAAACCATTACAACCCTATTTTTAAGGCCATTTTAAGGCGAATGACGAAGGTGAGGAGCAGCGAAGTTTGGCTTTGAAACATAAGCACGATGAACACAGACACACGGAAGAACACCTGGACGGAGGGGACGCTGCCACGGTAGCTCAGAGCCCAGCATGCGGGGCTGGCTCCTGAGCTTTGCTCCAAGAGGCCCTGGGACTCTCTGCTCTGAACCCGAAAGCCCCATACGCCAAGACCCAGCCTACGCTCCAGCCTTAGCCATCTGACTTTGTGCAAAACCCTTTCTAAAGCCAAGTCACTAAATGTCTTTGGGGCTCAAGTCAGAGGCTCTAAAGTTCTACCATCTTAGTTTCAGGTTTGATGGAGCACAGAGTGGAATTTGTGTGATGACGCCCACCCCTTCTTTAGAGAACCGGGTGGACCGTGGTGGCCTCTACCCTCACTTTGTCTGTAACGCTGTCTTCCCATCAGGCTACGTCTTACTAACCTGATTTCCAAAACTGTAACAGAGCGTCTGCACATGGTCGGTGCTTAATAAATATCTCATAAATGTCTGAACGAATGGCTGATGCGTTCGCGGGAATCCTGATGTGTTGCCAGGCCAGGGTGCTTGCTGCTGCCCCAGGCAGATGGAGTGTGTTATTAGCAGCCATAGCTCTCTAGCTTCTCTGCTATCTGAGGGTCATCCCAGGGAACTGGGAATCTGATAGGAGCTGACCCTAAAGTTTTCCACCAGCATAGCTACTGTCTCAGGTGGGAAAAATCCAGAAATCTTCAGTGCCACAGTCCGGAGAGGTTTTCCAAAGAGAACTATTGGGATAGTCCTAAGAGACCCTCCAAATGAAGTCAACACCGGCAGGTCTCCCTTTGTGCTGTAAAGATACAATCCGGAAACAGCTCAAAGACTTAATGGTTCCCATGAACCCACGGCAGACGCCTCAGGCTGGACTTCTTGCGTTTCTCTTGTTTCTCTCTCTGCCAAGGCCACAATTACTGCCCTCAGGTAGGGGATAGGTCTGCATTTCTTGACCCTCTTTCTCTAGCAGGTAGGCTGGCAGCTCTCTAGCCTTAAGGGGAAAGTAAGAGACACACTTTGTCCCTCTGTGTCCCAACCAGCCTTCCAAATCCCCTCTGCCCTGGTGGCCAAAGAATCAGAATCATGGACAGAGTTGGGAACTGGCTGAGAACCTCACCCCCTTTCTGTCATGAAGAATTCTCTAGGACGAAATATTTTATGGCTCCCTCCCAATGCAGGGCAACATCCACTTCACCATAGCTCCTCAAAAATGCTGCTACCAGCAACATTAAGCCTCTCCAAGAAGCTGAGCGATGAGTGTATAGAGAAAGGAAACAGAAGCCACCACTCACCCACGTGCAATCGAGGTGGGGACTGGAGAGAAGACAAATAAATACCTCCCAAAATGTCTGCCTGGAGAGACCATTTCCTAATCTTAAGGCAAAATGCCAAGATTTGGTTATTCTTGCAAAACATTTGAAGGATTCGAAGACCTTTCTTAGAAAGTGCCCAGTTCTATGGTTTCTAACTCAGTCCCGATTCCACCCATATTGACTAAGGTGAGCTCTAATCTAATGGCCTGCTGGCTCATAGTTTCACTTTGGATTGTAGGACCGGAGGATGAGGAGCAAGGGTGAGCAGCAAGGGTGATCCACCGACTAGAGTCAAACCACAACTAGTGTGCGAGGTCACATGGGCCCTCCCATTCGACTGGTGTTGGAATTTTTTGGAAGCCCTCCTCATTCTTTATAGCACAGTATCTCCCATCCCTCTCCAAAATGTACCACTGCTTTCAAAATACATTTTCCTCCTCCGGCTGGAGTGGAGAAGAGAGAATTAAAATGAAAAGCTCAAAGAGCCAAGCTCTGCTCTTGCCAGATTTGTTCTGGTTTTTATCATTTCTTTTTAGAGCACGAGTATACCCAAGGCACCTCCCTGCAGAGCCCCCAAGCACAGAGCCCAGCGAAGAGCCGAGCGAACGCGGCTGACAGGTAGGGGCTGGAGAAGGTGGGTCATTCCTTCCCGCGGGGTGTGGTCAGTTGGCCTACCCTCTGGCTTCCTCGAGAGCCCCATACCTTTCTATCTCTCAGGGACCAGATAAACAGTTTGGAATATGCTTTGCAATTCAGATGATTTCTCCACGCAGGCTGTGACATCTGTCAAACTTGTCTACTTCCTAGCAAGATCACAAATTTGCCCCGACTCTATCAAACAACATCAAGAGCTATATGCTGTTGGCCGAGAGAGTGAGGGAAGGAGAAAAGAGTCAAAGAAAAACCACAGCACACTCAAAGCCCAGCAATAACTCTGCCTTGGAGTAATGAGGAGTTGGCTTCTTCACCACTGTCCTTTCGAATCTCAGAAGAGATTGTTCTGGCTTCTGAATTCCTCTTCTCTAACCCATCTTGCTTTGTGATCCTATCCTCAGCTGATCTGATCTACCCAATTCTGCTCTTTTCTGAATTTTAGCTCCCCTTTACAGGTGAAGCAGTGAAATGACGATCTGAACCCCTGGGTTGTAATATCAGCCTCTGCAGCCTCAGTCTAAATTGGGCTTCTGTCACTAAAATGAGGGGATCGGACTGGATCAGGAAAGGGGAAAATGTTTTCTCTGACGCGTCAACTCAGACAAATCAAGTGGCTTCCTGGCAAGCCACAGTGGAAGACCATTCGAGGGCCACATGTGAAATTTGGCAAGAAGAGCAATGTGATTGATTAGCAATGTCTGCCACAGTCATGGGAATGGGTGTTGTGTAATTAATATATATCAGGTGTTTGCCGTCCCAGAATAACCTAAGGTGGCTATTCGGAATGGGTGTTATGTAATTAATATATATCAGGTGTTTGCCGTCCCGGAGAATGGGAATGGGTGTTGTGTAATTAATATATATCAGGTGTTTGCTTTCAACTGTCCTTCTGGGTCCAGCACTCTATAACACCTCACACACTAACATCGCCATCACTCAGCACTTAATTACATGCCGTTCCCTGCTTTCCTCTCGCTGTTTGATGTATATTCATCTTGTTCTCCAGATGGGACAATGGGCTCTTGGAAAAGGTGAGGGGCTTGTCTACAATGCCTAGTACAGAACTAAATTCACAAAGTTGATGCTCAAAAAGGTACCAA
>NW_011888786.1:8086907-8107950 GCF_000151845.1 Pteropus vampyrus
GAGCCATAAAACAATGAGCAGACAGAAGGGGTTTGTCTGATTTACACCAGGAGAGGTCCATCCCCCTTATTCTACCAGGGTTTGACAATGATCATAAGGCCATGCTTCATTGTGACATCCTTCACTGCACCCGGGAAATGCTATTCTGTTACATAAACTGTATCGCATCCGGGAAATTGCCACTCAATTTCCTGTCCTCCCACTTTGCATCAATGTGGAGGCTGGAGATTAAAACAAACATAGCCATGGTGTAAAATCCATTCAACCGAGCCCCTCAAAGCTAATTTTACCATTTAATATTTGCTTTGTACTAATTGAATTCTCCATTTCAATTGTTCTAATCAGGAAAGTGCAAGGACACATAGAGAATGCATTTCTATTTATTTACATGCAGGGATGATATTAATACACTGTTGATATAAGCCACAAACACAGATATTTCAAATAGAACATACTCCCAAATCCTACTGAAACATTGTAGCTCAGGCCTTCAGGCAGCAAAAGGAAGAAGAAAAAAAAAACAATTGTTATTGCATAATAGCCATTCTGACCTAGACCAAACAACACCAGAGGAAGAAAATTCTCAGCATTCGTTCAGTTATTCAACTTCCAGCTTTTTATATAAGTTGTAGAAATAAAACATTGTGAAATTTCACTAAGTCATTGGAGAGGGGGAAAAAACAGTACATGCACAGAAATAGCAATCTGACTGCACAAATAAACGATAAATTTGCCCGAATGTGTTGAAATTCAATGCAATAAAAGGAAGGCCTTCAAAGAAGATAAGGTTTTAACCGCATCAAAAGGTTCTCGTGCAAAATGGATCATTCAAATCCCCAGGAGGGCACTCGCCACTAATTAGTTCTGTTAGGTCTTTTGACAGCAAGTTCAAGGAATCTCTGCTAAAAATTCTAATTTATGAAACACACTTTCAGGCAACCTAAGGCGGCGATTCGGATTTACATTAAGAAAATGTGTTGTGGTCCACGTCCCCGTGACAATTTTCATTTCTCAAAAATTACAGGGAAGCAACTGATACGAATCAGGGGTAGAGGAAACTGGTTTATGCAGAAAGGTTAAGTAACTAAAAATATATGTACGACATTGCTTCCAGGGAAAGAGAGGTTGTGGAAAATGATAAATACTACTTTCTGGAGACTGTAAAGAAAGAGGGAATACTTCACGGTGGTCTTGTGAAGTGGGTATCTGACCAAGACAAACAAGATAAATATAGCTAATTAAAGGGAAAATCAGTGTGTCCCCACACCTGTATACAATTGTGAAAAAACTCTCCACAGGAAATTTTGATTTTCAAGCTACATAAAAAAAAAAAAAAAAAAAGGAGGGATGGGGAAGAGAGGAGAAAGAAGTTGTAAAGTGCATTTGGGTTGGAACATTTGTTTTTTCTTATTTTTATTTTTAGGATGGACAATTAAATTGAACAAATCTTTATATATTCTTACATTCATTTTTAGAACTGATAATTAAATGGAACAAATCTTTATAAGATACCTATATGTAACAAAAATGAAATAATTTACTATATTTACAAAATTTTTAAAAAACATATTTCAGAATTTAGTTTAGCAAAACATTCATTTTTAGAACTGATAATTAAATGGAACAAATCTTTATAAGATACCTATATGTAACAAAAATGAAATAATTTACTATATTTACAAAATTTTTAAAAAAACAATTTCAGAATTTAGTTTAGCAAAACTTCATAGTTACGTAGATGATAATCTGCACATTTACTGTATTTTTTCTGATTTCCTCCCAAAATGACAGTTTCTAAGTTTAAAACACTTGTAGATTTCTTGGCAACAATCTTCCAAAAAAAGAACATTGAAGAGGTAGAATATTTGCAAATTATGTGAGTGCTTCTTTAAAAAAAAAAAAAAAAAAAAGGAAAACAATTTTCATGAAATTCTGCTTACCTGGAAGACTCCACAAACCAGAAACTTCCAGGGTTCTTAATTTTTTCTCTAGTTCAGCCACCCGATTCCCTAGGATTCTGGAAAAGGGGAGAAAATGGGAGCAGACGGATTAATGAGAAACCCACTAGTGCCCTCGTAGAGAGAAAATGTTTTGAGATTTAAGATATACACTAAAAACGGAGTCTGTGTATGTATGTATGTGTGTGTGTGTGTGTGTGTGTGTGTGTGTGAAGCATATATAAAACACATATACTCTATCAAAAATACATATGAAAATATATAGTGAACAATTTTTTAAAAAACTAAATGTTTTTCAAGTGAGTCCTCTCCCACAAAAGTAGACCCCCTGGGAAACTAAACAATTACTCCACCATTATCCAAATGTCTTACAGAATTTCTATTTGGGAATTGCTAAAATTGACAATTAATTTTGAATATCCTTAGTAGTATCACATCTTGATTCCTCGAGGGTGGATCTGAGTTTTGGAAACAAACAGTTCAACAAATAAGGTAAGTGAACATACCTGGTAATGTTCCTACAAGTCAATAAAATAATAAAATCTGCCTTCTTAGACCTAGCCTGTATCTTTTTGATGTCTAATTCTTGCTTGATATCTAGCATAATGCCTGGTAGATGATCAAAAATGTATTTGATTAAATAAATGCTTTTCTCTTCTCATGTATTGTAATTATCAATGGAGAGAATTTTTAAAAAGAGACATTTCAAAAGAACTCTCAGTAATTGTAAAATCACTAGAATAATGATACTGCTTTCCAAGTTGACCATTCTGACTCATTGATATATATGTTCCGGAACGATTTATTTGAAAAGATTATACTGTTAACCTGAGTCGACCTTTGTCAATCTGCAAAGACAGAAGTGTGGGCATATATTTCCTCTCCTTTATTCTACGCAAAATTAAATATATAGGGAAATGATTTGATAATCATCTAAAATTTCAATCATTTTCCATTGGCCTAGAAATTGAAAAATCAGTCTTTATATTATTTGGGAGATTTTCTTGGCACTGCTGTGCTAAAATGATACAGAAATTATCCTTAATAAAAAAGGTTCAATTCCTTTCAGCAGGAAAAATCAGAACACTGAATTGTTCTCCTGGCTCTTTTTATATTCCAGAGATATCTGCACACACCCACATATATGCAGAGACATGAATATGTATATATCTGCACATATATATATATATGGCTTTGAATTCATCCGAATTTTACCTGAATTGACTTGCAGCATCTTAATTAATATTCCCTCTGAGTGCACAAGAAACTCTTTGACATTATTGTATGTGGATTTCTTCTTCTAGGTACTTAAAGCTTTTCTTTGCTTCTTTTCCTTAAGTCTTAAATTCTGCATAGTCTTTATCAATTACTTTCAATTTTCACTCCATTTGTTGGGTCCGTTCTGCTTTCATGTCTCTGACCCTTCAATAAACACCATTCTTCGTAATCTCGCTTTCAATATTTTGCTCAGACCTTCGGATCCAAGCTCCCTTTTCACCAGCTGATGGGGTTGAGATGCAATCACAGCTGTGTCCACGTTGACGCCTGTTTTTTTTTTTTTTTTAACAAGATCAAGATCATCTGTACGTGGCTGCCTCTCGGAAACAAAAGATAAGGCTTAACTCTTCCGTGGACGCTGAAGGATGCCGTCAGCGCAACATTCGAAGGCGTGGCGTAGAGACATTAGGTTGTATTTTTTCTGATGTTCCCTGATAACACAGCCAGGTCTCCCAGAAATGGAGCGACCTGAATTTGCTGGTGTCCCCAACAATCTACTTTCAGAGGCCCTGCCTAAGTTTGTCAGTGGTGACTGCTTTCTTCTTTGGCCTGACACAGGCATCTGATGCAGGGCTGCAGGCAGTAAAATGGACCCAGGAGGAGTCGTGGTCATAGCGATAGTATCAGTAACAATAGTGACTACGCTACCGTTAACACGAACAGCAAAACCAATCTTGCCTGAGTCCTGGAGATGAGTCAGAATCCATGCTGAACACCTAGAGGACTTGCACTATCTCATTAGGCCTGACAAAAACCCTGCAGTGTATGTTATAGTATTATCCTCCTTTTGAACATGTGGACCCTAAGGAACAGAGAGGTTAGGCAACTTGCCCAAGGACACATAGTCCGTCTCAAAGCTCTGTCTCTTCCCAACGCCCAGCGCTCTCGCCCGCCATACACTACACCTCCCCCCAGGAAACAGAAGCATGGCAGTTCGTCAACTTGACCAAAACCACATGTGGGGCTCAGCTGGTGATGAGTCTGGATTTGAACCTAAGCCTTGGTTTGCCTCCAAAGTGCATACTCTTAACCCATACCCAGTAGTGGCACTGTCAAATGAGCTTTCTCATGCCAGGAGCAAATTCTCGTTAAAAACTGTGCATATTGAAATATAGATGTAGCCACAGTTGACTTGCAAAATGTAACCCAAGAAGTTTCAGATGACAAAGAGGCTTCACACTAAAAGAACACAGAAGGCGGTCCACCGAACGCAGTGTGATGCAGCCCAGCAAGAGAGGAGGGCTGCGTGAGTCTTAATAGCTGGCAGTTTCCACAGGTGGAGATAGTAGTAGTGGGAACAGGATCCATTCAATTTAGTTTGACTAATTCAACAGAATTATGGAGGCTGTAAGGGATGATGAAGAGAAGCAGACCCTGCACCTGTATTTGAGGGACCAAAAATCTGATGGGAGATGGACAGACAGATCCACACCCACAGACACACACATGCAGAGTGCCGGTGGAAGGCTTTCACGACAGGTGACATTCACCAATCACTTGTTTTGTATCGGACTTTACATAGTTACTCCCTCGCTTAGTCTCTTGCCACAACCAATTAGGCAGCTCTTATTATCCTCACTCTGTAGATGAGGGAACTGAGACCAGAGAGGTCAACTAACTAGCCCAGGGCGACACACGTAGTAAGTGGAGGGGCCAGAATCAAAACCCGGGCCTGGAAATACAGAAATACCTCAGTAGAACTATAGAGCAGAAGCGAAGATTAAATGAAAGATGAATCCAGAGAGGCTCATAATGATCTTGTTGCCATATTGAGAACGTCGAGACTTATACACTGGCAATCGGGAGATACTGACGTATGTTAAGCAGAGACGCGGCATAAGTGAAGTTTAGAGAAAGTATTCTTGATGGAGAGTTGAGAAGGCACTGGAAGGAATATGAGTAGCAGTGGAAAGACCAGGAAGAAGGGCATCAGCGTCCTGGCTGATGACGACGGTGGAACAAACCAAGACAGCGGAGAAGTGGAGAAGCCAAAAGAACGGAGCCACAGTAAGGAGGGGGGTGAGCGGTCTGAGGTGTCTAAAGGGTATCCGTCTGGACACACGGGAGAAAAGAAAGAGCTGGGAGTGCAAAGATGAGCGTGCAGGTTGGGGGCGCGAATCTACTTGCCGACAGAGCAGGAGGAGTCAGAAGAACTGGGAGCTAGAGAGCCTCCTGTGATCGGCAGAAAGCTGTGAGGAGCACAGCAGAGACGAAGGACGGGGGGAGGCAGGGCGGTGCGGGCCTCGGAAGCCGAGGGGGGAGAGAGTTCCAGGAGGGACGGGGCAGTCAGTGTTATCTTCTTCCAGAAGCGGTCGAACTTCTAGATGAAAGTTTAGAGGAGGCTTCTTAGAAGACATGCCTGACTCTTGAGAGGGAGGTTTCCATGGAGGCGGTGAAATCCAGAATCCAAGTGACACGGTAGAGACAAGAAGAGACTACGAGAAAGTCTAGGCAGCGAATACAGATGGCTCTTCAAGTAGCTTAGCAGGGACTAGGAGGAGACAGGGCAGTAGCTTGAGGCATACACAGGCTCGAGAGAGGATTTTTTTGTAGGACAGGGGAGATTTTTAAATAAAAATAAAAACTTTTATTTCGCTCCAGTTTGTTTTAAGATAGGGGAGAGTTCAGCACATGTCCACCTAGTAGTCTAGGAAGATCCTGAAGACGTCAGGCCCCTAGATGGACTTGCGGTAGCAGTTTCTGGTAACATCATGTTAGGGGATCTGCAAAGACGGAACTAACTCAGGAACTGGCCACCGCTGTGACTGTCCTTGCTTCTTGGACAACACAGGGAGCACGACTCCCTGAGTGAGGGTCCCTGTGACAGCCAGGGCCTGACGAGGATGCAGGAGGCTGTGGCTCTGCAAAGACCTGGAGATGACCCTGCCCCCACTTCCACCCCAGTGGCCTTCTTTTGAATCTGCTCTGATCCCTGACAGCTCCTGCTGCTACTAAGATCTTGAACTTCCAAGCTATTTACCATTGGACAGGGAAGGGGAAGAGGAGTGAACAGTGTCAGACGTAGCAGGAAGGGCAGCGGAAGGCCAGTATGTCCTCATAAATTCACCATCGCTGCCACCGCCCCATCACTGGCAAAGTGACGGTTTGTAGGGAGAGACTGGAGAACTAAATGTGGTATTCAGTGAAACAGTACTTTAACATCTGCCTCTTCTATTAATGCTTTGCCATCTGTTTATAAGACGAGTGAACCTCATCTCTTCTTTAGCAATAATCAGACAACTGCCAACTCTTTGGAAAAAGTACCTCAAGCAAAATGCCTATTAATTGAACATCCTCTCAAAATGTAAAGTCCTAGGTTTCTTCATCAGTTCTTCAAGATGGCTCCCACTGAACCCTGTCAAGGGGTGGGCAGTGGAAAACACACTTACAGAACAGAATGCCTTTATTCCTACTTATCGTGCTCCACCAAAACAAAGCTATTTTATTATTTTAGTTACGAAAGGCTAAATCATGGGGGATAACAGCAAGCAGACAAAATTCACATTCTATTTTTAGCCCCCATTCTATTTGTTGTATAATTAGTTTCTTTACATGCTCCCAAATAAAACATTCATTGAAAGTATGAAACCTAAGACCCTCTGAGCATTAAAAATGGCACATGAGGTATGTTATGTGTGGATATGAGGCAATCTTCAAGATCTATTGTTACTGAGAAGGTACAGAACAGTGGGAAAAAAACTTTTTTGTGTATTCTAGCTACTATTTGTAAAAAAAACAAACCCAAAAACCAAAAAACAGAATACCTATATCTATTTAAGTACATATGAGTATTTATGTGGGCCTATGTGTATTATGCATTTGCTTATACATGCAGCCTTGGGGAGGGTCCACAGGAAATAAGGAACAGGGCTTTCTTCCAGGAAGGGGACTTGGGTGACTGAGAAATAGCAGCAATTTGGAGACACAGTAAGACCTAACTTAATGTCCTCAATAAAATCTTTGACTTTAAGTGAAACAACGTATAATGACACCAATTTTACCACAGGCTAATTGATATACAGAAGAGTTAAGTTGTTATGCAACTCATCAACATTATAACGAAACGTGGTTGAACGAAATGATGTTACTCAAGGATTTACTGTGTATTGTTGTTTAACCTTTTAAAATTTGAATTACGAGATGGTTCAAAATTATTACGTAATAGTTAAAATGAAAAGGTGCGTTAAAGCAAAAATAAACCTGGCAAGACGAAAATGTTGGTCCTTCTTAAAAGAGGGGAGAGCCCGTGGCAGTTAGGAGCGTGTATGGTTTGCAGTGAGAAATGTTAGGGGTGCATTAGGAAATCAGCCTGTCAGAGAGGCAGAACTTTCAGGAGAACAGCAATGTGGGTCCGTGTTTGGCAGACAGTGGGGACTCAGTCCAGCTTTTCAGTGGTGGCTTGTGACATGATCAGAACCTTGGCAGGCAAGTGGGTGTGGGAGGCAGTAGGGGAGGCGGGGACGGGGTCTGAGGCTGGAGGGTTGATGGTAGTTTTCCCAAGGAGGAGGTGATGGTCTGGTGGGGAGAAAGCAGAGCAGGCAGGTAGGAGATGTTCACTGAAGGTCCACGGTTAACGCTCGGGAAATATATGCTGGATAAATGAATGCACGAAAATCGTAAAGCCTAATGACCATTTGGATGTGTGTGTGTTAACAGAAAAGGAACAGTTAGGAGATGACTCAATCATCAATTCATCAAATAGTCGTGAGCACCCACTGTGGGCCCAGCATTATCCCACATACCGGGAGAGAACAGTGACCGAGATGGACAAACATTCTGGCTTTGGGACAGCTTAAACCCGAGCGATGCGGAAGTTTGTCAAACCGGGGTGTTAGGATGGTAGGCAGAGCCCATTAAATATTCTTCAAATCATGCTTTAAATGGCTGCGTAATATTCTATCTTTTAGATTTACTATAATTTTAATCATTCTCCAATTAAAAAACACTTGGGTTGTTTCCATTTTTCTTATAAATGAACACACAATGAACCACCGCATGTGTAAATCTTAGGGCATCGTTCTGATTTTTCCATTAGGATAAATTCCTAGCAGCAGATCACCTGGGTTACAGGGCAGGAGCATTTTAAAATGTCTTAAAACGTACTAAAGGATGGATGGCTCAGACTCCAGATTTATCGAATCTGAGTTTCTAACAGATTATCAGGGGAGACAGTTGACCTAGAGGTTAGAAATGTGCGTCTTGCTCTTGATGGGGTGGTGGAGACAAGAGTTCTGAGAAGAGTCTGCAGAGAACTAGAGGCAAAGCAGGGGGGGAATAAGGTCTCCAGATAAGTGAAGAAGAATGAAAGATGGCAATGAAAAGTGGAGGGGGAGGCCTCGGGTGGCAGAGGGGGAAGAGGAGGACGGGGGAGAAGGACTGAGACACCAGAGAAAGTGGGAGGAATTCAAGAAGATGGGTCACGAGATAGAGATGCGGGTGCAGAGAACTTACAGAAGAAAGAGACTCGGAAAGCGGTGTTCGGAGGTCGTGATGACCCGCAGTGGACAATGCCAGAAGGGGTGTTGGGAGAAATGCAAGCCGAGGTGATCTTTCTTTCCTGTGCAAGGAATCTCCTCCATCCCATCCCCATCCCATCCCGCCCCTGCTGAATTCGCATTTCTCAACAAGCATAAGTGCCCCCCAGTAGACAGTTGGAGGGGGCAGCTGTTGGCGAAGTAGAGACGGCCTCCTTGTTCACAAAGCTTCGAGGTGAGTGGAACGCATGGGCAGCTGCAGAGTTGAGGAAAGGCTTTGGGGGTTCGGCAAGAGCTATGAGGTTCCTGGGTGACGAGGAAGAAGCCAGAGGAGGGGCAGAGTTTGGGGAGACTGAAAGAGGAGGTCGCAGGTGAGCCAGGCCCCAGAAGAGGGGAGCTGGTGTGGGCCGACAGGACTGGTGGCCAGCGTGGTCCCAGGGACAGGGGTGGGTGAGAGGGTGGGAGGCATCGGTTTTGGGGGGTGGGGGGGAGGGGGACAGCAAGTCTTGGGACTCATGATGAGAAGCCTGTGTTTTCTCAGTCAGAGGGGCCGAGGTCCCCCAGTGAGAATAGATTAGCATTTAGAAGACCCGACAAGGTTTGGAAGAACCTTGAGGGGGCCTTTACAGGGTGAGGGGACCCTGAAGCCGTAGGGGTTCTGCCTGGACAAAGCAGACCTGTATCTCTTCTGGGGAGGTTTCCCACCCCTTCTCCCTCCCCTGAGAGGCATCTGCATTTCGGCCTCTGGCTGTTTCATTCCTTGGTTAAGATTTCTTTTCGAGGAATTTTCGAAACTTCCTCTGTCAATAAATTACCCTTGTCATTCCTTCGAGATTGCCCAGACTCCCTCCGCTGCTCCCTGCCTTCTTTTATATATGTCTTCATCTCCTGCGCGATCTCCCTTCCACTCTTGCCTTCTCCTTTTTCTGTGTTGCTCTCAATCATATTCCAGTTGCCTCACCAGGCCCCCAACTCCCCGGTCCGTCCCCTTTTTGCTGGAAGCCCAGCCTTCTCTGTGCCTGCTCGCTTCCCCCACACTTCCATTTTGGTTCTGGGTGTAGGTCTTTTAAGGAGCTGCAGAATTTTCAGGATCCAGTGCAAAATGAAAATGTGGGGCCCCCTTGCTAAAAAATGATTAAGAATTTCAAGATGGCGAAAGGAGCATTAGATCCAGTGCAGGGCCCATCGGACCATCGGGTCTTGAGCAACTGCATGGGTCACTCACCCACGAAGTCCGCCCTGTTTGCCGTGTTTAATAAACTGCTTCAGTTTATTGTTTATTCACTTTCTCTGAACACTTTAATTTTGCTTGTCATCTCTAATGGCTACTTTAACTTGCTTGATTTTGCGCAGTGTAGTCAATATGTGTTTATAATACCCAAATAAGACACTGTGTTTTAATGATTGTTCCTTTCGCCATCTTTTTTGCTGATTCTGAAGAGTGACACGAGACCCCCCCTTGGAGACCCAGCTGCCTCTGAGTTGATGCTTGGCTGTTCCTGCCATTCAGAGCCCTCAAAGTCATGCTGTTGGTTAAAATGGCGCTCAGGAGGTGCTTCCCTTATGGAGATCTGGAGGAGAGGTAGGCTAAGTCACCCAGGCAAGTATAGCATAGAAACCACCCACGTAATGTGCATTATTCAGTGAGCAGCTCAGAGCTCACATTCAATAAGCAGTGACTACTATTATTTGCTTGTTGGATCTTAGCCGATAGCCCAGGGGCTATCCAAACGCAGTTCTAGTTTAATAAATTTCCTTCCAGATTTGAGGGCTCGCACCCTCTTCCCTTAAGGCCTGTAGTCTCACCCAGTTTCCATCATCCCACATCTTTCCTGCCCGCCCTCCACCCAAGGGTCCGGTCACCTACTTGTTGGTCTGCCTCTGGTGCTGGATGACCATGTTTTTCTCGTGGATCGTCTCCAGCAGGGCCGTGGCCAGAGACTTCAGATCGGAAATGGACTGCGGAGTGGCTGGGAGACTGCATCCGTGATCCTCAGATAACAGGTCCTGAACTGGTGGGATATAAAAGGTATGGCTCAGTCTCCAATTCATCTGGAATGCCACCAGTGGCAGTTCTCGGATGTGATAAGCAAGCACCCAGCTTTGAAATGTTACCACGTTGTATTGAAGAGTCCACGTCAAGTGTCAAGAGTAAAAAAAAATAAAATTCAGTGTGTGGATTAAACAGAAAAGAGGACGTCATCATGGACTTTTATCAACATTTTTTTAAAGGATAATAATCTGTTGCATTTATCCAGTATTTTATACTTTCAAAACACTTTCGTACTAAGTCCTTTGAGACTTAAAATGAAAAAGAACAAAAAAATCTACCTGGGAAGTAGTATTTATTCTCATTTTATAGACAGGAAAGCAAGGTGCGGATAGATTAAAAACACTGGCTAAATGTCCTGTCACTACACTAATGACGATGACTCATGTCCTGAACACCTTACGTTATATCAGAGATTCCCAGGGTGTGGTACCCGCAGTGGGAAGCAAGATAATTGAGGAGATTATTTAAACTGCAAAATATACTTTGCATGTGCACATTCTTAGAATGGGTAGAAGAACCAAGAGATAAGACAAAAAGACAATGACCACTTACTCCTACTAGGCAGAAAAAAAAAGAAACAGCATAAATCACTGTATATTTTTGAGCACCATTTCCTACATGACTAGATGCAGATATACAAAGTCAAACATTTTTCTTCAAAAATGGGAAAAAACCCCTCTGCTTTTTGACTTGATGGCTTCACCATGAATATTTCCTATAACATAAAATTGAATGGCTGCTTACGAGTTCATGTAGAGATATATAATAATTACTTCCGGACATTTATATTGTTTCCAATTTTTTTATTATAATTAATATAGGAAGAACTTTCTCGAAGCAAAATGTTTGTACATCCGTGTAATTATTTCTTGCTGGCTCAAAAAGGATCGGTTTAAGGCATTTCATAAGAGGCTGCCCAATGATTCTCTAGAAAGGTCGTGCCAGACTGCGTGCCCTGCCATGGTGTTGGGTGTGGCTGGCATTCCCCATGGCAGTGATAAGGCTGGGTCTTAGCACTCAAAGGTTCTATGCTAGCGACGGTATCCAAAGCTAACCTTCGACGTGCTGCTTCTCATTTCTGTAGAGGACTGTAGTTTTCTTTTTAAAAACAAATTCTACCCTGAATGTGCCCGATCTCGTCAGATCTCGGAAGCTAAGCAGGGTCGGGTCTGGTTCATACCTGGATGGGAGACCACCTAGGAAGATCAGGAGCTTATAGGCATTTAAAATAAATAAATAAATAAATAAATTAATTAAATTAGATTAAATTAAAATAAAAACAAATTCTAGTGGAATAAAAAAAAAAAAAAAGAAGCTGCTTGTTAAAGTGCCTTGGTTATTAGGTAGGCTGGAGATTCAGCATTTCTTTTTAAGCCACTCTAGCTCTGATTAAGACTGCCATCTGAATGTTGCTGGTCTGTCCTGCCAACAACCCCAAAAGTGGGCCAGTCGAGCATGTCTGACTTGAGGCTTATGTTTAGAACTGAATTCCCAAATATTAAGTGTCAGGAGCAAGCTCTCTGCTATTTCTTCCCCTAGACTGTTTCTGGAAGATCATTATTTTTCATCAGAATCGACAAAGAGGAGGAACAAAATTGCAATCAATAAAAGCTTCTCTAAAAAAGGCACATGTTCCATCATAAAATGATCTCGGCAGCCATGAGACTTTTCTACGCTGATCATAGAGGTCAGGAAAAACAGAAATTTGATGAGGTTGAAACACGTACTCGGAGATGACCAGGAGAAGGGAAACCATTCTTGAAAGAAGAACACAGTTCTGGGGAGGAAGGGATGCAAATGAGATCCAGCCATCAGGAAAAGCTCTAAGGCAGCAGTTCTCAAAGCAGAGTCTCCAAACCGGCATCAGTATCACCTGGGGACTTTTTGGAACTACTATCCTCCAAGCCCACTCTACCTACCAGATTAGGAACTCTGGGCTGGGGGTGGGGCCTAGTAATCTGTGTTTTAACAAATCTTCCGGGGAATTCTGATGCAGGCGGAAGTTTCCAAGGATCATCTCAGTTCTCAGTCCACAAAACAAGATGTGGGCTGACAGCTCTAGCATCGTTCTGTGATGGTAAGTGGCCCCTCCAGGAGAATGAACTCTACCTTGCTTTGCAGAGAGGACTCCAGTCAGGGCAGTGCTGCTGGATTTACCCTGGCCTTTTGAGTTTTTCCGTCTCTCAAGAGCATTCTAAAGCAACATTGGGAGAAAAATAAAGACCTCTGTCAGAAAAGCCAATCATGGAAAGATACCTAGTTATGGTTAGATGTGTCCTCCCACCCAGCATACAAGAACTCTTTGCAAATTCTGAATGCTAGCCTATCTTTAAAAATTCTAGGTCCCTGCTGAAGAGTTAGGATTTGTATGGACTTGGTAAAGGGTTTTGTTTTGTTTTAAGTAAGGGCCTGGCAGAATGACAGCAATTATAGTCTCCCTTATATATAAAAGGAAGTCAATGCACATTTCTTAAATAATCAAATCTGAAGCAAAAAGTGAGTCTAACGTGTGAAGTCACTAGTTATGAAATCCCTTCCAATAGACGTGAGATGGAAAATGGATTTACTCTCATGCACCAGTGCCAGGAGAGTGTTCACTAACTATTTGGAAGGATTCTCTGGCTGGACTGGAAAAAGAGTCACCATCAGCAGAGATATCTGCCATGAACACCAGATAGGGAAATGCATATGTGCCACCCGAGTGTCATTCCTAGAAGAGACTCTTACATTAAAAATCGATGTATACTATATACCCAGTGCTTGGCAAATAGAAGAACTGAATAAATGTTGTTAAAGGAAAGCATAAGCACATATTTCAAAATTATGTATTAATTATACACCTTTAAAAGCTATATTTCTCTTTGGCTGCATGTGTATATATCGACTGGTGTAAACTAAAGCATGGCCCTCATACTACAGAAAGGAGGAACAGCATGGAAACTTCTGAGAAAAAAAAAGCCAATGTCAAAAGCCAGGAAAAAGAGAAGGCTCTCCAAGCATCTAGACTGCTGTAAAACTTCACCCTCAGGAAGAGAAATCAATCTATTTTCAAAGCAGAGAAACCCAGGAGATTTTTCTAATTATAACACTTACAAGTAACATCTGCAGAAACAGATATTATCAGACTAATGGTGCTGGAATGAGACTAAATAACAGTGGGGAGAATTTAAACATTGTGTCCCGTCAGTGTGACGTGAACAGTATCGTTTGAGTTGTGATTTCCCAATCTTTGTTTCTTCATCGCTCGGAAACCATTTTCTTCTGGATGATTATGAGACAAATAGCATCTGATGACAGAACGCTTTATAGAAGAGCCGGATGAGAAGCCTAATTTCACATGGACTGAGGCTACAAAGCGGCCACATCCAGATTCTGGGTGTCTCTGTGTGCCCCGTCCTGATAACAGCAACAGGAGGACCTCTTGCAAAAGCTGTTTTGTTGTGTTTGTTGTTTGGGGTTTGATTCTTACCGGTTACCCTCAGTTATTGGCCTCTCTCTGGGAGGGCAGGCAAGCACTAAAATATCTTTGGCACATAAAAGAGAATTAAAATAGAATGACATTTAGATGCACATTAGTGAATCATCGCCATCCCCGTCAGGATTCTGCTACCTTGTACTTGGCAATGTTGGATTTCAAGAGGTTGACCTCTTCATGAAGTTGTTTTAATCTCTCTTGAAGGTACCTGGAAAAAGAAATGGATACAATTCGAAAGTGTTTGGGAGCAAAATGAAAAAAAAAAAACAAAAAACATACACTCAAATTGGAAAAGAGAAAAAAAGAAGACCTCATGCCGGAGGAGTCATTTTTGACATGTGATGCTTCTCACCACTGAAGGGAGGCTGAGAAAAGTGCATCTTTGTGACCTCTGCTGAAATGGGTGCGATCAAGGTCAAATATGCCCAGATCACAGAAACCCCACTTCAGAAGAGCCCTGCACAGAGATCCCCTCAGGGACATCAACACAGTGTTCACGTAGTTCTCATTAAGACGATTCTACTGGGAAGGAAGGTGGGAAGAGGCGACACCAGACATAACATTAAGTTAGACACATACGCACACTGAAATTTGCCTCGGGGAAAAAAGAAACAGCTAAGGGAATTTCTCAATTTATTTTCTTATTCTTTTCTCTCTCCTTGACAGCAATAACAAGCAGCTTTCACTGGTTCCCTACCCTTCTTGCTTAACTAGGGAGAGAGAAAGAGGTATGCATATAGGCATGTAGGTGTGTGGTGCTTCTTTTCTGACTTTTACAACGAATATGTGACATTGATATTGTTTCAGGGGGTTGTGACTTTCCCTTCATCGTAAGGCAATTCTTCTCAAAGGTAAATAGGGCTGCAAATAACTGCCAGCCTGCAGGTCCATGGAGAGAGAGCCAGCACCACGACCACGCACAGGCTGGGCCAGCCACTCGCCTGTTCTCCATACACAAGGCATCCACATCGATGATGCGGTTCTCATGCCCGCCCAGAATGTGGTTTAGCTCCTGGTTGAGCCTCTCCACTTTGTCCTGGTAGGAAGACCGCTCTTCTTTCACATCCTGAAGCTCGTCCACCGAGGCCTGCAGGTCGTGCTCCAGAGACTCGATCTGAAACCAAGGGAAGCGCCCTCACTCGAGATGTTCTAAAGATGCCGGCTTCACGGCCAGAGACGGAGCCTTCCGCTAGGTTGACCGATTTTCAGAGAGCTAATTAATACCACCCGCATGCTATACAACCGAAGCACCACACACTGGAATATGATAAAAGCTAAGGGGACGGGGACGACTTCCTGCCAGACACTGTATCTGAGATGGGATGGGTGCAGCAGCCTGGAAAGACAGAACCGATCCCTTATCAATGGCAGTATGCCCCAAAGCCAGAGGCTGGAGAAGGGCAAATCCAGACACTGGGAACAGCAACCAGTGTCTTACAAATACATGCTTTTTCAAACCACTTTAGACCCAGAAATCTTGTTCTGCTCTTCAAAACCAATTAGCAAGAGAAGGAAAGCAAAGTCTAGGTTATCTTAGCTGTTCCCTAAGTAGGGCTCTCAACCCGCTGAGATATTGCCTAAAATGCATCACTCAGCATTTCAGCGGATACTTGCAAATTAAGGCCAGTTTGTCACGTTTTGTTCTCTCCTTGTCTATCCTGGGTGTGTGTGTGGGGGGGGGGTGTCCTGCTGTGTTCAGAACGATGGAAGCCACAGACACAGGAGGCCGTTTAGGGACGCAGGAAGGAAGAAAAGTGCTCCGCCTGTATCTCTCCTCCTCCGACTCGCATCGCAGGCGCCCCACACTCTGAACAACAGGGACACAGTCTACTCTCCTCGGCGTTGCGTCCCGCTGTGCAAACCCCTCCGCCACTCTTAACAGCTGCTAAGTAACCTGCTCCTTTGCTCTCTCCAGCTGCTGAACCAAGTCCTCACGCTCGTGGGCTGCAAAGTGCCGTACGCCGATTTCTTCATCTCCGAGCCTCTGTTTGGCAATTGTCATCCTCAAGAGCTGCATTGTCATTGGGGGGGCGGGGGGAGGGTAGGGAGAAGGAGAGAGAGGGAGGGAGAAAGCGGGGAGGGAGAGAGAAAGAGATTCAAAATAAATAGATCCAAACAAAAACCCAAGCATACTAGGCAGAAACAACTTTCGGAAGATTTTTCAAGAAATGCTGGGGAAAAGCATGAGACAAAGACACGTCTTGCCAATATGATGAATTTTAAAGAATATCTTATATTTTGTACAAGCCAGCACATACACATGTATGTATGCATACAGGGTATGAGGCCGATAGGAACACAGGCCTGGGCATTTGAAGGTGGATGACCTATATAGCACAGCCATGGTGAGGAAACAAATTCTGGGTTTCTTTTACACTTAGCAAATACTAAAAAATGATAACACATGCTGATATGGGCATGCTTCCACACTCTTAACAATGAGGCTATATTATCAAGAGCCTTAAAAATGTCCCTACTCAATGATCCAGTAACTTGACTTCCGACAATCCAAGCTAAAAATAACCCCAGACAGGGACTAGCTTTATGGGAAAAGAAAAAGTAGATTGCACTGTTATTTGTAGAAAGAGTAAAAAAAACTAGAAACAATGTCTAACAACAGCGGAATTGTTAGCAAACTAGAATGCAATCAATCAATGGTCTGGTTTGTAGCCATTTGAAATGAGCGTGATGTGAGTAGTGTAATGCCACAGACACGTTTAAGATACCATGTGAAGCGGGGAAAAAAAGCAGAATACTAACTTTTATATGCAGTATGACTAAAATTACACTGAGAACCCCTGCACGAAAGAAAAAAAAATTACCAAATACATCAAAATATTAAACGGTGTGTGTTTAGGTGATGGTGAGACTGCATGTGCTATCCGTTCTGTTCCTTGTTTTTTAACTTTTAAAATAAGTATGCATGATTTTTATAACATGTTTATTTATATGTTTTTAAATTCCCAGGGATAAAATTCCAGTCTCCAGAAATGTAATTTTCCAAAAGATCCCCACAGAATCCACAGCTTCCCCAGACTCCAGGGTCAAGTTCCATGTGCAGCTCCAAACCTTCTAGGTGGGGTCATGATGAGAACTTTGTGAGACCCCAGGAAGATCCAATAGTCCCAAAGCACCCCCGACAGGCCCATCAGTGCCAAGCAGGTTGTCATCGGAGTAACATTTTAAAGTTACGGCACTGCTTCTGGAAACTTCTTCTAAAGAAGTTATTATAACTCTGATTCTCTCACCTCCCTGTAGGGTGTGTGTGAATGGGCTTCACATATGGATGAGATCCCGGGGACAGTTTTTTGCTGTCACATAGATCCAAATCAGCCAGCAGTGCCTGCTTGTGGCATGCACTTCCGTGTTCCTGTGTGAATCTTAAGGGATTCACTTTCACTAGAAAAAATGGTTTTATCTTCAAGTCTCTAAAGGATTTAGAGTCAAGTGAGAAATAGAAAGTTAAAAGCCAAGGTAGAATATTCACTAGATTGAAATAGTAAATAACAGCAATAAACTTTGAAAGAGACGATGATTAAAGAAAAGAGCATTTTTCCAATGATATCAATTTTGGGTCCTTATTTGAAAAATACTCCATTGGACTGGACAAATGCTTACTGTGCACCTACCATTTGCTAAAGGAGAACTGGGTTTGGGCAGACAATGTTCCAGGCAGCAGTAGGTTTATACAAAGACCTGGCAGAGGATGGATACAGATGACTGTGCTTCATGGAATCTGATTATGGTTGAGCCAAATTACTCAAAGATTCTGTATTTGTGAATTGGCATCAATTTACTTGTAACCTCAAAATCAACACTCACAGCGTTTC
The DNA here is from genome assembly GCF_000151845.1 of Pteropus vampyrus. NCBI lineage: Eukaryota > Metazoa > Chordata > Mammalia > Chiroptera > Pteropodidae > Pteropus > Pteropus vampyrus. The sequence goes on from NW_011888786.1 coordinate 8,104,976, forward strand.
GAATCATGCGTGGACATGAGTGGACAAGTGCAGAGTGGTAAAAAATGTGAATCGTCCATCAGCCAGGTTCCCAATTGAGACTGAGCAAGACGATGCTCTGCCTCTGTTTCTGCTCTCTACTATACACACCTTTTCGTGGTCTATTTAGTGCCATGTATTTTTTTTTGCATTTTTGTGCTTTTTATTGGTTTTTGCTGTTTAAAATGGCTCCCATGCAAAAAAAAAAAAAAAGTATAATAAAATGGCAATAACAATGTACCTATCAATAATCACTCTAAATGTAAATGGATTAAACGTTCCAATCGAAAGACATAGAGTAGCTGGATGGATAAGAAAACAAGACCCATACATAGGCTGTCTATAAGAAACCCACTTCAGATCTTTTGAGACACACACAGACTAAAAGTAAAGGGATGAAAAAAGATATTTCATGCAAATGGAAATGAATAAAAGCTGGGATCGCAATACTTATGTCAGACAAAAGAGACTCAAAACAAAGACTATGATAAGAGACAAAGAAGGCCATTACATAATGATAAAGGGATCAATCCAACAAGAGGACATACATTTATGCACCCAACATAACATTTATGCACCCAACATAACAGTACCTACATACATAAAGCAAATATTGACTGATATAAAAAGAGAGATCTACAGTAATATAGTCATATTAGGGGACTTTAACACCCCACTGACACCAATGTACAGATCTTCCAGACAGAAAATCAATAAAGAAATAGTGGTCTTAACTGACACAGTAGATCAGATGGATTTAATTGATATTTTTACAGCATTTTACCCCATAGCAGCAGAATATACATTCTTTTCAAGTGCACGTGGAACATTTTTGAGGACCACATGTTAGGCCACAAAACAAGTCTCAATAAATTTAAGAAGACTGAAATTGTATCAAGCATCTTCTCTGACCACAATGGTATGAAACGAGGAATCAATTCAAAAAAACAAAAAACAAAACAACTGAGAAATACATAGACACATGGAGGCTAAATAACATAGTACTAAACAATGAATAGGTTAACAATGAGATCAAGGAAGAAATTAAAAGATACCTGGAAACAAAAATGAAAACACAATGATTCAAAATCTATGGGACATAGTAAAAGCAGTCCTAAGAGGGAAATTCATAGCAATGCAGGCCTACCTCAAGAAACAAAAAGAAGCTCAAATAAACAATATAACCTTATAACTAAAGGAACTAGGAAGAAAAAAAAAAAACAGCAAACAAAGCCCAAAGTGAGTAGAAGGAAGAAAATAATAAATATCAGAGTGGAAATAAGATAGAGTCTTAAAAAAAAAAAACGGTACTAAAGATCAATAAAACCAAGAGCTGGTTCTTTGAAAAGATAAACATAATTGATAAACCTTTAACCAGATGCATTAAGAAAAAAAGAGAGAAGACCCAAATAAATAAAATCAGAAATGAAAGAGGAGTGACAATAGACTCCACAGGAATACAAAGGATTATAAGGAAATACTACAAGCAATTATAGGCCAACAAATCAAACAATGTGGAAAAAATAAATACATTCCTAGAAACATACAATATCCCAAGACTGAGTCAAGAAAAAACAGAAAATCTGAACTGATGACTACTATTAATGAAATCAAATCACTAGTCAAAAAACCCCCAAAAACCAAAAGTCCTGGACCAGATGGCTTCATGGGTGAATTTTATCAAATATTCAAAAAAGAATTAACACCTATTCTTCTCAAACTAGTCCAAAAAATTCAAGAGGAGGGAAGGCTTCCAAGCCTATTTTACAACGCCACCATTACCTTGATTCCAAAATCAGATAAAGATGTTACAAAAAAAAGAGAGAAAATTATAGGCTAATATCCCTGATAAACATAGATGCAAAAATCCTCAAAATGTTAGCAAAATGAATTCAGCAATACATTAAAAAGATCGTACGCCATCATCAAGTGGGATTTATTCCTGGGATGCAAGTTTGGTTCAATATCCACAAATTAGTTAATAGGACACACATTAACAAACTGATAGATAAAAATCATATAATCATATCAATAGATGCAGAAAAAATGTTTGACAAAATCCAGCATCCATTATGAATAGCGAGAACACGCCTCAACATAATAAAGTCCATATATAACAAACCTACAGTTAACAACATAACTCAACAGAGTAAAGCTAAAAGCATTTTCCTTAAGATCAAGAACAAGACAAGGATGTTCACTTTCCCCACTTTTATTCAACATAGCATTGGAAGTCCTACCACAGCAAACAGACAAGAAAGAGAAATAAAAGGCATTCGAACTGGAAAGGAAGAAGTAAAACTGTCATTATTTCCCGATGACATGATACCTTATAGAGAACCCTAAAGATTCCATCAAAAACTGTCAGAACTGATAAGTGAATTCAGGAAAGTAGCAGGATATGAAATTAATATTCAGAAATCAGTTGCATTTTTATACACCAATGATGAACTATCAGAAAGAGAAATTAAAAAAACAATTCCATTTACAATTGCACCAAAAATAATAAAATACCTAGGAATAAATTTACCCTTGAAGGTAAAAGACCTATACTTTGAATATTATAAATCATTGAAAAAAGAAATTAAAGAAGATACAAATAAATGGAAGCATATAATAGGACTCATGGATAGTAAGAATTAACATTGTTAAAATGCCCGTACTACCAAAAGCAATCTATAGATTCAAGGCAATCCCTATCAAAATACCAATGACATTTTTCACAATACTAGAATAATTAAAAAATATATAGGGAACCATAAAAGACCCCGAATAGCCACAGCAATCTTGAGAAAGAACAAATTAGGAGGTATCACACTATCTCATATCAAACTATACTACAAGGCTATAGAAATCAAAACAGCATGTTACTGGCATAAAGACAGACACATAGATCAACGGAACACAACAGAGAGCCCAGAAATAAATCCATACCTATATGGTTACCTAATCTATGA
>NW_011888786.1:8108570-8111390 GCF_000151845.1 Pteropus vampyrus
AGGGCTCTTTTCTTGATACATGAAAAGCCAGACTGACAGCCTGAACTTTAAGTAATAAAACACCACTGTGGTTTTCTACTCGCAATACGCTCCACTGAACACTTAATTTAGAATCACACGATTATGTTTGCTTAATGCCAATTAATTATTAAACATGTTTATTGAGGTCTGACAGCCAAATAAGAGAGTCATCTTTTATATACTGGATGCCTGTTAAGCTTCAATAAATATGTTAACAATCGTTTGGTGTTTAATGTGCATACAATCTCGGCTATTAAATCTTAGGGCTAGACTGGTTGGAACACTTATTTTTAAAAGTGAGGCCCAAGTTGGTAATACTGGATCATTAGTTGGGTCTGACGCTCGGGTGAAATCGGCTGCAGGAAGGCCACTGCAACGGGAATAGAATCCCCTAGGGAGGCTTCTCCAGTCTTCCTAGCTCACAACTCACAGGCTCTGGAGGCCCCTGCCTAAGGAGTTCATGTACTGGCTCCACCTTCTGTGAGCTGTGCAATCTCATGCCTGTGCCTGTTTCTGAGCCTTAGTAAAAGTACTACAGTAGTAGTACAGCTTTTTACTGTCAACGGTTGCTGTAAGCATGAAGGAAGAGAGAGTTGAGTAGCATTACATGCGTTATTTAACTTAGGGGAATTCAAATACATGTGTTTGCCTAAAAGATGAGGGGGACGAAAAAGAGGACAGAGAAAGAAATAGAGAAGAGAGGATGAGAGCGAAATAAAGATTTTAAAAACTGGGTGACCCTCCCTACCCCTGCTGTCAATGTCCCAGACGCAGAGGTGGAAAAATACCTGATAATTTATTTAGGCAAAATCATACTGTTCATATTTATACATAATACCATTGTTTGGGAGCATACCTGACCATGTACCCTAAACTTTATGGACAATTTAGGGGACTATAAAGGGGGATTTTGAATAGGCACAAGTTTTTGCCTCTTACATGCTGACTTCAGAACCTAATCCTACTTGAGGGAAGATGTGGTTTCTCTAAGATGCTTAGCATAGTGCCTGAAGTATAAAAGGTGCTCAATAAGTGTTAGCTGCCATTACGCCTGCTGTGCCGATGATCATCACTGCCATCCTCCATGTGAGTTTCCCCACACAGACCCCCACCACGGGGAAAGTCCCATCTTTCTAAACTGGAGAAAGCAGAGCTCCCAAGCCAACCTTATCTGTAGACTGCAGGCAATGATGTAGATTTCCCATCTTGGAAATGGTTAGGAAGCAACTGCTCAGGGCACTTAATTCTTTCAAACACAGTCATCAGAACTCCACGGCTAGCCTCCCTATGCCAACCCTTGAAGTGGATCAGTGCCCTGTGAGGCGTGCACACTGCCATCAGTAGATGCATTCATTTGGTGATTTAGATAGAAATAAACGTTTATGAATGAATTATGGGCGTGAGTCGTCAGTTTATGGATGAGGCGCAGCTGCAGCTGGGATGTGGCTAAGGAACATGCCTGTGAAAGGATAGGGCCAAATGGCTCTTGGGCTCCCATCCCCCACCCTGCCCACTGAGTCCAATTCCTCTGCCAATGCCCTACGCACACTCTGGTCCTCCTCAAGATCCCCAGGTCAGGATGACTCGTTCCTTTCCTGATCTCTTCTCAGCCTTCATCCTTCACAGCCTTAAACATTCTCTCCCTCATCTTGTCTTCATTTGCCTGAATTCATTTTCCTCAGTAGGTAATGAGAGGCAGCCAGGGGCAGAAGCAGTCAATATTCTCCAGGTGTTATCTGTGTTCAGATCCTGCTTCTGCTAATCCTAGTCATGTTTCCCGGGCAGTCATCTAACCTCACTGACCCCCAGGTGGCATGATTTTTTTGAAAATGGGATTTTAGTTCATTCAGGCTGCCGAATACCACAGGCTGGGTAGCTTTACAGACAGCAGAAATTTATTTCGAATAATTCTGGAGGCTGAGGAAACCAAGATCAAGGTGCCAACAGATTCGGAGTCTGGTGAGACCCTGCTTCCTGGTTCATGGATGCCGTCTTCTCATGTGGCAGAAGGGGCAAAAGAGCCTACTGGGGTCTCTTTCATGAGGGCGCTAATCCCATTTGTTGAGAGCTCTGCCATCACAATCTAATCACCTACCAAAGTCCCCACCTCCAATGCCATCACACTGGAGATTTGGTTTTAACATGTGAATCTTATGCGGACATGTTCAGTCTATAGTAAAGCTGTGTTATAGACAGGACAGCTATGTACGGCTGCCCAGTCTGTGCACTGCAAAATTCAACTCCAGGATCTCCATCCTCACAATGTGAAGATATGATGCAATGATCACTGTTGCTGTAACTCTCTGCATCTAACTTTTGATGTAGAGCTTTAAAAGTGCAATCCCTAGTCACAGTTGGTATGGTTACAGTTCTAACACAGTGACTCTCCGTTTGCCAGGGTAACTGGGAGGATCGGATGAAAGAATTATTAACAGGAAGTAGATGTTAGCCCCTCCTCAGCCCCAATCCTTGTGTACTGATGCAAATAACACTTAAGAAGAGATCAGAACCCAAAGGCATTTATTGAACATTCGTCTGGCGTGGTGCTGTGCCAGGCAACTTAATAAACGTGGCCCTATCTTTTGTTTTACCTGTTGGTTTTCTCCACATTGTCCCCAACTGTCCCTGACCTTTAAAATACCTTCGATAAAACTGAACATGAGAATTTAGCAAGTCTCCAAGTGGGAAACTCTATTGTGTACACTAGAGTCCAAATTCCTAGACCTGTATGACAATGCAGTTCTGGCTTTAAACAAAAGAATTCGTCACACATGCATGAAAAGAAAAACAAAAGGAGCA
>NW_011888786.1:8111440-8119245 GCF_000151845.1 Pteropus vampyrus
GCATTCATTTGGTGATTTAGATAGAAATAAACGTTTATGAATGAATTATGGGCGTGAGTCGTCAGTTTATGGATGAGGCGCAGCTGCAGCTGGGATGTGGCTAAGGAACATGCCTGTGAAAGGATAGGGCCAAATGGCTCTTGGGCTCCCATCCCCCACCCTGCCCACTGAGTCCAATTCCTCTGCCAATGCCCTACGCACACTCTGGTCCTCCTCAAGATCCCCAGGTCAGGATGACTCGTTCCTTTCCTGATCTCTTCTCAGCCTTCATCCTTCACAGCCTTAAACATTCTCTCCCTCATCTTGTCTTCATTTGCCTGAATTCATTTTCCTCAGTAGGTAATGAGAGGCAGCCAGGGGCAGAAGCAGTCAATATTCTCCAGGTGTTATCTGTGTTCAGATCCTGCTTCTGCTAATCCTAGTCATGTTTCCCGGGCAGTCATCTAACCTCACTGACCCCCAGGTGGCATGATTTTTTTGAAAATGGGATTTTAGTTCATTCAGGCTGCCGAATACCACAGGCTGGGTAGCTTTACAGACAGCAGAAATTTATTTCGAATAATTCTGGAGGCTGAGGAAACCAAGATCAAGGTGCCAACAGATTCGGAGTCTGGTGAGACCCTGCTTCCTGGTTCATGGATGCCGTCTTCTCATGTGGCAGAAGGGGCAAAAGAGCCTACTGGGGTCTCTTTCATGAGGGCGCTAATCCCATTTGTTGAGAGCTCTGCCATCACAATCTAATCACCTACCAAAGTCCCCACCTCCAATGCCATCACACTGGAGATTTGGTTTTAACATGTGAATCTTATGCGGACATGTTCAGTCTATAGTAAAGCTGTGTTATAGACAGGACAGCTATGTACGGCTGCCCAGTCTGTGCACTGCAAAATTCAACTCCAGGATCTCCATCCTCACAATGTGAAGATATGATGCAATGATCACTGTTGCTGTAACTCTCTGCATCTAACTTTTGATGTAGAGCTTTAAAAGTGCAATCCCTAGTCACAGTTGGTATGGTTACAGTTCTAACACAGTGACTCTCCGTTTGCCAGGGTAACTGGGAGGATCGGATGAAAGAATTATTAACAGGAAGTAGATGTTAGCCCCTCCTCAGCCCCAATCCTTGTGTACTGATGCAAATAACACTTAAGAAGAGATCAGAACCCAAAGGCATTTATTGAACATTCGTCTGGCGTGGTGCTGTGCCAGGCAACTTAATAAACGTGGCCCTATCTTTTGTTTTACCTGTTGGTTTTCTCCACATTGTCCCCAACTGTCCCTGACCTTTAAAATACCTTCGATAAAACTGAACATGAGAATTTAGCAAGTCTCCAAGTGGGAAACTCTATTGTGTACACTAGAGTCCAAATTCCTAGACCTGTATGACAATGCAGTTCTGGCTTTAAACAAAAGAATTCGTCACACATGCATGAAAAGAAAAACAAAAGGAGCAATTTTCATTTTCTTCCTCCCAAAGCTCAGGGGATCGCTGTGCACACGTTCATTAGTGCACATCAGTGTTTCCCCGTTAATGTGCTCTCGGTCTCGGCCAAATGATATGCTAGAAGCTTTTCTGACGCATGATCCCTCCAGTGGCTTTTCACTGCATTGGAATAAATGCCAGAGCCCTTAAAAGGCTGATGAGGAAGACGGTGAGCAGCTCCCCGCCAGCCTCCCAACCCCATCTCCAACGATCTCCCTCGTTCTCTGTCCTCTAGCCACATCGGCTTCCCTTCAATGCCTCAGACACGCGTGCCTGCCTCTGGGCCTTTGCACGTCCTCTGCCCTTGGAATAGCCTGCCCACAGGCCTGTTCAGAAACCACTTCGTTTGTCTCCTTCAGATCTCAGGCTAAAAATCGCCTCCTCTGAGAAGTCCTCCCTGAGCACCATCACTGAAGCTGTTCGCCCCTCCCTCCCTTCACCCCACCCCACTGCCTTCATCGAGCTTACAGAAATGACCTTGATCATCTGCTCGTGCCCTCCCCGGGGACCTTGCTGGTCATCCACACCGAAATACCCTGGTACCCGTGGCAGTGTCTGGCTAACCACAGGGAATGCCTGACTGCTTCTTAAATTAGGAAGCCTCTCATTTGGTGTTTCCCACAGTTCCAGGAGGCAGACTCTGTCCTGTCCTCTTTACAGGTGAGAACTCCCTGAGGGGCTAATGTGGGGCTCTGAAGCCTTGTCTCCAAAGCCAGGTGTCCCTGCCCCAGGGCCATGCTCAGTTCAGTAGGCCAGAGTCCCTCGCCCAAGGAGGCAATCTCTTAACACTTAGAACGAACATGCGTGCAGCCTTCCTCCAGCCCAGGCCCTGCCCTACGTGCTTATACATCTCCATGTAAGTCCAGCAAGCACACTGTGAGGTACTGTTACTGCCCTCATTTTTAGGTAAGAAACCGAGACACAGGGATGTAAAGTAACTTGCCCACATCACAAAGTATAAATGGCAACCAGGTGTGGACTCCTAGCTGTCTCGGGTTCTAGAGTTTATGCTACGCTGCCTCTCTCCACAGCAACCACAACAGTATTGCACAATGTCCTCACCATAGAGTGTGTTCTGTGTTGAGTGCTTTGGATAAGTTTTCATATCTAATCCTCAAAAAGGCACACTGGCCCCCTGCTGGGTCTCTATCACCCCGAGCTTGCTCTGCCTACAGGGTCCCCTCACCTTATCCCTCGGCTATCTGACCACTTCCTGCCACGCGTCCTTCAGATCACTATGCAAAGGGATGTGACTAGATAATCCTTCCCTGACCACACAGTATAAACTGTGCTCCCTGTTCTGCCCAGGCTGCACTCTACAGCACCCTAAGTAATTTTTTTACTTAGCGCTTAGCACCTGCTGACATATTATATGGTACAATAATCCCCACTTATCCATAGGGGGTATGTTTCAAGACCCCTAGTGGATGCCTGAAACCTTGGACCGAACCCTATATATACCACGTTTTTTCCTATACATACATATCCCTTTTCACTTTCACGAAACACTTTACGGCTTCTCTTAGTTGGGCATATCCAAATTGCCAGCATCACTACTCTTGCACTTTGGGGCCAATATTAAATAAGATAAGGGTGACTTGAACATAAGCGCTGGGATACTGCGACAGTAGATCTGATCATCGGGATGGCTACTAAGAGACTGATGGGTGGGGAGCATCTACAGCATGGATACAAGGGACAAAGGAATGATTCACGTCCTGGGCGGAGGGGAGTGGGCTGGCACAAGATTTCATCACGCTACAGAACAGCACGCCATTTAAAAACTGATACATTGTTTATATCTGGAATTCTCCATTTAATATTTTTGGAATGTGGGATGACCACAGGTAACAGACTGTGGAAAGCAAAACCGTGGATAAGGGAGGGCTGCTGTACTTCATCAAACAGAATGCCCACCAGCTTTAAGACTCACCATTACGCAACTCTAAAAAGAATAATAAGTGCCAGTCATAATGACATGATACCATGGAGAGGTGTTCAAATGTGAAAACCTGTACATCTCAGAATCTGTGAAATATGTTTGTTTGTTTACTGTCCACCTTTCTCCACTAGAATAGAAGCCCCGTGAAAGCAGGGACTCACTGATTACTGTCCTATCCCCATACCACGTAGCTGGGTTTTCAATAAAGATGCGTTGAAATGAAATGAACAGCCTCCATGAGGCAAGTACTGCTATTATCTCCACTGTGCAGATGTGAACAACTGAGGCACAGAGAGGTCAAGCAACTGACACAAGATTACACAGCCAGGAAGCCCCTGAATTACCTTCAGACCATTCAGCACACATTACTCTCAGAGCCACGATCTTTATAGCGTCTCACCAAGCAGTTTTAAAGCTGCTTCAATTTCTTTTTATTTAGTATAATCTGGGTATGGTGTACTATAAAATAAGTACACCATACTTATCTCTTCCCAAGAGACAGCTTTCAGAACCAGTTCTCTAAGAAGTGTTATGACACGTGGTCTATGGGATTAAAGTCCAAAACTGTGCTGCTGGGTTGCACGGGCCATCCAGGCTACAAGCTCATATAAACCAGGACAGGCTCAAATGTGGTCCCCGAGATGAAATGTGTCTAATTCTTTTGCCAATAAAACATTAGGGAATGCTGGACTAGTCTGGCTGCTCACTGAACTAGCTGAGCATTACCTATAGTTCGCCATTAAGATCCAGTTAGAGGAAGATACGGTGGGGCTGGAGAGAGTGAAGGTCCCTTACTGCTCATTTCAGTTCTTCATAATTAATTTCTATAATGCCCCAAGGTGAGAGCTTTTCATTAGAGTGCCCTCGTCATTGGGTTTCTTATGGGATGGGATATCTCCGTGCTTCTTTGAAGCATAAAGAAGAATCATTTACAAAGAGCTCTCTGATCCCTCACCCTGGACCATTACAAACATCCACAGCTGAGCACTTTTTTTTTAAATAAAGTATACTTTAATTAGTCACCTGCATGCTCACTGTTCCATCTTTATTGGCTCATGGCTTTGACTTAATTGGTTTGCTCGTTAAATCCATCCAAAAGTCCCTCATCAATAGAGGTATGGTCACAGAAGGGCTCTATCGTTTTATGGTGCCAAGACCAGATAAAACAGAGGTACTGAAAGACCATCAGCTGGCGTAACACAAAGCGCATTATTAAGGGCAAAACCCTGTGTTAATGCAATATCACAAACAGCTACGTTTAAATTGGCCAGCAGAGGCCTAGGAAATTCGAATGCATGACACGGGTAGGAGCAGCTGGCCGCCTGAACCTCCTTGCTTTTGAATACCTCGCACTGCATTATTGTGCTGCACTAAAGTTCCATAATTTGTATAATGAAGAAAAACAAAAGCAAATGGACAAGAAAATCACTGGCTGTCTCAAGAGGAACATAAGTTGTAGCTCCTGGCCTATCTATTAGGTGCTTATTCCACAAAGTGCACACAAAATGCACGAAGGTTCCAGGAACTCTGCACCAAAGCAGTGAAGCTTGGTCCTGGCAAAGTCTGGAGAGGTGATAAGGAGGGCTGAGTTTATGGGATCCATCTGCCAGATGCCAGGCTTCTCACCCCAATCGCTGTCTTTGTTGGGAGGCACATACTCAGTTAACTGGAAACAGTCAATCAACAGGAAGGAAAACTTGAAAGATCCCCAGTGGAATTCATAGACTAGAGAGCTCTAATCCAATGTGTGCCCGTGTCATGCTAAAGACGCCAGGAACATTTACCCTTGGTGGAGCGCTGACTGGGTGACACGCACTATGCTGCACCCTTTACAAACACAATATTGCACACGCACACACAGTCATTAAATCTCATTGTCTTGCTCTTTTTTTTTTTTTTTTACCCAGGACTAATAATGTCTGATGATCTTACTTATCTGTTTTATTTTCTTACTGTCTGTCTTCCCAACTAGAATATAAGCTCTGTGAGAACAGATGCCTTGTCTTGTTTATTCCTTGATGTAGCCTCAGCTCTTAATGAACATATAGTAACTCTCAATCATGTGTTGATGAATAAATGATGAAACCCAACAACAATTTTATCAAGGTGTTATTATTTCCCTTTTCCAGATGAGGAAACTTGAAGCCTGAATAGAAAACTTGCCTGAGGCCACATAGTCAGGAACCAGCAGAGCTAGAATGTAAACCTGGGTTTAAAAATTTCCAAACATGGACTAATTAGACCATATGGTAAGTCCTCACTGCATGTCATCAATAGATTCTTGGAAACTGTGATTTTAAGAGAAACAACTACGACGAAACCAATTTTACAATAGGCTAATTGATATAAACAAAAGTTAAGTTCCTACGGCCTATTTCTGATCACAAAAACATCACCGAACTTCTAAATGAAGACCCTAATGCTTACAATATTAAGTATTTAAATAAACGTGAGCTATACACACACTTGAGAAAAATTCATAAAAACGAGATAATTATTTTCCAACCTGCTTATTCCAGCTCAGGGTCGCAGTGGCCGGACTCTAGCCCAGCGGCTCAGGGCGCCAGGCCAGACCCTCCCTGGACAGGGCCCCCTTCCATCTCAGGGACTACTCACACCGTCACTCAGACCGGGACAATGTGGACATGCCAACTCCCCTCACATGCACATCTTTGGGAAGTGGGAGGAAACCAGAAGACCTGGAGGAAACCCACGTGGACATGGGGAGACTGTAAAGTTTCCACATAGACAGTGTCCCCGACTGGGAATTAATTATTTTTTTCTCCTCAACGTTATGAAATTACGTTGAACGAAACAACATTATTCGAGGACCCGCAGCACGCTACGCCACGCGGCAGTGGCGGGCTGGAGCTGGCTCCTCCGGGAATGCCAATCTCTCCAGCCCCAAGTTCCGTGACTTCACTTCAGCAGCCTGGTGTTTGTCGTGGCATCAGTATCTATGCAATGGAAATTAGCAAAGCATTACCAGCCAGGCTTCCTCTTCTGAAGACCTAGCTGGTCCACCAGCTGACCTCTGGAGATTTGGGATTCACATGTGCTCTGCTGGTTTTGTTAATCGCCTCTTCATAATCCTTAAATTCGCAGAGACCTCCTTCTTCCTCCTGGTCCCCTTTCCCTGAATCCAATATTTTCTAAATGCCCAGCAGAGGAAGCAGGCAGATGCTGGGGCAGGAAGGGGAGCTGCATTCTGCAGCATTGTCTGGGTGTTTCCCCATAATTAACTGGTCCTTACTCCTTATGCACTGACACCCTGAGGGCCCTGGGCCACTCCACATCCACAGAAGGCTTTTTCAGGGTGATTTGTGGAGCTGTGTTTCCTCCTATCCCCACAGGCCTCTCTTTCCTCGTTAACCTTTCAGAACTGTAATTATGAAGGCAGGGGAGGGTATCTAGTAGGTTTCTCCTTTTACACCTCTCCTATGGTTTGCATTGGGGGTTTGTGTCCATCTGCAAGCCCCGAGAAATCCTTGGACACTGTTCAGAGACATGGCAGGTGGTGTTTGATTACAGGACCTCCAGGCTGTCACAGAAACCACCCCCCTAACCCATGTGAGTGCTAAGCTGTTTGTAAGCTAGGGTGGCTACAAATCTTTCAAGAGGCTGTTTGAAAATGCTTTATGGCACGTAGGGTTACAAGGCTCTAGCTGAACAAATGGAAAAATTAGTCTACCTTAAAATATCCAAGGCAAGTAATTTCCTATCACCTTGTTTCTTAAATGTACTTAACATCTAGAAGCTGGGCTTCCCAAATATGGATAAGGGTCATCAGTTAAAATGGCAACTCAGAGATAAAAATCTTCCACTTTAACGGATGCTCATAAAATGATGCCATCAGCCACTCTTTTTGGAAAGGAGGATAGTTAGGAGCCCAACAACAGCAATTATTAAGCATCCTTGAATTTAACGGGCTTTAGCCAGCCAGTGAGCAGGACCTTACCCCACGTGCGCCGAGGCTCTGCCTTGGACCCTCAGTTTTCTTCTCGGGGGCTCCCTAAAGTCCCACACTTTGGGTTTGGTTTGGTTTTGGCTTTTTCCCTGATGAAACTGTTTGCTTTTCTAGCTCCTTTCTCCAGAGTTCTAAACTATTCCTCATCCCGCAAAGAAGAGCATCACTGATAACAACCAGAGTGGCGGACAGGCCACTTATTTTCTTGCATATTTGTTTTCCTTTTTTGAATCCTTTCGCTTTTCTTTTCATTCGTTGTATTCATTCGCTCATTCATTTATTCCATTCCGTTTCCTCAATAAACATTTATCAAATAATGTCTACATATTGGGAACTAAGAATGCCAACTCCTAGGGGTACAGCAGTATGCCCGTCGGGAAGCGGGCCTGCAGAGAGCTGGCCTTTGGGGGGAG
>NW_011888786.1:8120269-8131953 GCF_000151845.1 Pteropus vampyrus
CCCCCCCTTCTCTCCTTGACATATCAGCTGCAATTCCTAAAATATCTCATGCCTAAACAGTGACACAATTAAAAGTGACCAAAGATCAGGCAGAGGTATATTTAGGAAAGTTGGAGGTGGGGATAGCTCAGCAAGAAAAAAAAGGAAAGAAGAAAAGAAAAAAATCAGTCAAGAAAAACCATGAATCCAAAAATCACATTTCAAAATGTTACAGTATTCTGTGGGTTTATAATGTTTCCGAAATTCTTGTCCTATTTTTATGGATTTAATAGAAACGACTGCACATACTTCATTGTATCCTCCAGAAAACCTTGCCCTGCTGTTATCGCATGAGGATGTGACTGAGGAGGTCTGGCCTTTAATTATTGACCAAACACCTAGGTTACAGAGCTCAAATCCTTTCAGTGATGCCTAAAACCACACCAGAGGCCTGATTAGCTTGTCCTGTGTTAATTAGAACCTTTCTTAAGCATTCTCTCCCACCGCCTATTTCATGACCGGAAATAGCAGAGCCTAGTTTTTCAAATATATGTTAAATCCAAGATGTTTAAAAAAAATTGTAAAGGCAGATTAAGCGGAAAAGAGGCTGCATAAGGAAGACTTCCCACAGACAGAGCCGCCGAAGCCGGCAGTACACAGTCCTCTGCCATCTCCTGTGATGGAAGAGTTCATGAGACCATACGCTTCCGTGCGTTTTTTTTTCAAGAGAGAATATCTTTCAAAACGGTGCTGTCCAATAACTGACGACTCCCAGAAACTGTGAACGTCATGACAATTTGTCAAGGAATTTGGTCATGTTTAAAAGACATTTCCCAAGAAAGCAGCTCTTTCTCTACGTGGAGTTTTCTTCAGTTAAATTCCAATGGCCATCTCTAATGAGAACGCCGCCTCTGACAAGGAGTTGAAAATGAATCTATCTTGGCAAAATGGGAAATTATTTGTGGAGACAGAATTAAACTTCGGTAGTTTTTCCTTCCTCTTCTCAATTGTACTTTTGCTCATAGCTTCAGCTGGGAGAGAGAGTGCATGCATTTAGTTTGGAGTTTATGAGTTCATATTTTATAATTAACGTTGCCAACAGGGGAGTTTGATTAATACCAAGCAGTGGATTTTGAGCAATGTTCCATACAAATTGCCAAATTTAGCAATAAAATAAATTGGTTATGTGAACATAATTAGTAAGATGACTACTTAAAATTCAAAACCGAATGTGAATAATTCCAAATCATCTGAGCCACAGATCTATTATTTGTATAGAAGAGGGAAAGTATAGCATTTGGGTTTTATTTCATCCTCAACCACAGTATTATTCACCACCAAGCTGAACATAATGAAACTTCTACAATGGGTTGTGACAATATTTTAGAGCACCCCAGAAACACACGCATACACGTGCGCACGTACACACAAAAGGAATAGCCATAAAGATAAGAGATGCTCAACTGTGAATTTTCATTGCAAATGTAAAAATCTATAACAAATTTTTCAGCAACTGCTGCGTTACGTTTTTCTGATGTGCTCTACATAAACCTCCAGCACCCAATTACTCAATAGAGCTTTTTCCCTTTAAATATTCACGGTACCTTATTGTCACCCTGGACTTCTCCAAGCCTTTGCTGAAGTTCTTTAATTTCTTCTCCCAGATGTTTATTTCGGTCCTGAGATTCTCTCAATAGCTGTGCAAGATTAGCCTGGAAATATCAACACATTATGAAATACAATCAGAAACGGAGGAGTGGATAAATGTGGGGCTTTATTAGGTTTATAGGGGCCGGTGTCCAAGCCCAGCTGAACCACACAAAGCCCATTAGAGTAAACACATATATGAATGCAGCGAGTGTGCTGATCACGCCACTACAACTGCATAGAGGGAAATGAATTTGGCCATGAACCTCAATTTGGGGATGTTGTTTGCAGAATGGCTCACGACCAGTAATGGAGGAGTTGGTCATATTCTACTTAAAAAAATTTTTTTAAAGAGCTCCTTACTAAAAATTCTAAAATTTGGATTAACAATATAGGAAAAGTTTCATCTCCTTGTTTAGATAGTGTTTTTTCCTTCATGAACTTTTCTTTGCTACCTCAAAGCTCAGCATTTCATCACAAATGGAAGACTCTGGAGAAGAGATGAGTGATGTGCCAGAATTCCAGATACCAGGATCCAGAAGCAACTCAGCGGTCTCCTGGGCTGGTTTCCCCACCTCCCGAGTCCTCTACTCTAGTTTCCATAGTACCGAACAGCCAGGATGATCAGCTGCCAGTCCCATCTTCGTGACTTTATTCCTTCCTTAAGATTTGCCTCCTGCTCAGACCCAAACGCCTCTGTCCTGTGTGGTCAGTTGTCCATTAATCAGCCTCCCCTCTCAATCCCACTTCATCTCATACCATCACTGTCCTTTCCCCGAGCATGTGGGCACCTTTTACCACGCTCCCCCACTTTTTCAGGTTCCCTAAATTGCTGACTCTCCCCAACTACGTACGTGCTTCCATCTACTCAAGCCTATACCTTGCCATTCCACTGAGGCTTGCATGGCTTTTTGTTCTTTGGTGCCATTTGTATTTTGCTAGCTGTAATGTGCTCTAATTCACACCTTGCTAATTGTGTTCTTATCTAACTTTAGCAAGAAGACTGCAAGCTGTGGAAGGGCAGAGGTTCTAGTCTCTGCTTCCTCAGTACCTATATACGTTGTTGCCCTGGGAGGTGCCGGTGTTGCAGGACGTGTTTTAAAGACTCGTGATGAATAAATGAATGAAGGGAGAAGGTAAAGAAGCAAAACAAGCAATCGGAATATGACTCCTGGAAAGAAACCATTCAGAAATCGACATGCAGGGATT
The DNA here is from genome assembly GCF_000151845.1 of Pteropus vampyrus. NCBI lineage: Eukaryota > Metazoa > Chordata > Mammalia > Chiroptera > Pteropodidae > Pteropus > Pteropus vampyrus. The sequence goes on from NW_011888786.1 coordinate 8,123,105, forward strand.
TTAAAGATGATTTCGAAGATTCCTTCATGTTATGGCTGAAGAAATCCCGATGCAGAGACTTTATGGCACCAGCTAAATCTCCAAAGACTTCACTGCTGACACTTTAGGGGGAATACTCAGTTATGCTAGGTACTGAGAAGAGAATAAGGGTGAGAGAATATAAAGAAAGATTAAACCTGGACTCATTCTTGATTCCTCACTTTACCTCATCCCCCGTAACCCATCTATTGGGGTATCTACCCTGAAGCTACCCCCCAATTTAGCTTTCTCCCAAGCTCTTTGCTGTACCCAGTATATACGAGGCATGACCCCAGCTCAGCATCACTCACCATTCTCTCTCACTGGACTGCTTTCCCACCAGAACACCCCTCGGCTCCCACCCTCACCTTTTTCAGGCCTTTGTTCCAAGTTGATCGTCTCAAGGGGGCCCCGCTGGACCACTGGACCTAATAATGCAAACTTCCCCCGCCCACGTGGACGAATTCCCACGTCCCTTCGCCTGCACTATTTTTTTTTTTCCCATAGCACTTATCTTTTAACATACCATGTAGTTTACTTCGTGGTTTTTTGCTTACTATTTATTTCCTGTCTACTTCTCCCTACTAAAATAGAAGTTCCACGAAGGGCAGGGAGCTTTGTTTTCTCTACTTGATCTACCTTCAAGCACCTAGTAGATACTCCATAAATATTTTTCTTATTGAGACATAATATGCTGAGCTTGGAGGTTATGGTCTCAGCCTAGGGAAGGATATGAAATAATAATAACAATTAACAATGCTAAAACCAGTGCCTGGTGTAGAGTCCTGCGTAATAAAACCCTACTCATCCCTACTGGCTGGACTTAACCAAGCCCTGATTTCTACTCACTTATTTGTGAACATTACTCAACAATGCGATCTGATTTTTCAACTCCATCTTTGCAAAGGTCATATCTTGTAATGGTTGCATTCCAATCTCTCCAGATTTCCATTCTCGGCAGATAAAAATTTGGTGAAGGATGAGAAAAATTAATTCCCACGTTTACAGGTAGGAAACCAAAGAAACGAGAGACTCTGTTACCAGAGGACTATTTCAGGAAATTTCTCTTGATGGAATCAGCCAGACTAAGTTGGATCCCAGTTCTGCCATTTACTGGGCTGGGTGACCTTAGATGAGTTTCTTAATCCCTTGAGTGTCCCCATCTGTAAAATGGAGTAACTTCATGTGGGGATTTGATACCAAACTTGAATAATGAACACAGGACACCCACCACAGTGCTTACACACAGTAGGTGCTCGTTAAAGGCTGGTCACCTCAGCTTGACTGTGTCCTTCCACTTGCCCCAACTCAGCCTCTCAGGGAACGATTGAGTACGTGTGACCAAATGCCTCCTCGAACGCAGTTGTCTCTTTTGTGATCCTGCCCCTTCACTGTTCCTTATTTATCCATTTATTTATACAACAAATATTTATTGAGCACCTATCATGTGCCAGCCACTGTTTTAGACAGCAATAAGCAATACAGACAAAACCCCTTGCCCTTGTAAGCTTACCTTTTTATAGATAACATGGCATTACTTAAATTACATTACAATAAAATAAATAATGACCCAATAGCTGGATGATCCGTACTATTCAGAAAAACAGCAGGAAACAGAAGAGTGTGCCAGGGAAAAGGGCCACAGAAGGCCTCACTGGGAAGGCCGCATTTAAAGCAAGACTTGAAGAGGAAAAGGGGTGAACGTGAGCCTTGTGGATATCCGGGGGAAAGTTCCAGGGAGGGGAAAAGGCAACTGGCTCCCTCCTCTCCCTGTCCCCCATCACGCTGCAAGACTTCCACTCTGGAGAGCAGGAGGAGGCTGGCCCCAGATGCTGCAGTGAAGTGGAGAGATGATTCAATTCCTGATTTTTTTTTTTTTTCCTGGTTCCTCCCTCCTAATCCTCAACAGACGGAGGGACAGGTCCCCAGGTGAAGTGACTGGCCCAGAGCGGGGCTGGAGGAACAGCCCTGCAATGGCTCTCCTGGCTGAAGGGGGCCTCCCAGAGCCGACCTCTGTTACATTCGGGCATCTCAGCACCCCATCTGCAGGAGACACAGCAAAATTCACCTTCACAGGAGACACAGCAAAATTCACCTTCACAGGAGACACAGCAAAATTCACCTTCACAGGAGACACAGCAAAATTCACCTTCACAGGAGCCTGCCTTTTCTTAAACGGCAAAGAAGTGGTAGGAAAGAAATGCTTGTAAGAGTAACAGTGAAAACTTAACAAAAGACACACGCACAAAAAAGCAACATCCCCAACCTTCCCTTTTTGAATCAAGAACAGCTTGAGCCCCTCTGGTGGGTGAGCGGACCCTGACCTTCGCTCACCAACATAACTGCAGTAGCTAAACCAATAGGACTCCATCTCAGTGGTGAAAGACCAGTTCTCTACCTCCACTCAGTCACAGACCAGTACTTTTGCAAAATGAAATAAAAATCAATTACTAGGAAAATGAATTTAAGAAGACATCAAGATCCCAAGTGTTTGCTAGCTAGACTTAACAGATACAAAATAATGCTGTCGGGTTGCTGTCAAAGTTTCTGAACACTTATTCTCAATTTCTATACTTAGCCTGTCCAGAAACAGCAGCTTGCAGCCTAGTACTGGTCCTTGGGCCCCACTTTGGGCAGCACTGGGCTCAACGATGCTCCCAGTATATAGACATTAGAGCAGGGCGGGCACCCAGTATGTACCTCCAGGTTTCCAGTGACACGTGAGGTGGAGGACAAGGCTGCTTTTGGAAACCACGATTCAGAGACTCAGTGATGTGACTGTCAAACATTATTTGCTCTGCGGCTTGGCTGAAGAGAAACCTACCAAAATAAACTCAGGCATATCTACAGTAGCTGCAAAACAATAGTCAATCAGAATCGCGTCACCTCCAAGTGAGTGAGTTCACAGTAAATCTACACCAGCCTTAAAATTGACCCCTAGAGTAGGCTGAGGCGGGGGAGGCGCCCACTTTAAAGCAGGTGACTTGTAATTCTCTTTTACATGTCACAGGCTGGATTACTTGTCAACACACAGTTCTTTTCTATTCAGTCCTTCCACCTCCTCAACTCCAAAACAATAACTTTGAAAACTAGAAAATGACTATTCTGATATGGTGCCTAATTCCTTGACATACACTTTGAAGTACAAAAAAAAAAAAAAAAAAAAAAAGGAAAAGAAAAGTAGTACATTTCAAAGCACCCGAAATAGAGGAGAAAAGTTCACACAATTCTTTTGACCAAAAATAACACCCATGACTCACACACATTCACTGTAACAATCCATCAAGCTAACACATGGCGTCTGCTTATAATTTATCAGCTATGCAGAGCATTTTGTCCCCGTGTTATTGAGGACTCTGTGACCATCGGTATAGAATAGCAGCACGATGTACAGGAAATGTCAGAGGAAGGTGGCAGACCCTCTAAGGCTGGGTTAGATTTCACAGGCAAGGAAAACAAAACCGAGAGATTATTTCCTCTAAATCTCTGGGGAAGGGGGCGAGCATAAATAGGAAAACATGAAAAGGCTTAAAAAGAAGCCTCTTCTAAATATTCAAATCTAGCCAGGGCCGACATTAAAGGTTGACATTTTAGCTCTGATCATAGAGAAATGCTGAATATAGTGGAATATATTGTAGAATCCATATATTTACATCGCTCTTTTTGGCTCGAAGTTTATCTATTAAAATTGGGATGGGGAAGGCGATGAAGAGAGATTTGATGAAAACATAGCCTGGACACCCAAGGCCGAAAGCATATCACAGCTCTCCCCTCCCACACGCCTTCCTTCACGAAGGAACAACTCAGCCCCCAACGACAACCGACGTTGCAGAAGCATTTCACCAAGGCTGTGCCCTGCTGTGGGAACCGTGAGGCTCATGGAAATCCTCTCTGCACAGAGATGAAGACTACAAACCCTGACAGCCGCTGTGAGGGCGGGGATCTGGGAGCTGACAGACCAGCGTGCATCAAGCATCTCGCCCCAGCGCTCCGCCTTTTTGAAGAAATTCTCCCTGAGGCAGACTCGTCCTGTGGGCAAAGGGAAGGGTTCTCCCACCTTTCTTCAAGGCCTACTGCTTCCTAAACACTAGCGCTTGCCTCTAACACTGTGTTTCAATTCCCTTATAAATGCCACAAAATATGTCAGCACAGTTTACCTCCAGATGCAACACATTCTTTTAAACTTATAAGAAGTGATGGGAGATCCTTAAAAAAATGATATGTCCCATTTGGCGATGACGATCACTGTTAAGAACTCCTGTTTTCAGTGATCGAGTAATCGACACTGGTTCACAAGGAAGGGACTTCAGGATACTAGTTGTAAGAAACAGCCCTAAATCTTTGAGATGAGGACAAAAGGGTGCACAGTATATGGTTTCTCCCCCTGATGTAAGAAATGAAAAGATGTAAGAAATGGATATGAGAGGATCAGAATGTGCCACTCCAAAATATGCACTTTGTCATAGGATTATTTTGAGCTGAAGGCAACTGAGAATCAACAGATACAGAGAGTTCTCTTTCCTCCTTTTTTCTGCCTAAAAGCAGGGCATAGATTTCCTTTTGGGAAGGGGTCACATCCTCTTCGGTACCAGGAAGAGGAGAGCATCTCATCACCAGAGACAGAGGGCTGGCATTGTAAATAATCCTACCTAAAGTAACTCCCATCTTCCGTTAGTTCCCTCATATATTACGTAGTCACGTTCCCATCATTTATCATCCTTTGAAGCCTAAACCTCCTTTTTATTTTTGGTTAAAATGGTATGTAAAACCCCGAGTCTAACCACTTTGAGTTTCACTTCTTGTCTATGAACTTACATGCAGGTAAAATATTCATAAAATTGTATGCTTTTTTTCTCTTATCAACCCGTCTTTTGTTAGTTAAAGTCACAGGCTCCCATTCATGGAACCTAAGAGGGTAGAGGATTAAAGGAAAAAAAAAAAGAAAATGAAAGAAAGTAATGAAAAGTTTGAGATTAACTTTCCAACCTGGCGCCAGCCCAGACACTGGAAGAAGGGTGAAAGGCGCAGGCCGCCTGTTTTCACCTGAGTCCTTAAATAATTCAGACTAGTTAGTGCAGGGAGGAGGCAAGAGAATTAAAATGTTAATCAAGCCACAATCAGAGACAGCAATGTGCTGATCAGCCCTGCAGCCAGGCTGGGAGGACACCTGCAGAACAAGAAGATGTCTGCTGGATTGCTGACAGCCCATTCCCCACACCTGTGAAGGGGAAACAGGTACCAAGAGTCGTTCCCTATGGCTAAAACCATGGGGGACCTACGGATTAAAGGCTGGGAACTGCCAGCAGGCCTTTCTCGCCACACATTCTTACCTTTTCACGCTACGTACTCTTCCCCTTCTTCACTGTATGTTCAAATCAAAGGAAATGGGAACGAAAGAATGACATATAAACTGAATTCCCTGAACACTCAGGGTCCCTCTCAGTGCCTTTGCTGTCTCTCGGTCTCGTTCACTGTCCCTCTCCCTGTCCCTCTCACTCTCTGCCTCTGAGAGGAGACCGACCACGCTCTGTCTGTGGAGAGTTACCCCTTTTCCAATAAACTTTCCTTTTGACTCTAACTTTGGCGTGTGTGTTGAATTCTTTCTACACTTTCTGCCAAAAGACCCTCTTCTCTCAGTGCAGAGCTTGGTCTCCCCTGACAACTCAGGGAAATTTGCCCTGTCCTGCATCACAGTGACCAGCGGGGGAAAGAAGCAAGGTTCCAGGAGCAATCCTTTAAGCATCCGAATCTGTGTAATTTATTAGATATATATGTCATTTCAGTAACCTAGCCATGGCAAAGTTACCTTACATCATAATATAAACATGATGCATTGCCAGAAAGCCCTATAATTTCTCAATTTGCTGACACGTTAACACTGGAATTCAAACATGGGAGGGGAAAAAAAATGAGACACAGACAGACAGGTAAAATCTTGACCTAGGCACTTCCCTCAAGAGGAGCAAGGAGAAAAGCATGTGAGAGAAAGAGACCAGATTTAGAAAACGCTGCTCACCCACTTAAAAAGTTCGCTGCTCTGCCCCTTTCAACCCACACCTTCTATAGGGGAAAGTACTAGATTAAGTAACAATATGTAAAAAAGACAAAAAAAAAAATGCTTGATGAAACATCAAGTGTACTTGAGAAGTGTGATTGATAGCAAATTTAATTGCAGTTTCTACTCTGCTGCTTTGGTCTGTGGTGACTTCTGTGTTAACAGTAATAGAGTGAAACTTGTTTTGCTGAGCAAGGCCCCCCTATTCATAGCAACTGTCAAAGTGACGACCTCTGCTACAGCGACAGCTTTCTTATTTATGGAAAAAAAAAAAAAAACAGCCACCCAAGGGCTTATTCCATACATATTTTTTTGGCTGTGCAAGGAGCCCTCAGCAGCCTACTCCCACCTCATAATCTCAAAACACACACTTGCGAGTCAATGCATTTCCAGCCCACAGGCAAACACTCTTCAATAGGTTTGGGAGGTTGCTATTTAAATAAATGTTTGCTTAATCTTGGTCATTATGATTCTGCATCTGCCACTTAGTGGCTCCCTAAACAGCTCCCAAATTCTTCAGACTCACTGAGCCTAAATTTCCTCATCTATAAATTGGGGGTTGCTCTCACCTTCCTTACAAAATTGTTGCAAGGATTCAAAAGGCTTGTAGCAAGAGGCATTAGTGTTTGGAAGGAAGTTACTGTTCTGTTTTGGGAGATTTCCCACAGGCTGGGCCCTGGATGTCTTCCCAGTTTCCCTGGAGTGACAGTAAAATCGTACTGTTCAAAGTGCTATGAAAGAAACATCTCAAAGCACTGAGACCTTTGAAGGAAGTTTCAGGTTCTGAGCATCAAACCGGGACGCAGATACAAAGTTACTCTGATTTGCAGTCATCGGGGACTAAAATAAGATTGACCAAGAAGACTTTACTGAAGGAAAAGGCTCCCTCCCATCCCACAAAGGGCCACTCTGTGCTCTGATTTCTCCAGGGTTGTCATCCTGGTGCATGTCACCGTCTAAATAAGCCATCACTTTTTAAGGGAAAAAAGCAAAGGCTCCCTCCTGGACCAAGAGGAATGCCTCCTGTGCTACGTCTGCTGGAACTGGAACCCAAAAAAGACTCAAATGTGCCTGACTATTTATTCAAGGGGGAGTTTGCGTGGGGAAAATGTGCGGCGGTGACCCCCAAAACCCCACCTAACGAGAAGATTAACCTAAGATCATTTAAATTCCTTTGTGTCTCCTCTGGAGAAACTGCTTGTTTAACAAAAGAAAAATATTTAAAGGGTCGTTTGAGAGCTTTTGGCGATCTCTCTCTGCAGTGCAAAGAGGTGTTCTGTGTGCAGTTCTGCCTGGAGTGTCAAGAAGAAATTTTCATTCCAATATCCCACGAGAAGCTATTAGCGCAGTCACTGTTGTCACGATTTCTTCACAGCTTCTTTAACGGATGATTTGCCATTGGAAATTGAGTTGTTTTAAAAAAGGCTGCTAAGTTCTAAAAGGAAGCCTCAACAACTAGATCGCTAGAACTACAAACATAAAAGTTCTGATCTGTCCTCTGAGGACGACCCCCCCAAAAGCAAGGAAAATGCATGGCCTGATAGGAGGTAAAAAATTCCTAACTCATTTTCTGGTTCTCCACCATTCCTAAGCAGAAGGCTTAATCTTTGGACTTCGAAAACGAGTTGGCTTAAATATTGACAATGCTTCCTCTCCACTCACACTTTCTAAGAATCGAGTATAGAACAAAATATCTGAACTTGAACCATAAGTTAGAAGATCCGGCTTCTAGTCCTGCTCTATTAATCTGCTGTGTGACTCTGGACAAGTCATCAGAGAAAATTAAAAAATAGCCAACCCATTTTTGCACTCGCCATAGAATGCTCCCCAAGTACAAGGCAGTAAACAATTCCTCATAAGAACTTTATGAAGATGTCTCATTATGATGTTCATTCTGAAGAGAAGGAAATTTAGTCTCAGAAAGGTTACACATGGTCACCTAGCCAGCAGGTGGAAGGATTAAATTTGAATCCATGATGCCTATGAAGTGCCCTTGAGACTTTAAGAAAGACATAACCTGCCAGAGTGACCTCAGAAGATAGTTGGGAGATGACATCCAGCTAGCCAGCCAGCCAGCCTGCCATGTGTGGACACATGATCTCTGAAAAGCACAGAGCACTACAGAGATGGAGAATGTGGCATTGTTTCCGCTTATATCTGAGAAGGACCCATGGATTGGCTGCGGAAAGTCTGTGAATCTATAAAACTGTACATAAATCTTTCGTGGGTATGCGCCATTTCTGGAGCAAAGGCCCATGGCTTCCATCAGATTCTCAAATCTATCTCTGATTCACAAGAGTATAATAAGAACCACTGATCCAGAGAAATGGAATCGAAACAAGAAGAGAGTCCAACAGGAAGCGCGCCTTAGCTCGAGCCACTGAAACAAAATACCCAAAACTGGGTGGCTCATAAACAACAGAGATTTCTCAGGAAATCTGAAAGCGAGGCTGGAAACCTGAAATCGAGGTTTTAGTCAGGTTTTAGTGAGGACCCTTTTCCAGGCTGTAGGCTTCTCCTTGTACCCTCCCACGGCCGAGAGCAGAGGAAGTGAGCTCTCTGGTGGCTCTTACAAGGGCACTGCTCCATTCATGACCTCATCTCATCCTGACTTCCTCCCAGGGACCCCGCCCCCGAACATCATCACATTGGGGGGTAGAGTGTCACCATATGAATTGAGGAGCAGGGGGGAGGCGACCCAAATATTCAGTCCAGGACATAGTAATCACAGCAATCTCTTCCTCTGAGTCAAGAAATGAACAGGAGAAGAGTCCAA
>NW_011888786.1:8132398-8134669 GCF_000151845.1 Pteropus vampyrus
TCACTATTTATCAAGACATTTCTCCTATTATTAAGCCAGATTTCTCTCCGTTGCTTTGGGCTATATTTTTCTCTCCTTATTACCGATTACCACTACTTAATATCCTATACAATTTAGTTATTTTGTTTCTTGTCTGTTCATAGCATCCCTACCAAAATTAAGATTACTATATTATGCACCATCTAAACCAAGACACTATGGAGAGTGTACTATACATTATGCCAGGACAAGAGGCGTATGTGGAAATGACCCGGGGCAAACTGAAGGTGTCACACTAACCATGATGTATGTTTCATAAGCTCAGGGATTTGGGTCTGACTGTTTTCGCCCCTGTGTTCTTGCCAACGAATTAGCATAAGATGCCCATAAGATGCCCAATAAATAATTACTGAGTTATGGTGGTTCTGAGTACGAGTTCTGCCTCCATCACCAATTGATTACGTCACTTCTCTCCTTGGCTAATTTCCTTAATCTCCATATGCCTCAATTTCCTCACCTGTCAGATGGCAACAATAATAGTAGCACCTACCTCACATGGTTGTGTGAGAATTAAATGAGATCATCCACAGGTCCGACACACTGCGAGAGTGAGCACTCAGAAGCAGTGGCTGCCATCATGAATCTCTGTCACCCTGAGCCTGTCCCTAGGGCTAGAGGGGCAGCTTTTTTCTAGTGATCGAAGAAGTGGAGTCTGTAGCCCTCCTGCAGTTGGCAGCCATGCTTCCCATTCTTCGGAGAAAGCAGGTCCACAAAAAGGGAATTATAGCTGACACAGAGAATGCTGAGGGCAGAGGAGCGATCTGGGCACCTCAGTTCTGGTGGTAGCTGGTCCTGAGGCCTGGCTACATTTCTGCCTCCCGAGGTGGCTGCTCAACCAACCCTTCTGAGGTCCTGTGAGCCAGGAACCTCCTCTTTGGCCCAAGCTGCTTCAAGCTGCCAAGTATAACCAAAAGGTCCTGATAAGGGCATATTAATGTATAACTGATTTTTTTTTAAAGAAAGGAATAATGAGGAGGAGGAGGAATGAGAAACATTTGCTGACGCTCACTCCATGCCAGGTGCTGTGCGGAAGACTCTGCTTGCATTACCTCATTTGTTTCTTACAGCCACACTATACAGTGGGCACCATATTTATTCCCATTTTATGGATAAGAAAGCTGAGATTCAGACACCCAGAGGAACCTTCCCAAGGCCACACAATAAGTTTGGTGGGTGTCACTGCTGGCACCCTAACAGCCCTTCCATCCAGGTGATTAAATCTAAGCCAGTTAGTATATAGTACTCTCCTGGGAAATGTTACAGACCAGGAATGGGGGCGTGTCCTACACTGGCCCAATCAGGCGGGAGAGAAGGACTTATATTCCAGGGCTGGGTTTTCTGCCTCTCCTGAGTAGGGGAACCCAACTTAGAAGAAAGCTTATGCCAAGTTTAAGAAGAAGCCGATGTTAAAATGGACACAGTGATAGAGTAGCCAGATAAAATACAGGATGCCCATTTCAATTTGAATTTCAGATAAACAATGAATAATGTTTTAGCATAAGTATGTCCCTTATATTACATGGGACATACTTTTGTACTAAAAAAGTATCAATTGTCTTTTAAATTTACCTGGATGTCCTGTATTTTTATTTGCTAAGCATGGCATGGAGGACAGAATGAGTACATGATGGCTGTACAGCATCTGAAGCCTGCACTACCTCTGAACTTCTAGTTACATGAGGTCATTGATTCCTTTATTGTTTTAGTAGTTTAGAATTTCTGTCACTTGCATCCCAATGTATCCTACCAGCAAGTCGGTGGTTCCAACCCAGGCAGGAAGGATGCAGAATGCAGGCTCACACCACCATACTAAATCCTCAATGGACAGAAACTGAATGCCATATTAAAAGCTATAAAGCCAGTGTTTAGGACATTGAATTTTTTTTTTTTTTTTTAGCTCTGTAAGAATGCAGCTTGAAAGACTTACTGGAATCCATCAGATTCTCCCTAATGTAAATTTTTTATTATAAAGTCATAGATAGAACGTGAACTCACTTACACAGTAAAACTCCTTTGTAAATACTAACAAACTCGAAAATCGTGGCAAAGGTGACTGCTTATGGCCACCAAAAACACAAACACAAAAGCACCTAGCAATTCCAGATTAAGGGTCTCAATATTTAGACATTAATGATACATTTCTACAAAATTTTCTTTAGAAAAAAAATCGATTGATTCTATAGAAAAATGTGACTTTGGATCAAATTCGAAGCATTGTAAAATAGTCAAATA
>NW_011888786.1:8135379-8138413 GCF_000151845.1 Pteropus vampyrus
TTTTTTTTTTTTTTTTTTAGCTCTGTAAGAATGCAGCATGAAAGACTTACTGGAATCCATCAGATTCTCCCCAATGTAAATTTTTTATTATAAAGTCATAGATAGAACGTGAACTCACACAGTAAAACTCCTTTGTAAATACTAACGAACTCGAAAATCATGGCAAAGGTGACTGCTTATGGCCACCAAAAACACAAACACGAAAGCACCTAGCAATTCCAGATTAAGGGTCTCAATATTTAGACATGAATGATAAATTTCTACAAAATTTTCTTTAGAAAAAAAATCGATTGATTCTATAGAAAAATGTGACTTTGGATCAAATTCGAAGCATTGTAAAATAGTCAAATAAAATAGGAATGGAGTTATGGGAGTGAGGCAAACCGAAGGGTAAAGGGTGTGTGTGTGTGTGTGTGTGTGTGTGTCCTGGGTGTACTGTTTATACAGCATCAAAAATCACAAGATAATGAACCCAAGGAGTTTATATGCAGTGTCAGGTATATTAACGACCAATGAACAAAAACAGGATGTTGATTTAGCCATTACAATTATGAAGAGACCAAATAATTCAGTGTCCTTATTTGCATCCACCAGTTCTGAAGCTCTGCTCTGGTGCAGACACTTCCTCCTAACATAAAACACACAGCAGTAACATTACTATCATCCAGGCTCCCTTCAAGACCATAAAAGGCTATAATTCAGAGCATGTCAGTCTAGAACGATTGTGAAGTTGAGAAAAGTTTTAATAAAGATATCTTGAGAAAAAGCAATATATATGTATCTATCCATGCAACTAGATTAAAAGAAATTTGATGTACAATATTCCTGGATGTAATATTATGAAAATGTTAACTGTTCCCAAATTAATCTATATATTTAACAAAATCTCCATCAAAATACCAATAGATATGGGTTGGAGGTGGGTGAGATCAGAGGAGGACTTGATAAAATGTAAGTTTCATCTTCCCGAAAAGGAAGAGCAAAGGGCAGGACTCCAGTCTAAACAGACGTATAAAGTAAAACCAGAATCATGTGCTACAACTACAGGATTATACAGGAAGCTCAGTGGAAAAGAACAGTAAGTTCGGAAACAGATCAACAAAGATGTGTTCATGATAAGAAGGGGCATCTAAAATCTATAGAACAAAATTGGATTCATCAATAAACAATGCTGGCTACCATGTAGGAGAAAAAAACATAAAAGACTTGTGAGTTTTGCTGGTAAGATGGCTTTTAAAAGTCTGAAGTGCTAGGTGTCCATTGTTAGATAAATGGATAAAGAAAGTGTGACACACACACACACACACACACAATGAAACAAAAACGAATGAAGTCTTACAGCCTGCAACAACATGGATGGACACAGAGGGTATTATTTTAAGTGACATTAGTCAGAGAACGACAAATACCATATGATTTCATTTATATGTGGAATCTTAAAAAAAGATGCATGCCATGCCACCCTGAACAAGCCCGATCCTGTCTGATCTCAGAAGCTAAGCAGAGTTGGGCCTGGTTAGTACTTGGATGGGAGACCGACTAGGAAGACCAGTGCTGTAGGTGTAAAACATAAAAAAATAAGGGATTTTAAGCTGACAAGGTCCTTGCAATCTGTGGGGTCAACCAAGGGTTGCCTCACCTAAAAATAAAAAAATTTAAAAAATTAAAAAATAAAAAAAAAAAGAGCAAACAAAACAAAACAAAAATGGACTCATATAAACAGAGAACAAAATGATGGCTGCCAAAGGAGAAGGAAGGAGTGGGAAGATGAGCGAAAAAGGTAAAGGGAGTAAAAAATACAAACTTCCAGTTATAAAATTCATAAGTCACGGGGATGTAACGTACAGCACAGGGAACATAGTCAATAGTATCGTAATAACTTTGTATGGCGACAGATGGTTACTAATCTTATCCTGGAGATCACATCATAAGGTACGTTAAGTGTTGAATCACTATGTTACACACCTGAAACTAATTTAACGTTGTATGCCAATTATACTAAAGTATAAATAAAATAAAAAAATAAAATAAAATTGTTTTAAAAGTCTGAAGCAGCAGGAGGTAACAGCACAACAGTATCAATCCCTGGGCCAGGAAGCGCAAGTGCTACAGCCACGAACCCTCAATCACGGTTTCCCACAGGATTCTCAACGAGAGCGGGAATGCAGTCGACCAGGTGCCTTCGCCTGCTGGACTTCACTGGGTTTCCCTCGCCCTTAGCCCCATCTCAGCCCCTCTTTGTAGTCAGCATTTCCCTTCCACTCACTGCCCCCAGGAGTACAAAAGGATTCTGGAAAATAAAAGATTTCTCTGTACATTGGGGGATTTCCTGATGCCCCTAATTGCTGTGTAAGGCATCAATATGAACAATCGGAGAGATATCAAAGATCAGGAATAAGTCTTACCTGTTTCCTCTTTTCGGGGGGAAGTGATGGATCTCCATCCTACAAAGAAACAAATGCTATATTTTACTTAAAAAAAAAAAAAAGATGTGTTTACATTCAAGGAATTGAACCAAACTATGAATTAAGTTCAGATACTCCCCACCCCTAGTCCCTGCAACCAGTAATGTGCTCAAATATACTTTTAAAAAATTAACTATAAACTGAACCAGAGTTATTTTGGAAAAACCTCTAAGGAATCAGTTCCATTTAGGACCAAACCTATATATTCTAAAACAATGAGAACCAAAAAAATTTTTAAATAAACCAACTGGATTTATCAAAATTAGGTTTGAGCATTTCATTTGGTTTGAATTCCTCTTTTAAATAGTTAGATGCAAAGGAACAGTAATGGACACACACACACACACACACACACACACACACACACACACTCGAATTTTCTCTATGGGCAGAACAATTTGGGGGGTTTGGGAAAGGAAATGCTCAAAAGAAAATTAACTGACAACTTCCAGTCCTATCAGAATTTTTATCTGAAAAAAATTCAATTCCTCTCACGTGTGCCATCTAGGAATACAAATATCTCAGGTGAACGAGTAAATGCTCAGTGGGCCAGGGCCCTTCTACCCCAT
>NW_011888786.1:8138463-8150291 GCF_000151845.1 Pteropus vampyrus
AAATACAAACTTCCAGTTATAAAATTCATAAGTCACGGGGATGTAACGTACAGCACAGGGAACATAGTCAATAGTATCGTAATAACTTTGTATGGCGACAGATGGTTACTAATCTTATCCTGGAGATCACATCATAAGGTACGTTAAGTGTTGAATCACTATGTTACACACCTGAAACTAATTTAACGTTGTATGCCAATTATACTAAAGTATAAATAAAATAAAAAAATAAAATAAAATTGTTTTAAAAGTCTGAAGCAGCAGGAGGTAACAGCACAACAGTATCAATCCCTGGGCCAGGAAGCGCAAGTGCTACAGCCACGAACCCTCAATCACGGTTTCCCACAGGATTCTCAACGAGAGCGGGAATGCAGTCGACCAGGTGCCTTCGCCTGCTGGACTTCACTGGGTTTCCCTCGCCCTTAGCCCCATCTCAGCCCCTCTTTGTAGTCAGCATTTCCCTTCCACTCACTGCCCCCAGGAGTACAAAAGGATTCTGGAAAATAAAAGATTTCTCTGTACATTGGGGGATTTCCTGATGCCCCTAATTGCTGTGTAAGGCATCAATATGAACAATCGGAGAGATATCAAAGATCAGGAATAAGTCTTACCTGTTTCCTCTTTTCGGGGGGAAGTGATGGATCTCCATCCTACAAAGAAACAAATGCTATATTTTACTTAAAAAAAAAAAAAAGATGTGTTTACATTCAAGGAATTGAACCAAACTATGAATTAAGTTCAGATACTCCCCACCCCTAGTCCCTGCAACCAGTAATGTGCTCAAATATACTTTTAAAAAATTAACTATAAACTGAACCAGAGTTATTTTGGAAAAACCTCTAAGGAATCAGTTCCATTTAGGACCAAACCTATATATTCTAAAACAATGAGAACCAAAAAAATTTTTAAATAAACCAACTGGATTTATCAAAATTAGGTTTGAGCATTTCATTTGGTTTGAATTCCTCTTTTAAATAGTTAGATGCAAAGGAACAGTAATGGACACACACACACACACACACACACACACACACACACACACTCGAATTTTCTCTATGGGCAGAACAATTTGGGGGGTTTGGGAAAGGAAATGCTCAAAAGAAAATTAACTGACAACTTCCAGTCCTATCAGAATTTTTATCTGAAAAAAATTCAATTCCTCTCACGTGTGCCATCTAGGAATACAAATATCTCAGGTGAACGAGTAAATGCTCAGTGGGCCAGGGCCCTTCTACCCCATACTGTCCATACAGAAGTCAGCACTACGTTAACCTGAGGAATCTATCTACTCTGTCACTGTCCCAGGACAGTTCAACTATCCCAGCACAAATGGTTAAATGTCAGTAATACTGTCAGCACATAAAAAAATTCTACCAGTGAGAAAAAATAAGTAAGAAATGCAAAATAGCACTATGCCATTGGTACCCTCCATTTTGGTATAGTTTATTCCCCTAAAAATCTTGCCGTATGAAAACTTAGAGAAAAGCTAAATACCCAGGATAAAGGAAAGGTCTAAAGAATTATGAAAATATTACTATGCAACTGTTCTTAAAAATTTGTATGTATGGCCTAGAGAGACTTCCAAAATCAAGTGCTGAGTGAAAAGAGCAAGTTTTAGAACAACATTCATAGAGTGCTGTCCAACAGAATTCTGTGACAATGGAAATGTCCTGTATCTAATTGTCCAGCACAGCGGCCACCATGGAAATGCCCCATAGCAACAACGCAACCCACTGCAGTCATCACCAGCCCCCGCGGCGACCGAGCCCATGAAATGTGGTGAGACTGAAGGACCGAGTTTGCAATTCTATTTCATTCTAATTTATTCAAAATGAAATTTAAATAACCACACGTCACTGGTGGTTTCAGTATTAGGCAGTCCAGACTTATAATACAAATCCTCTTTAAAAATACTCCGTATAAATAGGCACCTACAAACACATACATATATGTGTATATTCCATAGGTCACCGTGACGTAATACGTACGATCAGCTCTCGGTATTTCTTCTTCAGGGACTGGTGGCGTTCTCGAAGCTGATTGGCCATGAGTTTGTACTGGTCCCTTTCCTGCTGGCATGTGTCCAGCTCCTTCGAAAGGATCAGCAGGGCTTCCTTTTTGCTCTCCAGCTTCCTTTTACACACCAGGTACTACAAAACAGACAAATCCAAGCCACTGGTCAGTCAACAGGCGTGGGATTTAGCACACCCTGCAGGGTTGGTTTTTTGTTTTGTTCTGTGGCTTTTTTTGTTTTTAGAGACCATATATCCGGAGACATTTGTCAGTAACTGACATATGCACCTAAGGCTGCTACAGTACCTGACATAGTTCCCTCACGTCACCCAGACCTTGCATGAAGTTCATGAACTTCGGCAAACTAGGACAGACAAAATAAGGTAATTGACAAATAAGTTAAAAAGTGGAATACTTTTAAAAAATTACATAGGTAAATAAATAAATGGATAGCTGGATCCCAAATTTTTTTTAAGAAGTTTTATATCTCCAGATAAAATTATGTAAAATTTTATTAAAATTCTATAAAATGATATGCATGGAAAAATATTTAATAAAAATTTTATATATTACTAACAATTATCTCTTGGTAGTAAAATTACGTGCATGTTCTTAAATTTTATTCTTTATGCTTTTCTGTTTCCTATATTTTCTAGAATACTCATATGCCTTCTATAATTAAAAAAATACAAAATACGTGATTAAAAATAATGTAATTGAACCATAAATCACTGCAATAGATTGTACCTGACCACGCAACCCAGCAGACATTTTCTCACTTGAGATTTTTTATTCACCAACTCGGCCAAGATATGCACTTCTGTGATTCCCATGTAGGCACCCGCCACCCCCATTCCCCAGAGACCAATTTCATGAGCTAAGTATTTTAGCGACACTTTGAATTATCCCCAAACAGTCGGCATACCTTGCTGGAACCCACTCTCTCCGCCGTAAACCACTCTTACCTGACAATCAGCCACCACCTGGGTCAGTGTGAGCCCCGACTGGGACTTTTTTACTTTTACTGGATGTACTGCACCGCCTGGTGTTACTCACACATGTGAAATGTGGCACTAAATACCTTTTGAATTTGCCCCGTAAAAGACCAAATTCAGAGCATTCATGAAAACAATTTATAGTTTCATTATACACTCTGACACGAGCACTTTGTCATTATGGACGTGCACACAAAGCGGAGAGAATCAGCACTCCCGTACCGTTAGAGTCAATGCTCTTTTATGGACGAAAAGCATGACTCATATATAGTGCTTGCTCGGAACTGACTTTGTTAAGTTCAATTTCAAATAAATGCAAGGCGAAAAAGAGAGTTTTGTGCATTAGCACATTTTTTTTTTCCTTAAAAAAAATAAAAGTAATTGCTTAGGTTCCAAAACAACGAGGGATAAAAAAGCCATTCCGAGATGGATTTGAGTTCCAAGAGAGGACACGTCCACCTTGGATGGATCGTATTCCTGGCGGTAATGAGGTTGGAATCCTGCCTTAAAACATCCTGGATTTTAAGACTTTGACATCGTCTTCGTGGAGGCAAAAATGGTTCTGTTGCCACAATGATTTCTCAAGAGGAAAATCCCCAAGGAGTAAATATCAAAGGAGTGTCTCAGAAACCTCAACTGCAATGTCCTAAGGGAAATATTGAGATTTCACAGGAAAAAAATACCATTTACACACAATTGAAGAGCTCTGCCCTTGTGCCTTCAGTTCTTTGCTCATTACCCACAGCCTCTGTTGTATCGTTAGGATTGGTGGCACCAAGATGGTCACCTTTGTCCCTTTAATTTATCAGATCCAAAGCTAAGGCCCCAAAGATACCCAGCATTTTCCGACTTTGGGAAAGCAAATCCCAATCTTGTGGAAACGCTGCAAGGTGCAGTAGGCAAGGCTAGCTGTAACATGCGGTCTCCTGAAGGGGAACGGGGATGGGCCACCACTCAGTGGCCAAGTGGAAGTCCGAGTCCCCTGACCTTGAACTACAATCAGTTAAAGCCCAAGAGAGAAGCCGTTTCCCTCACGAGGCATAGTCCAAGTGGGTTCTCGGAAACTGTAGGGGTGGTAATCGAACACCCTTCCCTTGGGTCTAAGGGATCTGGCAGAAAACAGGCACATAGGCCTCTCCTAAGAGCCAGCGGCCGGGATTTGAGGAGAAGGAGCACCGCAGTGTGACTTCCCCATGGCGTGGAAAACAGGACGATTGCGGCTCCACTAAAGGGTAAGAAAGCAAACGCGTTCTGCCTGGAAGACGGAGTCACACCGAGAAAAGGTTGGTCTTTAGAAAGCCACTGCTGGGCTACTCGTTCTTCTGCTTACTACGGTCCAGAACAGTGGATTTAAAAATTTTTTATTATATGTCAATTATTTTTATCAGTACAAAAGTCTTAGGCTGAAGCCTCATTTCTAAAACACCTGCCCTGTAGTTCCCCCCACTACACACACACACACACACACACACACACACACACACGCACACACACCCTGGTGTGGCCACATCAACAAGGAAACCTGAAAAGACTGCTCTACACCACCCTGGGATGCTTGTGAAAATGCAGATTCCAGGGCCCCAGGGCAGACCCCCTGAATCAGCGTCTCCTGTGGCTGAGGAATCCGCACCGTTAGCACATGGCACAGGTGACTCTTACTCCATCTACACTTTGAAAGCCCAGGCTCTGGAGGCCTCCAGCTTTATGGTGTCTCAAAAGTTAGGACCAGCTACAGTAGTCTGGAAGGACCGAGAGGCCACGGCAGCGCACGAGTTCAAGGCTAAAGCACAGTCTCAAGACCGTGCTGGGGGTGTCCACGCCACCTTTGGTAGCACAGAGGTGTTTTAAACAAGTACAAGCACAGACTACATTCTACTGCACCCGGCCAAAGATCCTATACATGCAGAGTCTCATCGAAACAACAGTAGGAGACTAGGAGTCCTGCATTCGGTGGGGGGTATTGGCGAATGGGACGTAATTTCTTGCTAGCATTCTAAAATGGTGATAGCTTCGTACTGTGATGGTAGCTGTTAAAATGTCCCATGTCCTATCTGCCCAATTGGAAACAAACAGCAAAAACAATAACAACAACAACAATAAAAACTGGAAGGAAAGAAAAAGATCTTGAAGATCTTCCCGTGAGAGCTTTGAACAACCAGCCACTTCATGGATTCGCTCCTCAGCCTTAGAAGGGACCGGTAAAGAACAGAAAGCCAGGCCAGCCACGTGACTGTGCTTGGGACGTTTCGGCTCCTACAAGAGGAGGTGGACGGCAGAAAATCACCAGGCGGAGGCAGGAGGCCTAACGACGTGGGTCTAACGATGAGCTAGTCATGAATTGCTGGGACCCTGAGAAGGCCACAGAACACAAGGGACAATACACACACACAGCGTGGGCCTAAGTTTCCATACTTGGGAAATGAGGGGGGTTCCTTGGGTGCCCTCCAACTTGAGGAACTCTCAATTTTACACCTCACTCAATATCACTAGGGGTGGAGGGCGTCAAGGAAAAGAACAGTGGTGAGGGGCTCCAGTCCAGGAGGCATGACTCACATCGAGCCCCCAGGAATCACTTCCTCTGCTTGGTCTAAGGCAGAGCCAGCGCAACGATTTCCAAAGGTGGCCTGCAAAAGTGACAGTTCCAGAATCTCTCTATGGCAGGGGCTTCAGGAGAGCTGCCTGGATGGACGGGATGCCAAAGCCGTGTTTCAACAGCAATTTGTGACAGAGTGGGAAAAGGCTAAATGTCTATGAGGTTGACGTTAGCGCCTCTCTCTGATATTCCCGGCTCTCCTTTCCTTCCAGGCACGTGGTGGGACGGTCCTTCCCCACTGCTTTGGAATAAGGCGGAGTCCTATCACTTGCTTTATCCAATAAAATGGGATTAGAAGAAACACTAGTCACTTCAATGGTGAAAGCACTTAAGAATCGCTAAGCCTTCTCCTCCCCTGTTGCAACATTTGTGGAAGCATGTGCTGCTCTGGAGGTGCCATAGGAACAAAACAGCCTAGCGAATGGCGCCAACACAGCAGACAACTGCCCTGGAGC
The DNA here is from genome assembly GCF_000151845.1 of Pteropus vampyrus. Taxonomy (NCBI): domain Eukaryota; kingdom Metazoa; phylum Chordata; class Mammalia; order Chiroptera; family Pteropodidae; genus Pteropus; species Pteropus vampyrus. Next base: position 8,144,520 of record NW_011888786.1, read on the forward strand.
GGCACTGGGGTCCATGGAGAAATTCGTGTGATCCAGAAACAAACTTTTGTGGTATTAAGATTTGGGGGATATTTGTTACCACAGCTTAACTTAGCCCATTCTGACTAATACAGTCCATACCAAAGAATGGGAGGGTAGGAGACTGGTGGAGGTGACACCTGCTCTGTGCTCCTGCTGAATCACCACAATGAAGAAAAGGATTAACATTACCGCGATGACTAACAACAACAAAAAATAAAGTTTTGTGACAAATGTTTTCCATGTCTGATTGGCATTAATCCTCACAATGCAATGAGGTTAATATGTTGATATTATGTTTCTAAATGAGAAGTGAGGCTTAAAGAGTTTACGTAATGTGCCAAGGGATTGGCACAGCCGGAATCTGCACCCAGATCTTTGCAGAGCCAAGCCTGCGAACCCCCAATTCCTGACAAACTAAGCATTCTGTGCCCATCCCCCCCACACATACAAAAATAAAATCAAGATATTCATGGAGTTGGTTACTATATCAAGTTGGTATTCCTACCATAAGGAAGCAAAGAAAGGGCAATTTTGAATTTGGCTACTTTTTAGACATAGAACAAACAGGTAAAACCTTTCTCTCTTCACCCAGCCTCATCTCTCTAAAACTGGGGGGCTTGCCTCTTCTCTCCTTAGATGCAAAGCCTGAAGGAAGGAGGGAAAAAGCAAAAGAATCCACAGGCCTCTCTCCCCTCTGCTCTTTGTGAGGCAGCCACATGGAAGCGGAAAGATTTCCATTCACTTACGAGAAATGGGATAGAGCCAGAGGGTCCCCGAAAAGAACTAGCGGGCTACTTCCTCAAAGGCGGCTTGGTCATAACAGGAGTTTTCTATAAGGGGTCGTTGGTCTCGATCGTTTAGTCAACAAATATTTTCTGGGTGCCTTCTATGTGTTAGGCACTGAGCCAAGCATTGGAAACGGTCCTGTCGTTTTGAAAGAAAAAACATGATACCTGGATAACAAAAATTTACCTCCATAATCCCTTAGGGATTTTTCTGAAACCCCAAAAGTTCTAAAACCTGAAATCATGTTTGTATCCCACTAATGACCTCAGCCGAAGTCATTTATGGTCTTTATGCCACTGCATGTGAATATTCATACATTTGCTGAAGACGAATCAGTGTGTCTGATTACTGGCTGCTGGCCACAGCTCTACCGGAGATGACAACAAAATACACAGTATGCTCATCGATTCCCTTCCAGATGCCAAAAGTCCCCTGAAACATTTGGGGCCCAAGGATTTTGAATTGGGAACCTGATTTTTATTTGAAAGTCAGCCTTGCAAATATCTACATAGTCTTGAAGACAAATGTGTGACTAAAATCAAAACTTTCTCAAGCAGTAATTGCCCCACACTTAAGCATTTATTAGATTTCAACATCCTTATGGAGGCCGGAAAAAACTAAAAGTACATTACATGCAGTAAAATGTTCAAGTTGCCATAATGCCGAGTTACCTGTTCCCATAGCCTCCTGATTTCTTTATTCTTTAGGGAAAAAATGAATGCTGGAGCAGGGCTAAGCCTCACCGCTAACCCGAGTGATTCGCCCAAATGCAAAGAGCAAGGTTCCCGGCTGCCAGCACATTCCCTAACAGTGTTTCCCAAACTGTGGGTCATGATACATTAGTCTGGGTAGTGAAATCAGTTCATTTGCAACCCTCGTTTAAAAAAAAAAAAAAAAAAGACACAGAATAGAACAAAAAGTGTCACTGTTCACCCCGTGCAGTAGAGGTACATACTGTTTCATGGAACTTTTCGTTTTGAATGTGTGTGTGGGAATGAACACGCATATGTGAATATTTCCACACATATTTGTTGGCTGCATTTTAAACGTTTGAAATCTACTATTCTGTAATAAGCCGCACTGCACATTTATTCATTTGTTCAACAAATATTTAGTGAAGGCACCAAGAGAGGCAAGAGTGGAACTGGGGGGTGATGTTGGTGGGGGGGGGGGGGCAAGGGGAAGCTACACACATGAGATGCTGCTTGAAATGAGTTTTGAGCGATGAGTAGGCATAAAACGCAGTCAAATAAAGGCCATTACGTAATGGAAATCGTTAGCCCGTTCTTTGAGACTGAGGCACAACTCTGATTAATTAATTAAATGTTTGCTCTGCTCGCCTCACTGAGGTTACTGTGAGCTTGAAATAAAGGGGGCTATGATAAAATTTGGTTTTGTAAACTTTTTCAAAATTAAAGGTATTTTTATAGCACTTAAAGCTTATAAAACACTGCCATGGGCGCTCTCTCATTTGAAAGTCAACCCTATGTGACAAGTGGGACAAATACTGTTTTTCCCATTTTATAGACAAAATAACTGAGATTGTCTTTCCCAGAGTCACATTAACTAACAGTTATTAGCTCGAACTAGGACTCCTAACTACAAATTTCAAGCTCTTTTTACTGTTCTCTACTGGCACCAAATAAACGATTAGCAGGTCCACATATTACCTCTATTGACTCATATCATAGTTTTAACAAGACACTCAGAGGTAATTGTGTAACTGAAAGCAATGCATTTTAATTCTTAGTATTTTGAGACCCTGTTCAGAAGACTAGCAGCCCACCTGGGGCCTTTTCGACCCTCTTCCCTGGGCAATGGCTGAAGTGCAAGAGGCCCCCTGCAGATCTGCTCAGTGATCAGCCAGCTCCATGTCCCCAAGAGGCCCGGCTAGCTGAGTGCTGGATGACAGGCTCACACATTGGGGTCTTTACCAGCTGAACTGCAGGTGTGACATACTTTATTTTTCCAAGGGCACTTACGTAGTTGTGGAAGTGGTGACTCAGGCCCTAGGCCTCTTCTCTTGGCTAACTCGAATCCCAGCCTTACCCCTGACCCCATCAAGATGATCTCATCCAATCCAATGGCTTTCACTGTCATCTCTGTGCTGATTTCACTCAGATTGATATCACCAGCTCAGCCCCCTCACCTGCACTTCTTACTGTGATATCCAGCTGTATTCCTCCACCTGAATATCTGAGAGGCGTCCCAAACTGAACCCTTGATGTCCCCTCGAGCCTGTCCTTCCCTGAATCTTCCCTCTTGGTAAATGGTACAAATCATGTTTGGTTTTCCATAAAAACCTTGGAGTTGTCTTTGCCAATTCTCTTTCTCTCCCAGCCCTCATTTAATTCGTCAGCGTATTCTATCGGCATTACCTTCACAAGATGTATTGAATTCGAATACTTCTCACTCACTTCAACCAGGATCGCACTCATTTAAGCCACCATTCATTGTGTCTCAGGTGGACTTTGGCCCTAAACTCCCGCTTCTGTCTCATACTTCTACCACCTATAGTCTATTTTTTATGTACTGATGAGAAAGATGCTTTTTAAGTGAAAAGAGATGGTGACATATGGTAGCTCAAAACCCACTATGGCCTCCCGTTACATTTAAATTAAAATCCAGTCCTTCCACTCGCCCTTGCTTACTGCTCTCCACGCTCACTGGCCTCCTTGCTAGTCTTTGACCACATCAGTCCCACTCCTACCTCAGGACCTTTGCACATTCCCTCAGCGTGGATTGTGTGGCTTGTTCCCTGTCTTCATTCCAATCTCTGCTGTAATGTTTCCTTCTCAGGAAGCTCGTCCCTGTCTGCCACCGCCAGCCTCTCAATCCCTTTACACTGTTACTTTTCTTCATAGCGCTTATCACTTGACCTGGAGTTAAATAGCTAATTATTGGTTTATTTTCAACATTTCCCTCTCCATGGCAGCGAGGACGTTGTTTTTTCATTCCAGATCCCTAGTTCTGAGAACAATCCATGGTACATAGTTGGTGCTCAGTATACATGTGTAATAAAGAGAAATTTATTCATCTTACTATAGCCTCAACAGACCTGTGACACATGTGATATTGTCTCCATTTTACAGATTCTCAAACACACAGCAAGTAAAGACCATAGGAATCATCTGAGCCAGGCCCTTCGTTCTACAGATGAGAAAATTAGGACTCAGAATGGTGAACTGACTTATCCAAGGCTGGTAGGACCCAGAGTTGCAAAATCAAAACTAAGAATCTTCTTATTCCGAGTTTAGCGGTCTCTCCACACTACCAAGCTAAGGTACACACTCCTGCTAGGGAGACATAAATACCTATAAACTTAGAATGGTGCTTGGGACTTTTAAAAAATAGTAATAACGACGATTATTATTATAAAATAGATAACAAAAAGTAGTCTGATCATCATTCACCAAGAGTTATCAACTGTAGTATGCTAAATGCTATGAAGAGATACAAAGCTCCCAGAACATAGAGAAGGTAGTCGAGAGCAATGGTTGAGAGCTGGCAGAAGGAGCTGAGATGCCTGAGTTCACATCTTGGCTTTGCCACTCACTCGCTGTGCGGCCGATTACTTAGTCTCTCTGCGCCTCAGTGTCCCCCTTTGTTAAATGGTATAGTTAGAGTATCTTCACGAGGCTGACGTGATCATTCAAAGAATTAGTATATGCAAACACTGGACACAGTAAATGCCGTAAGCGTGTTAGTTGTTCTTGTGGCTGTTTCAGTCACTAGGAGGGTGACTGCAGCTTGCCGGAGAAGGTACTCCGATTATTGGAGGAGGATGTGGACATCTGAAAGGGATCCTGAAGGACAGGGAGCGGGATTTGTTCTGTTTAGGGATAAGGGACGTCGTGACAGGTAGTGGTGATGAGAAAACAATACCCCTGGAAGGAAAACAGCAACCACGAAGCACAAAGCTGAGCCCCCAGAAGGCAAGGGGTCAGAACAGTGCCCGATGGGCTGGGCTGGCTTCGGCGGAGGGGAGGGGATGCAAGCTGTAAGATAGAGCTGGAGAGAGAGACAGATGAAGGCCAGGTCAGAAAGGGCCTAGAAGTGCTGCCTCGAAATTCAGATTTTAATCTCCCAGTAAGCAGGAGCCCTGAGGGTCTCTGAATAGGAGAGTGACACTAGGAATCCTTTTAGGAAGACAATTTTGTCCTGACATCACTGTGGAGAGACTGTTCCATGACGTGACTGCAAGGTGGACCTGGGCCAGAACCAAGATTGCTCACACGAGGAGAGAAAGGTGGTTGGGATTCAGCCCCTCCACTTTTCAGGCATACCTCTGGATCCTGTGATTTGATCTGATCCGTCAGGCCTACAGAGAACATACTGGCTTTGCTGTTTCTTAATGTGGGGTCTGTTATCACCTTGTCTAACACAATACTGTTTGGCAGGTTGCTGCCCAGGCAACCAGATGCACGCATGGGTTTAGCCTCAGCCACGGCAGCTGGTATTAGAATCACATAGGTAGGTGAGCGGGTCACATGGCCACCCAATCACATCTCATAGGGCTGACCTGAGCAGGGCAAGTCACAGAAAAATGTCCTACTCCTGGTCACTCAGATGGAGCCAAGGGATATACACTTGGTATTCCTTGTGCCTCTGTTTTCACTCTTTAGGCAGAGTGTAATTCTGCTTGTCAAGTTCATGTGTAATGCAGGAGCCAGAGATATTTGCTCTCCTCTCTAACCTCAGAAAAGGAGGGTTTCGGTTTGTTTTCAGGAGATGGGGGGAAGGAAAAAATAAGTATTTTTTGAATGTCTACTCTGTCTCAGGTGCTATTAGGAATAATAATAAGACAACCTTTATTTGATTGTAATAGTTAAGTGCAATAATAATGAACATGACTATTTTCCAAATTGTGCTAAATACTTGGAACATTCTATGAAACAGGTTGAATGATTGGCCCCGTTTTAGAGATGAGGACACTGAAGCTCAAGGAGGTCCTTCACCGTGAAG
>NW_011888786.1:8150341-8153321 GCF_000151845.1 Pteropus vampyrus
CCTATAAACTTAGAATGGTGCTTGGGACTTTTAAAAAATAGTAATAACGACGATTATTATTATAAAATAGATAACAAAAAGTAGTCTGATCATCATTCACCAAGAGTTATCAACTGTAGTATGCTAAATGCTATGAAGAGATACAAAGCTCCCAGAACATAGAGAAGGTAGTCGAGAGCAATGGTTGAGAGCTGGCAGAAGGAGCTGAGATGCCTGAGTTCACATCTTGGCTTTGCCACTCACTCGCTGTGCGGCCGATTACTTAGTCTCTCTGCGCCTCAGTGTCCCCCTTTGTTAAATGGTATAGTTAGAGTATCTTCACGAGGCTGACGTGATCATTCAAAGAATTAGTATATGCAAACACTGGACACAGTAAATGCCGTAAGCGTGTTAGTTGTTCTTGTGGCTGTTTCAGTCACTAGGAGGGTGACTGCAGCTTGCCGGAGAAGGTACTCCGATTATTGGAGGAGGATGTGGACATCTGAAAGGGATCCTGAAGGACAGGGAGCGGGATTTGTTCTGTTTAGGGATAAGGGACGTCGTGACAGGTAGTGGTGATGAGAAAACAATACCCCTGGAAGGAAAACAGCAACCACGAAGCACAAAGCTGAGCCCCCAGAAGGCAAGGGGTCAGAACAGTGCCCGATGGGCTGGGCTGGCTTCGGCGGAGGGGAGGGGATGCAAGCTGTAAGATAGAGCTGGAGAGAGAGACAGATGAAGGCCAGGTCAGAAAGGGCCTAGAAGTGCTGCCTCGAAATTCAGATTTTAATCTCCCAGTAAGCAGGAGCCCTGAGGGTCTCTGAATGGGCGAGTGACACTAAGAATCCTTTTAGGAAGACAATTTTGTCCTGACATCACTGTGGAGAGACTGTTCCATGACGTGACTGCAAGGTGGACCTGGGCCAGAACCAAGATTGCTCACACGAGGAGAGAAAGGTGGTTGGGATTCAGCCCCTCCACTTTTCAGGCATACCTCTGGATCCTGTGATTTGATCTGATCCGTCAGGCCTACAGAGAACATACTGGCTTTGCTGTTTCTTAATGTGGGGTCTGTTATCACCTTGTCTAACACAATACTGTTTGGCAGGTTGCTGCCCAGGCAACCAGATGCACGCATGGGTTTAGCCTCAGCCACGGCAGCTGGTATTAGAATCACATAGGTAGGTGAGCGGGTCACATGGCCACCCAATCACATCTCATAGGGCTGACCTGAGCAGGGCAAGTCACAGAAAAATGTCCTACTCCTGGTCACTCAGATGGAGCCAAGGGATATACACTTGGTATTCCTTGTGCCTCTGTTTTCACTCTTTAGGCAGAGTATAATTCTGCTTGTCAAGTTCATGTGTAATGCAGGAGCCAGAGATATTTGCTCTCCTCTCTAACCTCAGAAAAGGAAGGTTTTGGTTTGTTTTCAGGGATGGGGGGAAGGAAAAAATAAGTATTTTTTGAATGTCTACTCTGTCTCAGGTGCTATTAGGAATAATAATAAGACAACCTTTATTTGATTGTAATAGTTAAGTGCAATAATAATGAACATGACTATTTTCCAAATTGTGCTAAATACTTGGAACATTCTATGAAACAGGTTGAATGATTGGCCCCGTTTTAGAGATGAGGACACTGAAGCTCAAGGAGGTCCTTCACCGTGAAGGTAATAAGTGGCAGAGCCAGACTGTTCCCTGCATTTATCAGTTACCATCCTTGGTTGTAAGGGACAGTAACTGACACTCTAACATAGGAATGTATTGGAAGAATATTGGCACTCATAGAAATAGACTTAGAAACAGGTAGACAGTGAGGGAGGTGACTCTGGAGGCTGGAGGCAGGACCAGGAACCACCAAGTCTCAGTGAAGAAAGGTCAAGTCAGAGGCCGCCAAATGCGGTAGAAGTGAACTCCATTATGTTTCAGTCCCTCTGTGCCTCTGCTTGAGGGAGTCTCCAACTGGCCTAAAACAGATCATGTGCTTGCTGTCCTTTGCCTAGAGAAGGACAGGACATCTTTTACTCTCATTAACCTCGAAGCCTTTATTAATTGTACAGAGAAACACAGACAAGGTGAAGTTTACATAGCTGGTATGGGATATACATCTAGCAAGTGCAGAAAGGAAAAAAAAACCACACACCAAGTAGACTGGGTAATCAGTGAAACATAAATCGAATAAACTTGATAAAATATGCCCAGTTTTTGGCATGTATATTAGATATCATGAAATATTTTTATTATCCTCTCAAAAAGTTTTCTTTTGAATTGCATTTCAATTATATTTTTAAAGCGGAGCCCATAACTCATTTGTCAGTGTTAATTCATGCCCGCCTACAAACACCATGAAGGTAGTCTTGTGCTTATCATTTTAAGGACCCAAACCCACAATTTTCACTACTGAATGGCTTTTATCTACCCGTTTACAGCAATAAAGCAAGTCATAATTGCTACAAGGAAGATCATAATAATTAAATGACTATCTGACATCCTACATTACTATTTGGATGGCTTTACAACCAGATAACTGCTAAGAGAGATGAAGGTAGCGGGATGTCAAGGAGGGGGCCCCTCCACCAAGTGACCCTCCGCACGAAACAACAACTCCAGGTCCTTGGAGACTGTCACTGATAGGAGCAGGCTACTCTCATCAGCCGCTGCAAGAACGTGCCTGCTAATCTCAGCGTGATGATGAACATATGTGGCTGTTGTGTTCATGTTCAGGAATAATTTAGAATCTTCTCCACTGCAGATTCATTCTTAGAGGTATTTCCCCTCCTCCTACTCTGTTACTGCCCTCTTCCTACCACCTCCCCCATCCAGGAATACCTCCTTCCCCAACCAAAACGCAGCTCCAGGTAAAAAGGATTCAACAATCGGCGTAACTTCTCCAACCTCAACGAAGAAGTCATTCCCTCCATTCCCAGAATCCTACTTGCCCAGTGATCTCTGGCCAGGATCATCACGACAGCTTCCTCTCATCTCCCTACTTGTCTCAT
>NW_011888786.1:8157911-8160322 GCF_000151845.1 Pteropus vampyrus
GAGTCATTTCACCTGGGCCCAGCTTTCCACTTCTAGGATGAAGGTCTCCCTAGTGGAAGCTTGTGGCTGGGAGCTGTTTTTCCCCCTGTCTCATATTTTTCTGAACATCGTTAATTTACTCCTGTACTTCATCTCTGTCATTCTTACTTTCCACCAACGCCAGACAGTACTGATTATTGAGAAATTTTCCTCAACAAGAACTGTCAGTTCAGAACTTAGCCCCAGAGCATAAAGTTAGGTAGAGATTCATTCCAGAACACGAGTGGGTGTGCAATTCCGGTGATTCAAATCACAAGAGATTTCAGAGGACACATTAAATTGTAAACACTTCTTAAGGTGGAGACTGTTTCGCTGTTTCTCTGACTGATAACTGTGCAAATGGGTTGATTATGTTAGCAAAAGGGTCCTGTGGGTGACCTGAGTTAACTATGGCTTTCAGGGAAGATGACAAAATCTTCATTGGCTACACATCACCAATAGACTACAAGCCAATATTGGGCATAATTTTGCTCACTGTCCTCGACAGTCAATTTGTCTACCACCACCACTACCTCCATCATCACTGTTCATCAGGAGAGCATTCAAATGACAATACAATAGGTTACTCCATTTTACTCTTCTCCACGTATGGAATTAAGACCTGACACTTAACAAGTTCCTTGGAGAAGGGAACACAGACATCACTGCTGCAGGTACTGTCAGGGTCTAGGCATTTCTCTTTCAATAAAGAAAATACAGTGACAATTAGGATCACTACAGATAGTAGCATCAAAATGGCTGACATTCCAAAAGGAGATGAAGTTTCAGAGGCAGAGAGAACTAAAAAGGATGCAAAGAGTAGTGGCTATCTCAGGTAAGACCCTGAACTTAAGGATCTGATGTTCCTGGATTCTAATCTCTGCCCTGCTACATCTAGCTGAATGACCTTGAACAAATGAATCTATCTCCACTGAGCCAAAGACCTCTGATCTATAAAATGAGAGCCATGATTGTTTGTATATACTTCATAGGATTTGTGAGAAGATTAAAGGAGATAATGAAACAAGGTATTTAGCCCAGTAACTGGCATGCAGCTGGCATTTAATGAGAGGTATCTTTATCATTATCATCATCATCATCATCATCATCATCATCATCATCACCATCATCATCCATAATCATCTTCTTCATGGATTCATCAGGACTGGTTGCTATCCGCATTGTGTGGGAAGGCACAAAGACTAAAGTCGTTACAACAAGTCCTTGAGAAAGTCCTACCAAGCCTGATGGACCCAGATCCAGATATGACCATGAAAGCATCAGTCAAAACTCAGATGGCAGACCCTCCTCTACCATTTACTGTGTATCAGGCACTGCTCTGGGCACTTTGCACACATTAGCTCATTCTGTCCCCACAGTGAGACCTTATGAGGTAGGTACTATGGTGATCCCATACATACATATAAAGTGCTGGCCAATAAGATGGAAGCAGAGGTGTCCTGTGGGACTTCTGGGAAGTTTCCTTAAGGGGAAGGCACACTCTTTTTTCATGTCTTCCTCCTTCCTGAAATATACTAGTCCACAAAATGGAAAGTCTCACTCTTGGAATGGAGTGGCAAACCAGAGAAAGTAAAGGTGACTGGATCCCTGGCAAACTGTTAGCCGCCATATGACCCCGAAACTGCCTACCTCCAAAGTTATTGTTCTTGAGAGAGAAATACAGATAATTCTATCATATTTAAACCACCTTTGTTTCTGGTATTACATTAAAATGAATCCTAAATAATATACCAATATCGCCAAACAAGTGATATTGAGGAAATCTGACACCTTATAATGCAAGATATGAAATCAAATTCATATTAGAACCCTATGTCACCACTGACAGGTGACACTGTATATCCACAACACAAAGTATATAAGTACCATAATCAAGGTATTAAATAGAGTTTAAATGAAAATATTTTTGCTCTGGCTCCATAATTCAAAGTACAGCAGTCCTAAAAATGAGTATTTCACTGTACCAGGTTGGTTGGTTTACTCATTCATTTGTTCATTCATTCATTCATTCATTCGGTGAGGCTGTGGTAGAGTGGGACACACTTTGGAATCAGAAAAACCTAGAGTTCAAATCCCTGCTCTTGAATTACTCACATATTCCCTCATGTTTACTTATCAACTCTTGTCTGTATTCACCACAGCTATGAAATGGTGGTCATCTAGTTGCCCCCTGAGGCTGTTACAAGGAATAAATGAAATTGTACACGAAAAAGCATCCGGCACAGGACTCAGAACATTAAAAAGGGCTCGATAACATGTTTCCTTTTTCCTTCACGTGTGTGCCTGAACTGAACGTTATATGAAATATGCTTCATGTTGTGCCTGGCACATGTGCTTAATAAATGGAAGAATATAAGAATAACTTTACTGCT
>NW_011888786.1:8160372-8162956 GCF_000151845.1 Pteropus vampyrus
ACATCAGGAGGCAGAGGGGACCTGTAGCAGCATTTCCACTCTATAAACGAAGGACTGAGAAGAGGCTCAAGGGGTGGCATTTGCCGAACTAGAATCATCCCTGGACTGTCCTTTGACAAAAGGTATTCAGGAGATACAGAGACGAAGGCTCCATTAGGAGAAGCAGTGCGGCGCCTGGGATTTACAGTGAAATGTGGCTTTCACTACAATCACCTACCACGGGGCTGTGAGAAGCCACTCGCCCTTCTGTGCTTCAGTTTCCTCTTCCATAAATGATGATATGAATGACCAGCATCATTTTGGAGGCTACTCAGTGCCCAAAGATGATTCAGTATTTCACATATATAAATCATTCATCTTCATCACAACCCTCAAAGTTAAACTTTATTACTTCCTTTTATAGATGAGGAAACTGAGGCTCTAAGAGGTTAAAAAAAAAATCATGTAGCTTATAAGTGGCAAAGGTGGAATTTGAACCCAGGCTTGTCCCATGCACTTTCTGCTACAGTGCCCTGCCTCTCTCATAGAAGAATCTAAGAATTCTATATGACAATGCATATTAAAAAAAAAAAAAAAGCATGCAATAAATTCTAAAGGCACCATTCCCATGTAATTATCACAGCAATCAAAAGAACTGTGTCAGTTCTATTCAAAGAAAGAAAATGATCCTAAGACTGTCAGTAGACCTTGCCTGTGTGAAAAATATTATCTCTCTGCTGGGGTGAATAGTTCCATGAGAGGGCCAGAGCACTCACGATGAAGATTCGACTCAAGACGGAGCATTTGTGCGAATACTCCCTGGCTCCCATCTCTCTGATACTTGAGTCAGGTGCAGATACTCTAAAGCAAGGAGGTGTTCCATCCCAGTCTGCCCCAAAAGACAGTCATCTGCAGACTAGAGATCTTGAAATCAGCCATGCAAATCCATCACCACTTTAATTATCCAAGTAAATAGAGCTCTTACCACCATATGCCAAGATTCTAATCAATCGTGATCATTACAGTTCCCCCAGTGGTTCTGTCTGGATGTGAAACACGGAGTCATTTCACCTGGGCCCAGCTTTCCACTTCTAGGATGAAGGTCTCCCTAGTGGAAGCTTGTGGCTGGGAGCTGTTTTTCCCCCTGTCTCATATTTTTCTGAACATCGTTAATTTACTCCTGTACTTCATCTCTGTCATTCTTACTTTCCACCAACGCCAGACAGTACTGATTATTGAGAAATTTTCCTCAACAAGAACTGTCAGTTCAGAACTTAGCCCCAGAGCATAAAGTTAGGTAGAGATTCATTCCAGAACACGAGTGGGTGTGCAATTCCGGTGATTCAAATCACAAGAGATTTCAGAGGACACATTAAATTGTAAACACTTCTTAAGGTGGAGACTGTTTCGCTGTTTCTCTGACTGATAACTGTGCAAATGGGTTGATTATGTTAGCAAAAGGGTCCTGTGGGTGACCTGAGTTAACTATGGCTTTCAGGGAAGATGACAAAATCTTCATTGGCTACACATCACCAATAGACTACAAGCCAATATTGGGCATAATTTTGCTCACTGTCCTCGACAGTCAATTTGTCTACCACCACCACTACCTCCATCATCACTGTTCATCAGGAGAGCATTCAAATGACAATACAATAGGTTACTCCATTTTACTCTTCTCCACGTATGGAATTAAGACCTGACACTTAACAAGTTCCTTGGAGAAGGGAACACAGACATCACTGCTGCAGGTACTGTCAGGGTCTAGGCATTTCTCTTTCAATAAAGAAAATACAGTGACAATTAGGATCACTACAGATAGTAGCATCAAAATGGCTGACATTCCAAAAGGAGATGAAGTTTCAGAGGCAGAGAGAACTAAAAAGGATGCAAAGAGTAGTGGCTATCTCAGGTAAGACCCTGAACTTAAGGATCTGATGTTCCTGGATTCTAATCTCTGCCCTGCTACATCTAGCTGAATGACCTTGAACAAATGAATCTATCTCCACTGAGCCAAAGACCTCTGATCTATAAAATGAGAGCCATGATTGTTTGTATATACTTCATAGGATTTGTGAGAAGATTAAAGGAGATAATGAAACAAGGTATTTAGCCCAGTAACTGGCATGCAGCTGGCATTTAATGAGAGGTATCTTTATCATTATCATCATCATCATCATCATCATCATCATCATCATCACCATCATCATCCATAATCATCTTCTTCATGGATTCATCAGGACTGGTTGCTATCCGCATTGTGTGGGAAGGCACAAAGACTAAAGTCGTTACAACAAGTCCTTGAGAAAGTCCTACCAAGCCTGATGGACCCAGATCCAGATATGACCATGAAAGCATCAGTCAAAACTCAGATGGCAGACCCTCCTCTACCATTTACTGTGTATCAGGCACTGCTCTGGGCACTTTGCACACATTAGCTCATTCTGTCCCCACAGTGAGACCTTATGAGGTAGGTACTATGGTGATCCCATACATACATATAAAGTGCTGGCCAATAAGATGGAAGCAGAGGTGTCCTGTGGGACTTCTGGGAAGTTTCCTTAAGGGGAAGGCACACTCTTTTTTCATGTCTTCCTCCTTCCTG
>NW_011888786.1:8163006-8177115 GCF_000151845.1 Pteropus vampyrus
AATGAAGGCATGGGAAAATGTCTGGAAGATTATACACTAAAGTGTTAACAGCAGTCAGCTCTGGGCACTGGAATTAGTTCTTTTTTTTCTTTTACTTGTTATCTATATTTTCTAAATGTAGGGGGTGCAGTAAGTTCATATTACTTGGATATGTGAAGTTAACTCCACCATGATTCGAGGTTTTATCACCTCCAGGTAATCCTTTTGGCCCCTCACTTTGTGCAAACCTCTCCTCACTCCCAGATTCAGTCCATCACGGGCGGGTCCCCCACAGCTCCCTAAGGAAGCCCTCTGCGCTGGGGGCGACGCGGGCGGGAGTGAGGAGGTGAATCCTCAGCACTGGTGGGTTCTCTCACACGCTGTGACAGGGCCAGCACGCCTGGCACACCTGCCTTTGGCCTACGAACAGCAGAGGTGGTGTCCTGACAGGCCTGTAAGATATGGTCGCATGAGCCGGTTTCCTGACACCACTTTTGCTCACCTTCCAGCCATGTTGAATTCTGGGCAGGAATCTGGAACTGGACCAGAAAAGTCTCTTTTCAGTCAAGGTCTTGGGTTTAGCGCCAGGTCAGCTGATATGAGTGGGTGGAAGGTCTGAACCCAAAGCATCCAGTGGGGAAAACACCTAAATTGGAGTTAAAAAGACGGGCTTCTTGCCAAATGACCATAAAGAAGCTTCTTTGTCTATAAAATGAGGACCCTACCCCTGCTCATTCTAACTGACAAGGTGGTTATAAGGATCAGATAAGGGAATGTAGAGAGAGGTGACAACATCCTGTTGGACTTTGCACCCCAACTCTTAGCAAAGTGCCTGCGGCATAGTAAATCCTCTTAAATATCAGTGAAAGAAAGACAAATGTAAGGAGTTACTTTTATTATTTCTCATGATGAGAAGATGACTATAAGAACCAAAGAAATGACATCATTTCTTGCATAAGAGTCAACTACGGGTGGCAGATAATCTTGGACAAGCTTCAATTCCAGTCCAGAGCAGAGCTAAGGCTGCTGTGTGTTCAGACACACAACACAGGTCAGAGACCTAGTATAGGAAGCAGATTTTTATAAGCAAATGATTTCCCACCCGCAGAGGCTGCCTGACTATTCTCAAGCAATATATCTGATACCACAAAATTCCGGTTCGGAAGAAAGGAAGAGAAGGGAGAGAGGGAGGGAGGGAGGGATTTTGACTAATAGTAAATTCACAAATCTCTTAGAGCTTAATAAAAGGAGATTTGACTTACAACCTGTAAAAGATCACGATCTCTATTTGGAAACTCGGACAGTCTGTGAGATCAAATGGATATATGAGGACTTTGGGGAAAGAAACAGATGAGAATGTTTTTGTCCCAACAAAAACAAATGGCTGTCCTTGTTTTAATTCAGTAGTTTTTCAATTCAGGAGTTAACTGAGAGCCAAATAGGTTTGTCATCTCTTTTCAATTTGTTTATCATGCACGGGACTTTGCGCTGGGCACAACAAGCGATTCACAAATGAATCAGCCCTTTCTTACTCTCAGTAACTCCAGGCTAGAGGTGAGGTGAGAACACAAATGCTTCTAACGTCAGGCATCCAGGCAGACACTGGTCACAGAGGTGTGTTTAGATGCTGTGGGATCGAGAAGGTAAGGGAGATTTCAGTCGGGGGGCACGGTGGTCATGACCAAGCCTTGGGAGAGAAATGAGGAGAAATGAGAGGACAAGCGTTCCAGGCAGAGGGCAGGGCCTGAGGAAAGGCCAGGTGCATGGAAACCCAAGGTGGTTGTTTGCCAGGAGCACAGGACATGTGAAAAGGAGAAATACAAAATATAGTTGGAATGTTTGGTTTGGGTGAAAGTAAGAAAGGTCTTAAATAACAACAGTCTGAACCAAAGTGAGAGCCAACAGGAGCTTGGGAGGTCTCTGAGCCGAGAAGGGTCAGGACAGAGTTCTGCTTCCAGGCACCTGAGCAGGCAGTGATGGGTGGGATGGAAAGCTGGAGGGAGATGCAGGAGGCGAGGAGGCTGATGGAGGTGCGTGCAAGAAGCCATGGGGGAGAGGGATTACTGGTGCACCTTTGTGAGCAAGTATTGTATCTTTCCCCGAGTGCCGCCATCAGCTTAATAAGAAAGAGGCTTATTCAAAACCCCAACAAATGAGGAAAGCAGAGTGGTCAGTAATGGCTCTGAAGACCAGAGAGGGGTACAGATAGGGAGGGACCAAATTATCGGGGCAGAAGATTGGACTGAGGGACACAAGAGGGATGCACAGTCAGAAGGTGGTTAAGTGGGGCACAGAAGAGGCCACAGAAATGGAAGGTGCTCAGGAACTGACTGAGTAGCTACGAACTTGCTGGAAGGTGAGGCCCCGCTGGAGACTATCGGGAAAGAAGGAAAGGTACAGCTTGACCCTGATGGTGCTCATCAGGCTGGAGCAAATTAAAAAGCAAATTGGAACTGGCTAAAAAAGGAGTCCCATCCCTGCCACCTCTAATACTGCCTTGGTCATGGGGTCTGCAGGTGGCAGAGCAAGCAGATATGTCAATCTGCGCCCCAATCAATATGAATTTTCAATGGCATCATCTTGACAGCCAGCAGCTGACACATCACCTCCCTCTGCAGAAGCATCTCTGAAGGCCTGGGAAGGGTTTTCCTGAAGCCCAGGCAAGGACAGGACCATCACCTCGGCTGTAGAGGGTTGGGGACTTTAAAACACACTTTCACATCCTCTCACTTTATTCTCATTTTAAATGAGGGACACAAAACAGATATTATTATCCTCATTGTATAAAGTCCAGTTCTGGAGAAGTCAGATTTGCCCAAGACCAAGCAGTGACCTAGTAGTGGAACTTGAAGATTTGTTAAACCCACTGCGGTCTGAGCCAGAAAACTAGCCAGGACACCGGGCATGGGCTGGGGCCATGTGGACACTTACTCCCAGCTCCTTCAGGGCCAAGATCAGCTTGGGGGAGAGGATGGGAGAGGGGTACACCAGCAGGTGAGCAGGGCTGGCTTCAAAGAGTGTTGCAAATGGCAAGGTAAATTCTTCCTTCCTTCTCTCCTTCTCTTTATTCCCTCCCTGCCCCCCTCCCTTTCACAAGTACCCACTAAGTATCACGTGCTTAGCACTGTGCTAGACATTGGTGACCATCCACCTCTCTGAGGGTCCCCCAGACTCAGGAACCCTGTTACCTTGCCCTCTTATCCTGCCAACAATCCCACATTTTCCAACTGAAATAGACCATCCACTTCCCAACCTCTGGAGGCCCAAGGAAGGGAGGAAACCCAAGCAGAGGATATTTGAGCTGGGCCTCAAAGTGGAAGGTCACCTGTGGATGCACACACAGGTTTAGAGATGTCTCAGGGTAGGGAATGACCTGGTAACAGTCAGGAATTCTGCAGAGAGTGGGGGAGGTGGTAGGCATTCGGGATATGGGGAGCTACGGGGGGCGAGGAGGCAACAGGGCCCTTGGAGACCAACTGACAGACTGGCTTTTGCTTTACAAGCTCTGGAAAGACATCAGAGAGCTTTAGGCACAGGAGTGGTAAATCACTTCAGTGCTTAGAATAACAACTATTGTAACTGCATAGAGGAAAGACGATCTTAGAAGACATTGCAAATATTCCCGGGAGAATGGAGAACTTGGGCCATGGAGGGATTGTGGAAATGGTGACACGGAGCCCTTACTTAAGGATTTGTACAAAAGCAGAAAATACGGGCCTTAGTGAATAATTAAATGCGGGGGATGGGGAGGGTAAGTTGGGAAGAAGAATCAAAGAAAACTCCACAGTGACGTTGTTAATCGAGATAAGACAAAAGAAGGAAAGAGATAAAAGGCAGAAGACAGAGGGATGAATTCGGTTTAGGGCACACCAAGAGCGAGGTGCCTGGGGGACATGTCCAGTGGCCGCAAGGAAGGATACAGAAGCCCAGCATGTAGGGAAAGAAGGGTGTAGTGTCAGAGGCTGCACAGCCAGGTGTCACGTAGGTTGAGGCCTGAAGAAAGGCCATCGGGTGCGGCAAGTAAGAGGCTGGTCTTGGGTGGCCCTGATAAGGGCATGTTCAGCATCAAAGAAGAGGTGGAAGGCAGACTCAGGTGGGCTGAGAGTGGATGAGAGCAAGGAGACAGAGGTACAGGTATTGGTATAAGTGTCCTGCTCAATCCCCATGCCCGTTCGGCCCCTCACATACACTCTTGGAAGATCAGTTACCTTCCCAACGCATTCAGGCAACTTCTGCCCTGTTCGAAGGTACAATCATGCTGTCAGTCGCCTCCACAATAAAGCCTACACTCAGGACCCCACCACCTTATTCAGCTAACAGAGTTCAAGGTCTGCCTAACAAACAATACCTGATGTCCCACTATGTGTCCCCAGCCAGAGACCAGACAGTCTGGGATTTCCCAAACAAGCCCTGCATTTGGCCACCTTTGCACCTTTGCTATCTCTCCGTCTGCCTAGGACACCCCTCCTTCACATCTCTACTTGCTGAAATCCCACCCCAGATTCCTGGCCCAAGTGCCACCACCATCAAGAACCTTCCTCAATCCCCCAATCTAGATTAACTTCTCCTTAACCTGCAGGGCACTTGCCACAGTGTGTCGCAGTGTAGTGGCCTTATCCCCATTCTCTGTCACCACTGGACTGTAAGCCCCTCGAGAGCAACTGTCTTATGTATGAGGTTTTTCACGCAGTAGTACTCAATGTGTCTGATACATTGAAGGCTGACCTTCTCCTCTGCCATGTCCCCCATCCCACTGAAATATCCCTGGGCTGTCCTCCATTCCTCCTTCATGCCAACAAGGCAAACTAACACCAAGACGAAGCCTTCCTGATGTCACTAACCCCCGCCAGTGTGTCCGCCATTAATAAAGCTATATAGCCTTGACTCCCTTTCCATAAACGAGGATGTGAAATCAATGCAGAGGCCATGCAAATGGGCTGGAACTGCGTCGGTTCTGAAATGCTATGTCAGTATCCTCACTCAGGTCCTGCTCCTCTCCAGCCATAGCACGAAGCTCATCATTCTGGAATTCCTGTCTCCTACCCCAACACAGGAAGTCACAGTCCCTTCTCTCAGGAGCTCACTAACGTGTGTCAGAGTTAAGATCCACACACAGAGAATGTCCCTTCCTCTCAGGGACCATCAAGTGCTGTGTGAATGGTTTAGAACCTAAGCTACGTAAGGCAATAGGACAAAGAGCTCTTTCGAGCATGGTTGGCCATGGATGGTTTTATGATTTTATGAGGAATGTGGGCTTCTCTTCCACCTTGAAGGTCTGATAAAGGCTGTGGTACGGGAAGAAATGGAAGGCCGCCTGAATGAGGTCGTGGTGCAAGAATAAGGTAGGAGCCACAATGCATGACAGATCGGTTTGGCTAGAGCAGCCATTTATAAAAAGAACAATGAGACCTAAGGCTATAAAGGTCAAGGCCAGCTTGAGAAGGGTCTTGAATACCAGTGAGGGGGACTTTTGAGTAAGAGAACCCGGTGATAAGTGTTTAGTTTTTTTAAGGGGGCTTAATAGGTCAGTTGTGTAGAGGGTAGACTGGATTGAAGACGATCTGATATCCTGAACATAACTACGATGTGTTACGATAAAATAGCATAAGATACTGGAAACAGCAGACTAGAAATGAAAGGAAGATGGAGAGATTTCAAAATAAAAATCCAACCAAAGGTTTCTGTTCCTTGGGGACCAGGTAGCACCTACCACTGGCACCATTTTACCTGATGGGCCAGAGAGAGAGGCAGGCTCTCCACTAAGCAAAGTCCTCTACCATGAGGTACCCAAAGCCCCAGTATAGTTTTATTGGTGGAAAATCAGGCAGTGAGTAAGAAATGTCATCCGCTCTGGTCATTTTCATTCAGGGACTAGCCAGAGTCCTTTTCTAATCTTCAACCAATTATTTTATTCAATGTGTAAGTCAGTAAATTAATTTTTAACATAATAAGAGTAGAAATTGTCAATTTTAGAAGCACATATGCGAATTTCCCTGCACAGGAGAGAACATGAATCCCATTAGTTAAAAATAGCAGTTGTGCTCACTTTCCCCCACATGCTAATTTTAATAAACTTACTCTGAAATTAGCCTGCCTCTATGAAGATAGCTGCTCATCAAAAATGTTCCCAGTAAGCACTAAGCTCGCCTTATAAGAGTTCAAGTGCTCCCAGGAAACTGTGAACAATGCAGAGTTCTAAATGGAACTCATTTTCTTCTCGCCAGACTTGGTCCCCGCCCCCTCCACCTTTTGTCATACCCAGCACACCGCTCTCTAGCCACTCGCCAAGGGTTACCTTGGACTCATTCTAGCGCATCTTCCCAAGCCAGTTGGCTAGGAATCCTGTAGGGATCATCCTTTAAAAATCTTTCTTGTAGCCATCCCTTTTTCTCTATTCCCACTGATGCTGTATCCTCTTATTACCTCATCAAACACCCAGGCATTCACACGTTCTATATTTACTGAGCACCTACAAAGGACAAGGTACAGCTCTTAGTGCTAAGGTCACAAATTAATAACACGTGGTCCCTACTCTCAAGGAGTTCTAGATCTTTTGAGTCCAGTGGAGAGAGAAGAGTCAAGGATTAGTTAGAAAAATCACATGATAAGCGGTATCATATCGGGACAATAAGAGTAATTTGGGAATGTCGATGGTAAAAGAAAAAAACTAGATTAATAGTCTCTCATCTCAACTTGTCTTTTCCTGATTCCTGGCAAAGTTACCAATTTGTCTTTATTTGGTAAATAAAGGCTTGCGGACAATAAAGGCTCAGTGATTACTGAGTTCAGTGGAAACAAATGTACCCCAAGCATTTTTATCAACTTGTATTCTAGCTAAAAAAAAAAAAAAAAAAAAAAAAGCATTCAGTGCCTCCCTGTTACCAGCTACATTAGAGCACACCCTTCTGTCTTGCTTTTGAAGTCATTCCATCTCTGATGCCCTTGGCTATCCAACCGTCATGTCTGCTAAACTTCAACCCATGAGTTTCCCATTTCGGTCTTCATCTGGAGCATGACCTCAGACATCAACCGCCAGCTGTTCACACGTGCTTCCTGGCATGACGGCCCATACCCTCTGAACCAAAGGAGAGGGGCCAGTTCAAATGCCACTTCTTCTCAGAAGACTTTTCCTACTTTGTGCCTCACCAACTCCCTACATATGTGTCTAAGGTATATCGTTCACTATCGTGCACTGTTTTTTCATTTAACAATAATATTAATATCAGCAATACTTTGAAATATTAACTGATATCCTACCTGTCCATCTTGCCTCCATTTCCTGTAACCCTTATGCTGTTTCTCCCCATATATGCTTCTGCCTTTTTAGGAGCCAGAAGTCTGCCTTTGTGTTCCAAGGAGGTAACACAGGTAACAAAGTTATTGGCTTTTCAGTTTGGAAAGCCTGGTCCTTAAGACATTAGGGCATGGAAGAGTCCGCCAGTATCCCCCTTCCCCATGACCCCTACAAAAGACTACAAAAGATTTCAGAGTTGGAAAAAGGGCAAAGGCAGAGTTCAAGGAAGGAGAACTTGGTTATCAGTGAGTCTCTAAGAATAAACACTGAGCTTTGCCCAATCAGCCTGGGGTGGGGAGAGCAGAGCAAGGACTGGGGGACCAAGGAGGAAGGGGGCGTGGCTAGTTGTGATGGAAACCTGAGGAGTTGAGAGGCGAGGAGCAAAGCTCTCTACAACAATGGCCGTCTTAAATATCCGTTCCCCTCTTTTTCAAAAATTAGATTTATTGAGGCAAAATTTACATAGAAAAAAGTTCGCCCTTTCTGGGTATACGGTTCTATGAATTTTTACCAGCTTACACAGTCATGTGGTCATCCCGCCATGTAGGCATAGAATGCAACCATCGCTCCAAAAGGTTCCTGCGTGTTCCTCTGCAGTTGGTCCACTCGCCCTACTCCCAGGCTCTGGCAACCATCGATCTGTTTTCTGTCCTTTTAGTTTCGCCTTTTCAAGAATTTCATATAAATGGAATCTTACAGTAGGTACGTCTGAGTCTCTGGCTCCTTCCGGTAACCAAAGGTTTTAAAAATCAACCAACCATTTTGCATGGATCAGTATGTTCCTTCTTAATGCTGAGCACGGTTCCATTATAAGAATACAGCACAGTTTATTCACTCACTGGTTAATGGGCTTTGGGATCATTTCCAGTTTTCAGCAATTATAAATAAGACTGCTATAAATATTTAGATACAGTGTGAACATGTGTCTTCATTTCTCTTGAGTAAATATCGAGGAGTAAGATTGCCGGGTTCTTTAGTTAGGTGTATTTTTGACTACGAAACTTTTCAAAAGTGGCTGTACCATTTTATATTCCTCCAGCAATGTACGAGACTTCCAGTTGCTCTGCATCCCTGTCAGCACTTGGCTTACTGATTTTTTATTTGCTTTTCCATTATAATAGGTGTGTTGTGCATCTTATTGTGGTTTTTATTTACATTTCCCTAATGACTGATGATGTTGAGTATCTGTTCATGTGCTAATTTGCCATCCAAATTTCTTTTTGAGTGCAGTGTCTATCTAACTCTTTTGCCTATTTTTAAACTTAGGTTATTTTCTTATTATTGAGTTAGGAAAGTTCTTTATATATCCTACATGTCTTCAGCTCACATTTTCTCCCAGTCTGTGGCTTGTCTTTTCATTTTCTTGACAGAGTCTTTCAAAGAACAGAAGTTTTTAATTCTAATAAAGTCCAATTTTTCTTTTTCTTTTTTTATGGTTTGCGTTTTTTGTGTCCTATATATCCTTCTCACTTTTTAATCTCCCAAATTTTGAAAGATCACCTCAGATGGTGATAAGAAGAACTCTCCTAAACTTAAGTTGGGCATGTCCAACGAAAGATTGCCTTACCTGGCCTCCCTTGCAGCTAGGTGTGGCCATGTGGCTATGGTCAGAATAATGAAACATAAGTAGAAGTGATATGTACAACTCTCCAGTCGCCCCTAATTAAAGAAAAGCCCCTTGCCTGAACTACCCCTTCCCCCTCTTTTACCTATCCCTCTCTCTCTCTCCTTCTCGCTCCTCCTCTTCTCATGGGCTCAGACAAAAATGTGGTGACAACCAACTTTAACCATACCATTAAAGACTACCCCCTAACACACAATAGAGTAACAAGATGGAATAAACCTGGGTTCTCTAATGACTCGTGGAGCAGGGGTGCCTTCCCAATGAACCACTACCCTGTGACATGAAAGGCACCTACACAGCTACCTGATTTAAAACAATATATTTGGGGGCTAGAGATCTTGGTTACAGTGGCTTAGAGTTTAACAAAGACACCCTTCTTTCTCAGGAAGTATAAAACAATCCTGAGTTCCCTGGACCCAGCCTGCCATTGTGTGGTACCTCTATGTAGATGACACAATAGTTTCCCAGAATTGCCCTCACCTCAGGAGTAATTCGGGGGCAGCAGAATATGACTTTGCCCCTACCTCGGAGCAAAGTCTCCCAATGCCCAGAGCAGTGAAGGAGCACTACATCGACTTGTTCTTCATCACCCAAGGTAGGATGGGTGTGGTACAGATAGCCGAAGGGATAGAAGAAGGACACAGCGTGACCTCCAGTGACCAATGACAAGATACTGGATTGAAATAAGGAGTGTGTGGCTAAACAAAAACATCCCAGACAAGATGTGTGCCCTCCACCCCATCACCCCTGCTGATGGCTGAGTACTACTTAAGCCCCCTAGAACTTAAATACAAGTTCGGGGAAAGAGAGAGTCACGACTCCAATCCAGATTACATTTCTTCCACCCTTATAATGAGAATTAAACGAAATTAAGGTGTTATAGCAAAATAAAGAAGTTTCCATTTTGGAAACACCTGAGTTTGTGTCCTGAGGGTCATTCTCATTGTACTAATGAGTTTGTGTCCTGAGGGTCATTCTCATTGTGCTAATGGTCACTAAACACTTACTACCTGCCAGGTGAAGAGCTAAGCACTAACAAGCATTATTTCATTTGAGCCTCACAATTATAGCACCTGTGAGGTAGGTATTTTATTATCCTATTTAAAGATGAGAAAAACCAGGCTCAGAGAAGTTGCACAGTGTAGTGATTCTCTCAGCATCCATTCCTTTTCGGGCAAACAGCCCCCACGGTCCCAAACCAGTCTCAGTCCATATGGTCCGGGTAGGGCCCCATGAACAGCTCCCTAATAAGGCTCTAGGACAGTGGTCCCCAGGGACCGGTGCTCCTATGAGAATCTAACGCCTTATGACCTGAGGTGGAGCCGAGGAGGTGATGCTGGAGCTGGGGAGCGGCAGCAAATACAGATGAAGATTCGCTCGTTTGCCCACAATTCACCTCCTGCCGTGAGGTCCAGTTCCTAACAGGCCACGGACAGGTACCAGTACTGGTACTCGTCCATGGCCTGAGGGTTGGAGATCCCTGCTCTAGGGGAGATCCTTCTTTGTCTCTCCCTGGGTTCTGACAGTGGCCAGCGAGCTTTGGCGTTCCTTGGCTCGCAGTGCGTAACTCTAATCTCTGCCTGTGTCATCACATGGCCTTCCTTCTTCTGTGACTTCACCTTGTCTTTCCTCTATGCATCTGTGTCCAAATTTCCCTCTTCCTTGTTACAAGGACACTGGTCACTGGATCAGGAGCCCATCCTAAAGGCTTCACCTTAACCTGATCACCTCTTCAAAGATTCTTCTTCCAAATAAGATCGCATTCATAGATACAGGGGTTAGGACTTGAACTTATCTTTTGGGGGACACAAATCAACCCACAACACCAACCAGCAAATTCTCTCCGAGCTAAAGCACTCTAGGTTGGGCTTTTGATCATTTGCATCAAGAGAGTGGTAGAGGCAAGACCCACGCCCAGGTCTCAGTCCACAGCCAAGACCCAGAGCTGTGCCCTAAACCACAGGGCCACGTGATATGCCCAGTCAATCGCTCTCATCCAAAAATCAGGCTCTACTTTGGGTAGAGGCGCAGGGTTAACTGTCTTCTATCTGCCTCACAGCCACTGCATGCAACACTCTCAAGGAGAATGAGTGTGATTGTTATCTAATTAATTAACCAAAATTCAAATAGTGAAATTGAATTAGGCATGGTTTATCATACGGCAGTAGGAGGAAAGATGACCAGGATTTTTATCTTGGAAATAAAAAGTTATTGATTGTTCGCATGGCTGCATATTGAGGTTTTCCTGATTTTGAAAGATCGCCTCAGGTGGTGATAAGAAGAACATTTCCCCCTCCCCACATATTTAATTTCCAGAACAGAACTCCAGCCATGCTTCTTTCACATGCATGGCCACGTTTACTTCAGGGCCTCAGAGGAGGCTGTAATTTCAGCTTGTTACACTAAAAATATGAAAATATAACTGATCTCTGTAGGATCGTGGTAAATGAAAGCTGCTTCCTAGAGGCAAGCCAAGGAAGCAGACTGATTGAATGAGAGCACAGGCTCTGGGCAGAACAGGCGACGGAGTGCGGACCCAGGGTGGGAGGTAGAAACCAGGACTTCGGCAGGAATAGCTGTGAGCACATCAAAAAGCCCATCTGGCCCGGTCAGATGTCAGGGGATGTCCTCCCCAGTTCCTTCGGCTGGCTTCCAAAATCACTTTGAAACACCAACAACCACTGACCACACTCTTCCTTGAATCCTACCTGGCTGAGCACCGGACAATTCTCCACACCAGGCCCAGTCCACACCTGGCCAGTTGAACTCGAGTGCGCAGCGGAGTCACCTGGGTAGCTCAGTTTGTGAGAAACACAGATTTGGGGCTACGCCCCCAGGCACTTTCACGCCCTATGCGTATCTGTTTCCTGTGCCTGCCATAACAAATGACCACAAACTGGGTGGCTTAAAACACAGAAATGTATTCTTTCACAGTTGTGAAGGCCAGCAGTCCAAAATCAAGGTGGTAATAAAATTAGTTTTCTCTGGAGGCTCAGAAGCAGAATCTGTTCCAGGCCATTCCAGCTTCTGGTGGCTGCTGGCCACCCTTGGCATTCCTTGGCTTATTGCTGCATAATTCCCATTTCTGCCTCTGTCTTCACACGGACGTTCTCTTGGTGTGCCTCCGTCTTCCCACAGCATTCTCCCTTGTATCTCTGTGTCACAAATCTACCGTTGGTTTCTTTTGTAAGGACACCATTCATTAGATTGAGGGCCCATCCTAAATCTGGGATAACCTCATCTTGAGATTCTTAACTTGATTCTATCTGCAAAGACCCTATTTCCAAATAAGGTCGCATTCATGAGGGTGGAAGGTTAGGGCTCAGACGAACCCACTAGAGAGGAGTGGGGGCAGGGAGATATTTCAATCCACTACAACAGATCTGGGGAGAGACCCAGAATCTTGCATTTTTGCCAAAAATGCAAAGCGACTCTGAGCTCTGCTCGCAAAATGACTCTGATGCAAGTGATTTGTGGATCATATTCTGAAAAACACTTAATCTATTTGCCGAGGATTAAAAAATGAATAAGACATGGTTCCTGGGTAACCTGCTATCTAGTGAAAAATACAGACAGATGAACTGATGATTAAAAATACAAAGTAAGGTCTAACGATCCCAGCCCCCAGAGTCAGACAGACCAGGGTTCCAACCCTGTCCCCTCCAGCCATAAGGCTCTGAGCAAGTTCCTTAGCCTGTCTGAGCCACAGTCTTCTTATCTGTAAAATGAGAAATAATTTCTACCTTATACGACTATGAGAAGGAGGCCATGTAAATTGGCTGACATCAAAGACAGACTCAAGAAATAGCTATTAGCCATTGTGAAGGCAGAAGACATATGCATGCATTTTCACATCCCCCAGTTCCTCGCTGAGTGCCTTCCGCGTCCTAAGCCTCTAATGAAGGCCTGTGGAAGACATTAAGGCATAACTCTGGAGAAACGTGGCTGGCAGAGGCAAGACAACTCCGGAAAGACTCACTTCAGGATGTCGACTCATTCTACAAGCAGTTTTTGAGCACCTGCTGTGTATGGTGCTCAGTGTGTAGACCCTTAGAACAATGAGCAAAGTAAAACGCAGCCTAGCTGGGAGACTGCTAGGTTACAATACAATGCACCTCCTTCCTTCGGTTTTTCGTCCTTCACATTCCATTCTTTAATATTCCCTTAGTGTTAGTGTGACTCCCCTCCCGAACCATACCACATGCTCCAGGAGTCCTTTGAGGGCAGAAGGGGTTCTCTCTTCTTCACCACTCAACCTCAAGCACCTAGCAATGAACCTGACTCCTAAAAGGCATCTGATAAGCATTTGTTGGCATAGTGAATATTCTGCTGCTCTTTGAGTCCAACACTGGACTTCTATGAAGAACCACCTCCAGCCTCCTTGACTGCTGGGTATGATTCTTTAAGGGCCTGCGAGAAAAGATGCCCAGAGGATATGTACCCTGACATAAAGCCTGAACGTTAGAGGAGATGAGGACAGGCTGTAATACAATGCATCCTAATACTGTGCAGTTAGGAGCCTTCAACTACTACCCAAGAGTAAACTCAACTAGGGGAGAAGATATGACATCTCATTCCTCTTCAGAAACATAATGCTTTGCACGCACTAGACATTAAGTATTGTTATCAGGCTGACTTGGAGGCACAGAAAATGATTAGAAGAAAAAGCCGATACAGGGTTTTCCTTCCAACACCCCGCAAGGGAAAGGAGCAAGCAAACCATTACACCTGCGCATGTGCACAGGAGTAAAGAAAAAGAAGCCCCACGTGGGCCTTCGGGTGGAGAATAATTGTCGGGAGAGAGAGAAGAGAGAATTTCTGGTGGATGGTCAGCATGGCTAGGTAACATGGGTAGCCAACTGCCTTCACAAATGGTGTAAGTCAGGACAAGCAAATTACCTGTGATAAGGAGACACCAGCACTCCCTCTCACCTGGAGAAGTCGGGCAGCCCCCACCAGTCCAAAAAACTCTTAGGGTGCGCTGAAGAGGGAATGGCATAGGAGTCCCAAAACAGACCTCAGGGGAGTTTATGACAAAACAGAGGGGCGTGGTGACCGCTGCTTCCACAAGTCGATGACTTCAGCACCTGCGTTTCACTCCTTTGATAAATGGCTCACCACCTTACACATAGTAGGCCGGCGGTAAACACGTGTTGACTGAATTGAGTAAGTGAATGAACGAAGGACCGGGCCGTCCCCCACCCAAACCTCC
>NW_011888786.1:8178235-8201416 GCF_000151845.1 Pteropus vampyrus
TACAAAGATTTGGTGAATGCATGAATGAATGAACCACGTGTAATATATTTAACATTGTTTTTCAAGCTACTAACTTTTACTTCTATTTATTTCTTAAATTATCAGCGGTCATAAATAGAAAGCAAGTGTAAAAATTGGGAATAAAATGATATTGAATTCGAAATAGAACCAAAGGCTCTGAGTGTGGTGTTTAGCACATGTCAGGAGAGATGCTCAAGACATAACAGCATCAAACTAAAACATCCTCTAAGAGGAAGGACTTAAAGAGAATGACAGCAGGCAGGGCAGGCCAGGCTCACCCATGGGTGACATTATTCAAGGTGGTTTTCCTGTACCACCTAAAATCCTCTCACAGACCACCACCAATATAGTGAGTGAGTTTTCCATACTGCAGAAGCACTGCCCGTGCAGATGAACAGGTAGGTTGAGAAGAAGTTGTGAACCTTTTTTGCAGGTGTGAAAGCCTCACAGCCAACATTTATTTATTATTTTTAGCCCCTATTGATCCTGGATCAACTCTATAAGGTGGATTTTATCTCCATTTATCAAATGGTGAAGTTGAGGCTTGAAAAGTAGAGAAACAGAGACTCAGCTACGATTTCTGGTTCCAAGATGCCCTCCTTCGTATGTTGGAAACCTGAAAATGAACTATCACTCCTGAGAACTGGAAAGATTGTATTCCATTGGTGGCCTTGTTTTGTCGACGTGGTAGCTCGTTTGCGAAATGGTGTCAATAATTTCTTGTCTGTGTTCCAGCCATTGTCTGTAACTTTGACTCTTGGCTCAGCCATGTGACTTGCTTTGGCTAATGCAATGTTTGCAAATGTGCTACACAAAGAGGCTCGTAAAACACTTGTACAGTCAGGCAAATCCTTGCTGATGTTCTTGGGATCCTGTGATCCCCACCATAGAAACAAGCCCAGAAAAGCTTGCTGGATGATGAAGGACACAACCAGCCAACTGCCACATATGTGAGTGAGGCCATCAATCCCTAGCTGCCACAGATGAGCCCAGCTGAGACCAGCAGAAGAACTACCCAGCTGAGCCTTGCCCAGTTTGCTGCCCCACAGATCACATGCTATATAAACTGTTGTTTTAAGCCGCTAATGTTTGGGGGAGTTTGCTGTACATCAACAAATGACTGACGCAAATGGTGACACTAATGATAAAGAGTCTGGATGGCCTGAGCTCCAGCAGCCCTTGAAAAGCAACAGCCCCTGGCATCATGACCTGTTGAGTCCTCGCCTAAAGAAGATTCTACAACAGATGCTGGCAGACCAAGGACTAAGAGAAAGAGCCAGCACATTTATTCCATGCCTGTTGTATGCAAATACTATAGCCATCCTGGGGTCTATATCATTGCCAACCATAGTCCCTATCCCGGAACCTGATGGGTTTGCAAACCTTACCATCGAGGTTTTGCTCTAAGGAATAAGAAGAGAGAAAGAAGGGGCTAGAATGCAGCTAAGGCTCCTGGCCCTCTGACCATGCTGGGCCACCTAATTCATTCTCTTCTTAATCCAAGGAGGCAGAAAGAAGGTCATCCCTGAGCTGAACGTCTGGGGTTAACTCGGCGCCAAGCACTTGTTTCGAACAGCCTGATGTCTCATGCTAAGAAGCAAGGTACTGTTTGCCAATATATTGCCCCCTGGCAAACCGTCTGGTTTCATTCTGACCTGTCGATGAAATAGACTGTAAGAGTGGACATAACTTGGTCCATCTGCCTCCTGCTGCCTCCCGGTCTGCTCCTCGCTCTCAGCTGGCATTCAGGTGGGAAAGCATCCTGCCCCTTCTAGTCACCACGTTTAGCTGAGGCTTGAAGTACTCCTGCTCGTTGGGAGCCTTCGCTGGTATTTCAGGCAGCAGGACAGACCGTAGGCAAGCAGTTGAGAGCCAAGAGATCTTACATTAGAGGTCATGTACCTTTAGGATAACTCTGTGTGACACCATTTCTCTTATTTGCTTTCCTACTCTGAAGTGAGTCAGCCAGTTATGAAGGTATTAAAAAATAAAATTGAGGAGGAGAATCAAAGAGGCAAGCCTCTTCCCTCCCCAGCATGTGGGAAAACTTCCAACTCGGTTGAAACAGCATCTTTGGTCGCCTGGGTTTTCCTTAGAGGTTTCATGCCCCACGTGCCAGCTCGAATCTGCTTCGCTTGTGAGATGTGATGAAATCACAAACCAAGGCAGTGTTGCTGCGAGCGATTCTTTTTTATCTCTTTTCATTTATGTAGCCTGACATTGAGTAATAATAATAATTAAATGCTATTTAAGCTTTTAGGCACCTATACCAGAAGGCCTCCAGATACCTCATCAACAGCAGCCTGGGCTGACAAAAACAAAGCTAATTATACTGTGGTTAACTTTTTTCGAAAAAACAAAAAATAAATAAAACTGCTGACCAACTATCCTTACTCTGATAAAAGCAGTACATTTGCACAGGACTAGTTTAAAACCAAGAGCCCTTGTCTTAAATTTGCCACCCTCATGCTAAGTAGTGACACATTGGCATTAGCCTCTATTTTCATATCCCCTTAGCTCTCTGAAAAATCTCTAGGGACCTAATTTTTCCTTGTATATTCATAGCCCCGGGGCCAGTTTTATTTATTTATTTATATGCACATATAGTGTTAGAAGAAAGTACTCAGATGCTTTTGAGTGATGCTTTTCACTTTCAAAAGTTGGAGAGGGTTTTAGATGTGGAAACTCCGAAAATAGCTTAATCTAAGAAACTGAACCAGAGGATACTGATGAAAACAAAACAAATCTCTGGAGAGATCGGAAAAGAAAGGACGACTTGAACTCATTGTTAGAAACCTGGGCCTCTCCTTGCAGGTTATCTACTGACTTGCAGGATGACTCTGGCCAAGCGCCAACAGCCCCAGACACATGGAGGAAACCCTAAAGCTTTTGATACACCTTCTCCCAACAGTATTTTTCCGTTACATTCTGGCTGCTCAAGCAAAAATGTCAGAGTTCTCATTAAAGGAAACGAAGCAAATCTCCAGGAGAGATTTTTGGCTCGATTTTTCTCGGAACTATACAACTGGGACAATATTCATGGCCACTCCTTTCTCCAGTCACTTTTCTCCTGCCTGAATTAAGAAACCCAGTCTGATGAGCCTGGAAAGAAAATAATTCATAATGACCACACCTTATAATGGTAGATACACACACAGTGAGAGAGAAACGTGTGTGTGTGTGTGTGTGTGTGTGTGTGTGTGTGTGTGTGTGTGTGTATTTAATTAGCTCTATGTGAGGCAAGGTCCCTAATGCTTGCTCTTCAAAGGGGGGCCATTTTGACAGGTCCTGCCAGGAGCACCCCTGGGCTGATTGCTAAATGCTTTCCTTTGTTCTTGATTTCATCCACGGGCCGGGGACTGCAGGTCCCAGTGTGCACCGTAGTCAGGCCTTCTGCAAAGCCCTGAGACCTAAGGTCCCCTGGGCCTCTGGCCTCAATTTTGTAAAAGATGAACCTCCTCTCTTCCCCCTACCTGGGGACACTCTGCAAAGGGCCTCATCCATTTTTCTTCCAGGGCCAGCAGCCAGACACCAGACAGGCAGGCAGGAGAGCCTGGCCACCTTCCTGATCAGAGCATCCTCTGCCTCTTAGCCCGAGCTCCTAGGCCCTCTCCCTGCCCAGCAGCAAACAATCAGTTGTGCGCTGCTCCCTCCAGCCCCGCTGGCTGCCAATCAGCCCAGCAGCAGGGGGTGGAAGGAAGTTCCACTCCCTGCTGAACCTCCAGGAGGTACCCAAAATGACTGAGTGGGGCTGATGATGGCCTGGCAGGCCCGGGACTGCAATTGCCATCCAGAGGGAGCACAAGCGTGGGTGTGATTGGCTGAGGTGGGGGTGGGGACAAGGGGACTCAGAGGGGCAGCTCCTTCCGCTGATGGAGGAGTTCCAGGAGCGGGGACTGAGATGTCAGCAGGAAAAGGCTGATCTGCTGGAGGAGGCCAGGTAGGAAAGGAGAGACAGAGGGAGATGCAGGGCCCAGGGGGTCCTGATGAGAGGCAGGAAAATCAAGAAGAGAAAAGTGGAAAACCTTGGGCACAGGGGTGGGTGGGGAGAAAGACAGCCCAGGCTGGTGGGGGCCGTGGAATAAGTGAGATGTGGCCCAAGGAAGGAGTTAAATGGAAAAGAGATAGAGAAAGTCACTCACCTCTCAGCTTATTTGAATTCGTTGTACTTATTGATAATGTATTTCATTTCTTCTGCATGGGGGGGAGACGATATGATTCAGCACAAATTTGATGTAAATTTATGGAAATGAAAATGCAGAGAGGCTGCAGGCCCTAGCTGCTGGCCCTGGCGGGTTGGCTGTGTGGCCCTCAGCAAGGCGAGGTTACCACTCTCTGGACTTGGGGAGCCGAAAATAGAAGCGTCTGACTGGGGGGCCATGGCCTCTCCCGCAGGCCAATAGGGGGACTGACCCTGTTGCTCTGGAAGACTTATTAAAAAAAAAAAAAAATGTCTGATGACTGTCCAAAATAGAATCACCTACATTGTCCTCCTGTCTGATTTTTGTCTTGGGGTTGGGGAACAATTTTTATCCAGTAGAGTTGGGGAAAAAAAAAAAGAAGAGAAATTAACTTTACCTAAGACCTACTATGTGCACAGAATTCGCTAGTGAAATGACAGAAGTGTTGTTTTTCCTTCTGCAGTATGAAAGAATAATGGGGCTTGGGGAGAAAAAAACAAAACAAAACAATTTGCTAGAGAGGGTGAAAGGTGGCATTCCATATAAATGGCCAGAGCTGGTAAAATATTTATTGTCCATTAGGCTGTCTTTCACGACACTGGGTGTTGATTTTTATCTTCTCCCTCGTATCAGGTCATGGCATTTATCTAATGCTGTGCCTCTCCCTGTAGGTAGCAGCCTCCCCAGCTTGGCCCTGACGGTGACAGCAAAGAGAACCTTTTGCAGTTTGGGAGCAGCCTCTCTGGGCCAGGCCTTATTCTGCAACTTGTAATTGCAATAAAACAGGAGGTTCAAGACACCAGAGACAAAGCCAGGCCAAAGAGTTTTACTGTCCCTTCATTCCCGTTAGTGACAAATATTCTCGCTTTCTATCAAAGCTATAGATTTCTTTCAATGGCCAAACAATTGTGGGGCTCTGAGCTGCTGTGACCCACCTGGTCTTAGAGCAGACAAAGAGGTGTTTGGTTGCAGCCCACGGCTCTGCTTTGTGGGAATATTTAAGCAAATCTTTCCTTTCTTTCTTTCTTTCTTTCTTTTGAATTTAAAAAGTCATATTTTAATTATCATAATGAAAAAAGCATTTTCATGATAAGCAAATTTTTTTAATTTAATTTATTTGGGTAACATTGGTTAATGAAATTATGTAGGTTTCAAGTGTACAATTCTATAATACATCATTTGTATGCTGTATTGTGTGTTAACCAAAGTCAAATCTTCCATTACCATATGTTTGGGTCCCTTTACCCCTATCTACCTCCCCCTCCCCACTTTCCCTCTGGTAACCACTCAGCTGTTGTCTGTATCTGAGTTTTTGTTTATTTGTTGCTTTCGGTTTTATATCCCACACATGAGTGAAATCATATGGTTCTCAACTTTTTCTATCTAACTTATTTTGCTTATCATATGTACCCCTATGTTCATTGCAGCATTATTCAGGGTGGCCAAGACCTGGAAACAACTCAAGTGTCCTTTGGCTAAAGAAGCTGGGGTGCATATGTACAATGGAATATTACTTAGCCATAAGAAAAGATGAAACACTGCCATTTGTGACGACACAGATGGATCTCGAGCACATGTTTCAAAGGATGGTAGTGATCTGCTCATTCTTACTACATTTGTAAGGCAGAATTGTCAGTCCTTGGTGGCCACTGATTATTATGCTTTGACCTCATTCAGTCACCGAAGGGCAAATTCCCTTTGTTCTCTAACAGAAACAGAACATGGCAAGTAAACATGATTTCTAAAGAGAAACTGTCAACAAGAGTATTTACGAGCTCATCATGTTCCTGCTATTGCACTGAGTAGCTTACTTTTGGGGAAAGAGTCACATATAAGCCCACATGTGACACAATGGTTGCCATTTATTAACGCTGTTTGTTCCCATAAAACAGGAAAAATCATCTTAAGGTGATATAAGAATGTCTAAGGAAGGTCTCTTTTAATGTAAAACGTCATTTATTCACTCAATAGACATTTCTTGAGCCTTCCTATACGCTGAGCTAGGCTGTGGGGATTACAACTAGACTAAGACCCAGTTCTTTGTCCTTGAGGCTCTTAGTCTAATAGCCACATTCTCCAAGCAGCTGAATGCTGCAGAAACATGGAGGGATGTTCCAGAACTGGCCTCTTCAGCTTTGATGTGTCATACATGCAGCCTCTGGGAATGAACCCCGAAAACTAGTTCCATTTGATACACTTAAAAGTGGTTAAAATGGACATTTTTATATTATCTATATTCTAGAATAAGAAAAAGTAGAAGAAAAAAACGAAAAAAAAAAAAAAAATAAACACACACAAAAAGAAAAACCATGTCCATGTGGAAAGCTGGGCAGGGCAGGATCAAAGACTGCAAAGATACAAAAAGCACACAGCAGCCAGTTCACTCACCAAATCCCAGAACATTTGAAAAAGAGGAAGCAACACCCCCTTTCCAAGATGAAGGAAATAGTAATTGGACAAAAACTTTAGAAAGGAAGCAGGTCGGAGCAGTGAGTGTGGGAGCTGGAGCACCTTCACCTCTCTGTGACTTATCCTCATCTATACAATAAGCAGATTGGGCCAGATGACCTTGAAGGTCTGTGATTCTATTTAATTAAAGCAGAATTTTACCTTTGGCTGGAACTCTGTACTAAAGGTTAGTGAAGATGATGTTCATATCTACCAAGAAAGATTACAGCATCATAGAATGTTAGAAGTGTGAGGAATCATAGCGACCTGGACCCTTACTGTACAAGAGGAGAAATAGATGCCCAGAGTGACAAAGGTCACAGAGCTTGTGATGGACAGAGCTACAGTGGGAGCCCAGCACTTCAGATTTCCATGCCCTGACTTCCTCACAGTGCTTACGAGATGACAATGTTTGAGGTTCCTGAAGAGCAGAATTCTGGTTATTTATTCCTATTCAATCAACTGCCCCAAACGAGTGGCTTAAATGTTAATTTATCATCATCTCTTGTGATTTTGTGGTTCGGCTGGGCTCAGCTGGGTAGTTCTTCTGTGGAGTCTCCCTGGTGGAAGTTAAACCAAAACCAGGACTGTGGTCCTCTGAAGACCTGCCTGGGCTGGGTGTCCAAGGTAGACACTTACATGGCTAGCAGTCCATGCTGGCTGGGAGCTGGGAGCTCAGCTGATGCTGTCGCCTGGACCACCGGCTCACGCCTCTCCTTGTTGGGCTTCCCACACGTAGCAGCTGCGTTCCCAGAGGGAGCTGCCCAAGAGGAAGTGTTTCAAAAAAGTAGAAGCGTGTCTCTGTCCATTCAGGCGGCTATAACAAAATATCATAAACTGGTTAGTTTAAAATCCACAGAAATTTCTTTCTCACAGTTGGCTGGACGTCCGAGGTCACGATGCAGGCAGATTTGGTGTCTGGAGAGAATCCACTTGCTAGATGGCCCTCTCTTCACTGTGACCTCACACAGTGTATGGGTGAGCTAGCTCTCTGGGGTGTCTTTGATGAGGACATAAATCTGAGTCATGAGGGCAGAGCATTCAGGACCTAATCACTTCCCAAAGTCCCCACTTTATAATACCATCACCTTGGGGTTAGAATTCCAACTTATTAATTTTGAGGGGACAGAAACATCTAGACCATAGCAAAGTGGAAGTTGCCTATCTTCTTAAGAGTTAGCCCGGGAGCTGGCATAGAGTCACTTCCAGAATATCTTTTTGTTTGAAGTGCCTCACAAGTCAGCCCAGATCCAAGAGGGTAGAGGAGTAGACTCTGCCTCTAGAAAGGGAAGGGGTGGAGCCACACACACAGGGAAAGAGAGAAAACTGATGGTCACCATTGTTGGAAACAAGCCACCACAGCAGCGATTCTGATTTTTAACACAAACTATCCTTTGCTGCCCTGTTTGGCAAAAGAATACTGGGCAGGTAGTAACCAAATCTGACCTCTTTTCATTTTAATAGAATCAAAATCAATTAAATTCAAGCCTCAACACAAATTGTTTGTTTGTTCGTTTGTTCATTTTAGAATCTACTAGTTCAGGAATCACTTAAGTCAAACCATGACATAGGCGAGTCCTTAAACACTCAAGTGAGGAATGTATGAGGTATCTAATGTGGATAGAAAGGTGAAACCAACAACGACAGGCGCTGACATATTAAAAGACCCTCCAGCTGTCTCCCTTCATCATGAAAAGCAGGGAAGTAGAAAAGAGTGTCTCAACTGTGCTAAAAATAAACTCCTTGAGAGAAGGGATTACACCATATTCATCTCTGCATTCCTAATGCCTGGCACATAGTAGATGCTGACTAAATGTTTGTTGAGCTATATTTAAATACCATTCTTCTCAATAATAATGCAAACTAGCATTTATTAGGTACTTGCCATACGCCATTAGCACTTTGCTAAGCACTTGACATGTGTCATCTCATCTAATCTTCACAAAACTGTGTAATTATCTGTCATTGTCCCAGGCCTGATATTCAGCAGGTAAAACTCAGGAAGGCCCTATTGGTTGTTGAAATAGTAAAATACTTCCATATAGGTTGGTAACTGTCGGATGCTCTATGCCCCTTGAATGAGCCTCTTACCTCATATCTCTCTGCCACCGAACATCCCAGCACAGAGGAGAACCAGGTGTGCGCTGCCAGGGAACCCCCATGAGCCTGAGAGCCCGGAGTGGTTCCTCCACAATGGCTCCCATCCCCATGTGTCTTCCTGGCCTGATTTGACCAGACCCTAATGGAGTAGGCAGAGCTCTGATGCAGGTGTTGCTGGCACCTCAGCAGGTAAATGCTTGGTGCCTCTCTAGCCATCCAAGACTGGAATGAATCTTCAAGAACAAATACACCTAGAGTCACTCTCCTGTAAGTGGGTTCAGCGGCCTCTGTAGTACAAATTATGGGCTGTTAAATATTTTGAGTATCACTCTCGACTATCTGTGTTTACAAGAAAAGGGGGCTGAGAATTTTAAAGAGTTTTTAAATGACTTGACCAAAGTCACAGAGCTAGTGAGGGGTGGTCCAGGACTAACCCATCTCCGAGATCCATGCACTCTGTTATTGTGCCATGCTACTGTGATAGTTGGCTAGGGCTGCTGGTTCAAAGGACCACAGGCTGGGTGCTTGAGAAAACAAAAATTTATTTTCTTATAGCTCTGAGGCTAGAAGTGTAAAATCAGAACTGGCTATGTTGCCTCCTTCTGAGGGAAGGATATGTCCCAGGCCTCTCTGCTTGGCCTGTAGATGGCCGTTTTCTCCCTGTGTCTCTTCATCTTGTCTTCTTTCTATGTGTGTCTGTCTCTGTCCAAATTTCTGCTCTTCATAAGGACACCAGTCATATTGGATTAGGGGCCCACCTACTCCAGTATGACCTCATCTTAACCTAATTGCTTCTGCAATGACCCTATTTCCAAATAAAGTCACATTCTGAGGTCCTGGGGGTTAGG
This sequence comes from Pteropus vampyrus, assembly GCF_000151845.1. Lineage (NCBI taxonomy): Eukaryota > Metazoa > Chordata > Mammalia > Chiroptera > Pteropodidae > Pteropus > Pteropus vampyrus. The sequence continues at coordinate 8,187,834 of NW_011888786.1, forward strand.
ATTTCAACAAATGAATTTGATGGGAGTGGAGGTGGACAATTCACAACAAACAGCTATTTTCTTTTCAAAGAGACATCTCCAAATCTCTCTATAACAAAGTTAATTAAGCAACTAGATAAATTACCTGGGTCCACCAGCTTCCCAACAAATGCTTAACCATTCCCAAGCCCCCTACCCTCACCCCGCACTTCAATCAGAAGTGGTCGGTTGGTTCTACTCAGTGACATTTGCCCTTCCCCCTTGCAACCCATATCTTTCTGTTATGCCAATCCATTTTGATATATATTTGAAGGCACTGAAATGAGATGGGTCTTTTTTTTTTTTTTTTTTTACTCATTTATATTCTTTTGCCTGCTACTTCAATGTCCCTAAGCTCACTGCTGTTTCTGCAGTCACCACCTGGCACACGAGGTCAGCTCTTATCCCTTCGGCAGTTCAGTGAACTCTGCAGCCCGAGAGATCCTAGAACTGCTGTCCACATATGATGACTCCTTTCTTAATCTCAAAGAGATACTGCAAGGCCATTCCCAGGAAGCGTGATGGGAAGCCTTGCCTTTGGAACTGTTCTCATGCCGGGAGCTCCAGTTGTAGTCTGTGTGTAGGAGATGGTCATCTGATTTTCCTGCACACTCTCTTGAAACAGACAGTAACCTTGGTCTCAGATGCAGTGTCCTCGGACTTGGAAACTCATTGGACCAAAAATGTCTACAACTTATTTTTCCCCTTAGATTTTCTTCTTCTTCTTTTTTTTTTTTATTGATTTTCCATTTTTAGCACAAGATTGATCACCAGCAAAATACCAATTTACATACAAATTCTGCTAAACTCAGCATCCTATATACTTGGGACTTTTTCATCCATAAACCAATTTTTTAAAGAGAGAGATTCTATTATCAGAAGTGTCCCTGATGACATCAAGATGGCCTATAGGGAGCAAACTCAGGAGGCCCACAGCCTGCTGGTGTGAGCTCAGCTGATCTGTGAGCATAATATCTATGAAACCAAGGTCGTAGGTTGATACTGTAGAGGCAAGTTCATCTTTTGCTTACATCTATGGCCACAAGCCGAAACTGCAATCCTTGGTCAGCTATCTTACAAGTTCATTCAATAAAATTCAACAAATACTCTTTAAATACCTATTATGTGCCAGGGACTGTTTAGGTACTGAGAACAGAGCAGGAAACAAACAGGACATGGGCCTCGTCCCCTTATTGTCTACAGTATAGTGACGAAGAGGGTATCAAAGTTATGCAAATGATTATTTAATTAGCAAAGTGATAAGTGCTATTATAAAAAAAATCTAAGGATGGTAAGAAAGCATATAATAGAGAATCTAAGTTAAGTGTCATTTAAAGCAAGACCTGAATTCTGTGTAAAAGTTCACCAGGCAAAAGGATTGGCTGAGGAGTGCCACTCAGGCAGAGAGAACAGCATGAAAACAAAAAAACTTCATGACGACCAGCTTAACCTGAGCACAGAGTAGGGAAAAAGTAATGAGAGAGTGGGCTGGAGGGAACGCCAGAGCCTTAGCCATGTTAAAGAAGTTGGAATTTGTCACAAAGCATTGGAAGCCTTTGGAGGTGTATTAGGATTAAAATGAAGCTTCGATAACGGAGAACCAAATATACAGTGGCTTGAATAAGAAAGAATTTAATTTCTCCTTCATGTGACAGGCTGGCAGGGCAGCCCTCCTCCCAAGGCCATTCAGAGACCCAGGTTCTTTACATACTATGGTTCTTCCTTCACCTAGGACACTGATCTCAAGTGCAAGTTTGAAGCTGAGTTGCTGGCCCAAGTGTGTTCCAGCTTTTGGGAAGGCAAATAAGTCCAGGGTCAGCAATTTCCTTCTAAACAAGGAAAGTGTTCCCTCCACTCAGTCATATGGTCACATACCACTGCAAAGGAGCCTGGGAAATTACTCTCTACCTGGGTGGTCATGTGCATAAAAAGGAGAACAGATTTGGGGTCCGAGAAAAGCTAGCAGTCTGACCCAAAGGCTTTTAAGCCATAAGGTGATAAGATCAGATTTTCAAGCCTTTTTAGCTAAAAAAAAATTTTGGAAGTCATACCAACCAAATTTTTTATCTTACAAATGTGAAAACAAAATGAGGTCCAGGGCTCCAGATACTATTGCTGCGTGACACACCATCCCAGACTTACTGATGTAAAACGTGTCATTATGTTCATGGATTCTATGTTAAGCATTCAGAAAGGGCACAATAGAGCCAGCTTGCTCTCTGCCATGAGGCTGGGATCTTATTGGAGAGATTCAAAGGCAGGGAGTGACTCTGGCTGGGGCTGGCATCAACCGAAGGCTCCTTCTATCATATGCCTGACACCTGGTCTGGGAGGACACTAAGACTATTGACAAGAGTATTGACTTTAGTCTGTCCATGTGGTTTTCACCATCATGGCAGCCTCGGGGTGGCTATTTCTCACATGGTGCTGTGAAGTTGCAAGAATGACTATTCCTGCAAACATGGTGGAAACTACATTGCTCTTTATGATCTATTCTTGGAAGACATTTAACATCATTTCTACTACATTTCTTTATGTTCATAACTGAGTCAAAATTTGTGCAGACTCTACCTGAAGATGAGAAGAGTACCCAGGTGACAATTCAGAGGAGTTTGTGGGATGGGAGAAATTGCTGCCATTATCTTTGGAAAGTATAACCTGTGACAGTGGCCATGCTCGCTGGCCACAATACCCATTGCACATTTAAAATGAATCAACTCTCTCCCAAAACACACAGTTTCATCTCTTAACTGCATCAGTGATGAGCCGAAATCTCATCATTTAAGTCATGTCCAAGTGTGGATGAAGCTCCTGAAGTAGTTTTCTTTGGTCCATCTCCTTAAATACTATTCCTTAATCTGTACATCTATGAACTAAGAAATGCATATACGAACAGTATACCATGGTAAGACAGGTCTAGCATAACTGCTGTCAACATTCCCACTCAAAAATAGGGAAATCAGTGGCCACTGTTTCCATAGCAAGTCAGGAACCTGGGCACAGTATTAGACTCAGTCCTACTTTCTAGGAGATTTTCTTTGTGGATCTTGGTTCTACTCTCTGAGTTATCCTTCCTTTTTCATAAGAAATGACTTATGTATGCAACTAAATAGACTTTTCATCCTTAAAAAGTTAGAAGTCAAAAATTTTCTTTTCGTTTTTTCCTGTTTCTATTCCTTCCAGCCAAAGCTGACGTAGTTCCTTTTGAAAAAGTGTTTTTACTATGTATTGATATATAATTCACTATATTAGACAAAACCACGCTTACAAGTCTTTGAATCAGGCCCTTCTCTCTCGTGGGCCCTGGTGTGGTTATTGTGGAACAACACCCTCAAGATTTTTAGAAATTTTATTGTTTAATGAAGAGGGTCTACAAGGCCCACACTAAAGATTCTTAGAAGGCCTTTTATCTTTCTGGAAGAATCTCTGAGATAGCACCTTAGACCTTTCTCAGATTTAAACAAAGGATCTCAAAGCCACATCGTGGACTTATATTTTTTCAGAAGCCACTTTTTCATTTGGGATCCTTTCCTGACTGAAAAGATTGTTGTTCTAGGATCTTTTAATAGTTTCTGCATTATACTTGGAAGCTTAAGAATTCATCCTGTAGCCTATCTCGCTCTTTCATTTTGTTATAGGCAACTAGAAGTCAGCCAGCACCCTCAATACTCTACCTGGAAATCAAGTTTACGAGGTTCTATGGGTATATTTTCCATTTATACATTACCACAGGAAACACTTTTTGCTGAAATTTCTTCTGCTCCATAACAAGAATCTCCTTCCCGTCAGTTTCTAATAATGTTTTCCTCAGTTTGCTTTAAACCCTCATCAGCACTCTCCTTGAAGCTCTTCCAGCTTTCCCTAACTGCCTTCAAAAGGGGTCCTGAAGCTAATGCCACAAGTTTTAGTTTTTTGTTATAGTAGCACCGCCCCCTTCCAGATTCCAGATTTTCTGTTTCTATTGCTGCCAATTCCATTTCTATTGCTTCGGAACTATAGTATCTTAGTGGCATAAGATACTACACTGATGGATTATGTGGATGGAGAATTCAGAAAGCATAGCAGAGATAGCTTGTGTCTGGCACATCCGGAGCCTTCAAGTTGGAAATACTTGAAGGTTGGAAGTGACTTCACAACTGAGAGTTTGGAGCCTTTGAAGGCTTCTGCAATCAGTTTGCACCTGGGCTGTGAGGACACAAAGACTAGGCTCTTGACTGGAATACCTATGCCTGGCTACTCCGTGCTGCTTGGCTTCCTCACAATATGGCGACCTTGGGATAGTCAGACTCCTCGCATGGCAGGCCAGCTCCTAGTGTGAATGTTCTGGTGAACAAGGTGGAAGCTGCACATGGCCTTTTGTGACTCAGCCTCAGAATTCATGCGCGGTCACTTCTGCCACATTCCATTAGTTACATGGAAGTTCCAAGCCTATTTGGATTCCAGAGGAGAGGACGCAGACTCTTCCGCCTGATGGGAAAGTGTCAAGGTCATATTGTAAAGGAGTATGTGGGATGTAAGATTTTCTTTTTTTTTTAGGTGAGGCAACCCTTGGTTGACCTCACAGATCGCATGGACCTTGTCAGCTTACAATCCTTTATTTTTTATTTTTTATGCCTAAAGTACGTGGTCTTCCTAGGTGGTCTCCCATCTAAATACTAACCAGGCCCGACCCTGGAGATGTAAGATTTTTGAGGCCATCTTTGGAAAATATAATCTGCTGCATCCAGGAAGGTCATTACTGACGAAGCAGAACTGAATCTGAGTTGTTTTTATGCCCAGACCCCTGTTCTTTTGCTATGCCATGCCGATGAGTCAATAGCATCATTTGCATGAATGAAAGACCTTATGTTATTAGATAAAAAAGTTGAAACATAAGGCAAGGAGCCAAATTCAGTCTCAATTGAACATTCTCTATTACAAATGCAGCATAAATATATGTTTTCCATAGCTCTAACAAAGCAAACAGCTGCATTTATTTGCGTCCAAAAACATGGAAAAATTCCAAACTACAAGCAAAGGGAAAGAACTTGAGAAAACTACTCAAACTTCTATAAGTGTAAATCTTCATAAAAATAGTTGTAAGTATGATTAAAGCAGGTGCTGAAACTTCCTAGCCTGAAGTGTTCCACTTACCAAAAAAAAAAAACAAACCCCTTTCCATTTAATGACGTCATTCTCTAGGTACCACTTCTATAGCTGTCTAAGCAAATGCCTGTGAAACTTCCTTATGTTAATTTGATCCACCACTCCTCCCACCTACAACACAAATGAACTCAGGTGCTCTCTCTCTCTCCCTTTCTCCATCTCCCTCTCCGCACACACATTCACACATACACATGCATACACAAAATTTCCTATATCCCCCCGGAGTCCTTAAGAGTTCCTTAGATTCTTTATATAGAGCATGTGTATTTTCTATAGCGAAGACTTGTCTTGGACTAAAGTCAGGGTACATACACCTGTGCCCATCCATGAAGTCGATTTTACTCTCCATGAATTTTTTCCTTTGTCCTACGAATAAAGATATAGTCTGGGAAAGGATGGGACCAAAGAACTTTACAAAATTCTCACTCCTTTCCCCCGCCCTCAATCATATTCTTTCTCTGGTCTAAGAATCTGAAAATGTCAGGAAATGCATTGTTCCCTATGATTTAGCATTAGCGAGAGAATTCTTTGAAAGGATTCTATTATATCTTTACATCTTTGCACATAAACTAGATCTTCTCTAAAAACAGTTTAAATTTGATTTGTAGTAGAAATCCCTATATGGTAAGGAGCTTAAGAGATAAAGAAGGAAACACCACTCAGTGCTTACTGTGTCCGAAGCAACATGATAGGTGCTTTTCTAGAGATATGTACATTGTATGATTTGGCATAAAAGAGGTCAAGATTAGTAGTGTGTGTGTAGATGGGGAAGGTGCCCAGGAAGGAGAAGGTGACAGAGGATTAAGAAGAGGGACAGAATCGGGGAAAGTGGACACAATGGTTTTGAAGGATGCATAGGAATTTTAACAGAATGGATAGTATGTGTATTTTTCACCCTTTCTTAATTAACCCTCTGACTCCTTACTACTGCCAATGTGTGAACTTGACCTTACTAGGCTATCCAGGATTCTCATCTCAGCTCCCACCGCCCTTATTCTTGCTTTCTCTGCTCTAATCACACTGGCCCAAGAACCCTCCCACCTCAGAGTCTTGGCACTTATGGTTCCTTCTTCTTCGAATGCTCTTCCAAAACTGAGAGAATAAATGGCTGTTGTTTTCAGCCACTAAGTTCATGGTACTTTGTTGTGACAGCCCCAGGAAACCAATACAGGTGTGCCATGATCGTCACAGAGTAGAAGTGTTTTCCTGCTGTTCCTAATGGGTCTGGGAGCTGAAATGAATCTGGAGAGTAAGGAAGGAGAGAAAAAAGAGATGAGAGTTGCACTCCATGTGACAGGCTAGGCGGCACACGCCCTTGCTTTAACATTGATGGTCAGCTGAAATGAACTTGAATTTTTGCTAAACTTCATCAGCCAGGTTACTAGTGTCATGCACTTAGCTGGTCTGCCTGCCTAATTTAAATGAAGAATAAGCACCCCTATTAGTACGGTGTTCTGACTTTTAATCATTGGTAAGAGTGGAGAAAACCAGTCTCAACCCCAGTGGTTTTCAGTCCTATGGTCTGGTGGCGATGTTTGGTCCCATTCAGAGCTGGCCTAAATGTGCTGCTCGATGATTTCTGTGTCCTCCAAATTGATCGTCCCGCGGCCCTGCTCTGCTGATTCTCAAAAGCAGCCCGTAATCTGCTGTGCTTTTTCTCGTGTGGGCTCCCAGGGAGCGGAGATCAGCCCAGGGCAGCTCATGAATGATGGTTTCCGGGGTTCTGCTCAGAGTGAGACGGAAAGGCTTCCGAGTGGATTAGGAAATTTTCCAAAGTCTCTTCTCCCTCCTAATGATTAGCACCACCACCACTATCATTTCCATAATCATCTTTATAATTATTTGAAGTGGAAAGGGAGCAGGTTATCTGCTTAATGAAAAATAGATGGAGAAAAAATAGAAACTGTGGAGACAGGTGATTGAATAGCCTGTCTCAGAAATGCACATCTTTGTATGCGATTAGTGAGAATTTGAGGACTTTGGACCTCAACAAACCGGTCTAACTTAAACTTGCTCTCTTCTTACATCCTTCACTCCAATCAGATTCTATCTCTGACTTCCTGCCATAAAGACTCCTCGATTGTCTACCTCTGTGCCTTCTCGTTTTACTTATAACAGCCCCTCACATCACAGAATCCTCCCTCTACTCCTCTCTTGAACTTCCAAAAAGCCTTACCTGACTCTCTCGGACCTTTCGTCATTTTCTGCCTTATATTCCACACGCGCGCATGCGCGCGCGCGCGCGCGCACACACACACACACACACACACACACACACACACACACACACACACACACACACAGTGCTTTTTCTTCTACGAGATTATGAACGTTCCGAGAGAGATTTTCTGTTGCATTCTTCTCTACGTCCCCCACACCCCAGCCACCAAGCAAAGCATGTGGTGTTGATCGATGTCTATTGAGAAACTAGAAATTTATTAACTCGTTCTTTTAACAGACGTATATCAAGAAGAAAGCCGTTTAGGGGAAGGATAGCAGGTGTGGCAGAGCTTGATTTTATTTCCCAAACATCTTTTCTCTCCTTCCTGGACACACAGGTAAATGACATTGTGTTGCCTTTTTTGCAGTTAAAGAAGAGCCTGTAACTGAGTTCTGGCCAATGAAAAGGGAGCAGAAACGATGTGTACTGACCGCTTCGGGGCCTGGCGCCTTCCATCTCCGTGGGGCTGGCCCTCCATTCTCTTTCCATTTCTGCCAGCTTGATGCAAATTGGCACGGTAACCTTGGAAACTACATCTGGAAGATGACAACGCCACAAGATGGAAGGAGCCTGAGTCCTTGAATCATCACATGGAGAGATGCCACCTGCCAATCAAGAACACCATTTGGGGATTTTGTGTAAGAAATCAATGTCTGCCATGTTAGGAGATGTCGTTATACAGTTTGGGGTTTATTTGCTACAGTAGCTAGAATTACCTTCACCAATATAACAGGTTTTAGTATTTCTGGGGGAAAAAAAGTGCAAAAGCCATGATTCTTGGTTATGTTATAATGTATATAAAATTTTGTATTAGTCAAGGCAGGTTAGGTAACACTACAGTGACAAAGAAAGCCCAAAGTCCCAATGTTTATATTTCACTTATGCTACATATCTATTGTAGGGGTTGTATGAGTGTGTTTGAATCAGAGGAGGGGTCTCTACTCTACACCAACACTCAGTTACCCAGGCCGATGGCCTTTCTACCATTTGTAGCTGCAGTATCTGGGATGGGTAGCCTTCTCATTCACTGCAGCAAGAGAGGAGAGACCAAGTAAGCCCAGATCTTTCACGTGCATCCTATTGGCCAGAATTTGTCCCGTGACCCGGATGAAAGATCTGGGAAATAGGCTAAGCAAATGTAATATTTCGTGAGCATAACTGTCTTTGCCACTTTTCCAGAAAGCCTCCATGCTTCCTTTCAGCTGCCAACAATATCTCCTGCCTCTGAATCCCGATAGCACTCTCTGTTGCCACTCTTTTATAATACCAATTATTTTTCACGTTGTATAAAGATACACACACATCCATATCTATATAAAATAAAAATAGCTTACTACATGTCATTCTCCTGTTTACATGTATTAACTTATTTAAAACTTCATAATTACCCTAGAAGTAGCTATTCTTATTGTCTCTAACTTATAGATGAGGAAACTGAGGCACAGAAAGGCTAAGCATTCCTACAGGATTCTAGCCAGGATTCCGGCACAGCCTATTTACTTCAACAGCGCATGCTCTGAACTGCTCTATTATATTACTAGGTGTCTTTTTAGCTCGCTTATTAGCAGAGATTAAGATAGAAAATTGATTCACTTCTTTATGTCCCTCAATGTCAAGTACGGTTTGGGGCACATAAGAGGTTTTCTGAAAGATGTTACACACGACTAGCACTTTTTCTAATCAAGATCGTCAACAGATCCAATCTTTTGGGAAGTCTACATTCAGCATCACTGGATTGCTCTTGAGGTATCAGGAAGCATTTTAGGAGATGCGATTGTTTCTCCTTAAAAAGATACAGGTCTTTCAGAAGATAAAATGGGGTCTTTGGGGACATCTAGGGGATAGCAAGACAGAGGCAGCAGAAGTTAAGGTAAGACACTCAGAGAAGACTCCAGCCACTTTATTTATATTGTGTTTGATTTTGTGCTTAAGAGACTGTTAAATTGCAATAGGGATGTGTAGCTGCTAAATCTATTTGGTCTCCGTTTGAGTCCCCAAACTTCATAAATAAATCCAGATCCCCAGAGAGGACTTTCATTTGCTTAAATGTGGATTTCTGGTAAGCTGTAATTCCCTTCCATTGGCTGTGAACCTTCTACAGACTAAATTTCGAAAAATCAAATTACAACCTAGCAATGTGGCTCCCAAAATGAGATGTATAGAGCAGAGTAGCCGAAAACACCAAGGAGAAGGGTAGCGAGAGGAAAGTGTCAGGGACCTGGTGGTCCATCTCACATGTCTACAACCAGAAAGGCAAAGAGATCCTGTTCACTCAGAAAGAAATGAGATCGTGTGAATCAATTTAGAACCATCAGAGCAATGATCTGGGAGAGGAGCCTTATTCTAATTATGACTCTGTGTTCCAATCAGGCATGAAAGAAATCGCAGTAAACCTATTTCAGGGAAAGGCATTCCCCAGTGTGGCCGTGGTCGATGTCTGATGCACGGTGAAGGCCAGTGAGTCAGGGAGGAAAAATACTAGAACATGATCTCCGATGACTAACACAGAGGGGGCTGTTCCCGGATGGCCCTGATGGAAAAATCGGTGGGATCTCAGGAATTAATAGGGAACCATCAACCCCTCTTGGATATTCTATCGTGCAAGTGGGGACTTGTATGTACTTAAATGGGAGGGGATGGGCGGCACAAGAAATCTGTCCTGGGAAGATGGGGGACTAAGTGTTACGTTGTCATTAGCCCACCCACAGGATGGCTCTGCACTATCCACTGAATGGTAATAATGCCCAAGTCGTCTTAAAATGTACTGCAGATCTTGACCTAAAGTATTTTCTAAATAAAAAAAAAAAAGCCTGCCATTTTCCTAATAACCTGATAGAGAGCTCTGGGTTAATAGGCAAATGTAAATCGATGTTGGGATTTAAAGGAAACTATTTCCATGAAGATGGATATGATTATTTTTTTTTTGTAGGAAAGTAAGGCTCATGGATCAGTTAGGATTCTTGATATTTTAATTGATTTGACAAATATTTATTGAGTCTTAAAATAGGCCGGGGATTGTTCCAAGCACTGGGAATGCTGTGGTAAACAAGACAAAGTCCTTTTCCTCATAAAGTTTATATTCCGGAGGGAGAGACAAATAATAAACAGTAGACAGATAAACTAATAATTGTGTAATTTCTTACTGAGATAATTGCTATGAAGAAAACAAACAGTGTCTTAGGCTGTTAAAGCTACTATAACAAAATACCATAAAAATATGGCCTAACAAAATACTACAGACTGGGTAGCTGATAAAAAACAGAAATTTATTTCTCACAGTTCTGGAGGTTGGAAAATCCAAGATCAAGAAGCCAGCAGATTCAGTGTCTGCTAAGAGCCCAGTCCTCGGCTTGTAGATGGCCATCTTCCGGCTGTGTCCTCACACAGAGAAAGGGGGACGAGACAACTCTCTGGGGTCTCTTTTATAAGGGCACGAATCCCATTAATGGAGCTTTCTCCTCAAAGTGGTGACTTTCCATATCTTTTCTGTGAGGACTGAAGGCTGAGGCTGGATAGATGGGTGCGGCTCCTTCTAGGACACTAGAAGATTGCCAGGCTTCACACCCAAAATGTGTGACTCCATAGGTCTAAGGTGGAGCCTGAGAATTTACATTTTGTGGGTGTGTTGAGTTAAATAGTGTCTCCCCTACAGGTTCATGTCCACCCAGAACCTTAGAGAACGACCTTATTCGGAAGTAGGGTCTTTGCAAATGTAATTAGTTAAGGTGAGGTCATACCAGATTAGAGTGAGCTTAAACCTAAGATAGCTGGTGTCTTTCTAAGAAGAGAAGAGACCCTGAGACCCACCATGCGATGACGGAGGCAGAGACTGAAGTGATACATCCACGAACAACGGATCAGCAAGGATTGCCAGCAACCAACCACCAGAAACTAGAAAGAGACAAGGAAGGATTCTTCCTCAGAGCCTTGGTATATGTCCTTGAAGTGGGCTACACTTAACTGAGTGGCAGAAAAGTGAGGACTTAATATTTTACTTTAACATTTTTATAATTCAAACAACATTTTTTCAATTAAAAAATCTTCTTTTTTCCCCCTAATTATAAAATTAATGCAAATGTTACAACAAAGGGAGGGTGCTTTTTAAAGTTTTTTTTTTTCATCTTTTTGTTTCCATTAGTTAAAATGCCATCGTATATCCCATTGTATAGATAGAGAGAAGATAAAATGTTGATTAACTAAAGGGCTTTCCCCTGAAGAAAGAACACATATATTAAATGGTTGTCCAAAAAAAATCACAAAAAACAAAAAAACACAGTTCTGGTGAATATGAGGTAACTTTATCCTAACAAGGAGTAGGAGTTTCCTCCCCGTAACCTATGAGGCAAGTTAATATTAACTCCAGCTTTACCATCAGCCTAAGATTTGCCTTAAAACTCTCATTATAATAAAACTAATATAAAATAAAATCAAATGTCAACTCTAATTGAAAAAAAAAAAAAATCTCATTATGTTGACTCCAGACAGACTCTCGGAGTTTAAGACTTAAATTTTTAACACACAATTATTTGGGGTGTCTAAGTATTCATATGCAAACTTATTGCTTTTCCTCACCAAACTGTAAATTGTTTCCTCTTTGTGCTACCATCTGCTTCCTCCATCTAAGCCACTTTATAATGCTATTATAAAGTCAATTTTAATAGCTTCCTCCCTGACCTGGAAATCAGGTTCCTGGGCAAGACAATAATATATATTTTTGCAACCATTAGGTACATAATGCCAACATTCTCCTTTTATCAATGCATTAATGTACTGAAACAATCTCAGCCAGGTTTTCATACCTGCTCTTTGCTTAACAAACTCCATCCTCCTGACCTGCACTAACTCACAGGTGTTTAAGTCAAACTGGACTCCCAGGAGCCTTCCCCAAGCCCATCATTTCCTCCCAAGAAATCCAAGCCGAGCTTTCCTGAGTGTCCCCAGCAACCTTTCTGCAACATAGGAAAGAGTCAACATTTGCCACCACCCATCTTGCGTTTCATATAAAAATACAAAATGCTATCTTTTAAAAATTAAAAAGCCAGTAAAGTGCCTTCTGAGGTTCACTCTGAGTTTAGAAAATTCATTACAATGAAAAGAAAAGAGGGAGGGTCATTTTTTTATTATTGGTGATAGTGGCATTGATAGATCATGGCCAAACCATTCACAATATGGCCAAATAATTTCGCTGGAGAAGATTTTATATAGCTACAGCTAAAATTCAATGAACTGATTCAGAAGACTCAGTATAAAATACAGGAGTGACTTCAAGCGCCAAATCACTTTGGGGCTTGACGGGATTGGGAGAGCCCCCTCCATGGATGTAACTAAGTAGCACTGTAAATTCAGAGGCATTGGAGTGGCCAGGCAGTGGGTTATAGTGGGTGATTTAAGAGACTTATCACAAAAAATCAGCAAGTGGCTGTGAACACCAGTGCTTAGAGAACCATGTGACTCTGAAGCATGTCCACAAGAAAAAGCTAGAAGGTTATTTGAGAGGACAAATTAGGGATTTGCAAGCAGGTAGCTAGGGCTCTAGTTTTGCACTTTGGATCAATTCTAGACCCTATGGTTCTACCTCAGTTTCCTCACCTGTGAAATAAGAGGGATGGATCAGAGTAATGGTTTTCAAAGTTTTGTTTAGTCTTGTCTTTTTAATAATAGGAGGCTTTTAATCAACAAATTCATCTTACTGCGCTGAACGTTTGATTTGCCCTTGAGACTCATACTCTAGCTGCAAGACACTGAGTGTTTGTGTCCCCCAAGACTCACGTGTTGAGACATAACCTCCAATGTGATGGTATTCGGCAGTGGGGCCTTGGGAGCTGGTCAGCAAATAAATGTCTGCTGTTTAAGCCAGCCAGTCTATTTTGTTATAGCAGCTCGTATGGACGAAGACACCGGCCTTCCTGGCCCTGCCCTGAGCTCCGGGATGCTGAGGACTGCATCGTCAAACTCCCTCGAGTCGACAGGTTCAGCCAGGAGGAAGAGCCAGCAGGAGAATGAAAGATGAGAGAAGAGAGACGAAGGTATTTGTTGCCCCAGCTCTCAACCTGCCGGGTTCCGGGTTGTGCTCCTGCCTGGTTCCTGGCCCTCTCTTTCGTCTCCATTCCTCTTCCTCTGCCCCTTCAGACGTGGGTAGCAACCATCCTTGTTAGTCGTAAGAGCTTCATCATCCCTTTTGGGTTCCCTTTGACCCTAC
>NW_011888786.1:8201466-8245903 GCF_000151845.1 Pteropus vampyrus
GTGTTGAGACATAACCTCCAATGTGATGGTATTCGGCAGTGGGGCCTTGGGAGCTGGTCAGCAAATAAATGTCTGCTGTTTAAGCCAGCCAGTCTATTTTGTTATAGCAGCTCGTATGGACGAAGACACCGGCCTTCCTGGCCCTGCCCTGAGCTCCGGGATGCTGAGGACTGCATCGTCAAACTCCCTCGAGTCGACAGGTTCAGCCAGGAGGAAGAGCCAGCAGGAGAATGAAAGATGAGAGAAGAGAGACGAAGGTATTTGTTGCCCCAGCTCTCAACCTGCCGGGTTCCGGGTTGTGCTCCTGCCTGGTTCCTGGCCCTCTCTTTCGTCTCCATTCCTCTTCCTCTGCCCCTTCAGACGTGGGTAGCAACCATCCTTGTTAGTCGTAAGAGCTTCATCATCCCTTTTGGGTTCCCTTTGACCCTACCTACACCTTTGTAAATAACCTCTCCATTCAGTTCTCCTCAATGACCACATGGAAATGTAGCATCTCTTTCCTGCTGGGATGATGCACGGGGAAACTTCTTAGATAAGCAGATGAGAGAGAAGCTGCTGTGGGTGGGGCAGGCAGGGTAGCCCTGCACTGCACCGTGCCCCACCCCCCTGTGCCTGGGGGGGCCTTGTCTCCTGCAGGAAGGAACTTCTAAGATGTTTTTGTCCAAGTCATCACCTGGAGAGGGTTTGGGGGGTGGCTCCCTTATCCAATGTAATCAAAATAGACTCAGCTCCTATATTCATTTATTCACTTATTCAACTATCATCAGTAGAACACCTCAGTGAGCCAGATTCTATGCTACATTCTGAGGTTAAGAGATAAACAGGGCACGATTCCTGGTCTCAACGAGCTCCCACGCATTCTGCAAACACACACACCAAACACTTTTTGTGTGATTCAGAACCTGGGGGAGAGGGCCCTGTGGACAGCTCTCATTCCCGGCTTCACTGAAGCATGACAGGGGAATCCCCCCTCTGAGCAAGAACAGTATGTTATGCAGTAGAAGCCAACTCCTCTGAGGGAGGGAAGAGGGCAATGGGCAGACGGATGAGACCTACAAGCCCTTCCCCCACAACGCTATCAGGGATTTAGGCACAGACCCCTCAGGGCTCTAGGCTTAGGTGGGTGATTGCTTTAGAAATCCACGGGTCTGCGGAGGGGGCAGCAGGGCTCACTGGGAACAGAGCGTGGGCAGCGGAGTCGGTGGGTTGTGCCAAGGATCTGAGAGATGCTGACGGCGTGCCGCGTGCGGGGGCTGTTCTGCTGCCCTGGTCCCGCTCCGCCTGGGGAAGTGAGAACCGAGAGCGTTCATCCTGACGGGGAGAGCGGGGTGGCCCTGATACAGGGGACATGCAAGGGCGGCCACCTTTGTCACCGACCACAGCGCGAAGCTTGTGAGTATGAACTCTAGAGCCAAACTGCCCAGCTCTGAAGCCAGGTTTTGCCACTCGCTGACAAATAATATGTTTGTCTTCAGTCTCCTCATCTGTAAAGGCAGATTCTAGCCCGAGCTCAGGGGACGGTTGAGAAGGTTTAATTAATTAATATACACAGCGGACTTAGAACAGTGCCTGGCCCAGGGTAAACACTATATAAATGTTAGTTCTAATTATTCCATGCCACTTTACTGTTTTCATTATCTGGTGGCCAAGATGTAAAAATACTTCAAGATGGCCCCCAAACCTAGTAGACTTGGAGGTGCAAATCTGGCTGATAGGCACGAGGTTGGAAGGGAAGGTGGGGCATCCTGAGCTTCGAAAAAGGGAAATATTTGACTCTTAGTTCTGCCATGAGGCAGCTCTGTGACCTTGGCAAGGGCTCACCCTCTCTAGTACTTAGCTTTCTCATCTATAAAATGAGGATAAAGATGGTATTTACCTCTTAAGATTGTGGTGGGGCTTAATGCAAATGGTTCCTTGATTTTTCATTTACACATTCACTCATTTATTCAATAAACAGATTTGTGCCACCAAGCAAGCTGTGTTTATTAAGGGTGGGTCCCAATTTCTGGGTGGATCTGAGACATGTGTAACGGTCCCTCGGGGCCTCTGATGAACACAGCCAGGCCCCAGTTGCCACAGGAAGTTGACATATTCTCACTTCTGAGTCAGATGCTCCCTGTGTTCCTCAACTCCAGCCTTCAAGGACACGGATTCCCTTGACACCCCAGTTTGGCATCTGTGGACCCTCAGGGACCCCTTCTGGAGAAAAAGGCAGCTGTGCCCATGCTGGGGAGGAGGGAAAGGGACCAGGGGCAGGAGTGTGGAAGAAATCACTGCCCGTGATGGGTGACTACTCCATGTGTGGGTACCACTGGTGCCTGGGCGGTTACCAGGACTACAAGCAGTAAGTGACAGATCAGACGCGTGCCTCCTCATTTAGACGCACCCCCATGTTCCAGAACTGCTTGTTCTCAAGGAGGTTTCAGGGCGAGCGTCCCCCAAATGTTTCCATTCAGAGTGATGCACCCCCATTTGTTTTGGGGACACTTTTAAACTCGAGGATAGATAGCGTGGCCCTTGGGAATGTGCTTTCATGCATTAGGAGTTGATTTTTAACAGCAAATGTGCCACCGTCAGTCACAGAGGGAAATAATAAGACAACTTCAAAAGAGCAAAGGCCAAAAGAAAGGGTATTATTAATGGAAAAAAAAATTTTTTTTAAGTCATATTAAAGAGCCTCGAGTCTAGTGGAAAAAGCCAGGAAATGGGAACAAAATTAGCATTATTATAGCTTTTCATGGTAACTTACTCTGGGTTTTTATGGTGGCTTAAAAGGGAGAAAAGAAGGGAAAGCCTAGCTAATAACAATTTCTCCGACCAAATACGTTTCCCATCCAAAACGTACTTGCGATAGTGACTATTTAAAATGTTTTCTTTTTATATCGGTTTTGTGGCTGTTTATACCTCACAATGCTATTGGAGAAAGCAGCATTTTGTGTAGAACAGTAAAAAGTAAAGCTCTCTGAGACCTTTCAGGAAAAGGTGCCATTTAAGGGCCAGGAATTATGATTATTAATTTGCATCTTAATAATCCAGGTCTTCACAGAAGCCCACACTGCAGGTGCATCCTCTCGAACTCTGCAGAGGGTCAGCGCTGTACACAAACGTGGCTTTCTGGATCCTGGAGGACAAGGAGTTTTCATGAAGGGCCAGGTCCTCCTTTTTTCCTCTTTGCAATAATCCTCTTCTCCATGAGTTCCCATGTCCGTCTGCTTCAATCACCTAAGCTCGACTCGACCACCCCTCTCTCAGAGCCTCCTCTTTCTTGTCTCTTAGGACAAAGGAGCACCGATCCCCAGGCTCACGGATATTTTTTCTTCAGTTGGCTTTAGGACTCTCAGAACTCCACTCTCCTGAGAGGATTACAGGGCATCTAAGTTCACGTCCACACGTAGTGTGTGCACATGTCCACGCCTGCAACACCCGGCTTTAAATAATAATGCCTATTCTATGATTAACTGTTTGGAACCACCTGGGTTTGGAAATAGGTGGAATTTAAGTGGATTTTTTAAATATTTTTTATTGTGGTAAAACCCATGACATAAAATTTACCATCTTACCCACTTTTAAGTGTACAGTGGTGTTAAGTGTATTCGTCTTGCTGTGAAACAGATCTCCAGAACTTTGGAAGGGGAGATCCTTTATTAAATTAAGACTTTAATTTTCTAGAGCAGGTTTAGGGTCACTGTAAAATTCAGGGGGAGGTACAGAGATTTCCCATCTACCTCCTACCCCCACACATGCATACCCCCCCATTACCAACATCCCCCACCAGACGTAAATTTGTTAAAATTAATGAACCCACACTGACACATCATGTCACCCAAAGTCCATAGTTTATCTTAGGGTTCATTCTTGGTGTTGTACATTCTATGGGTTTGGACAAACATATAAAGACACATATCCATCATTATAAAATCAAACACAATATTTTCACTGCCCTGAAAATCCTCTGTGCTCTGCCTATTCACCCCCACTCCCAACCCAACCTCTCCAGAACTTTTTCGTCTTTTAAAAATGAATCTCTATACCCATTAAACAATGACTCTCCATTTTCCTTGGTAACCACCATCCTATTTTCTGTTTCTATGAATTTGATTCCTTTAGGTACCTCAAATTTATGGAATCATAGAGCATTTACTTTTCATAAATGACTTTTTAGAAGGAGGTTGGAGTCGAGAATTTGTTAGAAGACAATCATGATGTCCTGGAGATATAAGTGATCTTTCTGTGCTGCTTGAGAGACCCACCTGACCCTCCAGTGGAGTGCTCACTCCCCGGCGACAGAACTTGCTCTCTTTCCCACTGTTGCCCACTGTCTATTTGATCTGGAGAGGACTGGCAAGTGGGTGACAGCTGGGCAAGGGTAAGGACGGCTCCGGGAGTATCCGGTGTGAGGTCCAGTGGAGTCAAGACATGCCTCCCTCCGACCTCCTCCCCCACCACCTGGACGACTCAGGGAGCTGTCCCGGGTTATGGTCAGCCCTGGAAGGCCCCATGGCTCCCAAGTGGCAAGATAACGTCTTCCAGACATGAGAGGCAGTATGACCAAATCCCCCTGGTAGAAAAGAAAGGAGAGAGAGTGTCATACTTCAGTTACATTTGAAGGAGGCTTTTCGAAGAAGCAAAGATAAAATTCCTCTAGGAACTTCAGTTATGGGACATCACTCCCACCCCCAAAATAGAGGAAAACGGAATAGGGGGAAGTTGAAGAAGGTAAATGAGGTCAAATATATGGTGACGGGGGGACAGTAGACTATGGTTGGTGAGCACACGGTGCAATACATAGAGGATGTATTATAAAATCGTACGCTTGAAACTTACATAATGTTGTTAACCAAAGTCACCCCGGTACATTTAATTTAAAAATAGAGGAAAACAATCTTTGCTTTCATCTTCACCCAAGAAAGTGGCAGAAAGCTTAATGAATGTCTTAAACTCTAGAGGTGAATCTGAAACAATTGGGGCACAATTGTTAGAATACAGAGAGACAAAAATATAAACCTCAAGGTTTTCATGTATCTTCTACCAAATTAATTGGATCTATGCTGAGTCATTTCTCCCTTTGCTGAGGTAGAAGCCAAAGTGGTTCTTGTGAGATGACTGAAAATCTAGTTAACCCAACCTGACCCCATAACAAGGATTTCACTGAACTCGCCCCAGGCCTGATGGTCCCAACTCACCCTCTTGGTGACCCTCTATTAACATATGTAAAGACTTTCAAAGTGACTTCTAACGCTGTCCTGTTTTGTTTAAAGGCTGCTGACAACCTCTGACTCCCGCTGTTCACCAGCCTGAACTTATGAATTTACTACATTGCCATCCTGTGAGGACTGAACCGGATCTAGGCAATTTCAGGCTATCAATGTAAATTATTTTAGGGATCTGTTACCTCAGTTTTCCCCAACACACACCCCACACTCACACCTTATTGCACCTCCTCCAGGCCTTTGCCACCACCCTCTGGCTCTTAGAAAGAGAGGTTTCTAAGGGCAAGATAGATGGGCAGCCAACAGGAGTACTGTTTAATATGTATCATCGGGAGATTAAGGACGAGGAGAAGACTGAGGTCAGCCGCCTCAACGGAAAGTCAGGACAAGAGTCAATTAAACTCAGAGTAATCCAGACAGCCCCTCCCCACCCCTGGCAAGAGGGATATACTGTATGATTCCATGTATATAAAACTCTAGAATATGCAAAGTCATCTAAAGTGACAGAAAGCAGATCAGCAGTTACTTGGGGATGGAGGAAAAGGAGTGGTGAGAATTAGAAAGAGGCACAAGGAAACTTTCGAGTCATGGATATACTCACTATCTTGACCGTGGTGATGGCTTTCTGGGTGTAGACTATGTCAAATGCATCAAATTACACACCCTAAGTATGTACAATTTACTGTATATCAATTATTCCCCCAGTGAAACTGTTAAAAAATTATTAAGGAAAAGAGACCGCCTTTTGGTTGAACTTGGAGCAGTGAGTGTGCAAGCCTGAGGCTACTGGCAGCCACCTTGACACTGCGGAGAGAAATCCTACTTAAGAGTGAAGCCAACATAGAGGAAAATAGAACCGAAAGAAGACCAGGAAGAAAAAAACAGATTCTGGTGATCCATTGAGCACCTGGATCCAGCTGTGCCTGAAGCTATCCCTGGAATTTTTGCTCATTGAGACAACACATCTGTGTGTGTGAGTGTGTGTGTGTGCGTGTGTGAGTGTGTGATTAACTCAGTCTGAGTCGAGTTTACTCTGTCGCAACTGAAGAGCTCCACGTAATCATGTCCACAGTCGGACAGGCGGACTGAGAAGCCCTCCTCCATCCCCATGTATCTTAGGGAGGGGTTCGCTGGTGGGCTGTGGGAATAACCAGCGCTGCCTGTCTTGGGCCGGGAAGGCCCTGCCCTGTCCCCCTGTGGTCCCTGAGCTGAGGCCCACGAGGAGACTTCAGTGCCTCAGTGCTCGGGAGCTAGCCAAAGGGTCACGGTCAGTTGCGCATCTGCTTTGGAGAAGTATTTTTAGCGGCAAATAGAGTGGTTTGTGAAAAAACAAACGCCTGGAACGAATCCTGAGAAGGAGGGTGACTGTGCACAGCCCACTGTCAAACTAGGTCAGCCTCAGGCACAACCACTTCTGACAGTTTGCTCCCGAAGGTGACCCGCAGGTGCTGGCTCCTGTCCCCACCAATCAGCCATCTGTGGTTTGAGACTCACAGGCCTGGAAGAGACCTGGCATGCCATGGGCTCCATGCCCCCACTTCCACATGGGTGTACCCCTACCCGACCCAGAACCCAGAGGGCTGAAAATCCCTTGAATTCCACCAAGGGAACCCTCACCGCTTGGCTCTGTCAGCAATTCTAAGAGATGTCATCTTGTCTAGCAGCTACTAGATATTGAAGGAGATTTAAAAACAAACAAACAAACAAACAAAAAACTGGTTGTATGAACCCAGATGAAATACACAGAATGTGATGGAAGGCACACAGGACTGAAATCTAGCTCAAGTCCCAGCCCTGCTGCCCCCTAGGGGTATAAAATAGCATAACCTCCCCCATCAATATGAGAATGATAATACCAAGGAGTCTGCCTCTTAGGAATGTTGACCAATGATAATAAGGATATGGAAGCATTTTGAAATTCTGAAGCCCAGTGCAAACATAGCAATAAGTTATGCTGCCAAGCTGCGCTGCCAGACACAGCAGCCACCAGCCCAGCGTAGCCACTGAGCGCTAAAGTACGGCTCATCTAAATCGAAATGCGCTGTAAGTGCAAATACACACTGGTTTCGGAAGGCTTTTTGTAGTTTTTTTAAATAATGTAAATATCACCTTAGTAATTTGGACACCGATTACCTGTTGAAAGGATGATATGTGTGATACTTTGTGTTAAATAAAATATATTACTAAAAATTAATCTCATTTGTTTATTTCCCCTCGTTTGATGTGAATACTAGCAAATCCTAAACCACGTAAGTGCCTTGCATTTGGAGCTCGCATTATATTTCTGTTGGACACCATTAGTTCAAATTGTGTTGGTGGTGGGGGCCGTCAGTCAGTCTGGAGCAGTGGGGAAAATCAGACAAACCTCAGATCAAAAAGCGGGGGTGGGGTAGCACAGCTTTTGGATGTCTCTAATTCCCCTGGGAATAAAATAGACCGTCTTCCCTTTTCCCAACCTGCTCTGGCCTTTCACCACCCGCCCCCCACAGAATGAACCGGGTTCAGCGTCCCGCGCACTCGTCACAGTGCCAGCGTTTCCACTGACAGACAGCCCCCAACACCAACACAATCTGAACTAGAAAGAAGCCCCTCTGACTTCTCTGAGTCAAGTATGTCTTCAGCATTTCTCGACAGGGTGATATCCGTGGTCTGCGGTCCAGAGTCCACGCTCCCCCTCCTGGGAGCGGCACTCTTTGTTCTTAGCCTGAGTTCCCCCACGAAAGAGATCCTGAGACAAAGATTTGTGTGCAAGAGATTTTGGAGTGAGGGAATCCCTCGAAAACACTGGGAGGTAGTAGGGAAAGAATGGAAGCCAATAAAGGGTGGATTAATGAGACCATTGTGGGTGGAAGGGGCTCAGTTCCTTGGGGGACTTTGAGAAATGGAGTGGAGCGCGGATTATAAGCATCCCACTAGGCGTCAGCAGGCTAGCCTATTTACTCACTAAATTTTATTCTTTTATGTTGAGGGTCAGTCTTGGGGTATTAACTCTCTTGGTTTTTTCGGTTTGTTGAGTACACTCCTGGGGACAGAGAATTTCTTCCGTTAGAAAGATGTAGAAAATCCTTAATGGGGCACTCACTCACCTCTCTCGAAACACTGCCAGCTCCACGTTCCAAACTGAACTCCACATCTAATGCATTGATGTTTATTCCAGAAAACCGAATTACATCAAGAATCTTCCTATGGAAGCAAAGTTTAAAAGGATTCTTTGATGCTCCAAGAATTCTCACAGAGCAATAAATGGAAAATACCATTTTCCATACACTATAAATATATATATTTTATATAAAGTATAAAACAATTATCTCCACAAATAATTTATAAAAAATAACAGAAAGAAGTTAAACAGGAAAAAAAAAAAAGAAATTTCTCCTGATGTTCACATCATTTCAAGAAGCTTCATGGATTCAAGAGGACAGCTGGGCTCCAGAAAGATTTAGCATAACATCAGACGCCCAGAAATCCTGCCTCTCTAGTATCTAATCCCAGACCCACCAGCTTGGTCAATTGGTCTTCTCAGTTTTGCTTTTGGGGGTGAGCGGGGAGCTGAGAAAAGAGATACAGGTCCATTCCTAATATGGCCACAAGAGGGAGCTCCCAGTGGTTGGCTGTACCTGAAAGGAAATTACAGGGAAATTGACAAAGAAAATTTGATTTAAAAGGTGTCTTCTCATAAACCTCAGCATCATCTTGCTAACATGCCGAGAACTATCCCTGAACGCTTTTAGCCTGTTCAATGGATCCTCTCAGGATCTAGGAAGCATTGTCTTATTAAATCTAGGTCATTCGATTTTGGGCATTGGTTTATCTTGGGAGCTGCTCCTACATTTTACAAGGTGAATTTTGGAGCAACAAGATTAAAGAGTCAGAAAGTGGGTAAAGTTAATACTGAGCCCTTGGGCCTGGTAAATTGACAATCGAGTTAGAATAACTATTTACCACTCTAAAGCTCTGATCCTCATTTCACAATCGTTTCTGAAGAATGCCACCATCGCCTCCCTTCCCCGTGCTTGGCTGAGTCTTTTCAGCTCATATTTGAATTGATTCTCTCTCCTTCTCCCTCTCTCTCTTTCTCTTTTTTATTATTATTATCATTCTGCCAGAGACTTTGGATCATTACGAGATTGTGGGTAATGACAGACTATAATTAAGCTTAAAACAGATTTTTCTTTTAGGAAAGAGAAGAATCTGCTCTAGCTGAGACTCCAGATTGCCTGGGCTGTAATTTGCGGTGCTGTCACAAAGGGGTCCTTTTTCTGCATGGTGCGGCGATGATGAGCCGGAGCTGAAGTTGAGGGGTGTGTGCCTCTCCCTGCACTCTCTCTGCAGCGAGCAGAATGGACGCCTAAATAGCTGAGTATAGCTTGAGGCTGATTACAGGCCAGATCCTGCTATTGTGCCTCATCAGTTATCATTGTTGAGGCTGCAATTGCACGGGATGTTTCTCTTTGTCGGGCTCCAAGCTCATTTCTAGGACAGAAGTGAAACTGTGTGGTGAGCCTGAGGCCTGGGATAAGGAGAATCGTTCTTCCCTGTGTCACCCAAGGAAGGGCTCGACAGAGGCTTGGGAGTGGAAGACGGGCTGGCTTCAGCCACGATGCCTGCAGTATGGCTCCCAGACTTACGATAATCTCTAAGAAAGAGGGCTGAAGTCATGTCTCTGCCCTCACTTGCCGTGTGAGCTTAAGCAAGCAGCTCAACTTCTGTGGCCTTCGTTTTCTCATCTGTACGATGGGACTAATAATACTTACTCTCCTATTCTGAAGGCAGATTTGAGGACCCATGAAATGAAATATGAAGAGCTAAGAGAGACACACACACACTATATATATATAAAGTAGAATAGTAGATATAACAACTACCTGGCATATATGTTCTTATGGGTATTGTATATGTGCATGTATGTTCATAGTTTCTTAGTAATAGAAATTAGATTACAGAGGATTTTATATGCCAAGAGATATAGTCTGGATTTGACTGGCTAATAATAATGATGATGATAAACTTGCATCGAGTACTCACTATGAGCCAGGCCCTGTTCTGAGTGCTTTACACGTATCAGAGGAGTGATTCTCAACAGGAGCTACTGGCATTTGGGCAGGACGGTTCTTCATTGAGACTGTCCTGGTCATTGCACAGTTGTCAAGGGTCTTCCAGTACCCTCAGAATCTCTGCCCACTGAGCACAGTTACTGCCCCTCAGTCATATAAGAGCCTGACTCCCTTGCACTGTTTTAAATACCCAACTGAGAATCAGTTTTGTAAAGTATAAACCTGTGCCGTCCAGTATAGAAGCCACTAGTCTCGTGTGGCTGTGGAGTGCATGAAGCGAAGCTAGCCGAACTGAGATAGGCCAGAAGTGTAAAATAAAGCGCACTGAGTTTTAAAGACTGAGCATAAAGAAGGAATGGAAGTATCTCATGAAATTTTTTATGTTGAGTGCATGATGAAATGATAATGCCTCGGACATATTGTTAAATCAGATATTTAAAATAATTTCATCTGTTTCTTTATACTTTTCTTAATGTGGCTACTAGGAAATGGTAAAGCCCACCTGTAGCTTGCATCCGCGGTTTGTGTTATGTTTCTGCTGGACAGTGCTGGTGTGGATGGTGGGATGTTATGGTGAGGCTGAGCCATGTTTTCAGAGCTGCTGTGGCAAACACTGCTACGCCAGCCCAGCCAATATCTGTGTTGCTTTCTCTATAGTAACAAAATCCTGATTGTGTTTGGAATGGCCTTCTGAAAACGCTGTTTTCCTTACCTTCCCACGGAACCCATTTCTTGCCCAAAAGGTTCAGATGGAAATCTACAGGACGGGGCATCTGAGAAAGCTATGGTTAACCTGAGAAAAAAGGGAACTCGGTTGACGTGTGCCTTTTGCCCATTGCTCTTCCCATCTTTCCCTACCTGCAATGCAGACACAATGTCTAGAGTTGGAGCAGCCTCCTTGGAACCATGAGGTTGGCAGTCACGCTCTAAGAACGGTGGAAGGAGAAAGGAGACTAGTTCCCTGAACAGCGTCACCAGCCCAGCACTGCCCACCCATGGACTGCTCATGGTGTGAACAGAACAAACACCTCCTTTGGTTAGGCCTCTGCAGTTGGTTTTCTGTTACATGAGCTGAACATGAGCCTAACTGATCCTCATCATTACACTTAAGAATCAACACACTGGGTAGTTATTGCATTTTCTGCCTGTCTCAAATGTTTGAGCATCCTTGCTATGTTTGGAGACATTCTGACATGGAGCGTTGGGCCTCCCCATAGCAGAACTCAAAGAACTCCAATGTGCAGGACCCTCCCAGCAGGAGGCTCTATCGATCACACTGAACTAAGGGAGACTTCATTTCAGAGACTGGAGTAGGGGGATCCATGTGCTATACCCAATAGCTTTTTAATAAGGTCCTTTTCTATTTGGTCTATTGCCTACAACCTCAAGGCCTAATGCACACGGCTGTGACTTGGAGCAAGTTCAGCCCCTCCCAGGCTCTCTTATCAAAATCCAACCCCCCAAGAAAAATCCTGAATTTCTCATAGGAATGGCTGATCTGAGATCAGGCATTCCCTTACTTTGGACTTCTGTGACATGGGCAAGAGGCAAGACAACTCTTATTATCTCCACCCATCTCGTTCCCAGAGACCACGACAGTGCTGGGCTTTTTTGAGGTGAAGTTATGAATGGGGAAACTAAGGCAAAAGACCTGCATGGGGAAACCTAACAAGTGAGGAGCTGCTCAAACCTCAGCCTCTGACTCCAGATCAAATGTACTTTCCAGCTCACTTCTCTGCCTTCAGCCTAAGAAAGTGTATGTAGAGTTAGACAACTTGGACTTAAATCATTGCTCCAACTCTTCCCCACTGTGTGACATTAGGATGGTCACTTAACCTCTCTGAGTTTTGGCTTCTTCTACAAGGCCAGCTTCTTTAACACATGACCTGTGGGGTTACACAGAGTCCCCTCTGCTTAGCAGGGAACCTCAGTCACTTTCATACTTTGCTGTCTGCCATCTTGAAATTCCTGATTTTTGAACAAGGGGTCCTGCATTTTCATTTTGCACTGGCCCCTGCAAATTATGTAGCCAATCTTGCTCCTCTATAAAATGGGAATAATATTTACTTCAAAGGTTTGCAATGAAAATTAAATGAGCTCTTTCATGCTTAGCCTAGTTCCTGGAAATAATACGTTCTCGGCAAGTGATAACTGCTAATTTTCTTACAGCATCCTTCCTATCAGGCTACACTCCTTCCCTCTCCTCCAACCCTCATACACTCAGGGCTCATGTGGGGACAGATTTGATACACACTGCGTCATCGAGGAAGTGGGACACCTTAGGCAACCAAGAATTCTCAGAGGCGGGATTTTGGTTCGATTCTTTCCAAATACAAAAGCACATTGAACTTCTCCCATCACTTTGATTCTGCAGAAGGAATTTCCTAGAGAACTCTGCGATGAGAAATCTAGGCCATGTGATTAGCCAGAAATGCCACCGGCTCGTAGCGGAAGCTCTGAGCTGCCTCTGTCTTCCGAACTACAGACACCTGTCCACACTGGAAAGAACTGAGGTTTGGGGACCAGACGGACCCCTCCTGAATACTCATTAAAGTCCTCTGGGCCTCACTATTTGTTCCAGCTGCTCCTGCAGTAATCAGTTCCAGGCAGACCCTGACCACTTTTGCACAAGCACAACCACACACGTTGTGTGGGATCCTCCATGCACCTCTGTCCTTCCGCTTTGAGAGGACGTACATCCTGACGCCGTCATCCAAGGCACCTCCAGAGGCTGCCCAACCCAGAAATGGGCAACAGCGAATGCCTGCAAGGTCACCCGTGGCCATCGAGGGATGACGGCTGGTGGGCGAATGCTTCCCATCATCCCCTCTGCAGGCAGCTCTGAAACGCAGTCACACGGCCACTGAGACAGTCCTGGTGGGATGGAGTAGCAGCCCCCACAGCACCGCCACCTGCTTCCTTCCCCTGCTTCTCACTCCTGCTCCGTGGATCACATTCCCCAGCAGTAATCCCTCCCAGCAAGCCTTTGTCTCAGGCCCTCCTTGCTGGGGGACCCAAGCCAAGACAATCTTTGCGACTCTCCTGAAATGAAATTCACTCATAATAACCTACCTCCACACATATTTAAAAAAAAAAATCAATAGAATGCTCTCACTGTATTTTAATGGAGAAATAATAGGAAGTAGTCTATAAAAAATAAAATAAAATGTCTTTCGATGTGTCTAAGTTCAGGCTAAACTACTAGAAGATCACGGAGCGGTGTAGATACAGGCACCTTTATGTGGATTCGCCAAGGACGTGACCTAGGGGTCAGAACCTTAGAAGGAGGGTCAGGGGACCTGGCTCTAGGAGTCAGCTCTGCCATTAACCTTCTGTGTCAGCCTTTACTCTGGGCACCTGTTTCCTCAAGGGTAAAATGTGACATTGAACTGGATGATCGCTAAGGACCAGTTCTGCTCTATTTCTGTATGGTTCTCTGATCTCCTGACCTTTTCTGAGCACTTGTTTTCTTGCTCTGGCCTCCCTCCAGCAGTCAGATCAGCCATCGACAGTGAAAATAATAAAGTTCATATTGAGGATCCATACCTGCCAGGCACTGGCAGAAGAGGGGTGGGGAATAGGCAACAAACAAACAATTAAACATAAAGCGTGCCAGGTAGTAAAACAGGAAAAAGAACAATAGGTAAGAGGTTAGGGAACATGGGCTGCCAAATGAATAGATTCCTTGTGCTACTCACCCCAGAGAGTCATCTGTGAGGGGCGCCTCCCTTGGAACTCTCTCCCATTTGGAATGCCCGCTCTTCCTGTTACTGTTGCTGCATAAAGAATGGCCCCCAAATATAGTTGCTTAAAACAATCATTATTTCCTCATCTCGTTTGTTTCTGTCGGCCAGGAATACAGGAAGTGCATGGCCAGGTGGCTTGGCTTGAGGTCTCTCCTGCAGTCCGATCAGATGGGGCTGGAGCTGTAAGAGCGGGTGGTTGGAGCTGCTGCGGGTGCCTGGACGGCTCTCTTTCTTCACTTAGGCTCATGGTTTATTCAAGGGGTCTCCCTAATGTGGAGCAGTTTGAGCTTCTTCTCGGCGTGAAGCCCTCTGTGCAATCAGACCACTTATAGGGTGGCCCAGAGCTCCAAGTGAGTGTCTCAGCAAAACAGAAGTTATAACACCTTTTGTGGTGGACATTCCGTAGAGAGACCCCGTGATTCTTGTCCCTTAACGTCTGCTCCCTGTAGAATCCCTTCCCCTTGAGGTTGGCAGGAAATGTGACCTAATTCTAATCAATAGAACATGCCAAAACAATGGTTCGTCACTCCCATGATTACGTTATTATATGGCAAAAGCATAAAGATTTTTCAGGTGCAGTTAATGTCCCCAATCATTTGACTTTGAGTTCTTCAAAAGGGAGCTGATCCTTCCTGGGCCTGAGCTAATCATGTGAACCCTCTAAAAGAAGGCCTAGATCCTTCCTGAAGTGAGAGGTTCCAAGAAGCAGAGACTCCCTCTGTCCATCGCTTGCTGTTATGGGCTGACCTGTGTCCCCTCTAAATTCATATGTTGAACCTTTAACCTCTGGCACCTTAGAATGTGGCTGTTTGGAGACAGAGCATTTAAAGAGGTGATTAAGTTAAAATGAGACCATTAGAGTGGCCTCTAATCCAATCCAACTGGTGACCTTATAAGAAGAGGGAATTAGGACACACAGAGCGACATGGGGATGCACGTACACAGTGAAAGGACCATGTGAGGACACAGCAAGAAGGCAGCCATCTGCGAGCCAAACCTCAGAAGAAACCAGACCTGTGGACACCTTGATCTCAGACTTCTAGCCTCCAAAACCGTGAGAAAATCAAATTTGGTTCTTTAAGCCACCCGATCTGTGGCATTTTACTATGGCAGCCTGGGAAAACTAATACACATTGCTTGAAGAAGTCAGCTGCCATGAGGTCCACAGTCACAATAACCTGAGGGAGCTTGGACACGCATCCGTCCCTCCTTGAGCCTCCTGCAAAGAGCACAGCTCCGCTGACATCTTGATTTCATCCTTGAGAGACCCAGCTAGGCCATACCCAAACACATGACCCAAAGAAAGTGTAAGATAACCACAAATGTCATGGTAAGCTGCTATGTGTGTGGTCATTTGTTATGCAACACAGAAACCTAACCCATCTTTTATGATCAGCCTTGGAAGTCACAGCGCCACCTCTCCTGTGTTTTACTGGGTACGAGTGAGCCATAAGCCCACCCTGATTCCAACTCTGGGATGGGAGGTATTGCTGTAGCCAACTTTGGAAAATACAGGCTGCGACATCTGAATAATTGAATCTTAATTTGTGGTTTATATTGGCAACTGTAGCTCGCTTTCTGTGTCTACATCATCTGAATTTACACTGCATGTTTTCTGCAACTGGTCTTCACATGGGCTTCTACTGAGTGAGGCCCATTTGAGCCCCTCTGGAGGATGGCTATCTGTCCCTTTGAGAAGCCACCAACATACACAATACAAGCGTATATTGTAAAATGGGCTTTTTCAAACATGCTCTCCATTTTCGATGGCTCTTCTGTCAGGCATTTCCTCATGATGCCTGAATAGATAGAAACATTTCTTTCTTTTTACAGTTATTCCTTCAACCTTGCTTTGCTACTCCTGGTGGCTGGTTCCATTGGTTGCGCCTGAGAAAGCATGAGCGTGGTGAGCTGACTGGAAATGTGTCTTGGCATCTTGTGAAGTATCCTCTAAATTAGGTACACTCAGCCAGTCCCCAGGGGTGTACCTGCTCTGGGAAGCCCCCAGTCAGGACTTGCAAGGCTCCTGGAGTATGAAGAAAAAGCCAAAACCCAGAGCCCTGGCCCCCGGCTGGAATATAAAGGCACCTGCCAAGCTTCATTAGCCAGGCTACCGTCTCAGGTAGCCCAGCCAGGAAGGACTTTGGAGGACATTCAGGCGTCTGAGGCCCGGTTCCCTTCTACAACATCACCACCTAGTGGACCTGCCAGAGTGCTTCTCCACAGGGATAATAATAACTCCCAGTTGCCCCAGGGAAGGAAAAGGCAGGTTCTACCCAGAAGAAAGAGGCCGTTCATCAGTTTGAATCTCTAAGCTGCCTTCCTTGACCCCTTTAGCAAGACAATAGTCCTGACAGCTGGGCGAGCTGTCAAAAGAAAAGAATTTTCTAAATTCTTCTAGTTTCATTGGCTGACTGGATCATAGTTTTACTGAAAGACAAGGGAGAAAGAAGCCACATTACAAGGCACAAGACAGGGGAAGTCCATTCTTTCTACTTCAGAGATAGTGGGTCAAGAGGAGAGAGGCAAGGGCAAGGTCCTGGATGTGGGGGTATGCCGTGGCGGGGTGGGGTGGGGGTGTCAAGAATTCTACAGTGACACACTGTAAAAGGCCGGTGAATAAATAATTTAGACTTTGCAGGTCACAGAATCTCTATTGCAACTATTCGACCCTACAATTGAAGCATAAAAGTAGCCACAAACAATGCATAAACGGATGAGCAAGGCTGTGTTCTAATAAAACTTTATTTATGAAAACAGGAAGCCAGATTTGGCTTGCTGACCCCTGCTTAGAGTATAGCCTATGTGATAACAAAGACACCATAAAGTATGGTGTTTTAGGTAAGACAGAAGCTTATTTCTTTCTCCCATTAATGGTTTAGAAGTGAGCCATCTAAGCTAGTGGGGTAGCTCTGCTCCATATGGCCATTCAGGATCCAGGGTCTTTCTACCCTTTGCTCCTCTGTGCCTAAGGAATATTCGAGGAATAGGAGTGACTGGAGTGTCACAAGCAAGCAGAATAGGATAAGAGAGGAGCTCAGAGAGGCTGTGTGTGTGTGTGTGTGTGTGTGCACGCACACACGTGCACAAGAGGATCTTGCAGGCCATGTAGTCTTTGTTCTGCATGTGATGGCAAGCCTTGACTTTTCTCAGAGCCACATGATCTGAGTTACATTTTAACAGGATCCCTCCAGCCACTGTGTAGAGAATGCACTGGGGAGGGAGTCAGGCAGGCAGCAGGGGGACCAGTGAGGTGTCCATTGCAATGATCAGAGCAAGAGACAGTGGTGACTTGGACCAGGGTGGATGTGGTCAGATTCTGGATGTACTTTTAAATGGAAATGTGCTTTTGTTTTTTCTGCTGAGAAGACTCTTGACACTATTCAGCTTATTGAAAGTTGATCCTCCAGAAAATCATGGATGAAGCTCTGTGTAGGCCACTTACACTGGGGATATGACCACAGGTCTCTGAGAAACACTTAATTTTTGAGCATCATTATAGCAAATAGCTCTACATAAGAAGGCGCTCTGTCTATTTTGTTCGACTCTAAATCCCCAGGGCTTAGCACAGTGCCCACTACATTGCGAGCCCTTAATAAATATTTCCGGAATGATGAATGAATGAATTTTTCTAACAAAACACAAGAAAGCACATTGTATAGCAATTAACACTGAGTCTGCCAATAAACTAAGCCGTGTGGTACCTTCCACGCAGAAGCACAGCTTCTGCTTTTGAGCTCCCACTGTGTGAGGCTGAGGTGAGTACCAAGAAGGGATGAAGGCACTGACACAGCCGGCCCACCCCTAGCTCAAGGGGCCACAGCCTCGCAGGCCACTGGGCTGTGCTTTGGTAAAACACAAGGTCATGGGCTTTTACAGTCTTACTGACTTGAAACCAAGATGGTTAAAGTTGCAAATTCCAAAGAGCTGCACGTTCATAATCTTCTACTGTAAAGACAAAGTAGAAGCAGGAAATTGCTGGGTCTGCAACCTTTGAACAAAACGTGCTGTGAGGGTTAATTTTATTTGTCAGCCGGACTGGGCCACAGGGTGACCAGATATATGGTTAAACATTATTTCTGGACATGTCTGCAAGGATGCTTCTGAATGAGATTAACATTGGAATCTGTAGACTGAGTTAGCAGATTGCCCCAGCCCCACCCCATCCCCCCACCCCCAATGCGGGAGCCCATCGACCCTTTGATGGCCTGAATAGAACAAAGGACTGAACAAGAGAGAATTCATTCTCCTTGTTAATGGCCTTCAGGCTGAGATACTGGTCTTCTCCAGCCTTCTGGCTGGAATTAGAACTTATACCACTGACTCTCCTGGTTCTCAGGCCTTTAGATTGCAGATTCGGGGAACGGCCAGCCTCCATAACTGAGCTGAACCAATTTCTTGTAATAAACCTGTCTGTCTGTCTGTCTGTCTGTCTGTCTGTCTATCTATCTATCTATCTATCTATCTATCTATCTATCTATCTATCTATTATCTATCAATCATCTATCAATCTACATCTATCTATCTATCACTTATCATCTCTCTATCATCTATCATCTATCTATCATCTATCTTTCTATCTATCATCTATCATCTATCTAACACCTCCAATTGGTTCCATTTCTCTGGACTTTGGCTTCCTACCTAAAATGCAACAGCTTTGGAACAAGAGGCCTCCAAAAGATTTCAGCCTACATAACCCACGTCTTCAGACTCAGGCCTGGTCCTTGGTGTCCTGCATACCAAAAGGAGTGACTGGCTGGTGGAACAGGAGAGGGGCCCATGTCAGTGACTACTGATGGGTAATTGAGATGAGAGAGCGCATGGTGGACGGCAGAAAAAGCTGGTCCTGGGAAGTCCTTGCTGCAGTGAGGACTGGGGACAAGTATGACCTTGTCAGCTTCTCATATTACCCACACGGTAAAACAGATCCCTTTACTCTACGTGTGTCCCTCCACCCCATGACCACACACACCACACAGGCTTTACTCTGAATGGAGTTACAGAAAAAACATGGCCTTCGAAGTCGATTGCATCCGGATTAGCACTCGGTACCTACAAAGCACGGCTTTTTTGTATTTGTGAATAAAGAAAGAATGTAGCACAGTGGATGGGCATAGACTATTTGGTGTCGGATTTTCCTGGGTTCAAAGCCAGGCTCTTCCACCTGCTGGCTGTACGACTCCAGGAAAGTCCTTAAGCTCTCTGTGCCTCTGTTGCTTTGTCTGTAAAATGGAGATCATGACAGAACGTGTCTTGTAGGATTTGTGAAGACTAAATGAGAAAATAGTTATAAAACTCTTAGAATAGCACCTGGTCAAGGGCCATCATTAGTATTTTCTGTGTGACCTGGATAAGTGACATGAATGATCTGAGTCTCAGTTTCTTCATCTGTAGAAGAAGATAACAATATTGACCTGCCCCTTGGTCGTGAGGATTGGTTGCAAAAGTTTATGTGTGAAACAAACCATACAGACATGCAAAGTAAATGAGAATGGGGACCGTCCGTCCCCCTAGCTGCACTTTGAGCATCCTGAAGACAGTGCAGTGGTTAAAAGTGTGGTTTCTGCATTAGGGTCGCCTGATTTAGCAGGAAAAATTACAGGACTCCGCATCTGTTAAATTCAAATTTCAGAAAAACAAGGAATGATTTTTAGCATAGGTAGATCCCATGCAATATTTGGGACATCCTTATAATAAAAATTATTTTGTTGTTTATCTGAAATTGTCAACCCTATTCTGGAGGTGAACTAACTGTGTTCGTATCCCAGGTCCCCTTCACTATACAAACTTGAGCAAGTTACTGAAGTGCTTCAGGCCATGATTTTCTGGCTTTGCCGGTTTTTAGCTGTGAAATGGGGGTACGAGAGTGCCTGCTTCATAGAATAGTTGTGAGGATAGATGAGTTAAGGCAGATGATACCCTCTGCCCAGTGCCCAGCACTCAACAAATGCACACCATTCATTCAGTAACATCTTTTCGGTGAACATTAGTTGGGGAACCCTTTGCGGCCAGGTGACATCCTGGGTGCTGGGGAAGCTGACGTGGCCTCTGGACTGAGAGCGTCCTCCGGCTGTGGCCTCCCTCCACACCCACGACTTACAGAAATTTCACTCCAGTCTCATGCCCTTAGTTTCCTAACGGCTCAGTGAGCATTCATTTGCATTCACTTATTTTTCTTTGCAAATGTCCTCTTTTCCCTTCCTCCGAGCTATCATGACTATAAGTCATTGCCTGTAGCTCTACGCTTAGAAAGAGCCAGGGCTGGCACCTCCTCATGGGAGGGTTTTCCTGGGTTATTTATTGTGACCGAGAATGCAAATGCATTGGCAGTAAACATAAGGAGGAAAAGCCACCTCAGCGGTACGTGCGGAACGTAAATGCAGATGGAAACGGTGGGAGACAGTGTCATTTTTAGTAAGTAGAGCAGATACTACACTTTGCTGAAAATATGAAATGCCAGGAAATTCTCCTGACTTTCTATGTTACTGAAAGAAATTTAAAGTTGACCTGTTTCTTCTTTCAGGACCCCGGAATGACATTATAGTTCATCATATTTGGTACTATTTGATGTGAAAATATAAAACAGCAAATAGAAATCTAGAAAAGGATCGTGGGGAAGAACAGAGATCGACTCCACTGTGTCAGCTCCCATCACCTGCATAAAAGATCCTCTCTCAGCGCTGGAAAATTTTCTTTGTCTTCTGGTCTATTTCATACCAAAAGGATCTTTTCCAAGTGCTTGAAATATATTCCCCTGGTCTCTGTGGATAAATGGCATGTGGACTTAGAAAATAAGGAGCCTGAGCTTCCCAGATCCATTGAAGGATGAAGAAACATTGCCTTGTCTTGAGTTGTTGATGTTAGTGGAGAATAGACTTCTTCTCTACTCCTGGCGCCTCTGCCCACGTGGAGGGGCCCCAGGAACATAACACTCCCGTCATGAACCTGCGGGCTTCACTTTCCACCTGAGACAATGCAGCATGTCCTAACGGGACTGGTGAGTTAGGACAGAGATGGCTCCAGCCCATCTTACCCTCCCTCCTGGTCTGCATGCGGAGAGCAAGCATGTCCCCTGTTCCTCCATACTGTAAGTCTGTGACCAGGTCTATTTCAGGGTTCAGTGTTAGGAAACCCACTTGCCTGTAGATAATAAATCACAGTCGCCAATATAACCTTTATGAACAATAAAGGTGGTATTCTGGCATTTTCCCATTTCTCAGTGGGTGCAGTCTTGGAAGACTAGGGGCTTGTGTCTTAGTCAGTTCGAGCTGCTGTAACAGGATACTATAGACTGGGTGGCTTATAAACAACAGAGATTTATTTCTCGCAGTTCTGGAGACTGGAAGTCCAAGACCAAGGTGCTGGCAGATTAGGTGCCTGGCGAGAGACCCCTTCCTGGCTTGCAGATGAATGCCTTCTCCTTCTATCCTTACAGGACAGAAAGTAGAAAGATAACCTGTGTCTCCTCCTCTTTTTATAAGGGCACTAATCCCATTCCTGTGGGCTCCACCCTCATGACCTACTCACCTCTCACAGGCCCTACCTTCACCTACCATCACGTTGGGGGTTAGACTTCAACAGATGAGTTTTAGGGAGACACGAACATTCAGTCCAGAGCTGCTGGTGACAGATTGAGTATCCAGGCTGGTCTTCAGAGCATTATTATCTTTTTCGGGGTCAGATACAATCCTCAAAACACAGGTAGGAGATTAAGAATGAATCACGCCAGAGCTGAGCAGCAGTGAGCTGGAGCCAGGACAAGTGTCAAGACCGCTATTTTCTTCTGAGTCCCCAACTTTACTTTCATATGCTCTTCAGCTCATGCGATCTACCCTCGAAAGTAAATATGAAGATGATGGAACTAACTAGGCTGGCAACACAACCTAGAATCTCTCAGCCCTGCCACTGAAGATGCTGATCAGGGCTCTGGGTCATTCGTGCATGTGATGGATGGGGTGAGATGAAGATGGAGACCTGAGCAGGTTCCTCTCTGCCCTAACAATTGTTTCTTGCAAGGCGAAGGGAATCAGCAGTGCTTTTTCTCTGGGTTTCTAGCAGACTTCTTGGAGTAGACGTCTGGAATGTATGCAGGAGAATGTTCCTCAGGGCTCACATATAAATCTTAGAAAGTGCTGGGGATTCTGAGGTAGCACTTCTATTACCGTAGGCCTCATTTCCTGTGTTGCTTTGGTTCGTTGTCTGGCTGACGGCAGGAGCGGCTCAGGTTTAAGAAGAGGCTGCCTGGGGCAGTGGCCACAAGAGGTGGGTTTTGTCTAAGGCTTTCAGTCTCAGCTCTGCTACCAATTTGTTGGGAAAAATCATTTGTGCCAATTAGACCCGACTTTGTAAAGAGTTGTCCTGTCTGGGAGGCAGGTAAAAAACCAATTGCAAGAACAGGCGATCAATGAAAGTGACACATTACTTATGCCTCCAATTTTTCTTAGACAGTTAGCCCTCAATTAGCTCTCTGAGAAATAGAGAAAATAAGTGTACTTGCCTTGCTAATAGGCACATGGTCAGGACTGGACAATTTACACAGAGCGTTTTCGTTCCAAGATGTAATGCACCGAGATAGTGGGATTAATGAGCTTCTGACTTGCAAATCTGGAAAAATTCAGTTCTTTTTTTATTCTTCTCCGTAATGGTAAAACAATAATGAAAATGGACGAGGCCCTTTCCCCACTTTATCCTGGTCAAAAGAGTACTCGTCTTGGCCTGAGGTTACCTTTTCTCCTATGAATTTATCATCTATATTCCCAGCTCAAATTCTACTGAAATGCACTGGGCCCAGGTCAGTAGTCGTTTATGGTTGGTATCTATTCTGATCAGCTGGGCATCCGTTCTGTTTGGTTAGTACCTGTGGAGCACACACCCTAAGGTGACCCCTACCCTGTGAGTCGTGTTCTCTACAGTCCCATCTCTTTCAACGAGGGCAGAACCCGTGACCTGCTTCAGACCAATAGAATAGGTCAAAGGAAATGAATATAATATTGCATGTGAACTACAATTAAAAATAAGTTTAAAAAGAAAAATCCACTGCCACACACACACACAGGAAAAAGGAAAGAAAATGAGGCTGCCAGTCCTATAATCTCAAGGAAATAAATTCTACGAACTACCTGAATGAGCTGGAAAGCAGATCCTCTCCTCGTTAAGGCTCCAAATGAGAATGCGATCTGGCTGATACCTTGACTGCAGCCCATGAGACCCTGTGAGCAGGGGATCCCGCTGAGCTGTGGCACGACCCCTGACTCACCAGAGCAGCGAATCCATGAACATGTTTTGTTTAAAGCCATGACATTTGTGGTCACTCGTTACACAGCAGTAGATGAATTCGGTGCACGCTCCACGCCAATAAGTAAATCTCTGGTTATCACCTGTTTCATTCATTGCACAAGGAGCCACATGCTGCTTTGTGATGCACGATGTTACCTAGACCTTGCGTGGTAACTATAGCCTCAGGTAATTATGCCTTTTCTTCTTAACGGGGTTGTAAGTCCCAGGAAGGCAAGAACTCTGTTCTTCTACTTCTTAAAAGGCCCCATGGCACATCGAAGTACTTGGCACACAGTAGGTACACAGCCCTATGCAATTTGAATTTTTGACCCTTCATTTGTCCAGCTAAACTAAATGGGTCTTAAAGACAGAGACATGCAGCAAAGGTTTTCTGAGCACCTACTGTGTACCAGGGTGGACCCCCAAGCACGCAGATAACAAGTCAGAAATCATGCAGTCCAGGTGTTCACGGTTCAGCCCAATGGAAGAGACCTTGCAATCTCATCTTCTTACCACGCAGAATCAGGAGGCACCCTCGAATTCCTATAGTTTCTTTGTCAGTCTGTCCAACGACGATTCCACAGAGCGGGTAGAGAAACTGAAGTTCTTCAGT
Source organism: Pteropus vampyrus (assembly GCF_000151845.1). NCBI lineage: Eukaryota > Metazoa > Chordata > Mammalia > Chiroptera > Pteropodidae > Pteropus > Pteropus vampyrus. Next base: position 8,225,369 of record NW_011888786.1, read on the forward strand.
GACTTGTTGTGACTTTTCAGTTTGCAAGTAGAAGAAGCATAAGGCCCCTGATAACACTCCATTTACCAGGGAGTAAGCTACGAGGATACATGTGCGCACTCTGCCCTTCTTCACAGCCCAGGGCAGGCAGCCCTTCAATTCTGTGACTCAAGTGGACAGAGCCATATTCAAGCAGACCAGAGAGCAACGCCATATTAGGCAGGAATTATGTTTTATTCATAGGTTTACAGAATATATCGAATTAAGAGGCATATCATTTGTTAACTCTATTTACCAAAAAGAGCTAAATATATATTCAGCCTTAAAATGCATTCATTGTAGCTTGCATACGGCAAAATTCACTTTCATATACATATAAACTATTCTTATTTTGCCTATGTTATGCATTGAAAATACATAAAAATGGTACCAAATGGCATATTGGCCTATTTTATCACAGGTCTTATACATTCCTGATAGTCAAAGGGGTTGAATGCAGTTTCCTACTAGAAAAAAGGTAGATTCTGATACAAGCAATGGAATGATGTAAAGCTAAGAGTGTCTCGGTTTACTTCTCAGTAGCTTTCCATGTCATTCTTATTTTAATGACCGTTCTAATTGGTTCTCTTCATTAATAATTGGGATGCTGTCAATTTGTGTAGTCGCGCCACCCTCTACTTGCAAAGGAAATCAATGATGACTTTTTCTTTCCTTCCAGTTTATTTCCATTTTCCCCAAAGCCTTCCCTCCACAACCATCTGCCCTGCTTTTCTGCCCATCCCCTTTACATGTATCCCAAGTCTGGACCATCTCACTCACTGCGTCAACAACCAGATTACTGCATTCTATTCCAGGACGCTGTTTAACAGACTCTTTGGCCACTGCCCACAAAGCTGCAAGTGAGGGACAGATACCTCTGCAGAAGAATCAGGAGCTAGCTAAAAAGATTTTCTTTAGGTGGCATGCAAATAGACTCCCCTCCTGCCAACCTTCAACCACTCTTTCTTTATACCCTGGTCAAAGAAATTTCCATCGTGAGTGTTCTTGGCAGCCAAACCTCCAGCATCCCACGCTGATTTCTTTCCTAAAATATATACAGCCTCTCACTCCGTGGGGAAGAAAAATGCGGCACTGCCATTTCCAGCACGCTCCCCAAAGGCTGAGTGTGGCCGGGAGCAATTCATCATAACTCGTGCATTCAAGTTTTTAGTGTTTCCCTCACAAAACTGTTCTTGTTTATCTTGTGGACATTGTGACATGAACCAGATGCATCTCAACCTTAGCATCCTTTCCATAGCCATGTGAGGGGAGAAACAACCATGCCAGCTAGCAACCCTCTTCAGAAAAGAAAATTATCTGAAGCTTCCAAAAGGCTTTCAAGAGTGGGGCCTTGCATGTAATAGCAGTTCTATGGTGTTTAATTGTTAAATGGACCGGTTGATTGGATGGTGTCTATTCAGCACTATTTTCCTTCTAGCTATGCACATTCTGTTGCATTTTTTATTTTATCTTGAGGTGCTGCTATATTCAAAATCGTGATTACAAAGTCTGGAGGGCACGGCAGTGTCAAAGGAAGAAAATACAAAGCCTGCTATTCAGAAGGGAAGTTCTAGCTTTGACACTCACTACTGGATAATCTCGAAGAGGCAACTGACTTCTATTTTCTTTGTCTATTTCCTTCCCTCTGAAATTAGAATAATGTCGGCCCTCCGATAAACTGAAGAACTATTTATGAACAAAAATGAGATGAACACAAATGTACGCTGAAAAAAAATACAACGCTTTGCTGAAATGCAAGGTGGTCTTATTACCCACTGCTGAAGAACACAGCACCATTTACGCCCAAGGTTTAATTTTAGTCTTCCTAAGAGATCTACCAATGACTCCATGGAGTTTGGGAACAAGTCCTCATTTAAGGCTGTGTGTCTTGGCCACACGGTTATGCAGAGGGACTGAGTCTGGGAGCCTAGCCACAGAGAGTATAAAGAAGAAATAAGCCAAGATGATCAACCCATAGGTGATGGGAAGAAAGACACAATCACAGCCCCCACTAAAGCTATCTCCATGGGGATGGTCCCCATGTCTCTCTGCTTTGGATTTTTGTTGTTGTTTGTTTTTGTCTTACATTATTACTGGAAGAAAGACTTCTTGCACAAATTGTTTAAAACTTGAAGGACTCTTGGGATGGAGCAGTAAGATTCATGAAGCAAAGCTTCCATCTCCTCGTGCCAAAAACATCTACACTCCTTAAGTAAGTCGGCCAGAACAAATATCTCCTCCCTCAGCACAGGGACTCTGCAGAGTGCAGACTCTGGTCTGGTCTAAAAGTTTTTTAAAAGAAAAAGAAAAGAAATCCTGATGGCAGCTGAGTGGATGACCCACCCTCTCACACTCTGTTCCCCTCCCCCCATCACGCTTCAGATCTGTCTTCCATCCTGTCTCATCTGGACTCAGCACTTCCTCTTACTCCTAGCTCCGCACCTTGTGCTGCCTGATTTTCCAGGTTCTAGGCAATGGTTGCCAGCGTGGTGAGTGCACGTGGTTAGCCCCAAACCTCACCCTCACAGCCGAAGCTGAGACATTGGTGCACCACTCCGCAGAGGCCGCCCTGTGAAGATGCCCCAGCCGCCTATCTCTATCTGAGTCGGGAACATCATTTCGACCCTGCACGACTGGTGGGCCTGTCTAAACGCCTCCTACGCTGTTTGCCGAGCACCCGCCCTTCCACCCAGCCTTGTCTGAGGGGTTCCGTGTGCCAGAGAGAATAGCTTGCCCATCTTGACAGCTGGAGGAATAGCAGAGCTGTCCCACTTGTGGCCTCCGATTCTGGGATCTGCGTCAGTTCAAATAAACCAGGAAAGCAAAAGAAGGCAGAAGGAAGAGTGGTTTGTGCCTTAAAAAAGTAAAAACAAACCACTTTTCTCCTGTTTGCTCGGTGCTTCGTAGGAAAGTTTCAAACAACAACATTGCTATGCGCGGATGAGTTTGTCCATTGAAATCCCCGGAGCCCTTGGCCTGCAGTCCCAGAACGTACCCAAGAGCACTGTCGTGACACGGACGCATTGTTCTCTAAGTGCTGTGTGTTGCCTCCATCTGCACTGCTTACCGTCTGGAAACAACAAACGCATTCATATTTGTGGCAAAACATCTACCTACTCATCACTTGTCAAACAATCATTCAAAATAACAATACGGTACAATATGTTTGTGCTACTTTCATGGCTAGAAGAGAAGTTATTGGCTCGCTCTTGGACAGTCACCCCGAAAAGCATTCATATCATATTTTTTAAAGAAAGCCAGCTAACCGGGCAGAACATCCATCTAGAACCTTCCACAAAACCAGATCCCCCACAAGCTTCTTGATGGTCCACACCAGAGAGGCTCATTTTCAAACTGGCCATCTGGTCCCCTGAGTGCAGACCTGGTCTGTGGGATTCAGAGTCTCTGGCTCCAAACTCGGTCCCTACTGATCAGCATGAGACCCCCCCACCTCCACCCCGGCCTGTCTAGGATGAGCCTCCTGGCAGCACGTGGCCCAGTGGAAGCACGTGTGTTTCTCTGCTAAGGACTGAGAAAGGAAGGGGCCTGCCATCCTGAGTTCCAAGTTCTGCAATTTAGTGCCGCAGCAGATCTGGAAGCGCTGTGCTGGCAGCAGCCGTACCAGCAAATCAACGAAGCGGGACTGTTACGTGAATGGGGAGGTAGGCAGGTGGGCAGGCAGGTAGGTTGCTATTCAATTACTTGAAATATTAAGTTGCCCAGAGGGCAAAGACATGCATCAATCAAAGGGCTATCTCTAGGTTTCAAAGAACGTCGAGACTTGTGTAAAGTCCTCTTTGACTCCACAAAATCTTACCTTAAAAGTTCTCACCAGACAGAAATACCGGTTCTATTGCTCTAAAGGATAGAATAAAAAGCACCATTCAGTCTTTGGCCTGTCTGCTGGTTACCCGCACACTCAAAGGATGGGTTCAGAGAAGCAGGTGAGTCATGGAGTGCATCAAACAAGCATCGTTGCTCCGACCTCCACAGGGGCCAGCTTTGAACCACAAGAAGAGGGGAAAACTCGTTTGTCTCACTCCTGGGCCTACAGCCCGTGCTGGACCTAGACACGTGTCAGCAGAATACTGTCTCTGTAGCAGAGGAAGCAATTTGTCAAACATTATTTTGTTGACACACCCATAACAAGCATCCATACGAGCCAATAAAATAGCCAAGGTTCTGCTAGTAAGGGGTGGGGGGCAGGGAGGTTCAGGAAATTGGGATGGCTCAAAATAGCATTGCTGAGTGTTATCAGATTTTTAAACTTATCATCAGCAAATCTTTTCAGCTGACTTTCGCTTTAAGAGTTCTTGCCAAAAAGATTGCTAAAATGGGATGAGAATGGCCCATAGTTCGGTCTTTTTAAAAAGTTTCATTATAAGAGTTGTCCTATCTTATCCTATTTTCTTTCCTCATAAAAAAAAAAAAAAAAGCACATTACTTTCCTAGATAGCAAGAGTTAATACTGTACTCTTTTCTCAGGAATTATAAGCTTGAAGGTATCTTTTTAAGTGGGAGAATGGGCATGTCATGCAGTTAGCCAATAAACGCAATCCCTGATTAAAATGTGAGTTCTAAAAGTCTGAAAACTTCTAACTATTTCCCCAGTGCATTTTTAATGTCAGAGCTCTGAACCTGGCTTCTTTCAAATTTTTTCTTGGTCCTCTCTTCTGAGAGTTAGTGCTAAGTGTCTTTTAAACTCGCCCATCACGCCTTCACAAACTTAAGTCAACAACTATGTGTTCAAAAATCTTTGTTTTCCCTTTGAAACTGGATGCAAAAAAGAAATCTCTCCTGTCAGTGGAGACTGCTGTGAAGGAACGAGGTGCCTGTACATAAATCTCCTTAAATTTTTTGAACAGCTGCTTCTCTTTATCCCACTGGTATATCTGGGAGAATGTATAGTCACTCCCCAGGGCCAGGTAGTGATTCTCTTTAAAAGAAAAAGGTTGCAAGGTCATGGCCCCCCGGGATGGAAGAGCCTGGATCTCCACAAACTGCTTACTGTTCCACCTCATGACCCTGGAGTCCCCGATGAAGCGGGTGAGAGAAAGATAGAGGACATTCTGCATTCGGAAGCTCTTCACAGCCAGCACATCCTCCATGTTGGGGATGTCGCTGTGGGGAACAAACTTCTTGGAACTTTTATTCCACTGGAGGATGATGGGGACCTGGGAGCGGCTGGACAGGATCAGATGTGATTTCCCATCTATGTCCACAAACTCGGCGTCTGTGTCCCTGAACCACTCGTGCAGAGACTGGTACGAGTAGAACCCTTTGCTGTTCCATTTATAAACCGTCGACAGACCTGCTTTCGAGCTGTCTGCGATGACAAAAAACACTTCGTCGTCGATCTGAAACAGCTCGATGTCGTTGGGCTTGGAAATGCGAGAGACTTCTATGTCTTGGAATTTGACAAACTTGGTCCAGCTCTCATCGTATTTGTAGATGTGAGAGCCACCAAAGAGCTGGGCCACCACCACGAAGACTTGGTCGTCGATGAGGATGGCCTTACAACCCACGATGGACTGACCTGTGCTCCAAAAGAAAGGAGAGGGAATTAGAGCAGCCACGGCTAACGATGCTCCTCCATGGTAAAACTGGGACCCCGGGAACTGCTGACGAGAAATGTAAAATGGGGCAGCCGCTATGGCAACCGGTGTGGTGGTTCCTTGAAAAATTAAGCAGAGAATTAGCATTTGATCCAGCAATTCCAATTCTGGCTCCTTGCCCAAAAGAATTGAAAGCAGGGTCTCAAAGAGATATTTGTACATCCGTGTTCACAGCAGCACTATTCACAATAGCCAAAAGGTGGAAGCAACCCCAGCATCCATTGATGGATGAATGAATAAACGAATGTGCTATGCACGTACATTGGCATATTGTTCAGCCTTAAAAAAGAAGAAAATTCTAATCTATGCTACAACATGGATGAATGTTGAGGACATTAGCGAGTCACAGATAAATACTGTATGATTCCACTTACATGAGGTACCTACGTAGTCAATTCATTAGGACAGAAAGTAGAAGGCGGCTGCCTGGGTCTGGGAGGAGGGGGAAATGGAGAGTTGCTGTTTAATGGGTATAGATTTTCAATTTTTCCCATAATTTAAAAAAATGTGAAACCTTTTTAATAAATTGTGCCTCCATAGAAATAGGTAAGCGCTAGTCACCCGGGCTTCTGCATCTTAAGAGACAGACGTACAATTCAGAAAATTCACTAACACGCCAAATGAACTTCAGGCTATTTAAAAAAAGTATTTCCCAACTCCATAGGGCGGGATGAGGCAATCAAATGGGGCTTCTTCTTTTGGGTGGGAGCGTAAAAAGGTAGGAGTCAGGTCTCAGAGGCACGAGGAAAAAACTTTCATAAGGGCTCTCAAAGACATCTGATGACCAGCGCCAAAGGAAACCAAGACAGAACAGTGTTGAACCTTGTGACTCTAAACCGGGTGGCCAGGGTTCCAAACGCAGCCCCACACCCAAAAAGCTTCCTGGCCCTGAGGTTAACTCAACTCTGTGTGCTCAGGCTCCTTGTCTATGAAATAAGTCTAAGGCTGCTGCCAGCACTAACCTCACAGGGCAACTGTAAAGACTAAATGAGAAATTTCATGGCTAGGGTTTTTACTACTGAGTCCCCGTACACAGGAAGTAGTCGATAACTAGTAGTCATCATTATTAGATCACTGAAGCCATTGTCCTGATAATCAACAGACTTAGCCCCTTTACAGACTGCCCACTGCATAAATCCCATAGAAGAAGCAATGATTTGAATGATTTAGCTCAGGCAGCACAAAACGAGAACTCTGCAGGAAAAGGGGAACGTTTTCAGTAGTGACTCCCCCAAAGGTCAGGATCACCTCCTACCATCCCCTCCCGCTTGATTTCAGATCCCCAGACCCTCCCCCAACTTCGCCATTCCAGCCAGCAAGAAATAGTACCACCCACATCTCGAAAAGTGTTGACCCCTCCATCAGGATCATTCAATGAAAAGTTATTTCTTTCTTCTAATTTTCCAGGCAATTTGGACCAAAGCGCATTTGGTCTATAAATGACAAGGCTAATGACCCCATTTCTATCCTTGGTAAGGACTCTGGGGGCAGCAATAGGTGGTTCTCAGGGTGGTATTGACTTCTCTTTCACTGATCTGGCCCTCTTGCAATAACCTGGTCCCTTTCCTTTGTTTAAAACTAATTATTACATTTTTTTTTCTAAATCTACAAGTTTTAAATGTTCACCAAAGCAAATTTTTAAAATAATAATAGGCAACACTTGTAAAGTGTGTACTATGACCAGACACTATACTGAACACTCTGCATGTATTTTCCCTCATTTAATCCTTATGACAAGCAGACGAGGCGTGGATTATTATTATCATGGTCCGCATCTTATAAAGGGTAAAACTGAGGCACAGAGAAAGTAAGTAACTCGTGCACGTCTCATAGCTAGTATGTGGTGGAGCCTGGGAGCCCACCCAGTCCAGGTAGTCTTGCTCCAGGCTGCTCTCCACCACCAATGTACCAAAAAGCACAAAGAAGAAAATCAAAATCGTTTATACCGCAAATGCTGAAATGATACTATCTCGACATATTTCTGTAGTTGTCCATTTATGCTCTTATTCGAACACACTTGTTAAAAATAAATTTGAGCTTATAATGTACACAGGCTTTTTATCACCTACTTGTTTACACTCGACTACCATGTCGTGAACACTTTCCACGTTGCTTTATCTTCTATAACTAGCTTTTTTTAATACCACACAGTGTTTCACTGCGTGGATGCACCGCAGTTTATTTAACTAATCTCCTATTGTTGGACACTGCGGTTATTTCCAGCTTTTCATTATTGTAAGTAACATGCTTCCTCGTAGAGAAATCTTATTTTGAAAACCATCTGGCAGCGTTCTTAAATGTTTGCTGACTCAAACACTACACACATTTTTAAGGCTTCTGGGTTTAAACCAGCAAACTGCTCTTCGAAAGCTGCACTGACTCCCACCCTGTCAACACAAGCTGAGAGTACATGCTCCTGGTCCCCCTCTCGAACTACCTGGTCACAGAGGTCCTTGCTGCCCAGAGTGTCCTACAGGTCTGCCTGTCTCAGCTGAGGGGCTGTGAGAGACGGAAAGAACACCTTTCTGGAGATGCTCCATAACACTTCTGTCCAGGTAATCACTGTGAGCCTATGGAGTTGTCTGTAGCAGCAGAGGTCATGTGTGTGTGTGTGTGTGCGCATGTGTGTGTGTGTGCGCGTGTGCGTGTGTGTTTTCATATAGAAAATTGATTAGAGGCTGGACCCTAGTTTGTTTACAGAAATCAAAAGGAAAACAAAATAAGCTAAAACAAGGTGAGCTAAGAAAATACATGGAAAGAAAAGGGTGTGAGGAGTAGAGCCTTGGGGTGAACATGACCATGGGTTTCTCTCCCCCTCTAGAAGATGATGGAGAGCTGCAGTTGTCCCTTTGGCACCATGCCCGCCGAGGTCACAAGGGAGAAGCAGGTGCCACTCCCATTCCTTGCAAGCCCAGTCTCGCAGGGTAAAGATTGAGAAAACCTGTGCCTTGCCGACTCTGGGATCGCCCTGTGATCAAACCAGGTGACAGATGAGGCATGCACAGCCCCCTGAGGGGAGAATGGCCCACGTTTACCTCGGTCTTGTTCAAGGCCAGCGGTTCCGTGCTGTTCCCTCACGTATGCATCTGTCATCTGCCCTGCGCCTGCATGATGCAGCTCTGTCCTTCAGGCCCTGCCAAAGTCCAGCTGGCTGTGCTCCCTCCGTCACCAAGCGGTCCTCCTAATTCTGGCCCCGCCCTCTCCCCTGCCCCACGTAGGCCCTTCTCTGCTGCTCCCTGCCATTCCCTACGCTTACGAACACTGCGGAGAGATTTTAATTGAAATCGACGAGTTAGGGTCTGTGGGGGAGGGAGACCTGCTCCTATTTTTTTTTCACTATAAAGTGGAGATAATAATATACATGTTATGAGGCTGTTATGTGGTTTACGAGAGAAAAGGCGTATACATCACTGAGTACATAAGTGTTAGCTGCCTTCTTTTGAGTGAAGAATTGTATTTCAATGAATGTGATTTGTGTTTAATGGAAATTCATGTACTAAGGGAGCACAGAAGACAAATACTTCATGCCAATCAGGTCATCAAGGAATGCTTCCTGTAAGAGGCTGCATTTGAGCCTGGAGACCCAGGTGAAGGGAGAAATATAAGAAAGCGAGGTGATTGAATTGTAAAATGTGATCAGAAATCAGCAACAGATGACAGAAAAAGGGAGACAGATATTAGGCAGGCATGTTGGGCCCCCGCTATATGGATTTGCATGATATGTGGAATTCATGAATTAAGGTTAAAAGATCTGAAGCTAGTAGCGTCCTCTAGTGGTGGTAGCAAGGAATGGTAACCAAATGTCTATTTTTATCCCCAATCGATACCCAACATTCCTTGAGGATTTACTATATGCCAGGCACTGTGCTATGCGTTATACACATCACCCCTGGGCCCATGGGCCCAATACGATGATGGCCCCATGTTACAGATGAGAGGCACTCATGGAAGTTAAATCGTCTATCAAAAACTAATGCGATGTCGGAGTTCATTTCTTGGGCTTGGCTGTAAAGAGTATCCTGTGGGCTTCACATCCGACTGCTCATCTCTCAAAGATTCAGACTTTGAGACCGAGGGGCCCAAGATTCCCTGGAAACTAGCATGGTCCACACCTGGCTCTGGCCATACCCACTCTGACCTCGCTGACCACTTCCCACCTGTGGCCTCGGCCAGGTCCGGGCCAACAGCACCTGCCGGAATTCTTGCAGCCGCCTCTGAACTAGTAGCTCTGCTTCTGCCTCTGTTCCTCCTCCTGCACAGGCAGCTGGACACAATCCAGCACACCCTGGGCCCGGCACTGCCTCTTCCTGTGCAGCCCTGTGCCCTCTGTGCCAAACCTCTTAAGGCGTTACAGAGCCCTCGGTGTAAAAGCCCAGGTCCTTTGTAGGACCTCCAAGGCCCCGCCATCAGCCCTTCTTTCCTCTCTGACTTTGTCTCCTGTAATTCTCACCTGGATCGTTTTGCCCCTGGACTATCCAAACAGGAAACGATATCTCCCGCCTCTGGACCTTTACACTGCTGTTCCCTCTGCCGGGAACGCTCTTCCCCAGCTCTCCATGGGGATCCAGCCCTCATGTTCCCTTGTTTAATGAGGCCTTTACCAGGAACTATCTATAATTTCAACCCCCCACACCCAGCCCTTCAAAGCTTCCTTCCCCACCTTTTTCTCCCTCCCCAGCATGCTGCTATCTAAGTGTTACGTGGATTACAACTATTTATCTTCATTATCTCTCTCTCTCTTATCATCACGTAAACTCCTTGAGGGAGAAGGTTTTCCTCTGGCTTGTTTATTGCTATGGTCTCAGTACCTAGACTGTGTCTGGCTCAGAGCAAGTGCCTAAGAAATCTTTGTGAATGAGTGAATTAATTGATTGATGAACTCGGGCATGCTACCAGCTGCAGGTGGAGGGTAGTGCCAAACCTTCCCACCAAGGTCAACCTGGGAGAGAGAAGGGGTGGGATACCACAGGGACAGACTCAGGGCTCTGCCTCAGAATTCACAGAGCAGTGACTCTCCACGCCTGCACCTTGATGTCTTCATCTGTAAAGGTGTAGGAAGGAAGTCGGCATGAAGAACTGTCTGTTCTGCGCCTGGTACTCATTGACTCCTCACAACATCCACGTGAGGGACATTGGCTGCCCATCCGACAGATGAAGAAACTGAGCCTCCGGGGCCACCGTTACTTCCTAGCACACGGCAGAGTCAGGAGTAGGATCCACACTGGTCAGTTTTCAAAACCTAAGCTCTTTATAGTCTGTACGCCAGCTCTCCCTTGAACAGAGAGCTTCTGTCCTTTACCTACGGGCACACAACTTACAATAATACCTCCAGCAGCGGCTGTCAGTTTCCAATGAGACAAACCAGCACCTAGCACCTCACCAGCCTGCAACCAGCATTGGCAATAAGCACTGGAATCGAAACTCCCCGCATGAGAGCAAAGCTTCGCTTTGCTCCCACCTCCCACCATGGGGAGAAGGCAGAGGGGCCAGCTCATTCACCACTCACTTATCTTCCAAGTCAGGAAAAAGAGGATGCAAAAAACCGTAGGGAGTGAGTCCCTCTCTCGCCTCCCTTTACCCTTTGACGTGGACTGGGCTTAGGGCGCTAAGGCCTCAGCTTCCCTCGATAGGTTCACCTGCGCAGCTCTGTGCTGAATCTGCACTTGGACGAGTGGGGAAATGTGAGCTCAGCACGAGACAGCCAGATGGCCCGATAGCAACGTGGCTCATCTGAAATGGCATCTTCGTGGCATCTGCACGTGCGTCTCACAGACCTCTCAGGGCTGCGAGATGAGGCTCATTAGCAGCTCTGCTCCCCGAGGGCAGAGATGACACCCCCTGCCTCCCTACGTCCCTGCACCTGCTGAGAAGCCACTTTGTGCCAATTCCTAGGAGCCTCCCCATCCGGAAATTCTACCCAGATACTCTGCTTCTCTGCTTCTCGCTGCCACAGCAGAATGCTGCTCTGACTCCGAGTCAGGAGCCACTAAAGGAAATCCTCTCAGGGGCTAACAGGCCGTCGTGTGCTGTTTATAAAGTTAGTATGATTATCAGATTGCACATGATAAATGAGAAGTCTTTGAAAGATCATTTCGAATTTATCCACTTGTTTAAAAAGCAAGTAAACCATCCATTTTTAGTAACACTAAGACACTCTAATCCCCTGCTAGCGGTGAAAGAAGCATTAACTAAGTCTTATCCCAAAGGCCTGAATTTAGAGTCATTTATTCTTATTTTGTTTGTACCATTAAAAGGAAGCAGTGATCACCAGGACCTGGCAAGGGGGCAGCAGGAACAGCTAGAGAGTGCACCTGTGTGTCTGCGTGGTGCATGTGTATATGTGTGCATGCATGTGTGTGTCCATGTGTGTGTCCGCATGTGTGCATGAGCACACACACTCGCATGTGTATACAATAGCATATTAGTCAACAGTCAACTTAACAAAAGTCAAAGGAATCACTTAGCTGCTACAGAGCTGGTGCCGCCTTAGGCCGCCATAACTGCTCAAGATCAAGGGGTCCTCGGGTGACTTGTCACCACCCTGGGAAAATGCCTCCCACTACGTGCAACCCATCACCCTCTCCTTTTCACCGACACCACCTGAGGTTCCTGTTCTCATCGTAACCGACCATGTTGAGAAACAGCCAGAGAGATGAGGGCGGGCTGGAATGTGTTCCCCAAATCTAACCGCGTCAGAGAGCAAGCGGTCCCTCGGCACGGCAGAGAACGCTTCTCCTCTCACTGAAACTGGGCCAGTGCATCCGTTTAAAGACACAACACACCTGTTATGTTGTCATAGCTCCGGAAATTCATTTCGATGTGGTCCCACTCCAGGACCATACAGTTCTCCATGCTGGGCTGGGCGATGGCCACATACACGTCATTCTTGGAGTTGAACGTATCCACCGAAACCGACTGGTAGGGCAAGGTCTGATGAACCACAAAATCTGGGAGTGGGTGTTTAAAAAAGAAAAACACCTCATGAGATCCTCTGTGGGAATTATTAGCCACCATCACCCTTCCATCTTTTCTATTACCGGCTCTAACGAGTACGGGGAGGAGGGAGGACAGGGGAGAAGCAACGCGAACATCGTAGCGTGTCTGAGTTTGGGAGATCTCAGCCGGCTCTGGCTTGCACAGGACGACTGCACTGAACACGCAGCTTCTAACACAGCGTCTTTGAGATAAAGAGCTCACAAGTTCGGCTAAAGGATCTCCACGTTTTAAACAAATTTGGGGAGACTTGGCTTTCGAAAAGACAAGACGAGACAGAAAGAACGCCACAGAGCAACGTTCCTGAAACTATCATGAAAATATCTCTGAGGAGAAGGGCTGCCGTGGGAAAATTCGTTTGGGAAACGGCGGTTTTCGAGCCCTCTCCGAAGGGCTCAGGCAGCAAAGAAGCCTGTTCAGTGTCGTTTGCTGTGGTGCTTCTCATGCTTATCTGAGAATGCGATCCTTTCATCACCTGTCAGCACACTCCCCAGCTCTGCATGACCTAGGTGGGGAAATTGCCACAGTACGTTCAGAATGAAGCCAACTCCCCAAACGGCACGCTGCACGTTTGGAAACGAAACCGAACCCTCCGATACGGTCCCGGAGGTTTATAAAGCCCACCGTGCAGGGAAGTTAACCTGAGTATGCTTACGGGTTACTGGACGCGGTGCAGAGTACGGAACGGCTACGCCCGGGGTCCGGGCAGCGCTCTGCAACTCGGCGGGCACTTACGGGAGATCTATTGGATTCTCAAGCAGCATGGAGCCCATCTGATTTGAGCATGTGTTCTGCTCCTACGTTTAATGGTAAGTCAATACTCCTCGCCCACATCGCTCCCCCGAGCTACGACTGACTCACTGTAATAAATCTTGGTAGGGAATGTGCAATTTTACCAAGTTATAGGGCGAGGATGCTCTCGGATGCAAGAATGGTTATAGCGTGTGGGGTAGCAGGAGAACCAATGAAGAAAGAAAAGAAAATGCTAATAACGTTTAAGGAAAGGTATGTTTTTGGACAGAGACCCTTCAATGTGCTCTGCTTCTTGGCAGGCTAAACGTGCCCAGCCAGGGTAGAGCAACGGTGGACGTCTAGCAAAGGAAAGTTGTTCCTATGAGAAAATCCTGGCTTTGCCCATCTCTTCTCCATCCAGGCCTCGGTGGTCACCCCTCAAGTCCCACCTCACCGGCCCAACTCACAGGACCCTCCCTGACACGCTGGACCATAACGGAGCACTGTGGTTTGTCTCTTAATAGTCACGACGCCCGAATCTCCAAAAAACAGAGTCAGATTTGGAGAAATGAGAGAGATCCTCGAGCTTCGAGTCATTTTACGGAGCCGGAAGCTGAAGGCCAGCAAAAGTGCGTGTCTGGCCATGGCCACACAGCCAGCGTGGTGTGTCCTGAACAAAGCGAGTGCTTCCTAAGGTCTGGCCTACGTCTCATATTCCCAGAGTCCCCATAACACAAACCCACAGCAGTCACTCAAGAAAAAACTCTGACTCAGCAGCCTCATAAAGCTGTCACATGAGAAATGCAATAAAGGGGCAGGTCACTCGGCCGTGGGCAATGAGTGACAGAGCAAAAGGAATGGAGGCGGGACAGGAGGCGAGAGCCGCTGAGCAAGCGCTGCGGTGGGAAGAGAGGGGCAGGGGCAGGAAAAGCAGGTGACGGGCAGGGGACAGGGGAAGGGGGTAGAGCTGAGGCAGTGAGGACGCCAGAAAGAGCACTATGCTCCGAGTCAGACTGCCCGAGGCCACTTCCTGTACTTGAGACCCTGAGCTGTGCACTTCCCCTTACGAGGCCTCAGTTTGCTTATCCACAGTATGGGGGCAATGACACCTCCCAAGCCTAATGGCAGGGACACATTGTGTCATGCTGACGGAAAGGCTTAGCACATAGTAGGTGCTTGATAAATACGGACTTGAGGTCTGAGAAAGGACAGTCCACTTCCTCTGCTCTGGCCACCACTGGGCTGTCACTTGTGGGGGAGGGGTTGTCCATGTTAATGGCATCTAAGATAAGATACCAGAGCTGTGACTCCACCTTCTTGCTAGTGGAAGTTACTTAACCTCTCTCTGCCTCAGTTTCCTCATTGTATGTTATGATTCATACTCACTTAAAACTGTACCTAGCGCAAAGTTAGTGCTCCACACGTTAACTTTCAGAGTAGTCCCTCCCTGTGTACAGCAGGTGCTTCATAAATGCTTGCTGGCTTAATGAGTGTGGGAGGGCTGAATGAATGATGCTTGCAGGTACAGGGAAAAGGGGGAGAAGCGAAAAGGAGGCTGCCTCTGTACCCCGACAACAGTAAGGAGTGGCCGAGGGACAGTGAGGACAGGCGGGGATAGTAGGCACGGTACCCTCTCCCGTACCCTGCAGGGAGTGGACCATCCAGAAGGTGAAACAGACTAGGCTTCGGGTTTTCGCCTGCACTTGTAGCTCCACGGGCAAAACACTTGAGCCTCAGTGTCCTCCTGAGTAAAATGGAGGTGACAACTATTTCATAAGACTGGGCACGTCAGTGTTAGCATAGACCTGGTCTATGGTAATCCCCCCCGCAGTTATATGTGCAACTATGTAGTTACACGATTAGATACAGTGACAATGATAGTATTGTGCTGCCTGCGTGAAGACTTGGGGGAGAGTCACAACAGCTTCCTAGCCCCGCCCCTCTACTAACACCCCCAAAATACCGGCGTTGATCAGTCAAAGACCGAGAGAGAAAAACTCAACCTCGGTTCTTTCCGGTCGGCACTGGCAGACCAGCGTAGAAGCCAGAAAGCGCTGGCTGACGACACAAGGCTCCGAGGGCTCTGTGTCCACGTGTAGATACATGGGCGAAGGGACACGGTAGCAGTCTGCTTCCGCTCCCTTCTCCAGAGTTAGAAAAGGACTCGGAGAATACAGCTGCGTTCCTTTCATTACAACCGAGACGGCTATAAATATCTCTCACATCCGGTGGCATTCGTCTAACCCAAGTCTGCAGAAGGTTCCAAACACGTCTGTGATGCCCGTGACTCATTCTAGTCGTCTCCCAACTGCACTCTGAATTCTCAGAAACATGAGTATCCGCTTAAAAACGCAGGTCATTTCAAGTGCAGATCAAAGAGTCAGGTTTTTTTTTTTTAATTAAAGAATCTCAGAACGAAAAGGAGTTGCCAGAATGGAGAGCATTTTACAAAGCTAGCCTTTAACGGCCTGATTTTCATTTATTTCCCCAAAACATTGGTTTCATCTTATTTTCTATTTACTGAGTATCCGGCACAACACAGACTGTTAAGTCATTTGAGTTATAAAGCTAATTCTTAATAGGAGACCCCTTCTCCCCTCCACCACCACCACCCCCCCAAAAAAAAGGAAGAGGAAGAGAAGAAATGGGCGAAAGAAAATGATTGATACATATGTTTATATGTACGGGCTGGGGGGCGGGGGTGGGCGGAGGTAACTCAGGAATTTAAACGTCTTCTTCCAGCCCCATCTTAATGTAGCTTCCAGCAACGGCAAAAGCACATTCATTGTGGAAAGATCTCAGAGGATACACATGTTGATAGGACATCAATTTACTAGTGTTTAAGTATTGTTGGTATTCTCTGCAAAGACACTGCCACTGCCATTCACACAGGATTAAGTTCATGATGTCAGTGGGACTCTTCCAATTTAGGCATGGCTCCCACTGGAATCAACAGATTTTTACACAGCTATTTATAGCCCTTGCAGAAAATAAATTATACATGATGCCAACCCTATTGGGAGAGAAACTGCACATTAATGCATTATTTCTCTTTGCATTTTCATCAGCCCTGAAATAGGGACGCTAAACAGGACCATTAGGATGCAAAATTTTCTCCCTCTAAGGAATTTAGTGAATTATCCACCTAACACGGGGAATCATGAGCAGGTAGCAGGGATTTCTGAGGTGGTTAAAAATAGACTGGAGGAGGAGGGTTGTGGAAGGATTGTGATTAATCCAGAGAGCTAAAACAGTCCAGGGGTGGCTTCGTGGTGTTAATTACACCCCTGAGCCCGGAGCGGGATGGTAATAGTACCCTCCTCTCCCAGGAAGAACAGCATCTGCTTCTCCTTCCTCTACCTGAAGAACTTACTTTTCTCCTGAGAATCTGAGCTAAGAGGAAAACGGTGCACTCAGAAAACACGCTTCTTCTTTTCTGAGGCAAGGAGATGATAACAGTACCATGGCTCTCAGACCTGGGCTCTCCATCTTCCATCCCTCCTCACGTATTTCCTCCCCAGCCTTTAATAAAGCACCAGAGGATGAGGCTTGAGCTGAGCAGAAAGTAGGAACTCAAAAAAACTCGTAACTGATCAGCCTAAATTCTTACGAGACAGGGACTATATTTGGAGGCAGGTCACAACTTGCTGGCTCCATTTTCTTCATAATGGAAGAAACTGGAAGCAAGAGTCAATTCGTCCATAAATCTTAAAGGGACAAAACAATAGCAAAGACAGAATCATCATCTCCTTGCTACCAAGGAAGACTGCTGACTTCCTAAATTTTAATAGGAAGCTTTTGAGCCAAGACGTATATAAGAGAGAGTGTACCCTACAGCATTGGGGGCTCACACTTCCCCATGGATTCTGGCTTCAGGGCGGATTTCAGAACCTGGCTACCTGGGTTGCAAGCCCGCTCCATTCCTCCCACAATTCTCAGAGCCCGGATCATTCGCATAACCACCCACAGGGCTCCAAGGTCAGAAATCACGTTTTGTCATATAAATTATCCCCAGTTCCCCCAAGGCCCTCTCTAGCCCATGTCATTTCTCGCCCAGATTGGCAAACCTTTTACACATTATGGCCAGGTGTGAACAGAACAATGGAAAAACTGCTAACTTCACTTTTAAAGGTTCAAGAACTCTCCAGAAAACTAGAGAGAGACAGAGAGGCACCCCAGGGAGCTTTGGCTTAGCATTTCGTACCAATGGCCTTGAATGCCACCTTTTGGCGCAAATGTCATTGACTATGACCTCTGATTTATTGCACTGCTCTGCAATACAATAAATCACCTGCTAGTGGCCTCGCTGGCTAAAGGGTACCTGCCAATTACACAGCTGAATGAGCTCCTGTTCAGCGATGAAAGACAAGGTCACTTCCATAAGATCCCAGGTTTTCTCTCAGATCTGTAGGGTCCCTTATTTACAAAGATAGATAGAAATAATTTTTACTTTGTGAGTTTTTGTTTATTTTGTTTGGAGGGCAGCAGCAGGACTGGCCTAAATGTGATATTTTGCTTTTGTCTTTTGAGTTTATGAAATTCTTTCCAAAGTTCTTATTCCTGCTGCTCCTACTGACATGCCTCGAGGCTCTGTACATATCAACATCTGAACTTAAACGTTTATTTTTTGTAAGTCTGATAAGCAGGTTTCATACCGTGGATTGATCCACTCGCCTTTAAAATCTGGCTTTAGAAGCTATGAAAACTCCATCTAAGACGTTCATATGGAGACACTCACCTGCTCTCTATAAGATCCGTAGAGAGCTGAGGCAGTTAGCATTTAATTTTATCTCTTAGCCTGAAAAAACGTATAAACTGAAACCTTGAGGAGGGCCCTTGAAAACAAAATCAAACTTTCTTTACATTTTTCCCTCAATGTGCGTTTTTTCTTCTGACAATTAATTGTTAACTTATATTTCCATTTTGCCATTGCTTATAACTTATCTCTTTTTACATGGAATTATGAAAGCAATTTATAGATTGTAAAGTCTGGTATTTATTAGTTAAATTTTCAATAAACTTCAGTATTCAATCAAGAGAACAATAATTTAGGCTTCTCTGTGCTGGCTCTGCACTGGAAACCCAAGCTGATTTGAAATGTTCTCATGCCAAATTCACTAGTTTATACTTTGACCTTTAAAAAAAATCTTTAGAGAAATTTGAATTTTGTAAAGACTCAAAAAGAATCAAAATTAAAGCCAGTGTCGTTAACGAAAATCTGAACTGTGGAGATATTTTTCTTACAGATCAATTTATATCTTTTAGAAGGCTTAAACTTTGTCTATAATAATTTTCATACAAAAAATTTATACCCACTTTTCTCTACTCCCTGTTGACAATCTAAAAGAAAAACAATGGGAATATTCTAAATAACAATATTTAATGATAGAGGTTCTGAATACCTGTAGTTGTGCATTCGTAGTCAAAGCTTGTCACATCATTTAGCTTCTTTTCCTGGTATTCTGGTGGACCGATACACAGCACATCAGAAACGGTGGAATTTGTCATCTTCAGCCACAAATACAACCACTTAGCTTTGCAGTCACATTCAAATTTATTGCCCCTTAAATCTCTAAATACACAAACAGAGACACAGACATGCCTGAAACGTTTTGGCAATAATATGAGATTCTAGAATTATTAACATCTTGATATATTTAATACCTCCAAAAAATGGAATTTTAAAAAAATTTTGTATTCATATATCTTATTTCTCGTACATATCACTGACTTTATTTAATAATCTTCACTGCTTCTGATGTTAACTGTATGGCCTACAGAGAGCTCTCAGAGCTAACATATCATCATTTTTCCTAACTCTCTTGAAACTGTCACCATGTCGTGCTAGAAATGAGGGAAAGACGACAGAAGTACCACCCAACATAGGTTCTCGCAAACAAGAATAGGACATTATAGGAAGACGGTTTTCACAAACACAATCGAAACTTTAAGATCTTGTTAAACTATGTCCAATAAGAAGTGACAAACACAAGAAGATAAAGCAGATGGATACGCTATCTGAAGGAAAGAGATAGCCAAATGCTACAAAGTATATTCTCAAACAGCAAAACCAAACACAGTACAAACTATAGGCACCACTTTACCATAGATTTTTAGCTATTATCAAAAAGAAATGCAGTAAAGGAGTAGAGGGCCTTTAAAGACATGATTAACTGGGGCACAGTGACAAGCAGACATAAACTTGATTTTCATTACTTACAGTTCAATCAGAGAGTCTAAATCACTGAAGACATCCCTTGGGAGTGCTTTTATGTGGTTATTGGCCAAAGAACTAGAACAAGAAAGCAACATTTTAATGTGGTTATTATCTTCATGCCCTGTTACTCTGAAGTCCCTTAAATAAAGCTAATGATTTAAAACAGAGCTCTAAACCTCTTCAGCACAATGTGGTTCAATTTCTGGCTTTTTTCATCGATACTGAGATAAAGAAATGTGTTTAGTTAGACAAAGATAATAATATAAATGCTGGACTACATCGTAAGGTTTTTGTTTTGTTTTTAAAACAAGCATCTGTTAAGCTCTTGATATACATTTGTTAAATCTCAGATGACATCTCATGTTTCTCAGGATAAAAGCCAATGTCCGTTTGATAGCATGAAAGACCATTCTCTAGTTTACCTGCATGCCCGCCTACCTGTGAGATCACATCTTGACCACCGGCCTCTGTTATTCCTCCAACAGGAAAGGCACAGTCGCACCTCAAAGCTTCTGAACTTCTGAACTTGCTGTTCACCTGCCTGGAATGCTCCTCCCGCAGATGCCCACATAGTTCACTCCATCACCTCCTTTACCTCTCAACTATCACTACCTTCCCTAACCTTTACACAGCTCCCTTCCCTGCTCTGTTCTTCACCGCATGATGGTTACTTAGCATACTATATATTTTATTTATCTATTTGATTATCGACTGTGTATTTTCCTTATACATAACCAACATAAGGACAGGGACTCTTGTCTGTCCACATCTGTATCCTCAGCTCCTAAGACAGTGCCTGGAATATAGGAAGTACTCAGTAAATCTTTGTTGAATGACTAAATTATGCACTAAAATGAAAACGGTTAAAAAAAAAAAAAAGATGTACAGTCTCGTCCCATGAAGTTCCCTAAAGGTCCGTCAAAGTGAGTTCTATTTCTTACGATTCTTAGAAAGGATTCA
>NW_011888786.1:8248173-8252824 GCF_000151845.1 Pteropus vampyrus
CCCCTCATTCCTGACTGCTGGGAACTGGATTTATCTGACCACAGCTGTTCTTCTTCAGATGCCCACAGCTGTTTTCTTAGCAGACCCTGTCCGGCCACCCAAACTGCCGAGGCTATTCAATAGTCCATGGAGAAAACTGAAACTCTTGATGAGTGGATGAGTGGAGGAAGGGAACAACATTGTTGTTGTTGATGATGATGATGATGATGATGATGACGACGCTAATAATGATAATGATACCTACCATACCTTGAGTATTTGCCATGGGTGATGGGCTGGATGCTTTGCAAGCTAGCGTTAACCTGTGGGGTCAGTATAGTCATCCTCATTTTAAGAATTAGGAAACTAAGGCTCAAAATGGTTAAGCAATAGTAATAAATGATGGCCTTGAGATTTGAACCCAAGTCTTTGTGACTCCAAGCCCACTGTCTTAGCCTCTACAAGAATGTGAGGATTCAGCATCTTGATTGACTTTGAAAAAAAAAAAAAAATCAAGGTTTTTAGAGGAAACCATGAAGACCTGGAACAATAATGCCAGCAAGAGTCTGATGCTCTCCAGGATCAACTGTGCTGACGTTCGTCTAGATGTTTAGACGTCTCCCTTCTGCTCTTTACTGTATGAGCTTGAACTCAGGCAGAGCTGCGAGTTGGTAGGATTCCAGAATCAAGTGTTCCCTGGGCCTGGCGACAGGCACCTTTGCCTATACCAGGGTTTGATGTAAATGACTATCTCTTTAGACGCTGTATCCGTCAGGGTTACACATGTTGAGGGCTTTATTGCTCTTGCCCAACACCCCATTCGAAGCCCTCCAATTTTCCCAGTTCTCCTTTTACCATGCACAAGCTGACTAGGGAGACGAGACGTGTTATCTTACTTTACTCAAACACAAAAATATCTGTTATGCCAATGGGACCCGGTTCCTGGCTAATAAATGGCTTCTACCAAGGCAATGACTATTTTTACATTTTCATAAACACAGCCCCTATTTTTTCCAGTTTTCTAAATTTGCTAAGTGTGTGCAATTGCTTCATTCTGATATGCCAATTCAAATCAATTTGTTTAATTTTTTTCTCCAGGAAGCTATTAAAGAACCCAGAGAGCTTAGCTTAAGCCACAGATTAATCCAACATAAAAGAAAAAGCTATTTGCATTCAAATTAAAGAAACCACAAAAATGTCTTTATTCCATTTTGTCCTAATTCTGACCCTGCATTCGACATTCCTCCATGAGTCACACAAGCCGCGGTTCCCAAATCTGTAAAATGGGGGCTCAGATTATCATGAAAGATAAAGAAAGGCTCACTACGAGCCCTGCCTTGTGCCTGGCACACAGTAGGTGTACAATACACATCAGTTCCCTTCCCACCTCTTCCATCATTTGACATAAATCCCTCACATCTTGGAGTGTTCCCTACTTGACAGGTACTCATGTGGTCCATGATGGTGATCCAGGATGATGGATAAGATAATCAAGCCAACTGTGTGAGTAATCACCATGGGCTGGTGCCTGATTGACAGTACAGAAATCTCTAGGGCAACCTGGAAATTAGTTTCCTTCAGAGAAGTTTACAATGTGGACAAAAGAGTTCAGAAAGAGAGCAGCACCAGGACGTAAACCTTACCCCACACATTCAACGACTGACAGTATGTTTGTAAGACTTACAGGTGAGTCAGGTCACGGAGGCCACGAAAGGCATTTCTTGAAATGGTTTCTATTTTGTTCCCTTCAATGAACCTAAAGAGAATGGCAGTATAATTAAACCGAATTTTCTCAGCTTAACGTCTCTAAAAAAATGATACTGGTAGGCTTTCGGAATAAAATCTAAAAGCATTCGTGAATTTTAAATATTCATCTCCGAAGGCGAGGTCAGCGCCACCAGATTCCAAGTGGGAGCAGGGCATGCGTGAAAGGATGCAGGACATAAGGGTATGTTCTGTATTCTTTCCAGAAGGAGCAATGGACGTCTTCAAATTCAGAGTTGGCAACATGGATGAAAACGTCTTGGGAAACAAAAAAGAATAAGACACTCCACAAAGGCAGGCAATGTTCATCTCTCTGCCAGCCTGGAATGCTCCTAGACAGTCAACCCTTCTTACAGTTCATAGTGCCTGGCTAATAATACTTGTGTTAGTATCATTGTCCCTTGAGGGGAGCCCACTGTGTCAGATGTCCACAATAAAGTTTTCGCTGAGGGAGAATTCCATTAAGCTTGGCTTCTGTCAAACTTTGAGTTCATCGTGTCCTACACAGTCTAATCTCTGAACAAATGGGTGACAGGGCAGGAATCCTGTCAAGATCTCGAAGCCACTAGGAAGTAGGAAGTATAATGTAATTATGTATGGGCCAAACTTCTTTCTCTGACTAAAAGGTCTTAGGGCATGAGCATAGGGCCTTGAACTAATAACTTTGGCCACGCTTTCAAGTTTTTGTGGGAAATATATATACTACGATTATGCTCTAGGACCACCTAGGGACATAGAGACCAACAGTTTAGTTTATGGCATCATATTTCATGAAATATAAGGAGGTCTTTAATGAGATGGTCGAAGGGAGAGGCTTTGAAACACGAGGCGATTAGTTAGTGAAACAGTTCTTGATTCTTGCACTGAGAACGTTCTGATGTCTGTTTGTTTAATCTATTCAGTAACAGACTTCAGTACAAACTAAGCTATCCTCCCCAATCACCTTGACAGTAAGATGAACTGCCCATAAGAGAAAACTGGTAGCTTTGCATCCACTACCGCCATCGCTTGTTTGTGCGCTTTGACACAAAGAACTCAGCTGGACTTCGCGCTTCAGTCTGCCACTCTTCCCACGTGAAGTACACTGTCAGAGTGTCATGACCGCATACACGTTATGTGTACTCTGGGGGAACGAACTCCCCCATCAACATCCCTCCTGAGGACATAAAATGAGCAGACAGCTTTCTTAGACCCAAAATGTGTTTAGAATTCAAACATCTACCTGTTAACTTCAGATAAGAAAGCAGAGACAGGGCTTTAAAAATCCCTCTGAATGCTCAGGAAGGAAATCCCATCTGATAGCAGGATTAATATTATTATAAAGTTACAAAAGACAAGGATGAAAGAACTTAAGAGGAAAAAAGACATGAAAGCAGGAAAAGGCAGAAATCGGAGGGTAAAGCTCATCGCTGGGGGGGAACTGCACATCTGACAAGGAAAAAAAATAACCCTTTTTTAAAGAAGAAGAAATAAAATTAGACCCTCGTCAGCAGCTTACAAGAGATACTGCAAACGGGATGTAGGCCAGCTAAATTAAAAACATGAAGTTGTATCCCCATATAGGAAGACTTTATTTAAAAATATGTAACCCTCAAAATCCTTCAGCTTTATTTCTGGCTCATCAGCAAATCCATGCCCAGTTATGAGAGGTAAAAATATCCAACGCAATTTCCAATTGTGCTTACTACATGACAAATTAAATGTCAGCAGAGAATGAATGAATATCCCTCCTTCTTTGTTTCCTTTCCCCACTCTTTGTCCCCAGCCTCCTCCTGTCCCAGCATGTTTATACACAAGTAAACTATAAAAGGTCAGCACTGAAAAGAGAATAGGGTTTTCTCCACCCCTAAGTTCTATAAGAGATGCTGTTTGGCTGGGAAAGCGATACAGCAATTCTACTGACAGACCAAACGCTCAGCAAATAGACAAAGCACAACACTTACAGGTATTCGAGATGGAAAAGCCCAGCAAAAGCATCATCCCGGATGACTGTAAATGAGTTAGAATTCAGCAATCTGAAAATAAAGGACAGATTTCAATGCAGAGATGTAAAACTGGAGTCACATAGTGAAGCCTACCCTGTTTCTCTTCCTGTGTTCAATCCATGGGCAAATATGGGCTCTTCTTAGCCTAAGACTTACCCTTGTGATGCACAACCCGACTAGCTGAGGCTGATGGACTATGGCCAGTGGATTCCTTTCGGTCACCTTTTCTGGTCACCCCCATTACTCTACCCTTTCTTCCCTGTGGATCTCAGTAAATATGACCTGAGAGCTGTTATTTCCAAACATTCTAATGCTTAGCACAACTAAACAGCCAGTGAATACTTACGATGCATGAACAATCATTGCAGTAGAGGTCTAAAAGGATCTAATCCAATGCTATTTTGTCAGAAATTTGAACCCACAGAGGTTAAGTGACTTGGCTAAAGTCACACAGCTGAGGCACACACACACACCTTTCTCCTATACAATATATTCCCATGAGAAATAATAAAAAAGCTTTTAAAAACCTCAAAAGACTCTTTATCACCATATCATTTTTAATGAGTTACCATTTAAGTCTATTCGGTAAAAGTTTATACAGACTATACAGTCACCAATTAAGTCTATTTGGTAAAGCACCTAAAATTTTACTTCTATAATATGAAAAATATATTTTAATAAAACTAGAATTTCTAAGAAATTTCAGATTAAAAAGTTTTAAGTATAATGTTGTAAGTAGGTACATAGCATTTCAAGAACAAAAATATCAATATTGACTTTATTTTTCTGTTGTACATTGTTTTTTTTAATATTGATCTCATCTCAAATTTAAGAAACCAATACAGGTACAGAGAATGAGAATATGTACTCATGAGTTTGCCTGTCACTGATTTGCTTTTGAAAGCTGCTTTTTTGGACATTTC
>NW_011888786.1:8253809-8255646 GCF_000151845.1 Pteropus vampyrus
CCAGTGAACTGGATCAATATGAAAACCAGTCTGAATAACAGAAACCTTTACCATCAGTTTATCTCCTTCCACAGACGTTATCTCAGCCAGTTTAAATCAATCTCCCCGCTTCCTTTGCCTAACTACAGGAGGCCATGGCTGCAAATGGATAATTACTTCACCTCTGCCCATGATTCTGTTTGTGTAGACATAGTGTTGATGTTGGCCAATGAAACTCCGGGGTAGGATTAGGCATTCCCCTTGGGAGCCCATCTCTGAAAGACACTCAGAGCACTTCTGATTAAATGCACCATGAATGCCTTGGGGAAAAACTCAGAGACACCTGAACTTGAATGTGCAGTGGGAGGCAATGCCATCTGCCAGACATAACGGTTGATGTGGGGGCAAGAGGTTTGCTCTATTCTTGCCACGAGATCCCCTATCCTTTCTGACCAAAGCAGAATCTCAACACATTATTTCAGAATTTCGTCAGATAGCATGCAGATCAGTTGAGCAGCTGCTGGTCTAAAGGATTTAACAAGGGGAATTCTAATTTCTGGAATCCTCCATGTTACTCAATTTAGCACTATTAGGAACCAAAAAGGCCTTCTTCGCCTGTCTGCCAGACTCCAAACTTTCTAGAAATGCAAATGGGAAGCCCTTCACTCCTGTGTCCAGGCCCTGTGCCTTGCCTGGGGTGGGAGGCAGGGTAGTACAGTACAAGAGGAAGAGCCCTGAGCATAGCAGCATCACCTGGGAATTCCCTGCCTTTGCTATTGAGCGGGTATCACCCAGCACCTTGGCCTGGAGCAAGGGAGTCGTTTCAGCAGGAAACATTTCCCAGCAGTAAAGATATAGCCCAGTAGCCCCCTCCACAGCCATTATGAGAGCTGGTCATGTGGTTTGAGTGGCTGTGTGCAGACAGGTTGAAAGCATCTCTTAGCAGGTGGATAAATGATGTGGATCCTTTCCCATCAGTTCCTTCAGAGCAAAAAGAGCATCTAATATAGTATGTTGGGGCAGCAAGAAGCCCGTGTGAACTCAGGCTGACTTCCAGCACCTGACCACTGGACTGGGTGCCCCACATGCCCCAAAGCTCCACCACACTCTCTGTGCTCCTGTTTCCAGGCCATACGGGGCAGACCCCACTTCCAGAGGCTGTGTGCCTTTACCCAGGTTCTCCCTAACCTACACTGTGGAGAAGTCGGGGGTGGAGACCACCACGGCCCCAAACCTGAGGCGGTGCCCTCACTCCAGTCATGTTCACTGCATATACATGCCCTACAGCACCACCCCTCAACCACACACGTCCTCTCAAACTTTAATGCACCCCAGAATCACCTGGGGACGCCAAATTCAGACTTCAAGGCTCCACTCCAGAGTCCCTGCTTTATTCAGCGCGGGCCCCAGAATCTGCACTGGCACAAGCTCCCCCAAGTGGGTCTGATGCAGGTGGCCCGCGGGCCACTTGGGGAAACACTGCCACAGAGCTTTGTACCGGGTTCCCTCCATTCTCCCAAGGCCCCGAGACTCCACCCACGTCCCAGAGTGCGCCCCCACCCCAACGTAAAGAAACGGGCTGGGGAGTGGGGTCAGGTCGCGCTGTCCCAGCGCCAGAGGCAACTCCCTGGCGGCGGCGGGCGCAGGGTAGGGCGGGGCTGGGGCTGGAGGGGTCCCACTCACTCACAGGGAGCTGATGTCGCCTGGCACGACCCTGGGCACCCAGGAAGAGCCCACGCAGATGATGGACTCCTTGGTACAGCTGCAAGTGGCGGGGCAGCGCGCCAGCCGCCTCACCTGCGCGCTCGGCGGGACCACGCACGCGGCGCCCAGCAGCAGCAGCAGCAGCCCCCGCGCC
>NW_011888786.1:8257531-8268663 GCF_000151845.1 Pteropus vampyrus
CTCCCCCCGACGAGTGGGTCTTCCCATTTCATAGATGGGAAAATTGAGCTCTGAGATGTTTTTCTCTTGCCCAAGGTCCTCAGGACACAGCCAGGGGAGTCCCACTCCAGAACAGGCTGCTGTGTCTAGCCCTCACTGCTGCGTTGGCATGCATTCCACAAATGCTTTACTCAGCAAGGCCCAGTGCCGGTGCTGAGGACACAGGCCACAGTCTGGAGAGGGTGACTGGCATGCCCACCTGCAATCACGGATGTGTGTCCTGCACCGCTGAAAGATGCCTTAAGAGAGATGGGCTACTGCTTTATGGAGAGGAGGGCTGTGAAAAGAGATGAGTTTTCCCAACCTTTGTTCCTCCTTTATAATCAAGGGCAAAGACAGTATGGCACAGTGGTTCTTAATCAGGAGTGACACTTAGCATTGTCCGGAGACACTTCGGGTTGTCATAGTAGGGTAAGTCCTACTAGCATCTAATGGAGAGAGGCTAGGGATGCTGTAAAACATCCGGCAATGCACAACAACGAATGATCCAGCCCCAAATGTCACCAGTGCCTAAGTGGGGAGACCCTGGCCTGGTGTCCTGGAAAGGCCATTGGCACGAGGAATTTCAGAGTATAGATTCTAGGCCTGGCTCCACCGCTCATTGGCAAACCTTGGTTATGTCGCTCTCAGCCTCTATTTTCTCATCTATAAAGTGGGAGTAAGAAGATCTTCCTCTCTCTTCCCCGTACAAATGTGACATATCATCAGTTTTACTATCCTCGCCCTCCCCAAGCGAGGGCTGACTCCAGCTCATCCTCTCCAACCAGAAACACTAGAAAGTCCCCAGTAGGAAGGGTGCAGAGAGGAGACTGGGTAGCATAGCTGGCAGGGCTAGTATTTGTTTCGTCTGTTAGAAACACTAAGTGAGTGCTTGTAAATTATAAGGTGCAGTTTATAAATTAAGATATAAAAATGGAAATGCAGATTACTTTGGTTTGGTTCCAAGATCTTCAGCTGTTAAAAAAAAAAAAAAAACTTAATAGACAATCAGAGAAACACAATCTGTTTCCAGGAAATAGCAAGAGTTTTTCAAAATGTAAGGATCCTTGTTCAGATGTGCACTTACTCAAGCTGTCTCCATGACACCAGCACACATTCATACCCATAGCGGGTGAATGGTGTAGGCTGGAATGGCAGGTGTAGGCAGATCAAAGCATTCATTGTTCATTCATTCTTTTTCTCATTCAACCACCTGTCAGTTCATTTGGTCAATACTAATTAAGGTTCTGCTAGGTGCTGGGTTGGATTTAGCCTTGAAGTCAAATGAAATGTCAAGAATGGCTCCCATGTTTTAGCTTAAGACAGTGGGTAGATGGAGGCACCATTTCTTCAGATGAGAAAGCCTAGAAGAGGAGAAGGTTTGGCTGGGAGAGAGGTATCAAGAGTTTAGTATTAGAGATGTTGACTCTGAAATGTCCAGGAGACATCCATGTAGAGCTGAGTCGGCAGCTAGATGGCCAGTGGGGATGGTAAGGAGGAAATGAGGGGCAGGGGTGAGATGGGAAATCTTCATACCCTAAATGAAATGGTGATTCTCCCTCAGTAAGCCCTCAGTGTAATGTTGGTTGATTGCATGAATAAATGAAAGAATGAATGAATGAACGACATTTTGAACATACAGACATTACAGGGAAAATATTTCTCAGGTACTATCAGCAAGGAACAACAGAAATCTTACAGAAGGGGGTGAATCTAGGAACACTGCAGTTGGGGATTTATTTTTAGACCAAAAATAATCTTCAAACAATAAACCAAACTGTAAGTCTCATAAGAATCTCAGAGACTTCATCATGCTCCTAACCCCCCTTCCCTATTTTCCAACTAAACTCCACTCCCACCAGAACTATAAGCTTTGGAAAGCCTTCACTAACATCTAACAGCTCTGGCTCTGATGCTCGCACTAACGGAAGGAAAAGTCTTCATCCAAACCTCAAAGGCACTGGGCTTGAATGGCTACAAATTAGATTCCCTGGGGCAAAACAAAACAAAACAAAAATAAAACAGTCTTGTCCACTTTTTTTTTATCAGAGAATTTGCCAATCCCTCTTTGACCACATCGCCCCAATGCACCACTCTGGTGGTTGGCTGCTGGTCAAATGTAGCTGCCACTTTCTGGCTTCCCATCATTTCTTTTCTTCGTAAACTCAATGGGTGTCACAAGTCTGGAACTCGCTCTGAACTTGCCCCAGCCTGGCCTCTTGATTTTCCACATTGTTCTTGGAGGGCTGCCTGTGGCTATCTCATGCAGTTTCCTAAATCAGTTAAAAGACCCTCAAGACTCTGGCCATGGCTTCTGGTGACCTTTGCCACCTCCCACGTGCCGCCAGTGTAATGGGCACCTGTGGGGTATTTGTCACCTGACCACAGCTGCACCCTCTCATGACAGCAGGACACAGTTTTGCTTTGGAGGGAATGACTCCTTCTTAACATTCAATCCATGTTGCTCATTTGATGAATACTTCCATCTTCCATGGAATATGTCATCTAGACTAAAGCATTCCAGAACATTCCATTCTCCCAGCCACAGTGACTAGTTTAATGGTGAACACATCACTCGACTGGAGCAATCCAGAGAAGGGTGAATTCCCTCTCTGCTTGAGCTGGAACATCCATCTTCTCCCACCCTCAGACATTGGTGCTCCTGTTTTTCAGGCTTTTAGACTCAAATCGGGACTTACACCATCACACTGCACCCCACCAACCCACACCCTCCTGATTCTTAGGCCTTCGAACTAAGCAGAATTACACTACTGGTTTTCCTGGGTCTCCAGCTTACAGATGGCAAATTATGGGACATGGGACTTCTCAGCCTCCAGAACTATGTCAGCTAATTTCGTGTGTGTGTATGTGTGTGTGTGTGTGTGTGTGTGTGTGTGTGTGTGTGTAAAATCATTAGTTCTGTTTCTCTGGAGAACCCTGACTAATACATCACTTTATATTTATAAGACAGAATGACTTTAGCCATGTTCCTACTTCTAGGAGCCCAATCTTTTAGTTGGGTTGAGTTGATTAAAAATACATTTATAAGTCACAGACACTGGGTCTGAGTAAAGTCAATCCCCTAAGACAAGGACAGTTTTCTAAATAACAAACTTTCATGGTTTCACATTTATGAGTCAATATAATAATTTTATGGGAAATCTCTTTGCTCTTCTTAGCAAACAGACTTAGGAATTCTGCTTTAGGAGAACAAGTTACACAGTGAGTACAGATTTAAATTTATAGCGGTAGGTCTGTAAATATTCTCTAAGTTCTTCCCTTATCCATAAACGATGGTTAATTCAATGCTTTGCATCCTGAAAGGACATATATTCTCTCAAAATTCCTACTACTGAAAACTGTGGCCTCTGGTCTCAATTTTAATCAAGGCTAAATTAAAGATATTTGGGGCTTATAATTTTTTCATTCTTCATCATCTGAGTTATTGTGTGTTCTTATACCCTCTGTTCAACCCACCCCAGATCAAAATGTATTCTAAGGGAAGTATCTAAAATGCATCCACATTTAATCCCAATGGCTGTTTGTTCAGTGGACTGCCCTTCCCAGGGACATGTTTGAACATAGCTCTCAGAAATAAACTAAACACCAAGGAGGGAATTTCAGACAGAGTCCCTGAAATCAGAAAATGGACTAAGGCTTCCACTGCTACCTGTAGGACTGACTATGGGTCTCCCCTCTTCACTCCACCTATGTCTTATAGGAAGAGTTGCCCTGAAGGAAAGTATCCAAAACTTATCCTCAGAGCCCTCCCTGTGCCTCCCTCTCCTGAGCTCTTGGGAATCTAGCACTCAGAAACACTGGTTTAGTGAGGGGATCATGGAATGTGCGACTGGAGGGCCTGACGGGATCCCAGATTCACCATTTACCACCAGTGAGACTTTGGCAGGTCTCGTCTTCTATGGGCCTTGATTTCTTCTTCTGCAAATGGGAGAGCACGATGCACATCGCCCTGGGCTGCTTGAAGGACAAAATCAGTTGAAGAACGTGAAAATTCTTTGCAAGTTAGTTAATTAAGTGGTTAGCTAGTAGATCTCTACTTATTCCTTGAGAGCCACAAATCACTGTAGATATTGATATCGCTATGGATATGGCTATGGATATAGAAATGGATCTAACCGCAGCCCAAGAAACAGAATCTGTGCATTTCTCTGGAAGCTAGAAAGATTAGTTTAATTGTTCAGCAAATATTATTGAGCCGCTCCACAAAGGCAGGTGCTGTGCTAGACTCTGGGAATACAGTGGTGGACAAGGCAGATGTGGTTTAGCTGTGCATTCCTGCTGCCCCCAGCCTGTCCTGCTCATGCAGCAAATCCAGGGGGATATCCTGCACACTTGGATTAGCAGCCCTCAGGCAACTGGACAGACTCTCAGGAGCCCAGCCAGGGGACAGTATGGTGGTAACACCAGCGCACATGCCCCCAACTCCCTTCACACCAGGGCAAGACCAGAGCCGCCACTGCGCGAAGATAAAGTCTCATCCCTTAAACAAACCTCATGACTCCTTGTTCTCAATCATTAGGATGACACTGGAGCTTAGAATTTACGTGCCTCTCGGAGACTGCTAATTCGATAGGCAAGCAGGTGATCCTTCATTTAAGGACGAACAAGGGGGTGTGTCCACTGGCCCAAATGCAAACCCGCAGGAGCGGTCACTTCAGGAAGAGGTAGTTGTAAATCCCATTTATCCTCAGCAGGCTGTCTTAGCTCATATCAGACAAAAGCTTGCCTTGTATTAAGAAAAACAAGTTCTGGGAGTGTTTCTATCTCGAGGACATTTTCCCTCCAAGGCAGGAGAAGTAAAGTAGCTCATAAGGGTCCAGTGGTAAGATCTGACAGTTAACACAGCTCTTTCACAGTTAACAAGGCCTCTTCACTCCCATTATCTCAATTGCAGCCTCACCATAATCCTGGAACAGAAGACGTTTTCAGAGAAAGAAACTGAGGCGTGGACAGGTTAAGCGTCCTGCCCAAGATCAGGCAGCCGAGGCCAACATGTCAAAGGCTGCAGTGGACGGAGTTGTCCTAGCCATCACAGTCATGCTGGAGGGCATTGGGGTGAAGGTTACGGATGGATGTGTTAGGAAAAAAAACTCCAACGTATCAAAGCCTTCCACCAGAGTCTAGAAAGCAGAAGCCCTGCCATTCCTTCCTCTACCATGTCCTCAAGGTACTTAAAGGCATATCTTTTTTTTCCCCTTGTACACCATTGGTGAGAATGTAAATTGGCGCAGCCACTGTGGGAAACACTATGGAGACTCCTCAAAAAAACTTAAAAACAGAACCGCCATGTGAGCCAGCAGTCCCACCACTGGGTGTAGACCCAAAGGAACCATAACCGGGATCTTAAATATACACCTGCGCTCGCACGTTCACTGCAGCATCATCCACAGCAACAAAATGGAAATCATCCACGTGTCATCCAATGAAGCCATGTTTTTGATGTTCAACTATTGCCTGAAAGCAATGGTAAATGGGACCACTCTACAAGCCCTCAGGGGGTGGGTCTCAATGATTTTCAGGCCACACGTCACCTAGGAGAAGTCCAAATATCCCAGGAGGCACCAGCTGAGTGCAAAAAAGCAAATGGTAAAATGAAAGCCCTCTGCAAATTTCTCCTTGTTGCAAAGGAGGCCTGGCTTGAGGCAAGAATCCCCAGGAGCCAAGAGAGAGCTGCTGAAGGGTGACAAGGGCAGGGAGAGGAAAAGACGTAGTCGCCCTTGGAGATCGCATGTAATCCTGGAGCCTCCAGACCAAAAAAGGGCCAGCTGGAAAACCTGCCCCCAGCCGGCCTCCACACCCCTCCCATTCCAGTGGGGCTGAGCAGCTCCTCGGGTGCACAGTCCCAAACAGCACTATTTATTTTTATTTTTTATCCTCTGAGAGCAATAATAGGATTCATCAATAATGTCTTACTTTTAGACTCATTTGGGAAATCAGAAACTTTGCCATGAGAATAGCATTCCTTCCGATCTACTTTACTATAATATTTTAGACAATGTGATTACAGCTGGATTTCCTCATAAAAACCAAAGCGTCTGTGTCTGGAAACAGCTTCTAAGGGCCAGAGTATGGCCAAAATTGATGCCGTCAGGTAAGCTCAAGAGTCTGTATTTTTTCACCTGTCATAAATATGCACAGTGCCTGGAAAATGAGATCAGTCTTCCTTCCAGCTCTTTCTAGGCTCTCTTGGGACATTGGTCTGCAGTGGTGTGCTGTTTGGAATCTTCGGGAAGCAGAGGCTGAGTTGGAATTGAAAGTGCAAAAGGCTTATTAAGGAATAACATCTCTAATGGGGAGAAGCAGGCCAGGGAAAGGGAGGCCCCAATCTGTGACCCCATAGAGTTCAGCCAGCCCTGTGCGGGGGGCTCTGAAGCTGAGACTGCCTGTTGGAGAAAAGGCTGACCTTTGTGGCACCACCTTGCTCAGTCACAGTCCAGACGTTCCCTGAGAGAAGAGGGACATTGGCGTGCAAACCAAGAAGGACCAGAGGAGCTAAAAGCTGGAGATTGTCAGCTAAGCACAGTCCTGGCCACTGGTCATCCAGGTTTTTCAGGAAGAGACGTCCGAGCTGTGATGCGCCAGGTCTGCTAAACACGATGAAAGAGACATTTGAGCTTCACCAGTTGACACAAACTGAGAGGAACATAAAAGCTGCAAGAGAAAGACTCCAGGCCTTTCTGGGCCCAGGAGAGGGTTAGCTATGATTCCTTCTGAGAAATTTACTGCTTAACGGGAGCTAATAACTGCTGCTTATTGAATTCCGTTTTTCATAGGTCATTGGTTGATTCAATACCTATCGAGTACTTTCTATTTTATTTATTTAGTTAATTAGTTATTTTTTTATTAAAGTATAATCGACATACAATATTATATTAGTTTCAGGTGTATAACGTAGCGATTCGATATTTATATACCTTATAATGCGATCAACACAATACGTCTAGTAATCATCTGTTACTGTACAAAGTTATTATAATATTATAGACTATATTCTCTGTGCTGTCTATTACATTCTCATGACTTTTATTTTATAACTGAAATATATATTCCCCTTCACCTTTTTTGCCCCCCCCCACTGTACTCCCTCCCCTCTGGCAAACATCAGTTATTGAGCCTTTTCAATATGTATCTGCTGAGCTCCTTGAATATGGCAAAAACCCTAGGTGAAGGACAGAGGCTACAAAGATTCCCAGGGCTTAAGCCCTGCCCTCAAAGACCCAGCACTTAAACAACAGATAACTTTAAAAATGCAAGAAATTATATAATTGCTATTGAAAAGACAGACGATCGAGATTGATCAGTTGACAAAAACTGAGAGGAACTTGGTCAAAGTTGTTCGAGAAGATCTTCTGCAAAGGAGGTGTTAATAGTCTCAACATACTGGGAAAGAGTCTAAGGCTCAGAGAAGTTAAGTAATTTGCCTTCAGTTGCACAGGCAGAGGCAGATTCAGGTATCGAAGTCAGGTCATCGGACGTGAAAATCCATTATCAGCCCTATGCTGTCTCCTACCCTAATGTGGGTGAATTTGAGATAAATGACATCATTGGCCAGGGAGAGCACGCAGCAGGGTGAGAAGGAGGAGGGATTCTGGGGGAGAGGAATATGGGTCCAGTGCTGGGTTGTCTGTGGACCTCTGAATGGATGTGCCCAGGAGCCAGGTAGAAATCTGCATCTATAATGCAGGTGAGAGACCGGAACTAGGAAGCGGTTTGTGTTAGTAGCTGGAGACCTGCTTGTTTACCATGACGAGCAGCCGGATCGGCTTAGAAAAATACCATGATCTTGAGACTCCAAAGTTTGACTAAATGCCTTGTAGTGTCAAAAAGAGGAGCAGGGTATGTTTTTGCCCCTGGACCGGGGGTGGGGGTGGGGGTGGGGGTGAAAGTGGGCTAGAGAAATAAGGAGCAAGAAAGAAGGACAGAGACAGATGAGGAAGGCTCTGCTAGCTACGAGCCCTTCCTTGTGACTCCTCAATCTTTGGAAAAACTGCCCAGCGCACACATGCTCAGGATGAGTGGGGATTTCTTGTTGTTGTTTGTTTGTTTTGGCGAAAGCCAGCAAAGGAGACTTTCAAGCCAGGCCCACAGTGGCTGACACAGAGACTATGTGCTGAGAGCATGAGCCCAAGCAACGGGACCCGACAACAAAGCCTGAGAATCACAGAAGTCATGGGCAGGGCTCTGGCCTTTCACGGGCTGGAGAATCAAGTCAAATCTACCAAGTTCTCCGTGGAACAGGGAGGCCTGGATGTGTGAGAGCAGGCTTAGGATGGAACTCTAGCCACTGCTTGAGAAGCTGCAATGGAGACCGAATCGAGTGAAGGAGAAAGCAAAGGGACAGAACAGAGGACGGAGGTGACAGAGAGCAGAGGGAACAGCCCGGGGGCCTGGCTCTAGTCTGAACCAAGTGTTGAGCATTAGCTAAATCAACCAAATGCCTCTGGGTCTCATGGTCACCATAGGGGAGCAGGAGACCACACAACCCCAGAGCTTTTCAATTTATGATGCCGTTGGCTTTGGGGAAGAGTGAGCAGGAAGGTAGGAGCAGAAGGAAGAGCTACATGTCCTGGACACAAAGAGGAGAGACACAAAGTGGTGGCTTCCAGTGCTGCCAAGTCCTGAGACTAAGAAGGTCATGGACAGAGCCTCCCACTGGGAAAGGGGCAGTGCCTTCTGGGAGTGTAGCAGGGCCAGAGGGCCATTCTCCTGTCTAGGAGATTGAGTGTCCACAATTTTTCTTTAATAAGGTGCCAAGTATAGTTCAGTTGGCAAAGTGTCTCTGTACCAGACCTGAGTGTCCAGCCCTGACGTGTACGCAAGGGCTGCACATTCTGTCCTGGCTGCTGACCCATTTCTCAATGCCAGGTGACAGGAACCTCACTGCTCAGACTCATGGCCCCAGGGATAATTAGGTTCTGATCATGCAGCTCTGGAAATGATGATCTTCTCTCCTGAATGGATGAAGGACTCCCAGGAGGTGGGAGGGATGCGACCTTGTGTGGCGAGTCTCTTTTCTGTCACTCTGACTTTGGCTATTCCAGCAGGCTCTCCGCTGTCCCCCGCTGTACTGTCTCCAGCCAAAGAAGACGTTGGGCAACTTCAGACACAACTTCATGAGCCCGGGAGGGCAGACCGAGCGACACTGAGAAGACCCCCAAATCACTGACAAATCCGTTCCCAACTCAGATGCCACAGCAGCTGAGATGACACAGACTCCTTTGTCAGTTCTTCTCTTGGGAGGAATAATAGCCCATTGCTCATTTTCACTCAGCAATGGTTCACCTATCACTTCGTTAAGATCTTTTCTCAGGTGTCTGGTCCCCAGCAAGGCCTTCCCTGCCTCCATTACGCAGCTTTTTCAACATTGTTTTACTCGTTAGAATGTGATCTCCATGAAAGGCAGAGACCTTGCCTGTCTTATACTCTGCTGTCTAGAAAAGCTCCCGGCACTGAATGGTCACTCAATAAATACTGGTGAATGAGTAGATGAGCAGATAGCATTGCGATGGTACGTTTCTGGGGGAAGCCAAGGGCAGACACCATGATGTTTGGTTCACTGTTCTAGTCCTATTGCCTAGCACAGTCCCTGACCCATCAGAGACTTTCAAATATTCATCAGATGAATAAATAAAAGCAAGCAGGAAGGACTGATATCCATCCATCCCAGCATCCACATAGTGTGACCGAGGAAGAGTCCCAAACAAGCATTGGGATTTGGAGCACCTGGAATGGTCACTAATGAAGAGGAAAAACTCTATGAAGAGAAGTCA
This sequence comes from Pteropus vampyrus, assembly GCF_000151845.1. Lineage (NCBI taxonomy): Eukaryota > Metazoa > Chordata > Mammalia > Chiroptera > Pteropodidae > Pteropus > Pteropus vampyrus. Next base: position 8,267,341 of record NW_011888786.1, read on the forward strand.
GGAAGAATTGAAGATGCTCAAGGCCCCTGGAGTCATTTAGATCTCTGGTCTAAGATGATGAGGAGGTTCCCATCACACAGCATGAAGATTGGCTTCTGAAATTCTCCTTCACCATAGGGAGGATAGACTCTGTCTCTAACTGGCCCTACAATCTTAATCTCTCTGGGCTCTATAAAAGTTATTGAATGAATGAATGAGTGAGTGAGCAAATGAATGAATGATAACACTATGCTATAAGAACTTGCAGTGGCTCTAACCTTCGAAAAAGCATAGAGTTAGAAGGGTATTAGCCTGCATGAAAAATTAGATTACCTCAAAGACATTCTTCTAGGAAATCTTGCCATTTGCGACAACATGGATGGACCTCGAGAGTATTACGCTGAGGAAGACAAGTCAGACAGAGAAAGTCAAATACCATATAGTTCCATTTACATGTGGAATCTAAAAACAAAACAAAATAAAACAAACGAACAAAACGACAAGAACGAACTCACAGACACAGAGAATAGACTGATGGTAACCAGAGGGGAAGGGCTTGGGAGGGGGTGAAATGGGTGAAGGAGATCAATTGCATGGTGATAGATGGTAACTAGACTTACAGCCGTGAACACAGTGTAGTATACAGGACTGCCACATTAGAATGTTGCACTCCTGAAACACATATATATTTTACCACAATTAAAAAAAAATGAACGCAAACAAAAAAGACATTCTTCTAGTGCTAACCATCTACATTTCCATTTTCAAAGTGTAGAAGAGATTTCTTCTCAAGTTAAGGAAGCAGGTGTATTTAAAGGCAGCAGGGCTCAGCTTGGAAATAAATATATGGATCTGCTTCTCTTCCCTCCTCTTTGTTCTGTCATCTTTTCAAGAAAGGTTCTCAGCTCAGAGTGTCAGGTTCACATCCTGTGTTTGGATGGAGGAGGATTTCTCTTCTGAGCACAGAGGTTCAAATCTGGTGGGGTTTGCTGGATTTATACTCAATAAAATCCTGGTGTGGTTGTAGGGGTTCTCATCTCTCTTAGCCCAATAAAAACTGGTCCTGTTGCCTGTCATGAAAAGGACATTTGAAAGTCACAGCCACCACTAACTCGTGGGGGTATACTGGAGCTGCTTCATTTGAGTGATAACTGGAGAGTATTTTAGTAATTTGAAATCATTAAATTTGTTAAGGGGCTCATCTCACCTTCCAAGTGCTCCTGAATTACTTACACCCCTGTTTATTAGGTCATTTTCTTTAAGATTTCATTTATATACAATGTTCCCATAAACCGTTGACTTGTTTTTGATTTTTCTTTACTATTCCATGTCCATGGTTTTGTA
>NW_011888786.1:8268773-8273374 GCF_000151845.1 Pteropus vampyrus
AAGAACGAACTCACAGACGCAGAGAATAGACTGATGGTAACCAGAGGGGAAGGGCTTGGGAGGGGGTGAAATGGGTGAAGGAGATCAATTGCATGGTGATAGATGGTAACTAGACTTACAGCCGTGAACACAGTGTAGTATACAGGACTGCCACATTAGAATGTTGCACTCCTGAAACACATATATATTTTACCACAATTAAAAAAAAAATGAACGCAAACAAAAAAGACATTCTTCTAGTGCTAACCATCTACATTTCCATTTTCAAAGTGTAGAAGAGATTTCTTCTCAAGTTAAGGAAGCAGGTGTATTTAAAGGCAGCAGGGCTCAGCTTGGAAATAAATATATGGATCTGCTTCTCTTCCCTCCTCTTTGTTCTGTCATCTTTTCAAGAAAGGTTCTCAGCTCAGAGTGTCAGGTTCACATCCTGTGTTTGGATGGAGGAGGATTTCTCTTCTGAGCACAGAGGTTCAAATCTGGTGGGGTTTGCTGGGTTTATACTCAATAAAATCCTGGTGTGGTTGTAGGGGTTCTCATCTCTCTTAGCCCAATAAAAACTGGTCCTGTTGCCTGTCATGAAAAGGACATTTGAAAGTCACAGCCACCACTAACTCGTGGGGGTATACTGGAGCTGCTTCATTTGAGTGATAACTGGAGAGTATTTTAGTAATTTGAAATCATTAAATTTGTTAAGGGGCTCATCTCACCTTCCAAGTGCTCCTGAATTACTTACACCCCTGTTTATTAGGTCATTTTCTTTAAGATTTCATTTATATACAATGTTCCCATAAACCGTTGACTTGTTTTTGATTTTTCTTTACTATTCCATGTCCATGGTTTTGTACTGCAGCACCCCCCAGCAACCAGGGGTGGGACTGCAGGGCATAATTGACCCCATAGGATTTGAATGACATTGCCAGAGAAATGTTTTATTTGGACGTTTGGTGTGTCGTTATTGACTAAGGCTCAGGCCAAGAGCCATGTTTTTTGTCTACCTGATTAGAATGGTTTGCACAGACCATTCCCTCTGCCTGGAGCCCATCCACAGCCTTCTTGCCCACTCCCTCACTTAACTAAGCCCTAATGATTCGCTAGATCTCAGTTCAGCCGATGAGAGGGACGGAGAGAGATGGGAGGACGGCGGAGAAAGAAGCTGGCGGTATTTCCTCCCTCCGTCTCCACCTCAGGCGATGTCTCCCACCCCAGAAGCACCCCATGGTTCCAGCTTCCTGTAGGTGACCCTGACTTCTGACCACCACCTCCTCCCTAGCGATGGTCATGGCTTCTTGGCTGCTGCCAGTCTCTGAATCACCTCTCTGTCTCCTTTGGACTTCTTAGCTTCTCTATCAGTGGTATGACAAATTCCTTGAATAAATTCCCTTTCTATGAATACCCAAAGTGCTTTCCGTTTCCTCGTTGGACTCTGATTGATATCGTTCAGGAGAAATTATTTTAAGTAGACTTTGGAAGAAAATAGACACTTATTTCAATAATACTGTTATTGTTCAAATTAGTTCTGAAATTTCTTTCTCTTGGGGAATTATCTTAAAACCAAGTTTTCAAGCCAGAAAAGAACACCAGCATATTAACTTTCTGGAGCTGCTACAACAAATTACCATGAACATGGTGGCTTAAAACAAAAGGAATTTATTCTGTTAGTTCCGTAGGGCAGAAATCTGAAATCGAGGTGTCAGCAGGTCCGTGCTCCCTCTGAAGGCTCTAAGAGAAAGCCCTTTGTTGCCTGTTCCAGCTTCTACTGGCTCTAAGCTTCCCTGGCTCATGGCTGCATCGCTCCGGTCTCTGCCTCCATCTTCAGAGAGCCTTCTCCTCTTTGCTGCCTCCTCCATCTGCCTCTGTCATGTAAGGCACCTGCCATGGGATTCAAGGCCCACCTGGATAATCCAGAATGGGATCATCTTGGGATCCTTAACTTAATTACCTCTGTAAAGACTCTTTTTCTAAAAAAGGCCACATTCACAGGTTTCTCAGATTAAGACATAAACAGATCTTTGGGGGAGGGGACACTATTCAACCTGCTACAACCATTTTCATTGCTTTAGCTCTCTCTGTCTCTGTCTCTCTCTGTCTCTCTCTGTCTCTCTCTCTGTCTCTGTCTCTTTCTCTCTCTCTCTCTCTCTCTCTCTGTCTCTCTCTCTCACACACACACACACACACACACACACACACACACACACACACACACACACACATGCATTACTCCATTTGATCGTCAACTTCATGAACCCAACTTAGCTCTCACATTTTTTGCTGTTTCCAAAAATTAAATCAACTCTTAAAAGATGAGGAATGTCTTCTATGGCAAATAATGGAAAACCTTATCATGGCAGCATAAATAGAGAGGAAAAACGACTTGCTGACATCCACAAAAGTTGGTCGTTCGAACTCTGTCTCTCACCACGGCTGACTCCTCCAGTCAACAGAAAAGGGATTTGGGTCTCTGTACTTGAAAAGCATGCTCAGGACCCTTCGTACTCCTTCTCTGCCCTCACTCAGCAGTTGCTTTTTCTGTTTTTAATCCAAATAAATGTTTTCTCAATTATTCTTAGCATACATTAATCTGCCAAGTTAAATATAGTTAAGACAGCTATTTATCGGCCCTGTGATATTTTTAAGAGTAAAGGGAGGTCCTTCACAAAGGCATAATTTTTCACAGAATCATCTGAAGGCTTAATTTTTAGGTTTTTTTTTGTTTGTTTTTTGTTTTTTTTAGTCCTGGCTCAAGTCAATGATAACAAACAGTGACGTAAATGAAGACTTTAGATGACTTTACCGAGATTATACTCCGGTTATTGGTTCGAAGCGAATAGAATTCTTTGCTGAAATATAGTAGCACTGACTAATGCTCACCAAGAATAAACTGGAATGAGCATTAGATGTAGAAATAGAACAAGTAATTGCCCTGAGTTAAAAAAAAAAAAAAAAAGATGTGCTTTGTAGATGAATCAAATTCCACATAATTTTTAATGTAAGGGAGAAGCAAGTTTCTATTTAGAATATTTGTAGAGTCTTTAGAAAGTGGGAGAAAGGAAAAGCCAGCTTTCAGAGCTCACCCTAGTGACCAGTTAAACAGCTCCTCTCCTTGTGGCTATTGCTGGTGACGGCTTGCTTCACTAAATAGAGATACCAGAAAGAGGTTTTACAGCATTAATTAAAATGTAAAGAAGAAAGAGCCCCTAAAATCTTCTCATTTCCTTTTCTAAAACTGTGAGTAGCAAAATATGTGACTGATCATGCAAGAATATGGATTGTTCTAGCAAAACACTAATCTGACACATATTTTATGAAACTCATAATAGACTTGCTGTTGATGAATTAAAGCTACCAGCCACCGAGGCCATTATATTCATCTCCAATATTTGCAACAACCCTGCCCTTTTATAGATAAGAAAATTAGGATGCAGAAAAACAAAGACTTTACCCAAGGCCACAAATAGAATTACCTCAATTCCAAAATGCCATTGACTGTGGGACTCGCCATTGATTTCATAACTGCTTTACAGGGACCAACAAAAAACACACTTCATTAAATGTACAGCTCTGTTGTAAGATCAATTGCGCTTTCAAAAACATTAAAATTTGAAAGAAAAAAAAGAGCATCTGAAATACACGGAAAATATGGCAGAACATCAGCCCTGAGGAAAGGCTTTCTATCAAGGTCTTTCTGGTCATGAGACCCAGGCTCTCTCCACGACAGCCTGCTCGCTCTCTCCTCTGTGCATCAGGGCCAACGATGGTAGGTCACACTGAGAACCAGAACCCGTACAACAAAACCACATTTTTAGTCCTCTCCATCTCTTGTTAGGTATCACTGATACATCAACATCCTTCTCAAATGGTGTGAGCCAGACCTCGTGCCATGCCCCAGTGGGGCGGCAGAGAGAACTCTGTCCCGTGAAGCTTACGCATGGGCTAGAGGGTGTGAGGACAGTGGAGGCAGAGGCATTACCGGGTCGTCATCTGGACCCACAAGAGGTAGCGCGCGGGTGTGTGGTGTGCGGGAGAAGCTCTCAGCTCCCTAGAAGCCTCCCTAAGGAGGTCTGGTCTCCCGGAGGAGACCGCGGACAGCATTCCTGATTTGACGTCTGGGAAGAGTTACCTTTGCTCAGAGAGGAAGGAAGAATGTGGTCAGCAGAGCTGGGTGTGTGCAAAGGCCCCGCAGCGACAGCAGGAGGGGGACAAGGACTTGGAAGCGGGCAGGCCTTACTGGAATGCAGGGGGCGAAGAGGCTGGCCAGGGGCAGGGGTATCACAGAGGGTGTCAAAGGCCTCTAGGCCACCGTCCAAAGCAGCAGGGAAGATTAGACTCCAGAGCCCGGGTCCAAGTCGCCACTCCATCACTTACTAGCTGTGTTACTTAATCTTTCTGTTTGCTCATGTGAAATATGAGGACATTAATGGGAGAATTAAATTAATTAATACCGACGTGTGTAAAACTTTCTAGAACAGTGTTTGGCACACGTTCGTTGCCATAGACATATTTGCTATCATTCTAAGAGCAATAGGGACACAGTGCAGCTTAGAAGCAAGAAGGTGACATCATCAGGTTTGGATTTCAAAATGGTCATTCTAGACTCCACATTG
>NW_011888786.1:8274216-8297131 GCF_000151845.1 Pteropus vampyrus
CAGGGACATGCGGGGAAGGTAGTTGGGAAGTCTGGCCGTGATTCAGAGTCCTAGTAAGGTAATGTAGCGGATTGAACAGTGTCCCAAAAATTCATGCCACCTAGAGCCTCAGAATGTGACTTTATTTGGAAATAGGGTCTTTGCAAGTATAATTAAGGATCTTGAGAATCCAATGACTGGCATCCTTATAAGATTTGAAGACAGAGAAATACAGAGAAGATGATGCGAAGATGGAGGCAAGGATTGGAATGATGGGTCAATGAGCCAAGGAAGGCCACGAGCTAGTCCAGGAGCTGGGAGAGGTAGGGAAGGATTCTCCCTGAGGACTTTGGAGGGAGCATGGCCCTGCTGGCACCTTAATTTCGGACTTCTGGCTTCCAGAACTCTGAGAGAATAAATTTCCGTTGTTTAAGCCACCAAGTTTATGGTAGTTTGTTATGACAGTTCTAAGAAAGTAATACAGATAAAGTGTTGACACGAGGGATGGAGAGGGATTCAGAAGAATGACAGAGGGACCAGTGGTGCCAAGGAGAGGAAGACAGGATCTGAACAGAAACCCTCTATAGCTCCCATGATTTTCAGGACCCCCTAAGCCAGAGTATGATTTCAGACACATAAAGAAGACTGTTGAACAATTAAATAAAACTTAGATGGTATGGAAAAATATCACTGTCCACTAATCCCTTTTATTTCCTTCTTCCTCTTTATGATAGAACTGCTCCTGCCAAGCATTAGCTGGGCAGATGGCCATCTAGCTAGAGACTGCATTCCCCACTCTCCTTTGCAGCTGGATGTGTCCACATGACTAGATTTTTACCAATACTAAGTCAAGGAAAGTGACATACGCAACTTTGGACTCTACAACAACTGGACACATTCTCCCCTTCTCTCTTCCCATGAGCTAGAATGCAAAAGTGATACCAATGAGCCAGCTTTAACCAGGCAGACGAAGGGCAACCCTCTAAGCCCGCGCTAATAGGAGCATCACTGGCCACGCGGGCTACCAAGCACTTGAAATGTGGCTTGTCCAAACTGAGGTCTGTGTAAGTACATAATACATACTGGATATCACTGGATATCAAACACTCATTAACAAATATATATATATATAAAATAGCTCACTAATATTTATTTTGATTACATGTTGAAATGACAAACTTTTAGACGTCAGTTAAATACAATGTAATATTAAAATTAATTCCACCTGTCTCGTTGTCCTTTTTTAATGTGGCTACTGGAAAATTTAAAAACATATGTGGCTCGCATTATATTTCCATTGGACAGCCTTGCTCTAGAGTGGAGCAAACAAAACCACCACCCACAGGCTAAATTCCGCCCATCACCTGTTTTTGTAAATAAACATTTATTGGCACACAGCCATGTCCATTTGTTTACGTATTATCTCCAGCTGCTTGAGTGCTACAATGGCAGAGTTCTGTAGTCACAACAGAGTCCATTGGATCACAGAGCTGGAAATATTTATTGTCTGGCTCTTTACAGAAAATATTTGCTGACTCCTGATCTAAAGGTTGATCAGCTTCAGTAGAGAAGCGGCTTGGGTCCCGAGAACCAGGTCTCGACAGACCAGAATTCCCCAATCTGCACCATCTTACTACAACTAAAGTGTCACGTGAGAGAAAAGTAAGTTTAAATCTTGGGCGAGGCTCTGTATTTTTTGGTATCATTGCAATAGTTTAGCATTTACCCTAAAAAATTATGGGGAGCCCACAAGATGAAGCTGCAGTGAGAAATCCCCAAAGATGAGGTATTTAGGGTGAGATAGTGGAGCACAAGATAGGAAAAAGCATTTCTTAAGCTTTGCTGAGGGGTTTGGGCCCAGAATGTTAACTCACCACAGACCACGAGCCTGCAATGTAGGGTCAGAACTTCATCTGGGGTTGGCATCTAATTCTGAGAAAACCAGTGGATAATAGGGGTCATGGAGGTTAATTGCCAGTTTTTACTCAATGGTCACACTCTTGGCATTTTAATCCCCTTTGTCACCAGGCTACTGCTCATTTAAAGCCCTCAGTAATAATGACAGTGCTATTTAGAAACAAGCTCCAAAACGTGCAACCACTCTCTTTCCCAGGCTTAACCAGGGCTGAATATCTAGACTGACCAGTTGACACGACAGTGCTTCCAAATGGGAAATGTCCAAATCCATAAGCCGGGTGGTCTTTTCTCTCCCCTGCCTCCTAGGCCCGAGCTCCCCCTTGCATCCCACCCGCCTGCCGACTTTAAACAGAAGCATGTCCCTTTCACACCACATTTGCAGTGCAGTTATTTACCTGCATTCCCAATGACAGCAGTGCCTTGAGTAATAAATTCTCTCTCTGACATGCCTGAGAAGGCAGCCTCTGTAAGGATATTTTTGGCAGAATTAACCTATAGACTGAAGGCCTTATTACTGGACACAGCTTGTAGCCTTACAAGCCAACCCCAACCTTCTTCTTTTCTCTTATTACATGAAGAATGTCACACTAATATGTAGAAATGTTTTCATGGGCATTCAGATCAGCTTTGCAAATGGTCACCTATTAAAGGGAGGCAAAATGTATGCAGGATAGAGTGCTCTGCACGTGTGTGCATACGTGCATGTGTGTGGGTGTGCATGCACAACCGGTCTCCAGTGTCCAAAATATCCACCCATTTCAAGGAAGGGCTATTGTAGATATTCACAGAAAATCCATATTTTGAGTTTGACCACCAACTGTACTCTCTTATCCGTAGCAAATTCAGAGGGGGTATTTCATGAACTTATTTCTCCCATGTTCACTATGGAAGAAATTTGATAGAGAAAAGGCTAGAACAGGGTAGATACTAGAAACATGTGGACATCTGCCTGCCCACCTCAGGGTTTCAGAAGTGGACTGGTCTTCCTGGACACATTCCAGGGAAGACCAGAGATTTTATTTTCATCGGATAAGGCTGGCACCAGCTTGGAAGGTATTCTTTCAGAATTCTTAATGTATGAGGCAATCACTTCCTCAGTTCCCATTTTTACTGCCTTCCTCCTTCATACCCCTTGCATTCTCAAAGGTAAGTGTCAACTGTATTCTCATTATTTGTTCCCATTTGTCTCAAAAAATTAAAAATCCAGAAATTAAGTCTTTGGTTATCCTCACCTTGACAGTCCTGCTTTTTCATGCCTGTCTAATCTTCCCCCCACCTCTACGTTGGGCCGAAGCTCAGCCAGCCTTGGCTGGCCTCTCGCTGGAGCCTGCTAACTGTCCCTCTACTTCCAAGATGCCTCATGCATGAACTTCCTGAAACAGAATGACTCCTACCACAACTCTGTTTGTAAATTTTAATTGACTGTCCATTGTCTAATTTTCAGGATGGTACTAAAACCCCTGACCCCAATTGACTTCTCCCCTTTCACCCTCCCTCCCTCCCCCAACACATGCAACCTAGGTTCTTGCCACATCCAACTCCTTGCTGTTCCTTAAATGTGTCCTTTCAGGCCTCCCCACATTTACACATCTTTCTTCAGCCTGGACCTTCCTCTGCCTAGTAAACTCCTATTCATCCTTCAGGACCCAGTTTAAATTATTGCATGATGTGAGATGCTATGATTGTATGTTACACAGCAAAGCTGCCTAAGACAAGCTATTTTCAAATTTTGAATTTTCACTATAAGTCAATAAGCAGAGATGCTTATCTACTTGGAATATGGAAAGTGGTATAGATGCTGTTGATTTTGTTTTTCTCAGAACTTTTCTCTGATTTGGCATCAGTAAAGATGGATGGCTAGAATACCGGGCAGTGAGAGGGCAAGACCACAAATTCTGATATATAGATGTGAACAAAAGTCGTAAAGCTGGGCAGAGCACCAACAATACTAAGAAGAAAAGTGCCAGAAAACTTTCCACATTCTGAACTTAACAGGACAGTGAGGTAAGTGCTTTTTACCCAACCACTGAAACAGAGCAGGTTAGCTCCCTCTGATACAGAGCAGAGCGAAGACAAACATACTTTTTTCCTGTTATTTTCTTTTCCTGCTTGACAATTACTTATTTCTAAATGGAGCAACTAAGGAAATGAGATAAGGAAAGGCAACAAGTGAAAAATCAACCCACAGAGGAAGGCAAATTAACAGACTCCCATGATTCTTCTTTGTGGGCTCCCATATCCAGCAGCCTGGGAATGGCTAAGTGTTTGGGGAGCCAGGGCAGGTGAGCGAGCAGGCCACCACCAGTCAGGCATTGCGCAAGTTCATTAAAGACCAGGAGGCGACATGGGCCATCGATTCTGTCTTTCCCAGAACTTTTTTCTGACTCGGCACTTTGTGAAGATAGATGGCTGGAATACTGGGCCGTGAGAGGGCAACGAGGAACATCACAGATTCTAAAACACACCAAGCCACTGGGTCTTGGATTGGGCCAGATTATCACATTAAAGGGAAAATAGCAAATATATAGAAAGATGACTTAGGAATGATGAGCTCCTGGCTTCAACACTCCAAATTAAGATTCAGCAGATATGGAAGAGGCTTTAAGAGTTTTGCTTTGGGAATAGAAAAAGCCAGGTTAGGTTCTGATCTCAGAAGTTAACTGACTGTAAATTCAGACAAATTACCCAACCTCCCTATGACTCAGCTTCAGAGAAAGGGATAATGAAGAATACCCATTTCCAAAGACAATTTTGAGGTTAAATGAGATAATGTATGTAAAGTGCTTTACCTTACAGTAAATATTTAAGACATCTTGGCTGCTACTATTTTTGGTGCTGTTTTATTATTATCGGGTGGGTCGACGGAACTGATCCATGCCTTTGCATGTGCTGTATTTTCCAGCTGAAATGTCTTTCTGTTTTGTCTCTTCACCCTCTTTAACACCTACTTCTCCTTCAAGACCTAAGTCAAATGCTACCTCCTCCAGGAAGCCTTCCCTGACCCCCACAGGTCTGAGTTAGCTAAGCCTCCTCTGTGTTTCCATGGCATCATGTTCTTATGCTTACAGCACGTGCCACATTGTATTGTGTTTACCACTTTGCTTAGTGGACCACAAGCAACTGCAAGACAAGAACTGGGTCTTATTCATCTACCTCTCTAGTCCCCAGGACATAAGAGGTGCTCAAAAAATGCCTGTTGAATAAAGGAATTATATAGTATAACTTCAAGTCCCTGGATAACTCCTCCTGCTTCCAGAAGTACCTCTCCCAGTTCATTAAATTCTACCAGCAGAGCCTTTCCTTCTAGCCTAAGACTCTGATCCCATTCAAGTTCTATATATACCTCCTCCTGCCCCCTGACATCTGAATGCATGTGGCGGGTGCTCAAAAAATATTTGAAGAATCAAACTGCTTTAGAGATTGAGTCCTCTAGGAACAAAAAAAATTCAGACATCAGCATCAGAAGGAAGGGGATGGTGGGGAGAAAACAGAAGGTACCTTCTCACTGGAGACCTCTCACTAAAACAGAAACCCAGCTGCTCCCACACAAGACGAAGTTCAAAGAAAGAGAAGGTTTTTTCTGGGTCCTCTGCTTTTCCCTAGGGTGTCGTTTTCTCCTCCAGACCTTGCAGACCCCCTAGTTAATCTCCTGAGCAAATTTCCTGGTGCCTTGGGCTGCTCCATGCTTTCAAGAGGACAGACGTTGCTGATGACCAATACTTAAGCCACAAGAAAGGTGATTTGAATAAAGGAAAAGCATCTGTAGAGTTCCAGGTGCTTCACACACAATTCGCCAATTCCTCCAGTAATTCTGAAATGTAGATGTTATTAGCTCCATTTTATAGATGATGAAGGTGAGGTTCAGAAAGATTAACACCTTGTTCAAAGTCACACAGCAAATAAGTCGTGGAGCATGCGCACCACAACACCGAACGTCTAAGAGGCCCTCTGTGAATGCAGCTGTTTTGTTTGCTAAATCTGGCCACCCTATTCTATTTCAATGGTTGAGTAAAAAATACCTCGCTGGTCTGTTAAGTTCAGAATGAGAAAAGTTTTCTGGCATTTTCTTCTTGTTCAGTATTGTTGCTGCTCTATATCCAGCTTTGCTTTTCTGTTTCCAAGTTCCCAGATTTATGTGTTATCTTTTGGTCATTTTTCTACACTTTCCTCTTCGAAGTTTTAAAAAGGTTATCAAGCACCAAGCTTGCTCTATGTCTGTTGACACATGCTGTATTGATATAGAATAGAAAAGAAATACTGTGTTGAAACATTTTTTTTAATGCACACACACTCACTCAACAGGAGATAGTGGTGGGTGATATGCTAAGAAGAAATGACATTATGTTTAGACCAAAGACTGAGAAATGCAGTCTTGCTGGGTGACAGCCAGTCGAGACAGCCCTACCTAATGGATAGTGTAAGCATTGTTTGGGGACATTTACTGCAGAATACAATGAAGTAAAGGCATTAAAGGTGAACAAAATATCATCCTTCATAGGCAAAAACAAAGGCAGTGACAGAAAATAAATTGCTGGAGAAGCATCTCTTAAAGAAGAGTAGGTTTAAACATCCTGACTTGAGTGCCAGAAGCTGCCAGAATTTTTATCAGCTGGAGGGATGGATCTCAGCAGAAGAAATTTGTTTTATTTTTCTTTTGAGATGTGGCATGATGTAGAGAAGGCTGGTTGGCTGTGGAGAGACATTTAAATGATTAGCTTCCTTTACCAAAGTAAGCACTGTCTTTTTTTTTTTTTTTAAGACCACATATTTAACCTCAAATAAATAGTTTGGGAGCAATATAAGATAATCCAATAGTAGTAGAGTGTAACGCAGAAGACCACAAAACTTGGTATCAGAAAGAGCTAAGGTCGAATCCTGACTCCAGTGACTATTAGCTATGAGATCATGGTAAGTTATTTTACCCCTGTATATTAGGCAAGATGGGATAGGTTCTGCTACAGTAAAAATGTGCCAAATAGCTTGGTTTGGTTTCTTGTTCATGTGCCAATTTGATCGATGCAGGTTGGGCACCAATTCTTGGTGGCTCTGCTCCAAGCAGAGACTCAAAGATTTGGCTCCTCCCAAATTTTGACAATGCCACGTTAACCATGTAGACTCTATGATTGCTATGGAAGGGGAAGCGAGTGTGGTAAACAGTATGGGGGTTTTAGGGCCATACTGTTTAAAATGTTTAAAATGGTAAATTTTATATTATATTTTACCACAATTTAAAAAAATAAATAATTGTTTAAAAAAATAAATAATTGTTTAAAAAATTAGGTATAGGTTAACCTGGCTCTAGAACATGGTGAGAACAGTGGTGTTTGTGTCAAACGGTAGTCAGGTTGGTTCTGGACCTAAATTTCTGAGGAAATGAAAGAGTTTTAGATAATTTGCTCTCTTTGTGTTTTATCTAAGGAATCATGATGTTTAAAGTTCTTAAAGTCTGTCTGGAAGGTAAGGTCACTTATTAATAGAAAAGAATGAAAGATAAAGTCGTAATAATCCCAGCCTTCCTTTTCCCAGGCTCTCCCAACATGCTCGCTGGCTCTCCTGCCTCCCAGTCTACGTCAGTCTGGGCCGCCTGGGCCGCCTCAGGGCTTAATCCTAGCTCCAGATCATCCAGCCGAAGTTCCCACCCTGGCTGCATATCAGATTCACCTGGGAGCTTTAAAAATATATAGATACCCAGGCCACAGCTCAATTCAATTAAATCTGCCCCTCCAGGGTGGAGCCTGGGCACCAGTGCTGCTTTAAAAGCTCCCCAGCTGATTTTAATGTGCACCCGGGCTGAGAAGCGCTGAATAGTCTGTTCTGGCTTCTTCCCAGCTGCCTTTCTGCAGAGCTCCGAAAAGCAGGGCACTTCAAACCAGAGTCAGGCTTAAGCCTCATCTCAGGTCCCTCCAGTGTGGTCTCAGGCACACTGGATAACTTCTTTGGTCCTTAGTCTTCTCATCTGTACCCTGGGGGCAATGAGAATGGATGGGATAATATGTGGGTACAGTGCAGTGCCTGGCAGGCAGTTGAAGTGCTTACTGCATGATGGGACATGTTATTGTGAACGCTTCCGGGGACTATCGCTTCCTGGTGTGAGGACGAACTTGCTATTTTCCCACAGGAGTTCTTTAACTTGCAGTTTGTTGCCAGCTCCATCAGGATCCCTCAGATTCTGTCAAAAGGGAGGAAGGGGCGTCCCCTTTTTGTCCCTTAACATGCCCCCTCCCCTAGCCAGCCACCTGCTGCTCTTTGGCACATTCTAAATCCTATTAAGCAAAACCAAACACAAATAAAAATGATTGAATACAGATTTCTTCCTAGCATGCACCTGCCAAGAAGTGTGACGGAAAGTTTTTTAAGGGATGGGGATGGTGCCTTTAACCACAGCTCACTGGCATTTGTTCAGGCTGATTTGAAGCTTAGGAAAGGAACGCATTATTGAGTTGGTGCCCATCTAAGTTAAACCGGGTTTGGTTCTTAATCTCCCTAAATAAACCAATCAGACAGGCCAAGGCAAGAGGCATGCAGGGGCCAGGCCACTGGAACTGGTGGGAACGTCAAGGCAGCTGGGGCACAGAGGGGTGGAGGCTGGGAACATGCTCCAGAAGCTAGCCTAGGGATGGAGTAACCTTGAACTTGGTCAAAGCAGGAGGAGAGGCCCAGAAGCAAAATTGCCAGGATCCTATGACCCTCAGCCTGCTCCCAGACATTGTCACAAGCATGAGTTTTATTCTTGCTTTCTTTGTTATACTTAAATGTAAAATTGAATTCAAGTCTAGCCATCACCTACCAGAGTTCTTTTCTTGGGAAGGGTCCATTTGGGGGTAAGGTGGAGGAAGCTGGAGACTTATAAATAATCCAGATCATCTCCAGAGGATCCTTTGCTGCCCGGTTCTTATCGGACAATGCTGACAAGCCCATTGTCTGAGACTCCAAAATCTCCCAGGAAATCATGCTTGGCATGTTTCCTCCAAGCTACCCACACCAAGGCACCTCCTGCCACCCTTCCAAACCCATTCTCTTCTAGTCTTTGGGAACTTCCCTCCTGGCACTTGCCACTTTGAGGTCACTCATTTAACTGCTCAGTGCCTTAGTTTCCTTATCGATAAAGTGAAAACAATTGCGTCTTCCTCATGGGGTTGCATCATAGCAGAGGACAAGTGAGTTCATATAAAGCCCTTGGCACGGTGCCTAGCACAAAGTGCTGCACATGCGTTAGCTTTCGCTAACACTCAGAGGGCCCCCCACCCTCAATACCTCCTCAGCCCCCACATCCCTCGTCCCCCTTCTAGCACTTAGGCTCCTACTCCAAGCTTTCAAAAACAGAGGCCTCTTCCTCTGCCCTAAGGATAAAAAATACCCTTAAGATTCCAAGCTTCCGAGCTCTGCTTCCTTTTCAAGGAAAAGAAAGACAAAAAGAAAAAAAGAAAAAGAAAACCTTTCATTTTTTTTACCAACTCATCTACAAATGCAAGGACAAACAAAAACTAAAACCTCAATATCTCTTTCAGAAGCTGGGAGCCTATGGAAGAGGAGGATCCAATTCCCCAAGAAGGAAGGCAGGGCATTCATTCACTTGTTCACTTTGCATTAAGCGCCTACTGCATACCACCAGTAAGATAGACCCCCTGCCCTCAAGGTGAGCTCGGCTTCACATTGGGATCACCTGGGGAGCTTCTAAAAGTGCCAAGCCCTCCAGACCCATTAAATCAGAATCTCTTGGGGTGAAACCCAGGCAGCAGTATTTTTAAAGTTCCCCAGAGGAGTCCAATCTGTAGCCAAGGGAAGAGCCAGTGATCTGGTGAGAGAGGCAGATAAAAGATTATTACAATCTGATGTTGCCGGAACAGGCAAGTGATGGAATTCCATCTCAATAAAGCCGATAAAGACAAACAAACAAACAGGCAAGTGTGGGGGTGACAGGAGCCCAGGGAGGGCAACCTGATTCTGACTCGGGCTGAGGCTAGGACTCAACGAAGATTCCCGAAGTGGGGGAATATCCTCTCTGCTTAGACATCAGCAGTAGCCAGACATGCTGAGATAACGAAGGGGAAAGTGTTCCCTTAATTCTCATTTGTAAAGCAACAACCCCTTATATTATTGACAGTATAGGACACACTGCATAATTAAGTGTTAATGAGTATTAATAAAATTGGCGCATTTTTTCATTCTCAGGGCTCAGGAATAGCTTTTGGTGGTTTGGTTGGAGCCTATCAGGAACTCTGGGGGAAGAGGTCTAGTGTGGGAACAAAAAAGCAAGTCCTGGACCAGAACCCCTCTGTGGCAGCTTCGACTCATCTTTTCCCTCCTCCCTGGGTCTGAGAAGTCACCAGTCCTTAAGTTAGGTCTCTACGACAACCAGACTCCAGACATGGCCCCTAATAAGTCCTCCCTTCCCTGTGCTTGCATGCCACTCCTGACATCAGAGATGGGGTCCGTCTCCTCTCCCTTGGGATCTAGACTGGCCTATGACTTGTGTGGATCAGTAGAAGGTTGTGGAAGCAACTTTCTGAATTTCCAAGTCCAGGCCTGAAAAGGACTAGCACTTGCTACCTCGTCTCTCTGGAGCCCAGATGCTGCCATGCTATAAAGAAGTGCAGGCTAGCTGATGACACGATCAGAGATTATGCACGTAGAGAGTCCTCGGAGGGTGCTATGGACTGAATTGGGCCCCATCCCCCCCAAAAAACTCACGTTGAAGTCCTAATCCCCAGTGTGACTATATTCGGAGATAGGGCCTTTATGGAAGTAAATAAGGTTAAATGAGGTCATAAGGGTGAGATCCTGATGTGACAGGATTAGTGTCTTTATAAGAAGAGGAAGAGACCAGAGCTCTCTCTCCATGCACGAAAGAGGAGCCAAGTGTACACAGAGCAAGAAGGTGGCTGTCTACAAGCCAGAAAGAGAGCCCTCCCAAGAAAGTAACGCTGCCAGAAATTTCTCGGACCTGCCAGCCTCCAGAACTGTGAGAAAATAAACTTCTATTGTTTAAGCCACTCAGTCCATGGTAGCTTGTTCTGGCAGCCTGAGCAGATTAACACATAGGAGGAGAGGTCAGCCCGGAAGCTCCAGGTCTAGCCCTGCTCCCAGGTGAATGGAGACACATGAAAAACCCCAAGTGAGACCAGCAGAAAATCGCCCAGCTGAGCTCTGGACAAACACATAACCTACAGAATCAGGAGAAAAATTTAGAAATCACTGTCTAAGCCACTAAGTTTTGAAATCTTTTGTTATATAGCAATAGTACCTGGAGAAAAAGTCCTCCTCTAGCACCTTTTCTTTCCATTGTATGGCACTGCAGTCTGACCTAGCTAAGCTCATTTGCTAGGTCAGACTGCTCACATCCAATTATTAGCTGGGTAGCTATTAGTAGCCTGCCAATAGGGGTTTTTAACCTGAGAGTCATAGAATTCAAGAAAGTCTGTAAACTTGGATAAGAAAAAAAAAATGACATTTTTATTTACATTAATCTTTAACTGAAATTTAGCATCGTCCTTAATTATGATGTAACAAGCCACACTAGTATAAGAGTGCTTATGACTGTCATTAATAGAAATCACAGATTTTTTTCATATCACATTACAATTGTTAGCAAGTATCTTAAAATATTTTTCATGTTTATCACAACCTACTGCTAGGTCTTACTATTTAAGATAGCAATAAAAATTACATATATTATTATAATAAAGTATTTATTAATATTTTGATAACTGTACTTCAATGTAATTCATTTCCTCTGTAATACCAGTATTTTGTGTTATGCATTTAGAACCATTATCTTGCTTCATAGCACTGCTAAAGGGGTCCTTGGCCCTAAAAAGATATAAAAGTCCCTGAACCAGAAGTAGGTATAGGCCAAAGTTCTCTACTCCACCAATTTCTCACCAGGTTGCATTGTGAGTCCTGCCGTAGACATTTATTAGCAAACTGGCACTAACACAGTTCCTACAACTTATTCTGGAAGCAAGATCAAGTTCTGTTTCCATCGCTTTTAAGGAGTTCCTACAGCACCGCATCTGAAAAGTTCGTTCCGGGCAAATGATTCTAGTTTCAGGTTTCAGCCAACTAACATCTAGACACTATAATCCTGCCTTAGGAACTTTTCCAAAGATCATCATAAAAACAGCTTGAATAAGAATAATATAATAATGGCTAATATTTAACTGGGAACTTTCTACTTGCCATGTATGTGTAGCAAGTGTATGCTACACATACCACTGTTCCAAGTGTTCAACATGAATTAACTCATTAAGTCCTCAAAACAACCAGGTGAGGTAGGCATATTATTATGCCCATGTTACAGGTGAGGAAACCGAGGCTCACAGAGGTTAGTAACTTGTTCAAGGTCACCTAGCTTATAAGTAACAGAGCTAAATGTGGAGCACACCAATTAAGTCAATCTCTGCTGGTAGAACCCAGGTATTTTTCAAAGCTTCCTGCTCATTGATCACGATGTGCAGCCAAGTTTAAGAACTCATGGACTATTAGACTCCCTGGACTCCTGAACTCTGTTCATGCAAGAGCAGAAGTCTCTGTATAATATTTCAAGAGCATCTGCATATCAAAAATACTACTGATTTCACAAATGGAAAAAATAATTTCTAGCACCCATTATGTTAATTAACAAAGCCTCTGATATTGATCCAAGATACAGATAGCTGAAAACTTGTGGTAGTCCCTTCAAGAGGTTGGACTTCTAATCTGAAATGCTAACCAATCACCCCTGGAGTGTTCTGATTAGAACACTTAAAATGTTAATTGTCTCTAGAATATAGAACAAAACTAACCCATGTACATTTGCATATTATAGTATCTCCGTTAAAATATTTAATTAAATTATAGACAACATTACCACCACCTTCACTCCCCTCTTTTGTTGAAAAACCTAACAATTTTCCTCACCAGTTAAAGCTTCCTAAATCACCTAATAATGTTAACAACTCTTTTTCTACCATCAAATCTACATCATGTAACTTCAATATCAGGTGGTATTTCCTTGACCCTTGAGATCAAGATAAGATCACCTCAAGCTGCCTCGGCCTCCCCTTCATCCTTCACCAACACCATTCTGTCAGGGGCTGGGATTTTACTCTACTTGCAATCTAATAAGTTAATCGGCCACAGTTCTTGGATGCCGGCAGAAGACACAAGACTCCCGAGTCAGAAACAAAGGGATTTATTATTCATAGCATAGCAAGTAAAAGAGCACGATGTTGGTATTGGTTCCCATTTCTCCAAAGTTCTATAGGAAACAACATGTAGGGGCCCAGACGGATGCTACACATACCACGGTTTTGCATCACAGACAAAGAACATTGCGCTTAGGGATCACGTATTATTCCCTTTAATCTTTCAAATCCTAAAAGGTAGGTATTTCCACCAGCCTCATCATCCTTCAACTTTACAGAGGAGAAAACTGAGGCACAGAGAGCTACAAACAGTAGAGCCGTGACTCAAACCCTGCCCCGCCCCTATGCTAAGCAGAATAATGGGTTCCCAAAGGTGTCCATGCCCTAATCTCCAGATATGTTACCTTGTATGACAAAAGGGACTTTGTAGATGTGATTAAGTTAAGGATCTTGAGACGATTACATTCTGGATTATCTGGCTGGTCCCAAATGCAAGGATCCTTATAAAAAGAAGGTTAGAGTCATAGATTGAAAGATGCTATCGGCTTTGAAGATGAAGGAGCACAAGCCACAGAATGCAGGAGGCCTCTAGAAGCTGGAAAAGACAAAGCAATAGATTCTTCCCTAGTCTCCAGAAGGAATGCAACTCTGTCAACACGTTGATTTCAGCTTCATTAGACTCATTTAGGACTTATGACCTCCAGAAATAGAACTAATAAATCAGTGTTGTTTTAAGCCACTAAGTTTGTGGTAATTTGTTACAGCAGCAACAGGAAGCTAATACATCCCCCAGTGACTGCTAGGGACCATGATGTTTTCAAGATGCATGTTATTTTTAAATAAATTTACACTCGATAGAAACAGCACAGAAGGTGTGTAGGATCCAGAAAGCCCCTCCAGCTACTCTGTATTGTCAGCTCCTGGAATCCTCGACTAGGAAATCAGTAGAGACAGGGCAGTGTGGTGGTTCGGGACAGGCCTTCTGGAACTGGCGATCTGTGAGACTATAAACAAGTTATTTAGCCTCCTTGTGCCTCAGTTTCTTCATTTGCAGATGGGAATGAAGATAGAAGAAACTTCAAGGGCTGGGAGAATTAACGAATGCTTGGAGGTGTGCCCAGCACATGGCCATTAGCTATTATTATTGAAGGACTTTTAGTCCCGTAGAAGCCTGTTAAAATTTAAGTAGTGGAACAGATGATGGGGGGTGGGGAGGCAGAGGAGAAAGGAAGGGGGAGGGTCACTTACTGAGCCCCTACTGGGTTCCAGACTCTGTCTTGGAAACTCCAGACACACTGTCTTATCTTGCCAAGAGGTGAGGCTCAGGAGGATAAAATGCCCAGTTACACAGCAGAAAAGAAGAGGCAGAATTCAAACCCAGATCTGTCAGATTCCAAAGCCCCATCTAGAACCACATCTCACAAAACCTCAGCAAGAGCAGCCAGAAATTGGAGAGAAACTGGCAAGTTCGTTCTTTTTTTCCCTCGAGCCTCAGTTTTACCATCTATATAATGGAGATGAAGTGAAAAAGACCTGCCTCCCAAGAAATCGAAAGAGATAATACGCGTGAGCTTCCTCTGCAAACCATGACGCACCATTCAAACGACAGGGGTGCGCATGATTACTGCAGAAGTCAGCTGGGATGAGATTGAGAAGAGGCAGCAGTGGGGTGGCCAAAATGTGGACACAGCAGCTGGAGACGGAGAGCAAAATCCAACCCAAGACACTTCATTAAAGCAGCATGTGGTCTGAAGGGCAGCTCTGGGCTGGGCACTGTGTGAGGAGCTGGACACTCAGTCCTCAGGCCAGCCCTGTCTCCCCTGGAGTGTCGGATTCTTTTTCCTTAGAGAAAGAAGAAGCGGAGCCTTTGAGGGAAGTGCGTGAGCATTTCTCAGAGCCACAATTCATTTTCAGCAACCGTGACTGAAATGCTGAGTGGCGGATGTTCTGGCCCAGAATGTATCAGCTGATGGGTTTTCCAGCAACGAGTGGCCAGATCTGTGAAGTCAGTCAGCAACCTAATCTAAGAGCAGATGTTCTGTGGTGGAAAAGAGGTGTCTGTGTCCCGTGCTCCCAGGTAGGGTGACCAACTCTCCTGGCTTTGTCAGAACTGAGGGGTTTCGTGGGACACAGGACTTGCAATTCTGAAACCAGGATGCCCTCAGCAAAGTAGAGCAAGTTGGTCGCCTTATTCTCAGGACTCTGCATCTCCCCTCACCAAAGCTCCATTGGGAACTCTCCCCACCCTGCCTTGGAATCAAAGATCTCAAGCCCCTGAGTTTGGATTTCTTGCCTGAAGTGGAGATTGGTCATGTTTCCAAACCAATTGCAAACACTGTCCATTTGTTAAGTGCTTTACAGTTTGCAAAGTGTTTTCACGGACATCAACATGTCTAGACTTTAGAGCAATTTCATTGCTAAGGAAATTAAAAGATTGCAATATTAGGAATGCTTTAAGCTGTAAGGGACAGAAAATATAACTAGAGTGGCTTAAGCAAATAAGTTGTATTTTTTCTTAAAACAAGAAGTTCAGAGGTAAGCAGCTGCTAGGTTTGATTCAGTATCAACATGATGTCAAAGTGGTTGTCTGCTATGCTCCTGGTTGTAAGGTGGCTGCCACAGCGCCGGACATCTAGTTGCATTCCAGGCAGGAAGAAAGGAGAAGGAACAACACCAGTGGAATCCTACTTATGTTTCTTTGCCCAGAACAGTGTCACATGACACTCCCAGCTGCATGACCATTATAGGAATTGAGTAATTAGCTTCGTAACCTTTACAGCAGAGGAAGGTAAGACATAAAAGGTACCTATAGTATCTACCACAATAGAAAGAGAGGACCACTTACTAGAGGCTGGAAGAGGCTAGAATGACAGGATATCGTGGGTCCCAGTGGTTCCCAACACTCGTACATCAGAATCCTCTGAAGATCTTTTAAAATAATGATACCCTCCCCCAGATCGCTTAGATCAGAATCTCGGGGGCTACAGCCCAGCTTCGCTATCCGTAAAAGCTCCCCAGTGGATTAAAATGTGCAGCCAGTCCTCCAGAGCAGCGCTGTCCAACACGTAGCCACTATTGACGACTGACGCTGACATTAAAATAGATTAAAATTTTAAAAAATGGAAAATTTAGCTTCTCAGTCACACTGGCCACATTTCGAACCTGGGGCAGGTGGCCATGGTATCGGACATTTCCATCTTTGCTGACAGTGCCGTGATTGGATGGCACTGTTCCAGAGGTATCTGAGAGTAAGAACCTGTTCAGAATTTCAAGGTCTCTTAAATCTGGTCCGATTCAAGTGGGGCAAGTCAGATGGGTCTGACCTGAAGGCAGTGTAGAGGAGTGGTGAAGGGCATGAACTGTGGAGCCAGACGGCCCGGGTTTGAATCCCAGATCCCCCACTTACTGGGCGGGTGACTCGGACAAGTCACTTTCCCTCTCTTTCTCCATCTGTAAGATGGGAGTGGTGATAGGGTACTCCCTCCTAGGGTCACAGTGAGAACTCTAAGCTGATTCGGAAAATGTGCCCTGGCACATACTGCCTGCTATACATTTCAGCTGTCTTTGTTACTCGAGAGCTCTGACAGGTGGCCCTGACTGGACATATCACCCTTCAGCCCCTAGGGTTCCCAACTGGGGCCCTGGCACTGGTGTTTCCATACCACACCTTGTTCTGAGTCTGATCTCCCGGTCCTAGACAGCAGGCCCACTGGCCGGCCCACTGTGACCCCTGGCTGTAGGCTGAGTGAGAGAATGAATGAATGGACAAACACGAACACATCCTTATGTGCGTTCACCAAGGATAAGCAGACCCTTTGAATTGTAACTGGGTCCTGGATGCAGCTGCTCCAGAGGGTAAGGGGGCAGAAGTGAACTGTGTGATCCTGGGCAGGTCGCTGGGCCTCTCTGAGCACCACGTACCTGATCTGTAGACTCAGGGGTTGGAGCCAATACAGACTACGGCTTCTGAAAAGCATGAAATCTCTGAAACAGGCTGTTCCCCTCTTTGGGAAAACTACAGCTTTCTAACCAGGATGCTAGCTTTCCACTTGCCTTCTTCCCGGGTCTCTGAGCTCCCCAAGGTGAAATGAGGCTCCCAGGACTGCCACCCCTGCCTTCTCTGTCCTCTCCGTCTCTCCAGGCTGTGTTAAGTGTCTAGGAATGGGATCCTGGGTTAGGAAGATGAGACTTTACTGTACCAGAAATTAGCAAGATGTCCTCTCTCTGCCATATGAAGGTGCTCAGAAAGCGGGGGGCGACACCCCTCAAACAGCCCACCTCCCTGGGAAGGAAGGGCATTTGCAAATGCAGCAACCTTGAGCCTCCGCACATCTGCTCCCCGCGTGCGCATTCCATTCTGTAGCGTGGCAGACACGCCGCGATGGGCCCCAGTCATTAACTGGCTGTCAGGTTCTTCAGATGATGGAGCTAAAAATAGCGCGCTATAGATAGAACCTTCTCCCACGCAGGCAGCACAGGCTGCAAATGGAAGTGTAGAGAAGAGGCTGTGCCGCTCTCTCTCCCCAAAGGACGGTTCGTGCCCATTTCCAGCCCCCCGCCGCACTTGTGGGCAATGCCCCATGCCTCCAGCAGCTTCCCTCCCTCCTGACCCGCAGATGCGCCCAAATGTTCCAACTCCGCGCGGCCCCACGGGGCGCGCAGCGGCGGGGTTCATTTGTATGCTGCACCCTGGATAAAAGTGATAAGGCCCCAAACACTCCAAGGAGACAGCACAGATGAAACGCGGCGCTGCTCGCTCGGGAGGTGAGCTATTTATAGAATCCAAATATCAGCATTTTCCACCCATTTACACAAAGCAATTTCAGCCTTTTCAGATGAGAAAAGAGCAGCCCGGGCAGTCATTCATTCGGGTGCTGGAATCACATTTGGGGCCAGGAAGCCCTGATTTTATAGGAAACCTCGAGGCAGGTTCGGATTAAAGATCAATGGCATCATAAAATGTAGGCTGTCATATTTTTGCTGTGAACATGTCCTGGTAATAAAAAATGTTGTTTTAGTAAATAAACTCGGAGTGATGTATTGTGAGCTGCAGCTTATCCCCAGGCCTCACCCTCAGCGCTCGAAGCAAAGGACTTAGAGAATAGGACAAGCAGCCAGCCCTGTAGAAAGCGTCCGCAGCTGAGCCCACCAGCTGCCCGCAAGCCTCTGACCCTCTCTCACCCTCAGAGCCAACCGTGCAGTGCTGGGCATTTCTCTGCCGAGATGCTCACTTTGCTGCTTCTTTAAGAAAACTATGAAAATGTATTCCCAAATAATAATGAGGCTGGCAGCTGAAATGGCTGGCTAGCAGTGCAGACCCTGGGGACAGACAGACGGGGTCAAGCAGGGGACCTGCCATACCTTAGCTATGGATCTGGGAAGTTACTTAATCCCACTAAAGTTCAGAGTCAGCACTGTTTAATGAGGATATGGTAGTGTCTGTCTGTCTGTCCATCCGTCCATTTCACTGGGCAAAGACCCTTGTGCATGTAAACCACCCGCTCCAAACCTGACATTTCTGGCCCCTGCTGCTGATTCGGTCAGACCAAGCAGAGAAGGGAGCTGGCATAGGGCTGTCTTTTTCCCAGTTCCCATCTCATTTCCTGCTTCCTCCCCAGCTCACCTCTCTCCTCATTGTCTAGACTAGCGATTCTCAAACTTTACGGTGTCATCAAAATTACCAGGACAACTCATTAAATCCCAGAATGCTGAGCTCCACCTCCAGAGTTGGCAATTCGGAAGGACTGGGGTGGGGCCCAAGAATTTACATTCCTAATCAAGTTCCCAGATGAGGCCAAATGACATTGATTCCATCAGGGGCCACACTTTGAGGACCAGTGGTCTAGAGAAACTCATAGGAAAGGTGGAGGACTAGGACATTCTGATGTCACTCATCACATCTTGTAGAGTCTCAGTACATATGTTCTTTAGATCTTGCTGAGCCTGGGGCCTTTGAAACACACAAATAAGTTTATAATTACAAATATAATTGAGATGCGTGGTATGTAGGCAAACAGCCAGTCTTGAGAGAACCTACGGGGGGGACTTGGTTTAGGATCCACAGGGACTGCTCTGAGGACATAACCATGGCAGCTGAGAAGGCATGGAATTCTCAGCGTATTTCGAGTGAGGGTGCATAGAACTAGGCGAGGAGCCATCAGAAAGCATGGCAAGAAGGGAGCCCAGCTTATGCCTTGGAGCCGCATTGCCAGTGAGAGGAAAGGAGAGAATATAGTAAGTCTGAGTTGCCAGCCCAGAGAAATTCACTTCCAGCCGTGGCCTCCTTGAGACTCCCTGATAAGAGGTCAGAACAGATGTGCAGGCCCCTCTTTCTCACCATCCATCCCTATGCCTTGTCCCTCCCCTGGCCCCTCCCACCTGCCCTGGGTGCCTTGCCATCCTTAACTTCATTGTTTCAGGTGTCGATTGCTGCATAATAAACCCCAACATGTAGTTCTCACATTTTCGTGGGTGGGTTGGTTGGCTCTTCAGCTGGACTCTCCCGGGCTCACGCACGCAGCCATCCTCAGCCAGCAGGTAGGCTGGGGCTGCGGGGCCGTCTGGACTGGCCGTCTCTCTTCACGTGGTCTTTCCTCACGGGTTCTTTGTCCTATAGTGGTCTCAGGGCAGTTCCAAGACAGTGAGTTGGGAGCCATAACGCCTCCTGAGGCCTAGGCACCATGACATATCTATTGTCACTTCCGTCACCTTCTGTGAGTCGAGGGAACCTGGAAGGCAGGAGGGGAGGGAGAAGGAGCTTGTTCCTTTCTCTTCGTGTTCTGTTCCCACCTGCGGAGCCTCAGCAACAGCCTTCGGCCTGGCGGCAGCAGTCGCTTCCAGTCTTCCCCACCCTTCCAGATCTAGCCTGGATGCAGGTCCTGCAGAGCTCATTCCCTTTGGCTCTAAATCCCAAGAACCCCGACCTCTTCCTGCTCCCTCTTAGTGGCTGCCTCTTGGATGCCTCGCTGTTCCTTTTTTGCTTTTTTAATATTCTGTTCAGCCAATTCCCTATGTTAAACTATCTTCGTTAAAAATAGTTGATTTAGTTTTTGCTTTCCTGACGAAATCCTGAGTAGCACTTAGTCTATCAGCTAAAGTGTGTTTTGCTGCAAGTATCAGACACCTAACTCTTGGTGGATTAAACCCTAAGGACATTTATGGTTTACTCGGGAAAATGTCTGGAGGCTGAGAGTTGGAAGGCTGGCTTCGTTTCTCGACATTGCTGCAGAGGACTCGGGCAGGTTCTATCTTCCTGCTCTGGCATCTGTGGGAAATTGTCTTTTCATCTTCATGTCTGTCACCACAGAGTAGCAAGATGGCGGCTGCAGCCCCAGACGTGGTGGCTACATTCAAAGGCAGAAAGCAGAGGGACATCCAGGGTAGTGAGAAAGAACTTCCTTGATCAGTCCCTCTCTCTCTCTGCCTCCTTTCCCTCTTAAAATTTCTTCAACAGAATTTCCCTTACATTTCATAGACCCAAACTAGGACAACGGTCTACTCCTAACTGCAAGGGAGGCTGATAAACCTAGAAAAGGAGGCTGGGGTTACCGTGACAGGCTGAGGTCAATCGTCACGTCCCACATACTATCTTTAAAAAGTCGGGGCTCTGTTCTCAGTGGGGGAGGGGGAGGGAGTGGCGGCAGCGGGGACGCCCCTGAAACAGTCCTCCATGCAGCTGCTGGTCTCGACCGCCTCCCTGGCCCCCTGGAAGATCCATTGGCACTCGGTGTTCTTCCAGGTCCCCTTATCCAGAACTCGCTGCAAACAGGGCCCACCACGCAGCACAGGAAGGGAGGACTGATAATAAAGCTCTGGCCCTCCCATTGCCGAGCATGCAATGGGATAAGCCTGAGGTGACCTCTCCCGCTGTCTTGGCTTCCACACTCCTAGTCGAGGGCCCTGTGTCCAGCCAGCTAGGGAGACGCGTCTCTCCCTTCAGGCTCAGTCGGTCTGCATGTGATCTGGGCTACGTGGCAGGAGTCCCCTTCAGAAGAGAGGCGCAGGCCTTAAAAAATTCAGAGTCTCGCCAGGGCCCTGCCTTCCCCTTCTTCATGCTCCCACCCACTCGCGGGCCTGCCTATTTTGAATAGGGAAATAAAGGAATTTAGAAAGATGTGTTTCTTTTCAAAAGTGCCTGGCTTTGCAAAACTGCTCTCTTACTAAAGAGGGTGAAAATGCCCCAGTCCTGGAAGCCGGGGGACGCCACCTCAGGCTTGTTCAACGGCCCGCTCCCCACCCCTGCCTCTCTATCATCGCCCCATGCCCGTATTGCATGGGAAGACACTGAGGGTTGCGCTTCCTCACCCCACGCCAGGGACCTGGAGCTTCCCCGGACCCGCGCCCCTCCCAGCACAATAGGTCTAAACTCCATGTTTCCTAAAGCAGGGTGGACCCGGTACCTGTCTGTGGCCTGCTAGGAACAGGGCCACACAGCAGGAGGTGAGCAGTGGGCAAGAGAATGAAGCTGCATCTGTATTGGCAGCTGCTCCCCAGCGCTGGCATCACCGCCTCAGCTCCACCTCAGACCATCAGGCATTAGATTCTCATAGGAGCACTGGTCTCTGGTGCCAAAAAAGATGGGGACTCCAGACCTGGAGTATCCCTGCCTATCTGGATACTTCTAAAGCTTCCTACTCCACCAGTGGCTAGCAGGGAACACAAAAGCAAAGACCAATTTATGGTCTTTATGTTATATTCACTTCTTCCTAACTCTGGCTGAGCCTTCATGATCCATGTTGGTCACTGCTCTATCCCCAAGGTCTAGCACAGTGCCTGTCACTCTGTGGCGTTCGCCAAGTGCACTCTGGATGGGTGAATGCCTTTGTTCCCTTCCCTTGATCTGACCTAGGTTGCCTGGCCCATCGCCCCACCACATCCCCAAATCCTACTGATCCCTCGGGGTCCAGCACACATTCGAGGAAGCCCTCCCATTCTCTCTAGCTGTCTGAATGACTTGGGGAGTTCCTTCTTTCTCTTCGGGCCTCCCTTGAGCCTCCTCCTGCCTTTCCTCTGCTTAGAAAAGATTTTGTTTGGCTATATGTTGGAGCAAGTGGCATGTGCATCCTGCTCATTCCAGGCACGTGTTACATATAGATGAGAATGGGAGACATTTTACTGTGCTTTGTATTTATTCCTCCATTTCCAGTGGCCAGCATCATCCTGGACACATAGCAGGCACTTACTGAATATTATTTGTTGAATTAGTAATAATTATTAATACATTGTATATATGTATACATACATTATATGTTATCTATAATGTATATATTAGTGTTATATTTTATCTATGTGTTGCATATATTATATATACTGAGGTTTGCCTAAGGCCATGCAATTCTTAGAACAGAGAGCTGGAATCTAGTGCTAGTGCATTCTAAGGAAAGAGTATTGGCCAGTTGAGCTCAATAAATCCAGGAAGGCTTCTTGAAGGTGGGGGTAGATTTTACAGGACTGGAAGAATGTTTTCTTGGTGGGAGCAGACAGAGAAAACCAAGGAAGACTAGGAGGTCCAGGGATAAAGCCGTTTGCCCTTTCTCTATTTCTCACTCATCTGGCTTAAGTCAGCAAACTTGAAAGAGCAACTGCTTTATTTGGTTCCAGCGAAAGATGGCTCCAAAGAACATTATCCTGATGTGCTGACTGTACCAGCCACCGCCACTGCTGGAAAAGCCGCGCCCGTCTCGGCATATCAGACCTTTTGGAAGAGTTCATGGTCAGTTATCAAGGTGCATTACTTTCCGGATAGGTATTCAGTGAATTGCAGAAACACCATCCACTGTAGCTAAAGGGCTCCTTCTCCATCTGCATAATTCTCGACGCTGTCAGTCAGCGTGACATGTGTGCATTGGGCCTCTCACCACCATCTGGCATCACAGCTCCCCCTGCCCCTCCCC
>NW_011888786.1:8299346-8300991 GCF_000151845.1 Pteropus vampyrus
AGGCAGCGGCAGAAACCACGCCATATTCCTCTCCATGTCTGAGAGTGCATAGCATGTGATGGGCTTTATAAATATTCGTAAGCAACTGCATCACATATAGATTAAATACTAATTTTGCTTCAGACCTTAGGGTAGCTGCTAGTGAGGAGAAGAAAGAAGGTAGACAAATAATTTTAGCCCAAATTAATAAATGGTGCTTAGAGTAAAGCGTAAAGCATGGAAGCTGTTAGATTGGGAAAGGTTTGAAAGAGGGAAATGCTCAGCTTCGGTGGGGGCGGCGGGGGTGGGGGAGGGTGCGGGGAAGCTCCGACAACGTGTGTAAGATTGTACGTGTTTAGGACCATTCTGGAGGGCGATCTGGCAAAAATGACTAAAATCAAAGTGTCTCTTCCCTTTGATCCTAAAATTCTAGTTCTTGAGTCTTTTCCTAAGGAGATCACAGAATGAGGCACAAAGCTGTTCATCTGGGTTATTCCCCAAACATCTACTGAGAACCTGCTCACCACAGGGCTGGACAGAGTGTAACGCAGTGGGGGCAGGAGGATATCAAGGCATGTGTGGGTCTGAGGAGAATCAACTCCAAGGGACATTTCAGAGCAAAAGGCTAGCAGCAATCTAAAAGTCCATCCATGGATGGCTGAGAGTATGTTTTGATGTCACCATGTAACAGAATCCTAAGTAGCCATTTAAAATGTTGCTGTGTATCTATAGTCATTGCTGGAGGAGGCTCTCTGTGACGTTGTTGAGTAAAACAATGCAAATTGGGAAACAGAAAATGTCTCATTATGTTGAGTGACACACAACTGTCTACATGAGTATATACATAGAGAAAGGTCTCGAAGACTTCACTGTCAAATGTCAGAACGTTCAATGGATTTGTTCCTGGTTGATGGGGAGTTTGACATTCTTTTTTTCTACCTTCATGTATTTAAATTTCCTACAAGAGCGTTTACACAGAATGCAAATATTATCTTCGTAAACAGAATGAATAAATGAATGAGACAAAAGCAAAATAACTTTATAATTCAACCAAGGAACTAACTGCCTGGGAAGGCAAAACAGTGTTCACGGAAGACCTGGACGCCCTCACACTGTGCCCTGGGAGGATCTGAGCTCCTGAAGTGTGGGACTGGGGCTGGCATATGGCAGCTATCCAATGACAGCTTGTGCCTTTGGGGGCTGCTGCCCTGAGGTGAGACACGCTCACCTCAAAAAGCCTCATGGGGCTCCTACAATCTAACAACTGTTGGACTCCACGACCTTCCTGCATGTCTTCCAACTCCGAGGCTCTCGGAAGCTGAGGCGGCTATCAGACAAGTGAAACCAATCCAGGCCCCAGGCCGGGCTGGGAGTTGGCTGGCTAGCCCTGGCTCTGGCTTGTTATTTCTGTCTGTTGAGGCTCCGCTGAACTGGCTGACTGATGAGACACAGCTGAGGCAGTTAAACTTCCCCAGCAACTACACGTGCTGTCAGGGTTATTCACAGCAGCTTGGGTTCCCTGCCCAAGACCCCTTTTCCCCAAAGATACCCTTCCAACCTGACTCACGGCTAATAAGCCCATACCCAAATTGATCTACAGCTGTTCTTCAAGTGTGATGCCAGACCCCTCATCCGAGCCAAGCTGTTTAGACTTGCAATAAATTGG
>NW_011888786.1:8302671-8305056 GCF_000151845.1 Pteropus vampyrus
GGAAGGGATGTGTGCTATAAAAGAGACACAGACAACAGCGCTAGAAGTCTCAATGCATTTCCTTTGACCATGGGGAGGAGATGAAGGAGTGAGTTGCTCATGGAAGGCTCTTTGGAGGAGTAGAACTTGAAGTGGAAGCTTGACGGATCAGTAGAATTTGGACGTGTGCATGTAAGAGAAGGAACTTGACACCAGGTAGATGAAAGAGCATGATCTGAATCTGTTCAGGGAGCAGCTGGGAATTTATTGTAGTTGTGTAAAGAATTAGCAACAACATGGCAATCAACAGAGTAAACAAAGGACATTCCCCCTGGTTCTTTCTTGTCCTCTTCCACCTTTCCATTTGCTGTAGTCTGACTTATTTCTTTGTGTGGCTATAATTAACTATGAGCAAGGCAGGTTGTAGGAGACAGGCATCTACTACATTGCCCCAGCATCCACTATATCCCATCAGTAGTTTCTCTCCTGGGAACCACTCCCTCTCCAATCTCCAGCCTATACTCCTCAGTTTGCACGCCACCACTGGCTCTGAAATAAACCATGTGACCCAGTGCTGAGACAATCAGTCTCACACACTCACCGCTAGGGCGATTGATTGGTCAAGGATGAATATGTAACACCACTGAGGCCAGTTATCCCTGCTGAGCTAGATTTTTGACTCTTTTACTTTCGCCATGAATACAAGAGGTGATAGAAGCAAGACTAATGTCCCTGTGGAGTCAGAGACTAAAGCTCACACACTGGGGGCAGAACAGAGAAGGGAGAGAAGGTGGGTCCTGGTACCTTCAAATACAGCCCACAGAACATGGAGCGGGTTTCCGGTAATATTAACCACAACCATTTATTGAGCAGTTACTGTGAGTCAAGCACTAATATATTTTGTCTCTTTTAGTCCTCTCAACCTTGAAAGGTAGTTTCTATTATCTTCCATTCTATGGCTGAGAAAACAGCCTCAAAGACTTTTAAAAACTTCCTCAAAGACACCCTCCAAAGGCAGCAGTAAAATCAAGTCTCGAACCCAGATCTCCCCGGTGTTGAACCCCAAGCTCAGTGTTAAGAGACTACAGAAATCTCAGAAATCTAGAGATTTGGGTCACTCGGTCTGGAGCGGAGCCCAGCATTGGTATTTTCTCAAAGCTCCCGTGGTCCTGATGGGCAGCCAGGATGGAGGTCACGTGGGATGCAGTTCTCAACTCTCAAGTAGCTTCGGCCACTTCCAAGAAACCATGTGACTCCACACTCCCAGCCGCTCAGGGCAACTCCGAGTTTGACTAAACACTTCCACTTGGATCACATGGGTCCCGTCAGCCCCTGACTGATGGAACTGCAACCTGATCTGGAGGGTACGAGTGAGGGGTGGGGGTGGGCTAGGCAAAAAGAGGAGAATGCTTCTTCCCTGTTTTATTTGGCCTGTCGTTTTTAGAAAACACACTTTATAGCACTAGGAAGTAACGAAACGCAGCTGCAGCGGGAACCTCTGGGGGATGGTGGCTCCTGGCTTGTCACCACGATCCATGTTTTGTTCCACTCCACTTACAAGCACACATTTCTCTGTGATATGCAGGGGACAGTATATGCAGCTGGTCCCACCACAC
The DNA here is from genome assembly GCF_000151845.1 of Pteropus vampyrus. Lineage (NCBI taxonomy): Eukaryota > Metazoa > Chordata > Mammalia > Chiroptera > Pteropodidae > Pteropus > Pteropus vampyrus. Next base: position 8,304,267 of record NW_011888786.1, read on the forward strand.
ACATACCACAACGAGGGCCAGGAGCGGGACTGGCTGTGACTGGGCAGGAGCCAGCACTCCATGTTGGGGGGCTCTTTGGTTTTTCAGTGGTTGGAGCAGTGAGGGTTGGGGCTGGGGGTCATTTGCGTGTTCTCCGGGGTTGGCCAAATGTAATCATTCAGAAGTTCCTGTCTGAACACTCCTCCTTGCTTTAAAGAAAAATGCCTGGACTGCAGTTTTGGTTTTATGGCCTCTCCCGTGAGATCAGCTTTTTTTTTTTCAAAAATAAAACCCCAGTACAAAAGGTAAGGAAGCTCGTGAACCTTTTGAGGATGGCTTTCATTAAAATGTGCCTGCAATTTCCATGCCTTTTGTGTTTGTTCTAAAAAATCTCCAGTATCCTTCTGATAGTGACTTGTGTCTAGCACAGTGCCTGGCATTTAGTTGGTATTAAGCAAATTAAAAACACACACACACACACACACACACACACACACACACACACAGCAGAAAAAAATGCCTGTTGGCCACCTGGCTTCCTTCTTCATTGTCCAGATTCTGCAGGGACTTCAGTATTAATGAACCGTGAAATGAGGACCAAACTTTGAATTTTGATGAAACATTAGACCACTGGGAGAAAATTTAAGAAAAAAATGCAAATAAAAAATTCTCCTACATTCGTTGTTAGTTTTAAGATGCTTCTACAAACAAACAAACAAACAAAAATCTTTAACACTAGATGCAGAGGAAGAAAAAAAAAAACCAGAATAATAGATCCAGTGCTGGGGAGGATGAGATCTATTTCTAAAAG
>NW_011888786.1:8307406-8312221 GCF_000151845.1 Pteropus vampyrus
GTGATGTCTTGGGACCAGATGTTTCCTGTACTCAGAGTTTCGGGCGTTTTAAGAAAGATACCGTGGACCATAGCCCCTGTGAGGCAGTGTCCTGGACACAAGCACAGTGACATTTCTGCAGCAAAAATGGAGGACTATTCACACACAGAGGGGTCGGCGAAGACTAAAAGGAGCCTTGCATAGTGTATCAAGTCAGATTTTTTTAAACTTTAGGTTTTCAGAGGCTTTGAGTTTGGGATAATGTTAACGGAGCTTCTCATTTTTAAGAAAGGAAAAGCTTGGGGCAGAGAGCTGTTGTGTTCTAAGGTCATGGCCAGGGTGAGTTTGGAGCCGGGGTTCTCAAGAAGCTGTTACGCACGAAATGTTTGTTCAACATATAAAAAGTGCTTTGTTCTCGGTCAAAGCCAGTCGAAGAACGAGAGGCCTGGAGGAAAGCCTTCTTATTGAAAATGAAATCCTTCCTTTCGTTCCAGATTCCTCCCCTCCTTCTCCCCCTAAGAAACCACATTTTCCATTGTTCTCCTTTTCTGGGAAACAGTTCTACAGTCATCTTCCCAGCCGCCCAAAGCCCAGCTGCCCCAAGCTGCAGATGGTCTGGGCAGTGTCTGGGTGGAACCCCCACCGGGGATACTGAAATTCGGAAAGATGGAAGCCACGTGCTTAAGGTCGCAAGACGAGTGACAAGGATGCAACTGAAAGCAAGGACAAAGACCTTCCTGGACCAAACTCCCAAACCTCAGACATCCCCACAGCTTTTGGGGACCCTCTGGGGAGTCCCCTTGGAAGGTTTTCCTTGATTTGGGGCTAGTTCCGATAAAGATAGGTCGATCTCAAAACTCACTGTTGCCGCTACCTAGAAGAATGGGTGGGAACTTGTATCAGTTGAGATCCGGTTTAGTTGTACGTAACAAATGAACTCACAACGATAGTTTTAAAAGTAGCACTTTATCTCTCAAGATAAACGTTTGGAGGTGTGCAGCCCAGGAAAAGTTTTGTGGAGCTGTCATCATCAGAGGCCCAAACACCTTCTGCCTAGCTCCTCCATCAGGCTCAGCATGTTCACTTCATGGTCCAAGATGATTGCTTGAGCTCCAACCATCACATCTGAATTCTGTGGTAAGAATGAAGAAGCACAAAAATGTGTATTGCTTCTCTTTGAAGGAAATTTTCAGCAGTCCCACACAATAACTCAGTTTACATCTCATTGGCCTGACCTTACTAGGTGGCTACACCTAGCTCCAGGGCAAGCTGGAAGATTTACTTCATTGGAAGGGTGCCATTAATCCCAGTTAAAGTTGAGAAGAAAGTAGCAGTCTCTGGCCAGTGCTCAGACAGATATCGGTCAGACAGGCAGATGGTCCAGCAGCCTCGGTCCTTTCTAACTGCACTCTGGGAAGTCCACTGAATTGAAAGCCAGTTGGCCTGTAATTTGTGCCAGCCCTGTCTACACCAAACTATGACTACTGCCTGAGTGAGTGGGAGTCAGAAGGTAGGAGCCTGGCTCAGGGGAGAGGGGTGGGTGAGGTGGAAGAGGCCACTCTTCAATCCCTGGTTTATCTCCTCCTTCCCAAATGGAAAGCCCCCGAATCACTGCCAGAACCATCACTGGGCATGGAAGGCATGACTGACGACGAGGCTGCCTGATGGAGTGGGGACAGCCAAGGACGGGGCTGACCTTCTCCGTTTGCCTTTCACCCCAGGACTTCATCTGCTTGGTCAGTGATGGTTTTCCCCATCCGCCATCCGGGCAGGTGCAGATTCCAGCTGACGATAGGGAACTTCAGGCCAGAGAGGCAGACGCCCCACTTGGCCTTTTTGGTCCCAAGAGCCTTGCTCTCCCCTCTGGCCCGCATCCTCCCTGACTCAAGGGTGTAGAATCATCCAAGAAGGTTGGTCTATAGAGGATTCCAGAAACAGGTGCCAAGTCACAAGCTTCTGCTTCTGAAAGGAGAGAGCAGGGAGCCAGATTCGGGCAAATCTAGGCCAGGTTGACACATGCTGAGGAGACAGACTCAGGACTTCTTCCTGGATTCAGCTCCTCAGCAGCTTCCTGCGCTCAGAGGCATCTCCCACCTGCGTCCATCCCAGCATCCTCCGGTGATGCCACAGCCCCGCAGACAGTGACTCCTGGCTGGGACGAATCCTCTGGGTGCCAGGAATGGAGAGTTCCCACAGTTCACAGTATCTTAGTCCTCAGGTATAAAAGGTACATATTTGGCTACTAGACAATCCCCCACCACCAACACCATTGCCATTACTACCAAGACCGGTCTCTTCAGAACCTGAACTTGGGAGGCGGGCACAGTGAGGTGCAGACATGGAGTTCTGCATGTGCTCTGGGACTGTGCTTATAGCATGCCAAGCATCGCACTATGCATTTGATGCCCAATATCCTGTTTCATCTTCTCCTCAGTCCTTTGAGGTAGAGATTATTGTTATTATCCCCATTATATAGATGAAGAAACTAAGGCCAGAAAGCAGACGCTCCTTGTCCTGAGTTTGTGTCAGCAGGCCAAATGTGCAGCCTGTTTTCATTTTGTTTGGGCCTTTCTTGTCACTGATGAGTTATTATTTTTTAAAGACTTATCTCTGGTTTTAAAAAAAAGTATTTCTGTCCTGTAAGCATGTCTGGAATCCCCTTCAACACACAATTTTTCATTAGCACCAGGTGCGGAAAAGGCTGAGGTTGTTTTAAAGAGACCGGAATCCCCTATAAGTGTATTTTGGGAGGACAAACTATTCCCTGAACTTAACATTATTGAGTCACAACACCTCCCATTTACTGAGGGCCAACTGTATGATGACTATTATGTTAGACATGGGGTAGTCACTGCAGTTCATCTTCCAGTTCCTGAGGTAGAATTCATCACCGCTTTTCCCCTCTTTTAGATACTGAGGCTTATCCAGATAATCTGCCCCTAGTTACATGCTTCATAAATACAGCCAGCTCCAAAAGAAGGTCAGCACACAATGGCCCATGAGCAAAATCCAATCAGCCTCCTATTTTTGTATGGTTCCAGAATCATTTTTACACATTTAAATGATTGGGAAAAAATATCAAAACAAATAGTTCACAACTCATGAAAATTAAATGAAATTCAAATTTCAGTGTCCGTAAATAAAGTGTTATTGGAGCACAGTCACGCCAGGTCAGTTACATTCTGTCTCTGGCTGCTTGTCAGCGGTTGCAACAGAGGCCACATGGCCCGAAAAGCCTCAGTCAAGCATTTACTACCTGGCCCTTTACAGGAAAAGCTTGCCTATCCCTGCTCCAAACTGCAGGGTCTTAACTCTGTTCCAAAGTTTCCAAGAAAGCTCCAAGAACAGCATCAGAGCCCTGAGCGCCAGAGTTTCTAGATCCTTCCCCTGGAATGAAGCCAGCTAAGCCATTTAAGTCACCCAACTTCTCTGGGGCTTAACTGCAAAATAAGGATCATCACGCCCTGCCTGGCTCCAAAGACTGTCAGAATATGGAAACAAGATAATGTATGTGAAAGCATTTTGTAATCTGGAAAGCATTCTGCAGAAATGAGAAGGATTATTACATGATCTGATTCAGAGAAAGGAAGTTGGGACAAAGGAAATAAGCCAATTGCAGGGAGAGGGGATTCTGCCTTGCTTTTCATGAGTCATTAATAAAACAGACCATACCTGCTAGCATGACTTTTGTCATAAAACTGTGCCCCTTGCTCATGTAGCAGTTTCTTTGGCCCTGGAGACTGAAATCAGCCCTTAAACATTCAAACGTGAGGCCAGTGCCTCTACCCCAGAGAAATGGCTCCCAGGGTCTTCCCAGGCTTGGACTTCCTCCCAAGGAGTGGACTTCCCTCTGGGGAATCTTAAAATGCCAGGAAGACTTCCCTGCCCCGAACATGCCCAGAGCTTCCTGCTCACTGAATTGCAAACTTGCACAGAGATTTATTTCTATCTTAATTCCAAACTTGTCAAAACAAGTATTTCTGGAATAGGCTAATGTTAAACCCGATTGGTAATTTCTATAGCGTGAACAAGTTAGTTGGTCATGTGTTCAACATATTTACTAAGGTCCTCCAATGTGCTGAGGAAAAGGAGGAAAATGAACGAAATAGGCAATGATCCCCAGAAAGGAGGCATCCGGACAGGCAGGGGAGGAGAGGAGGGTAACATCGCATCTGATGCCATCACTGCTGTGCTAAACTGACCCCATTTTTCAAGGTGTCTGAAAAAGTAAAAGGTGGAGAGGAAGATGCAGGGAGAGTTGCAGGAGGTGCGGGCAGGTTTGGAATAGTTTTGTAAGAGAGAAGGTCAAAGGTGTGAGGCACATCTTGAGTGTAAAGCGATATTGGAGCTGCTACCTGGTAACTCTGGGGCAGGGTCCACTGTCACAATGAGCCCCCTCCCACTTATGGGGAAACCTGCTGTCCTCGGGCCTCTCAACACAAAAGCCAGTCTGGAATCTGACAGCAGCCTTGCTCTCCTAGGCCCCCGCCCGAGTCTCCCTGCTGGCACCGTGCAGCCCTGACACTCAGCCCATCTTTAAAAGTGAGAGACAAACAAAACTGTGTGTAGAATTGGATGTTTATTTCCACCATCTGCGTGGCAATACAAGTTCAAGTTATAATGGCATCCGCTCTCCATCAGTATTAGGGAACCATTTAAACATCCACAGCCATTTACTGATTATAAACACACACTAAAAAAAAGGCGGCAAGTGGCATGTGGCCCCGCACCTGCTGCCTTTGTGTGCGTCAGTCAATTTCATGCCTAGGAAGCGCTGGGCTCCATGGGGATGGCTATATAAGCAGTTTGGTTGGTTGTGGGTTTTTCTTTTTTTTT
>NW_011888786.1:8312271-8314669 GCF_000151845.1 Pteropus vampyrus
CACTTATGGGGAAACCTGCTGTCCTCGGGCCTCTCAACACAAAAGCCAGTCTGGAATCTGACAGCAGCCTTGCTCTCCTAGGCCCCCGCCCGAGTCTCCCTGCTGGCACCGTGCAGCCCTGACACTCAGCCCATCTTTAAAAGTGAGAGACAAACAAAACTGTGTGTAGAATTGGATGTTTATTTCCACCATCTGCGTGGCAATACAAGTTCAAGTTATAATGGCATCCGCTCTCCATCAGTATTAGGGAACCATTTAAACATCCACAGCCATTTACTGATTATAAACACACACTAAAAAAAAGGCGGCAAGTGGCATGTGGCCCCGCACCTGCTGCCTTTGTGTGCGTCAGTCAATTTCATGCCTAGGAAGCGCTGGGCTCCATGGGGATGGCTATATAAGCAGTTTGGTTGGTTGTGGGTTTTTCTTTTTTTTTCCTGGGGAACAGCATAAACCAAGCTGGCTCGAAAATACACTTATTGCAAATAGATGGGAATAAATGGAAAATAGACAATGATCATAAATGCAAACAAAAAAATGCTGAATTTCCTAATGTTCAAAGGTCCATTTACTTAGAATTAGTAGATTAAAAGTGAAGAGTAGTTTTACTGGTCTTCAAGAAAAGTTAGCAGGGAACGTTGTGCACAAGGCTCCCATCTCCCACCCCCGGGCCCCTCACACCCCCACCGGCCCCCCACCCCCAGCCGGAAGGTTAAGTCACCAGGCAATGGCGAATAGGGCATAAACTGGACACGGTGAGAGCAGGCAAGGGAAACTGAAGGAACAAAGAGAAATTGATGCATTTTACAGAGAAACAGAAGCGTTTACCTAAAAGCCGTGAAAATGTTTTCTGGATCGACTCGAGGAGGGTTTCTCCGCCTCCTTCAGACGGGTCCCTGCCCTGTCATAGGTGCATTGGTGGCTACAGCCTCTGACACTTGCCTCAGCCGCGTGACTTTGGGTAGTCAGTCTCAGAACCTGTTTTCTTACGGGGGACAGCTTCACGGGGTGGGGGCGGGACAGGCCATGAGACCAGTGTATCCCAGGAGCTTGGATGACACATTTCCAGGTTCACTTCTCTGTTTTGTTTTGTTTTCCTGACAGCTTTCTAACTAAAAGCACTTTCTGCCTTTATGGCGTAAAGGACCCTTTTTACTGCCTGTGACCAAAATTTTTGGAGGGGGTAGTGCAGAATAACGCTTTCAGTTTTTTGTCTGGTCAAAAGCTCCAAGTACTTTTCTATAAGTTCCTTTGTCTCTGCAATGTAATCCACAAGACACATGAGGCAGACTCTTCCCACTGGAGCATCACACCCAGCTCCTCTGATCTATCCTGCGGGCCTGTCTGCCTCCCTTCTCTGAAAACTGGTTTGGAGATGGCACTCGACCTTCCACTGCTCATTAAGCCTGGCTGCCTGGAACCCAACATAATAGCTTGATATGCCTGCAATACATTTATTCCGTATAAGGATTCCCTCTATATCGCTAGAACGATTACCCTCCCACCCCCCACCTTACAGGTCTAATCCACTTTGGGGTTCTAATTTGCAGCCTAATTTGCAGGAAGTTGGTATTGAAACTGAATGATTATTAGATGTGAGTGTGAACTCAAGTCCATTTTTCATGATAGCCAGTGAAACTTGGAGCAGGTCAAATCGTAACTTCTCCAGCATCCTGGAGGGATTGTCAGGAGTCCCTGTAGAGTATGAACAGCCCCATAAATCCAGTTTTATTAATCCGTGGAAAAAAAAGCTGTTAGAAAAACACTGTCTCAAGTACTTTTCAATTTCCTCTCTATGCATTTGTCTAAATTTCACTGGTTCTTCACGTTCTTACCTCTCCCCGTTTCCATTAAAATCTACCCTTAGAGAATCATATTTGGATCCTGATATAAACATTAAAAAAAAAAAAAAAGATAATGGGAAATAAACACTGATAGCATATTTGATGATATCAAGACATTATTGTTAATTATTTTAGGTGTGATAATGATGTTGTGACTAAAAAAAAAATGAGTTCTTTACTTGAAAATACATATTGAAATGTGAGCTACACCTTGAAATGAATGATGCTTGAGCTTTGTTTTAAAATACTAAGGTGGCGTAGGTGAAACTTAGCAACTCGAGTGTCAAAGCTGTGATGGATTCTGGGCTTCATGACATGGTTCTCTCCACTTTTGTATATGTTCGAAATTTTCTATAATAAAAAGATTTAAAAAAAAAAAATAACCCACTCTTAGGGAAACATTTGATAAACCCATCCAAACTAAGATGTCATTAACTGATAAGGATAAATAGCAGTTATCTATTTCCTAATGCCACTGCATTTAAATAGGAGAAAGAAGAGATAAGACAAAGAAGTGAATCCAACAGTGACAAGTCAGGCGGGAACGAAGGGGA
>NW_011888786.1:8314719-8338460 GCF_000151845.1 Pteropus vampyrus
CTCCCACCCCCCACCTTACAGGTCTAATCCACTTTGGGGTTCTAATTTGCAGCCTAATTTGCAGGAAGTTGGTATTGAAACTGAATGATTATTAGATGTGAGTGTGAACTCAAGTCCATTTTTCATGATAGCCAGTGAAACTTGGAGCAGGTCAAATCGTAACTTCTCCAGCATCCTGGAGGGATTGTCAGGAGTCCCTGTAGAGTATGAACAGCCCCATAAATCCAGTTTTATTAATCCGTGGAAAAAAAAGCTGTTAGAAAAACACTGTCTCAAGTACTTTTCAATTTCCTCTCTATGCATTTGTCTAAATTTCACTGGTTCTTCACGTTCTTACCTCTCCCCGTTTCCATTAAAATCTACCCTTAGAGAATCATATTTGGATCCTGATATAAACATTAAAAAAAAAAAAAAAGATAATGGGAAATAAACACTGATAGCATATTTGATGATATCAAGACATTATTGTTAATTATTTTAGGTGTGATAATGATGTTGTGACTAAAAAAAAAATGAGTTCTTTACTTGAAAATACATATTGAAATGTGAGCTACACCTTGAAATGAATGATGCTTGAGCTTTGTTTTAAAATACTAAGGTGGCGTAGGTGAAACTTAGCAACTCGAGTGTCAAAGCTGTGATGGATTCTGGGCTTCATGACATGGTTCTCTCCACTTTTGTATATGTTCGAAATTTTCTATAATAAAAAGATTTAAAAAAAAAAATAACCCACTCTTAGGGAAACATTTGATAAACCCATCCAAACTAAGATGTCATTAACTGATAAGGATAAATAGCAGTTATCTATTTCCTAATGCCACTGCATTTAAATAGGAGAAAGAAGAGATAAGACAAAGAAGTGAATCCAACAGTGACAAGTCAGGCGGGAACGAAGGGGAGGGGGCGAGTGGGCCACTAGGAAAAGGCCCTCAAGCCAAGAGCTCTGAATCCAGTTCCAGTCTCAATTTTCTTTTTTCATCTGACCTAATAGAATTTAATGAAGATCAGGCCAACAAACATAGTTACGTTTTTGAAGTATTATTTCTGATGCTATTTTATTTTCCTTTTTTTTTTTTTATTAGCCATCATTTAACAATAACTACTATCAGAGCACTTGCTATGTATCAGACTCCTTGCAAGGGACTTTACACACATGATTTCATTTGATCTTTATTTCAACCCTTTTAGATATTACTATCCTCATTTTGTGGATGAGTATTTGTGCAAGGTCACTCGGCCACTAAGTGGCAGAGCCAGGGTGGAAGTCTAGCCTCTTAATTACTTCACAGTGACTATAGTACCTTGAAGGAAACTCTTCCTGAAGGTTGGTCATTGGATGATTTACTCCCCGTACATGGACCACTTATGAAAGGTATGCTACATCATTCAGTCTTGCCTTATACTTATAAATAGTGTTCTAAATTGTGAAACAGCCAAAAAATGATGCCAGACTAAAACAACACAATAATCTGTGATGGCCAACAAAGGATATGAAACTGAAAGCAACAACCCAACATGACAAACAAACAGAGACTCTTGGACACGGACTGTGGATTAGCAGTTACCGGGTGGGGAGCAGGGAGGAGATGGGGTAAAAGGGTTACATATCTGGTGATGGAAAGAAATCTAACTTTGGGTGATCAACACGCAATGCAATATATATACAACATATTATTGAACTGTACACTTGAAACTTATTTGATTTTATTATGTCACTCCAATAATTTTTAATAAAAAAATGAGGCTAATGAACTATACGTGGATGGTATCACTTAAATAGTAGTAAGTAGGTGTACTCTGGAGTTTGGCAGGTCTGTTTAGAGCAAGGGTGAAGAGGGGTGAGAGATGAAAGAGACTAAAAAGTTAGGCAGGGAAGTATAGCCCACCTTGTAGGCCACAGGTATCATAGGTTAGATTCTTTGGGAAGCAGATACTGAGACCAGGTTAAGAATAGATTGACAAGACCGATGCCTTACCATCGGGTAATTAAGAAGTATAAACTGCCAGTTATAAGTCATAGGGATGTAAGGCACAGGGAATATAGTCAATATTGTAATAACTCTGTATGATGACAGATGGTTACCAGCCTTATTGTGGTGATCACTCCATAAGGTATATAAATGTCTAATCACTATATTTTACACCTGAGATTCATATAATATTGTATGTCAACTATAATTTAAAAATAAACTTTAAGAAAAGCTTTAAAAGAAGGGTGCAAAAGGTTTATGGGGGAGTAATGCCTGTATAAAAAAGGGGAGAAGTGGGCTGGGGCAGGGGGAGCCATCAGTCTGTGATGCAGACCCCACAAGTTCAGCCAGCCCCCAGGGGGACTCTGAAGCAAAGACTGCCTGGCAGCGGAGTCCTGTCTTGGGTGGGAAGAGCCAGGCCCCTAGACCACCACGTTGCTCAAATATTGGCCAAAGAGCTTGACTTTGGCTCAAAATCTGAGTTTTGCGCTAACCCTGAAGGAGCTAGCAGCATGGAGGCTGTCAGCTAAGCACACGCCTAGCAGCTGGGTCCCGAGTCTCTTCTTGAATGGACACCAGACTGTTACCTTTTCGTGTCTGCCATGCCAAGTAGAATTTTTGGAGCTCTGTTCTAAAAGCAATGGAAAACCACTGAATAGTTTCGACCAGACAAGATAGGATTTCATGGTTACATAAATATTTAATAATGCCCACTGAATCATTCATACAGCAAATAGTCGAGTGTCTGTCGTGTGCCAGGTGCCGCCTAGGTGCTCAGGATACATGAGGGACAAAACTAAGCGCCTTATCTGATGGAGCTTACATTCCACAGAGAGGGAGAGACAATCGGACATCGTATGTAAATTTCGTAGTATGTTGGACTTTTGCTCCTCAGTGTGGTCCGTGCCAACGGTATCAGTGTCACCTAGGGGTTTGCTAGAAATGCCAGCCACACCCTAGACCTACCGAATTCAAATCTGCATTTTATCAGGAACCCAAGGTGATCCTTATGCAAGGTAAAATTGAGGCTCCGCTCTCAATTTTAACCTTTTAAGCAAGGCTAAAGTCGGGGAGACAACTACAGAATTAAAAAGGGTAGTCCAGGTAGACCTCTTTGAAAAGGGAAACTTTGATTAAAAACATCAAGTAGGTGAAGGAGTTGGTCAAGAACTCTGGGTTGACACGTTTGCGGGCGGAGGGAATAGCGAGAACCAAGGCTCTAAGGTGAAGTGTGTCTACAGTGTTTGAAAGCAAGAGGGCCAGTTTGGCTGGAGCAGAGGGGGCAAGGGTGAAGAGTAGGAAGAAAAGAAGCAGGAAGATAAAGGAGGTAGGGTAGGATGTCCAGATGCTATTACGCCTTTGGGAGCACAGCAAGGATTCTGCTTCTACTCAGTGATTTGGGGAGCCACCCCAAGAATTTGAGCAGATAAGTGATACAATACATGTCTTAAAATGATCACCCTGTCTGTTGTATTGAGAATAGACTGTAAAGGGGCATGGGTAGAAAGCAGGGAGACATTTTTGTGGGTGTGAAGGGGGTACAATATTAATCCAGACAAGGAACATTGATAGTTCAGCCTGGTTGGTAGCAGAAGAGGAGTTGAGAAGTGGTTTGACTCTGGGTAAGTTTTTAAGGTTAATCCAACATGATTTCTTGATGGGTTAGATTTAGGATGTGAGAAAGAGAGGAGGTGAGGGTAAGTCCAAGGTTTTTGGCCTAAACAATTGAAAGAACATAAGTATGATCAGTTCAAGTGGAGAAGGATGTGGGTGGGACAGGTTGCTTGGGAGATCAAGGATTTTCCCTTGGCATGTAGAAGTTGAGGTGTGTTAGACACCCAAGAAATGATTAGTCAGTTTCACACAAGTGTGGAGTTCAGGAAAGAGGTTTGCTAAAGACATAAATTTGGCAGCCATGACCAATCATTCTACTACAGTTATCTAAGAGCTGAATATAATGTACTGCTATGTTTGCAGATTTGCTGATGATATCAAAAACTTTGGTCAGATAATACAATTGATGTGGTAGTCATTGTGACATAAGCTTTGTCTGTGCATCTCTCCTGGATTGTGATCTGAAATTTTAGGTGCTTAAAACAGTTCATGCACTTTATATATGTTTTCTTTTTTTAATTCTCAAATGTAAAACAAAAACTAACTCATATAAACCAAAATAGAAAAACTCTGAAAATAAGAGATGGTCATCTAAAATCAACTATATACCTTTTAATTTCCACTGGAGAATGGACAAAATTCATTGATGACTCCCTCTCAAAAAAGAGCTCTACTAAGTAAACTAGATAATGAATGCATTTTAATTTAAACCTAGAACAACTTGGTATAGTATAGCCTTATTCAGAGCATTATAGGAGATATTAACAGTAAGCGTTATGTTTCAGGCATCGAGTTAATTATTTTACATATACTATCGTCTCACTTAATCCTCAATCCTGTAAGGTTGTACCCATTTCACATAAGATTGAGATTCAGAGACGTTACATATGCGAGCTCACATGGTTAATAAGAACCAGTGCAGAGATCTAACCCCAAATCAAATGAGAACTACCTGCAAAATACAAACAGCATATTTTGGAAATAAAATCTGCTGAAGAAGAAAGTGATAGTAAGTCTATTATATTTTCAAATAAAAGATAAAGTGCTTCCTTTAGAAAAGATTAATTTCAAGGCATTCAACGTTCTATAGTCAACAGATCCTTTAAAAATGGTTGCTGGAATGTTACCTCCTCTCTCTTTAAAAAAATAAAAATCTAGCTCCCTCCCCCACCTCCTATAACTCATGATTCTCATTATAATTATGATTTTTCTTGCTGATATTTGGGCAAGGTGATACTAATGACTGAATCAAAAAATGAGCAAGTAATTTAGTGTTAGTTATCAGTACTTTCAGATTTTATCTGTAACAATGACTGGGGAAAGTAATATAATGCACTGTGAATGATTAAAAATTTATTTCATGTAATATATAATTCATTTTTAAACAGTCTGCAACAAAAATATTTTTGGAAACATCTTTTTCTTTTGGTAAAACAAATAGGTTAGCAATGACTAACAAATGGCTAAAATCCCCCACAATGATACAGTCAAATATAACCTTTCTTCACATTTCTCTAAAAGTTCAAGTTGATACCACTTGATAAAACAAGACAGTATAGACATTTCAATATTTTATTTAAGGCTTTTGACTGAACTGTAGAATATTAGGTGGGAAATCATAAAGATATTCATTAGCCTTGAACTCATCCATCTTACATGTGTACATACTGTAATAACCAAAACGAGCACGAAAGTTAAAAAAAATAAAGCACAAAAGGATGCGATGGGTCTTAGCCCTATATATTAAGAGTGGACATAAAAGATATATAATCAACACAATGTAATAGACAAGGAAAAAACAGTTTACAGGTGTTTTGGTTTTTTTTACTGTTAACAGCATATTCAGTTGTTCTTATCAAATTATTCAGAGGGTATCAAACTTCTGAAATGAACAAACTTCTGTGGATTATTTTTTAGTTACAAAATAAGGTTGGCCTCATGAAATGCAAAACATAACAAAACCATTTAAAGGCTTGGCAGAAATTAGTACATCTTAGAAAGCAGGAAAAGGAAACTCAATGTTTATATGCACCAAATATACACATACGCAAAAAATTTTCTAAGTATAATATGAAGGAGACTCATTGGGTTTTTTGTAGTTAATTGTTGGCTACTTTCCTCCATGAAAGAACACAAGAATTTAACTCTCACAACAAGCTACTAGTTCAAAATTAAAGTAACATCACTGATGTTTAATTTAAATCTTACTAAAACCAATCACAGGCATATAGTCTAAACATAAAAGTACATGCCGTAGCTTAGGCCTCCTTAAAGTTCTTACTACAGGGTGGTTAAAGAAATAGAAACACAAGTAGAGCTATGTGCTGGGCAAAATATTAGCAAAACTTTAATTTATATTTAAATTTATCATTCTGTATGTCAAGTGCCTATTGGCTAAACAAAACTGTATTCAGAAATTCATATTTTATAATTTCATTCAACTAATACAAAAAGCTAAATAGGAAGATTTATAGTTGAACACTGAGTTGCTAAGGCTGGTATCAGGTATCATTCATTCTCTGATAAAGTGAGAATTCATTGGCAGAGGATTTAACAGCCAAACTGAGTGGTGAATTTAAATACCTTTCCCTAAATAACATACTGTGTAGTGACCTAAAGAATATTTTGTGTTATTCAACTTTCTTTTCTGGGCAGACTACCACAGCTCAATGACTTAAAAAACCAAATTCCAAAATTCAACCTGATAGCCTTAGTAAGGACAGTTAAAGGTATAAAGATAGAAGAGATCATCCTCATCAATCATGGGAAAATGTATCATCTGTGCCCCTCTGCCACAGTTCCAGGATAGCTAAGACCAATTATGAGGATTACCAATTAGTACTAGCAATTTAAAATAAAGAACTGTCTGTGCATACTTTTTTTATACTTATATATGGAAATGGGAGAGAGCAGAGCAGAAGAAGGTCTGAATATGCAAAACCTACAACACCCCTTCAAAAACTTATGAATTCTATGATCTCAAGGTCAAATTTAAATCAGCAAGAATAGAGCTGGAATTCCAAAACCTCTGAAAAGAAAAGGGCTAATAATAAAAACTGCAGCTGATTTTATGCACCAGGAATGAAATGTTATAACATATCTATCATTCACATGCAGGTTCATGTAATTTATCTTCAATAAGAATTATTATCTGTTTAGCAGCTGAAGCCCAGGAACTGCTGATACACTGCAGATGAGAAAACATTTGCTAGTCTCTCTGCTCTGGTCTTTCTTAAGCTAAATGATGATCACGCAATGGAGATCACTTGTTCTAGAAACGTTTTGTTTACGTGCACAGTCAGCTGCACTTCCAGCACTTGTATCGGCAACATCGCTTCGTTCCCTTTCACAGACTCTAGAGGTTCTGCTGTGACTCTTCAGCTTTATCAGTGCTACAATTCCATCCCAAATCCGCATAGAAAACATTATACAACTTTTAAATCCAGGATTTACTCCTTTCAAATTAGTTGTTATAGCTCTTTTTAAAACAGATATTTAATATATTTGAGCCCCAAAGATACAGTAATTTAAAAGTAACTTTTACAATATTTATTACATACTGTATCTCAACACAGTCCTGACTTCCAAGGTTGTCGAGCTAGTGTCTCAAGTATTAACTTACACATTAACGGCAGTGCTGTCTGAGCTCATATTTGACACAGTTCACATTGCCGATCAATAAAGAAAAATACAATCCGGAAATCAAGGTGGCATTTTCTACTGCAGTGTTTTCAAAAGTATGGTTAATGAATGTTAACAAGTATTTCACTTTAAAAAACAGGTTCCATCTTTAGATAAGGATACATTCAAAATGGTTTCAAAGGAATTCTTAGAGCATTTAATATGCCAACAGGCAGCTGTGCAAAGTCGTCAAATTATTTTTCCACAGAACTGTTTATTTCCATGAGCATCTCTTAGGAATAATGCTCCACAGAGCAGGTCTTGAGAAACACAGCTTCAGCATTTGGTATAGTCAGAAGCTTCACTAATTCCTCAGACTATGAGACATCGGTCTATTTCTTAAAATTAACAACAAAAATAACCGTTTAAGCCCGTAAGTCTGGAATTTCAGACTCAGAAAGTGAGCACTTGGGCAGGGAGTGGGGAATACACCTGTTTATCATATTACTTCATTTTTGCTTCCCTAGTAAAATATGTTCCAAACTACCCATGTTAACCCACTCTTACTGATGGCTGTGCACAACACCTGAACAAACTAACTAATAAACAAAGGCTGCTTAAAGCAAAAACTGTGGAATAAAGTTTTCACTTGCCCAAATACACAAATGCCATTTAAAATCATTTATAATTACATGTTTAGAACTAGTAACCCTGGTTATCACTTAAGAGTCTATATACTGTATATAATTAGATAATATTATAGAGCTATCTTTGAAGCACAATTGAATAATTAAAGATGCTATGGAAAACTCTTGAGTTCATTTACTTTAGAGTAGTGTTTCTCAACCTTAGCACTACTGAGATTCGGGCTAGATATTTCTTTGTTTTGGAAAGTTGTCTTGTCCATTGTAGAAATTAAATGTTATCTCAATTGCATCCCACCAGTCATGACAACCAAAAATGTCCCCAACATATTGCTTAGATATAAGCAGATCATTACCAGTTGAGAACCATCACTGCTGAGAGAAAATTAAAGTTTATACCTTGATTCTGCTCTCCTGGGAAATGTCAATTTTATAGGCATACTGTGACTTAAAAGTATCAATAGCATCTAGTAATTTAGTAGCATGAGAGATCTTTCTAAATTCTATGTGATCAGAAACATAACGAATTTGTGAATCGTAGAGAATAGGAGGAAGCAGTCTACACATTTCAAAGAGAATTAGGGGTAATTTTACTATCATATCAGTTAAGAATTTTCTGAAACATGCTTAACTGACAAATATTTTAACAACTGGAAAAATGCTAATTGTATATTATAATCTGTTAAGGATCATGACTGAGGCAGTGCGAGAATAAAAACATAACAATCATAAATGGCTAACTCAAACCACATTCTATTCCTCGACTAAACATTCTCCATAAAATTCTCAATTCGAAAATCTCAAGTCTTGTCATTAAACTGCTTGCTTGCACTGTCAGCTCATCATTTCTTTCAAATTATCAAAAAGAAACCCTCCACATGTCATGAAGAATCCTGGTATGTGTCAAGAAGTACATTATCTAGTTTTAAATCCATGTCTTCAACATCCACATCTTCAGTTTTGTCATGCTTGTCAACTCCAGATACATTACTCTCTTTATTTTGTTCTTTTCTTACTGTCTTTAAACACTTGTCAAGTCTCTTTATGAACACGTCCACATCCTGTACCTGCATTCCGATGCCTGATGCAGCATTGAGGTAAGCACAAGGGTAATTATTTGTATGTGACATAAAGCCTCTGAAAGTGTAGCCACTCACAGTTTGCATAGACCCAGGAAGCACAACCCTGAAAGGGAAAAGACGTACTGATTTACTATGTCGGGTGATATTAACAGAATATCCCCCACAAGCAACAACAAAATCTGTGTTACTTAGCCTTACATCCACTCATTAAGAAGTTTAAAAACAGGCATAAATCATAGGCTATGAAGGCACTTAAAAGAAAAAGTATACAACACACAGCAATTTTACCAGGAAAAGTAATGTTTGCTGATCACCATTTACTTATCTTCTATTAAAGAGGTATAAACTCTAGGAATCGCAAACACCTCTACATCTTCTTCAAAGAAGTAAAAAGAAAATGATTTCTGTTTTTGTACCAAATATGGAATCTGACTTCATATATATACACTTTAATGGAATGGTGAAATTTTTAAGTCAAACCACTTTGATTAATTGCCGTGTGTCACCTCAAACAATCAACAAACTAAAATGACACCTATCTGGTCAGTGCTATGCAATGGAGAGTATTAAAGCAAGGATCCAAAAGAAATTACGTAACTGTTTACAGTGGGGTAGTGGTCAGCAATCAGTAATATTCAGCAATGGTACAACCTTCTTTAAGCTTGATTTCATTGGCATACCTGATATAAGCAGATTTCTAAGTACTTTTTTTTTTTAAGTCAATTAAGATCAATTTAAGCATAAAGACAAATAGTGGCAACTCTAAAAGGCCAATAAAACTATTTTAGAAGTGTCAAAACTATGCTGTATTTTACAGATATAGTTCATCAAGGTAAAAGCTGAGTTAATTTAAGATCTTTTTTTAAGTTGTCCTTTGTTATGAAATCTCTAACCTCTGGTAGTCAGAGAAAAGTACTTTAATAGAAGAATGTACAGCAGAGTACTCAGAACAAGATATTTCTTTTCAAGTCATTTCTCTCTCTGACCTCATCAAATAAAAAATGAAAAATGAAATTAATTTTTAAGCCATGTACATAAGAGAGCAAAAAGTACATTTTCCAAAGACAGTACTTAGACAAGAATCGCGAAACCTTTTTAGTTTAGGAAATGGGCTTTTCCTTAAAAACATTTTCACTAAAAACATTTAGTAATGAAGATGCTTATTTCTAACACCATTATGTGACGCCACTGAAGATGATCTAATAAAGGAAAATAAAGACAAAAATTTATACAGAAAGGCAATGAAACAGTTTCTATATGTCTATTATAACAAACAAGATTCATAACTTTCTGTGACTACTGCAAGTGTAGGCAGTCCACAGGTGGGCCTTCCAGATTCTCTACCTCATAATTCTTTTAGCCTATGATGAATTCTTAGGGGTAGTTTGGCATATACTTGGGGGACTATTGTTAAGGAAAGGTACTTTATTAGCGTTAACTTTTAAAAGCCAAATAAATCCAAGCCTCTTTTACACAGACTTACCTGGCTCCAGAAACCTGTCTGGTAAAAAGCATTGAGCCGAGGTGAGTGACAGCTTTGTCATGCTGTTCATTTAGTGTCTTAAGTGTCATGGCTGAAAAAGAAAAAAGTATCCCAATGAGCCTTGGTTAACCAGCACGAAAATCACTCAAAAAACACACTTAATAATGGAGACATTACTTTTTTTTATTGTGTTAAAATATACACAACATGAAATTTATCATCTTAACCACTTAAAAATGTATGTTTGGTGGTATTAAATGCATTCATCGTTGTGTAACCATCAGCACCATTCATCCATCCCCATAATTCTTTACATCTAGTAAAACTTAAACTGTATACGTATTAAAAAATAACTCCCCGCAGCCCCTGACAACCACTGTTATACTTTCTGTCTCTACGATTTTGACTACTCTAAGTACCTCAGATAAATTGAATCATGTGGTATTTGTCTTTTTGTGACTGGCTTATTTCAGACGTTACTTTTTATTCATTGTCAAGAGGCATGATTTTACTTTAATGCACTTAATAAATTATATTAAGGACCTGTTTGCATATCAGACAAAAATATGTTAATATAAACTGAATCGGACAGAACTTCCATATCACACTTCTAAAGAGTGAATTTTCCAATTAAAAAGATGAAACAATGGTATGATCAATATGGAAGTTTATTCAAATTCAATCATGTTTTAAGAACTTGTAAAATGAGAATGTGGGATGTATTCTAGCACATATATAAGACTAAACTATGATCACCTCTACATATAGAAATGAAAATTACCTTCTTAAGGTTATGTGGGTAAGCTGTAATCTAGTCATACCACCAACCACCACTACTAGTTACCATTTCCTGAAGATGGACTTACCACACTAGATCGTTTACAAAATAATCTCAATAATTCTTTAACAATTTTGTATGTGAGGAATCATTATCTCTATTTTATAGATAGTTACAGGATAGTACATGGCAGAATTCAGATTCAAACCATACCATATCACCTTCTATAACAGTTACATAGATAGATTATAAACCAGCAAGGACTGACTAAAGTGGGTTTTATTATATATCGACAGCCAAATAGTTTTTCATGGAAGCCTATTTCTGAAAAAGGTTTCATTTAGAGATGACTATTTCCTTGCTTTCCTCAGATACACGTGCAATATGAAACATATTACACTGCATACAGTCACAAAAGGATAATTATGGAGCTTAAAGATTACTGAAAATGCATACAAAATCAACATTTATATTATCCTATTTAGTAGCTCTTGTACTACATAACAAAAATACACAGTCCTTATACAAAGAAAATTATCATAAATACAGACTTCTCTAACATTGAAATGCTCAAGAAAACAAATAATAGCATTAAAAACAATATAACCACCACCTTACCTTCTCATATTATGGTGTTTTGTTAACCGGTAGAAATTTTTTAATATTTACATAGAGTTCTTAGTAGTAACTAAATTATTTTGGTTAGAAACGAATGTTAAAGTATTTTCTGTATGTTCATTATAATTCTATTGATTTGGATCCTTTCAGTACATAGTTTTTATCTTAGAAATACATACCTTAAAGCATTTCTAAAGCCTAACTAAACTTTTTCAATTTACAAAGTAATACTGTAATAAATTCAGAAATATCACTGTAACCAGAAAGAATTCATACGCTTTCTAGTAATACCAGCTTCCTGCTGAGAATGGTTCAGAAGTGCTGATATTTTTTTTTCCCCCCAAAAAAATTACCTAAAGATATGGGATTGTGAGGTGTATGCAACAGTCTTTCATTGTAGGCTTCTGACAGCTTCTTTACTTGGATGGACAAATATGAAAATACTTCCTGCAACAACAAAATGTTAAACTTAAATAAAATCAAATAAGTACTTACTGCAAATTGCCAGATTTAATAAGACAAAATCTGATTGGTGTGAAGTCTGTGCTGTAAATTAAACTCATTCATGGGCCTTAGGAGCAATTCTTTCCTTTGTTGCAATATAGTGAGATTCAAAGTTGCCACAACTATCAGAAACCACAGGATTTAGGTAAAGAAGGCAATGAACTAGCACATTTTTCCTGCTCCGGAGCTATTATGTATCAATCACAAATCCATCCTCTTTTCTGAACCTCCAGGGCTACTGCTCTGGTCCAAGCAGCTGTCAACCCCTTCCCTGGACAACAGCAATGCATTCTAAATGATTTCTCTGCCTCCTGTCCTGCCCCTCTACAATCTGTTCAACACACAGAGTCCAGAGAAGCCTTTTAAAAGCATAAATTAGATCATGTCCCTCCCAATGACTTAGTCCTGTAAGTATTAAAAAAACTTTTCATCTATAAGGCCCCAAATGATCTGGCCCAGCCAACATGCCCAACTCAGCAACTATCCCTCTCTCGCACTGACCATGGTGCCAGCTACATCAGCCTCCTTTCCAACAAAAGAACATGCCAAGCTCATTCTAGTGTCAGAACCTTTACGTCTGCTTCCGCTCGACTTGGAAAGCTCTTCTCCCAGATCATTCCATGAGTGGTCCCTTTTGTCACGCACTAAGGAGATCTTCCTTTATTATTTCCCTATAAAAGTAGTTCTCTGACTCTGCCCACTTCCAGCTCTCAGTCTACCTCTAATACCATTACCTGTTTTTGGTTCCTTCACTATACTTATCACAACCAGAAAGTATCTCATTTATCTGCTTAAGTGAACAATGCCTATGACGACCAACTAGAATGGAAAAACTCCTTTAAAGCATGGACTCTGTCTTCTTCGCCATTGTTTTCTCAACACCAAGAAAAATGTGCCAGGGTTTTAGAATGTAAGTAACTTAGGAAGGAGTAGTTAAAAATGGATTTCCTTTAAATTATATAAATTTAAAGTTAATAATTCCCTCAACTCAAAAAATATAGCAAAAACTAAAAATTGTATTCTTGATCCTACTCTAGAAAATAATGTATATCTAACAATAGAAATTAAAAAAATATATTTTACAAGTATAAAATTTCATGTGCACATGTATGTAAGTAGGAATTTAACGAAGTTACAATAAATATTAAGTTGGCACTTGTTTGACCTAAAGTTAAACTTTCTTCTCCTAGTAAGCCCTTTCAAGAGTATTAAAATGAGAATTTGCCAAAAAAAGTCTGTCCCTAAACAAATCCACTTGCACTGACTGCCTCCAGCCACAGTCAAACCTATAAACTCTAAAGATACACACTCCTAAGAGCCAAGGGCCAACAGAATATCCTGTTGGGGAGACAGCAGGAAACGATACTTCTCCAATTTCAAAGGCCACACAAAAGCTGCTTCAGTTTTCTGTAAGGTGAGGGTTGCACGGTCTGATCCCACACTGGGGCTTAGAATAGCTTTTTCATGTCTAAAGCACATAGATGACTAACTCCATCTTTTGTTAGGTAAAGATTAAGAGGAAAATTCCTACCAAGTTTATGAATTATTGAGTCTACTGAAGACCACAAATATTTTTACTCTCGTCGACACAATATATTTTACATTCTGACCTGAAAAAAATTTAAACTAATTGCTGTCCTTAAATTTTTAGGAGATACTATAAGATCAATTCTTGGCATGTCAGAACTATGAAATCTTAGATCTGTAAAAGAAATGGATTTTTTTAATATTCAAAAAGTTATCCACATTTGTCATACCTAATGAACCTATGAGTAAGTGTTACTGATACAAGTGATAAGCCTTTCTCTTTTGTTATTTAAAAAAAAAGTGTAGAGAAATATTTAAGGAGGCAAATGTTATCACTGGAAACAGAAAAAAGAAGTTATTGTAGGCATCTTTTCCTAGAAATATAAAGATTTCTGGCACCTCCTTCTTAAACTAATATTCCGATATTCACTTCAGAAGGTGAAACAGTAAGATAATCAAATGGAATAAAGAAATCAAGCAACTGGAACAATTCATAATCTTTTAGCACCATACCAGTGATGATGAAGAGTAGAATTTATATATTTTCATCTACTATAAAGTAACTAGAGCACTAATTTAAATGCTCTATATCGTTTTTTAAAAAGTCACATTTCGATTTATATATTAATTGCTCAATTTTCATCTATATTATAAACCACAGTCTTAATTTGTATCTGTCTAATTCTCTTACTCTCAAATTCATCAACCTCTCACAAGCAGAAACAAATGTGACAGCCAGGAAATGCCTTTTATAGACTCTTACATTTTCCCTGCTAATAGTAACAATAAAAAACTTGTTTCAGTGGTGAGGGCCAATTTAAAATATTTATCTAGTATGGCTGCCACAATAATCACCATTGTGGTCACACATGGAGAGTACAGCTGACCCTTCAACAGCCTGAGTCTGAACTACACAGGTGCACTTATATGCAGATTTTCTTCAATAAATAGAGTTGGCTCTCTGTTTTCCACGAGTTCTCATCTATGGATTCAACCAAAATGGATTGAAAAAAGTATTTTTGATCCACAGTTTGGAATCTATGGGTGTGGAGGGCTGATTATCTGCACTGTTCTACGTCATTTTATATATGGGACTTGAGCATTTGCAGATTTTGGTATCGGAGGGGGTCTGAGAACCAACCCCCTACAGATACCAAGGGTGCACTGCAGTTAAGCTTTGGGAAAGTCAGAGTTATACATGGATTTTCAATGTGCAAGGGTTGGTGCCCCAACCCTGCTGTTCAAGGGTCAACTATACTTAATTTACACTTAGCTACTTCTAAAGAGAGAGGAAATGTTTCCTTAGTAACATCCCTAGACAGCGTTTTTAAACTTACGATGCATTAAAAATACGTGGCTATTAAAAAACTGAGATTTCCCCCAATATTCAACTTCTAAAACTTTAACAAATTAGTTTTACCAGTTCTATCAATCACTTGCTAATGCCCCTAGAATTCAGTTTTAATGAAGCTAACATTAAGAAAGAAATCTTGACTATAAACATATTACTAAGATAACTAAATCTCATATAGATCACTAGTATGGGAATAATTAGACAAAATATTTGTGAGTTAAGTTCACATCTATCTGCAAATATTTACAGTATCTCTACTCTGTGTAAAAGGTTATGATAGGTAACCCAATAAGCAAAGAAGCTTAAATTATCTTAAAGCTCAATATACTGAATCCTACAATATTCCACATATTAAGGTCCTAAATGCTTTCCCATTAATGTCACTACATTAAAATATATCGTTTAGGAGACTGTACACTATTTCCTACACTAATACTTAGCTAAGCAGTTTTTTACCTGATATATTAAAGGTGCTACAGAACCTGCACAATTTTTTTGCTACAGTTAAATCTATAACTGACATTTATTATAAAATACTCTGTAAAGGGAGAAATTTATAAGCACCCCAAGCAAAGGTATATAGAAAGATCTTACTTATAAGAAATGAAATATTATTGATTTTCTATGTCTTTTGTGCTGTATTTAACTTAATTTTAAAAGACTCTTCACTAGAGATAAGCTGAACTGTATACCTTAATGCTAATGTCAGCTATATTTCTAGAAAATACAAAACTTTACACCATAGTTCAAGATGTTAATGGAAGAGAAGCTGAATTATATTAAGCATTACCTTTCAAATGGCCTTTTGCAAATTGATTTGCAGTCATGAAACCCAACATTCAGCCTATCCCTTCCCATAACCCAAAGATGCACACAATTCATTACATTTTAAAGAAAAAGGTCTTATGTAATCACATTTTTTGAAACATACTATTTCATGCTAGAGGATAAGGTGAAAATAGAACTTCGCGTATTATTACAGTACGTCTCATGTGGTGGGTAAATAAATCAAAAAGGAAACTTAACAAGTAGTCTAGTATTTCAATGATAACATGAAAGGATGGACTAAATATAAATAGACTGTAGGTACACATCCCTGCACAGATGTCCATACTTGAAGATAACAGTATAAACGCACTGTGCTGCTTCTGTGACTGTGACCAGACAAATGGACCCAGGCATACTCGGCATTCTTGCACCGCAGGCTAATGCACTGCTTTCAAATTCTTCTGTTGAGGCCCCACCTTCAGGCCTGAAATCTCAGGCTTCTGTTGAGATTCAACTACTCCACTTTTAGGACTGCAGATCTACTAACGCTTCCAAATTCAGCTTTGTTATAGGATATTGTTTGCAACTGTGTCTGGTGTTCTTTTAGAAGTTAGTTTGTCCGCCAAGCTTCAGCTAACGAATTCCAGCCACTGGAACAGCCATTCTACTATCATTCCTCTTCTGCAGTTGTCCAATTCAGCAAACATTTGCAACCATGATTATCTGCCTGCCCTGTTCAATAAAGCGGTCTTCTAAAAGAAAAGCTAAGCAGAATAATGGTCTTCTCCGGAAGCAAAACAGAAGTGAGGATAAATTTCACAGATTGATCTTTATTTCTGCATAGAGAAACTCAAAGAAGCAGTTTCTTAAATTTGAACCCCTTTTCTTAAAGGCCTTCTCAGTTACATTCATGGTCATTTCTCCCCTCAATAAAGCAGATGTGTTGATCAGGAAGGGCCAAGGGCAAAGAGGTTCATTTCACACACACAGTGCCACTCTCTCTGATCCTTTCACCCTTCAAAAGAGAAGGCTTGAGAAGGAATGGCTTCAAGCTGAGTTCTTGTCTGCCTCTACTGTGCAAAAGATAAAGCCTTTTCTGAAGAGATATACTAGATGAAATAACCTCTAAAAATATCATTGTGGTGAATAAGGGCATAGAATAAAAAAAAATCCTACGTTTTCTTTTAACACTCTTTTTTTAGTAGGCAATAACGCGATAATATAAAAAGGAGCTCTCAGTGATGGTATATAAATAGCTCTGGCTGAAGCAAAATAGCTTTGCCTCAGCTTCTCCAGAGCTGAACCAATAAAACTATCACGATTAAATTTTCACAGTTCAAAAGCAAGTTTATTTAAACAAAAGCCCTTATTTTTGCAACAAAGCCAATCAAAAAAACAATATTTGTGCTACATATATGCAATTATGGTTTATGGAGGACATCGATATATTTCAAAGAAAAGAGTTGCCTGTTGAATGAAGTTGTTAAAGAACAACTTTTACTCACTTACAATGACAGAGTTCTCAAATGAGCATTCTAATACTTTGAAGATTACTACTGCAGATAGTCTCTATCGTAAGTAAATTCTATACAAAGAATTTTAAAATCAATTAATACAACAGAGCTTTTGGAGTTTTACATACCTACACTAGGTAAGAATGGCAGGTCACTAGATCATCACTTTTATGGCTCAAATGCCTACTACAGAGCCAATAAACGCTCCCTCTGTACCAGAGGCAATCAGAGGGGAGTGGTAAGACAAAGTGCAGAGACTTTAGATCACAAAGGCCTGAGTTTCAGTGGCAGTTCTGGTACTTATATATGGTCTTTGGATAAGTATGTGACTTTCAGAGCCTCAATTCCGTCTGTAAAATGGGGGTCATACCTACCTCCTAAACTTTGAGTAGTATGAAATAATAGATACGATGAGCCTGATGGAGTTCTGGGCATACAGTAGACATTTGTAAAAATGTTTGTCTCCTTACTCATTTACTTTTCCCTTAGCCTAAAAATGTTTTCAGATTAAAAGAACTAATGTTAGCTAACAGGTCTCCTATAAACACATACTAATTCCCTGTAGCTACAAACCTATTCTTGTCCTGTTCCTGTTTATTCCAATCTGTCTAGATAAAAGGAAAAGAACAAAGATTCAGATGTTGCTAAGAGATTTACCTCTTGAAATCTGAGATGGAGCCATCCAATTCATAAATATCACTAGAACATAAAATTTCTCCCATAAAATACTTATCCAATAATGAACAAAGTCCTATGAAAAGTAGAGCTGGGTTGCCATCTGAAGCCATTCACCAGCTGAGCTACATACTCCTGCAGATCATTCTCAAAGCAGGTGGATTTTCACTCATGCTAAGCACAACATACACGTGCATGGGCCTCTGGAATCATTTACAGGTAGCTGAAACTTTTAAAGTCAAACTCTAAATGTCAAAAGTCAGAAGAAGAATCATGGTGTAAAGGAAATTCTTAGATTCCAAAATGATGACAAAACCCTCTTAAAATCAACAACTCCAAAATCCTAATGTAAGAAAAATGCTGTGGAAGAGGAGCACCAGCTGAGAAGGAAGTCCCATTTCCAGAAGTGCAGTACCTGTTATACACAACAGGTAATCACTCTTTTACTTCATTCCTTTTTACAAGTTTTCAACTATACCCATACAGGGAGATGTTTCTGTAAGAACATCTAACTTAATGGAAGTCAGCGTCGAAATGTTATTTGCTTTCTGACTAACTTTCCAAAAAGATACTTATAGTGTGTAAAACAAGGGATGACTATACAACAGTGAACCAATGTATTCCCAAATACTCTGCAGTGGTTCACTCAACAAACATCTGATGAGCATCTACTATGTATCAAGCAAAGGAAGCCAAGATTAGAAGGACTGATGGCAAACTCAAAGGTGCACAGTGGTCTAGACTACCCATAATCAAGGCCCAAGTTTCATTACAGATACCTGATGGTAATTTTTTAGGGAATGTGCATTCAGATTATCAGTTTAATTTGCTAATTATATAAGTTTAATTTGCTAATTAAATAAGTTTAATTACAAAATCGCTAAAGACATATTTACTATAGCAAATATTTAATGTTATTAGCTATTATTTAGTTTCAAGTACGAAACCAGAAAATACTAAATAGTATG
This sequence comes from Pteropus vampyrus, assembly GCF_000151845.1. Taxonomy (NCBI): domain Eukaryota; kingdom Metazoa; phylum Chordata; class Mammalia; order Chiroptera; family Pteropodidae; genus Pteropus; species Pteropus vampyrus. Next base: position 8,333,840 of record NW_011888786.1, read on the forward strand.
CTTATTTGATATTATAACAGCATATAAAAATTTTTAAGTTTCTATATAATAAATTATACTCTTTAAATATCTAACTTAAAACTTTGTATCAGAGCAATTATATATTCCATTTCCTTAGTTTAAAATGAATTTTTACCCAAACCTGCAGAGTGATCAATATACGGCAAAAAGCAGCTACAATATAAGACTACACTATGACAACTAAAAAGGTCAAAAATAAAAAGCAACTACTTATATTTTCAAGCTTTGATATTTGAGATATTTGTGCAGTCTACCTCAAACACCACAAAATATTATCTACCCATAAGTATTAAAATTCTATGACATTGTTTTCTCTCCAAGTTTCTGTTATCAGAAACTCCTCTGCTGGTCCCTTTTCTTCTCCCAGACCCCTTTACACTGGAGTGCCCCAGAGCTCAGTTCTTGTACTTCTTTTCTGCTTAGACTCACTCTCTTGCAATCTCATCCAGTCTCTTGACCAATTAACTCCCCAAATTTTTATCTCCAGCCCAGCCCTTTCTCTTAGTACAAGACTCATATCCCACTCTCTACGTGACATCTCTATCTAGATGTCAATGGATATCCTGAATTCAATTTTGCTGGGAACTGAACTACTGGTGTTCTCCGGAGGCCCACAGGCTTACCCATCTCAGTTAATGGCCCCTCCGTCCTTCCAACTGCACAAGTCACAAATTTCAGAACCATTCCTGACTTCTCTCTTTCTCTCATACAATATATTCATCAGGAACTCCTCTTGGCTCAAAACAGACCTAGAATCCAACCACTTCTCATCACCTCCATTGTCACTATCTAGATATAAGCTAACATCACTTCTTAACTACTGTAAAAGCCTAATAGGTATCCCAACTTCTACCCTGCCTGCCCCCGCCCCCCGCCTCCTACTGTCAACACAGCAACCAAAGTGATCTTTCAAAATATAAGTCAGATCATGATACTCTTCTATTCAAAATCCTCCAGTGGTTCCTTATTTAACTCAGAATTTGAGGCAAAGACCTCACTATGGCTTAGAAAGCCCTGCATGATCAGCCCACCCCCATCACCTCCCTGACTTTGGCTCTCAAAACTCTCCATGCTCACTTTGCTCCGGCCCTCTTTACTAGCTCTCTTTACTGCCCTAGTCCTTATACTGGCTTTCTGCCTGAAACTCCATCACACATGTACGCTCCCTCAGACTTCTCCATGTTGACTCGAATGTCACCTTAAAATGAGGCCCGCCCTAACCATTGTATTTAAAAAAATCAGTTCCCACTACCACCACATCATCATTCCTAATTCTCATTTTACTCTATTCTTTCTTTTTTCCAGAGCACTTTTCACTTTATAATTTACGTATTAAGCCAAATTTTATAATTTATGTTTTATGTTACTTCTTTATTGCTGGTCTCCCCAGTCTGCAATATATATAAGTGCCACAAGAGCTGGCATCTCTATTTATTGATTGCTATATCAATATTATATTCCTAAAACATAATATATGCTTAATAAATATTTAACCAATGAAACTTACCCCACACTCAACTTTATCTACTTTGAATTTCACGAAAACACTGGTCCATACTTTAGACCATGCTACCATAAGTGGGTTTGTCATTGTTTAGATGGTAAGCCCAAGACAGCCTAGTAGGAGTGGAAATGGTTATGAGCTACTATGAGACCATCGTCTTAACATTTCAACCTTACAAAATGTCCGACTTAAAAATTACCAACATAATGTGCTAGATTACTAAATTATAGGCCAACTATCATGATTATAATGCCCATGGTCCAGGAAGTAGCTGTTTTAAGAAATATTCTACAGTCTTTTGGAACTAGAAGTGGCCTGAGATATCAATTGTCTCTTTCATAAATGAGGAAATAAAATCTGTGAGTTAAGTATCTTTTCCATAATGAAACAACTAGTTACCAGAGAGCTAAGACCCTCTCATGTAAACAGATGGCAGTCTTCCTCATCTATAAACAAAGGCTTCATCTGCCGTGTGGAGAAGGTTCCTTGAAAGACTTGCTGAGGTCTTCCCTTGGATACAACAATCTATGACCATGATTACTTTTTGGAGTTTATCAAACTGAAGTTCTAATCATCTAAATTTTTTTCTCGGGTTTATTGAGACAATTACATACAGTAAAATCTTAGATGTCCACTTTTCAGGTGCCCACTTCTCTGAATTTTGACAAACATATACAGTTATGAAACTACTCTCACATTTTACCATGCCAATAGTCCCCTCCCTCAACCCAAGCCTCTGGTAACCACTCATCTTTTACCTGTCCTGATTATTTTTTGCTTTTTCCAAGATGGCATACAAATGAAACCATATAATATGTAGTCTTTTGAATCTGGTTTATTTCATTTAGCATAATGCATTTGAGAGTTATTATGTTATTGCATATATTAGTTTGTTCCTTTTTATTGCTGTGTGTATATGTATCACAATTTGTTTATATACCAGACGATGAGTTTCCAAAAACTAAAAAGAAAAGGCTTGTCCATTTATCCTTCAAGAGCCTCTATCTAAGTGACGATTACGATGAATTTTACTAAACTACGAAGATTCCTTGATGTAGGAGTTTCTCAAAAAAAAAAAAAAAAGCAAAGTCACCTATGCAAGATTCCCCACCATTCTCCTAATATCTGGATAAACGGAATGATAATGATTAATCGCAAATCTCCCAGGGTAGTCCCAGATCAAAGTAAATCCCCTAGGACGATACTAAGTATCTATAATCCAAAGTGATAAACCAATAGGCAAAAACATCAATGATTTGGAGTGCTGTTCTAGTCAGGAGTATTATTTTACACCTAAAGGGAAAGCTTACCTTTCTTTCTTTTAATAGCTTCTTATAGCCATTTGATCCAAGTGATAATAAAGTAATAAGGACATCTAAAGAAGGTGAAGCTGAAGCTCTTCCTGAAATAAGAATGAACAAGTTACATTCAGGAGGGGAAAAAAGCTTTGGAAATTAAGATTTATTATAGTAGCCTATGTACAAATGAAGTTTTTTTTGTTACTCTTTCTGAAGAGCAACTGATTTATTTACCTGGATACATCTTGCTAATTTCTTGAATGAAGGAATCATTAAAGCCAGCAATTATAGCGCCACCTACTGGAACCATAAAATTTTTGTCCAAGCTCTGAACGAAAGCGTCTATTCGACCAACCTGAGCCCCCTAGAATGAAATAACATGTAGTATTACACATTAGTTTTTAGAAGAAGAAACAATGGCTATTAACAAATAACTACCATTAAAACAATTAATGAAAATCAAAATATTTGTATTTCTTTGTAACATCTGTAATATTTTTAGGTATTGAACTGAGTTTTTAAACGCTGCTCCCTGTAGGTGGAAGAGCACTTTCTAGTTTACAACTTGCTTTCATACACAAATCATTTAATGCTCACAATCCTGTGAGGAAAGCAGGGTTTCAGTATCAGTTCAGGTGGTAACTATATTGAAACAGAGCTTTTCCTCCTTCAAATTGGTAAGACAGAGTGGATTCCTCCTGTGCTGCTCATCTGTGATCTTCTATTTAACAATAAAAGTCAACAGTGGGCCCTAAACTATTAAGTAATTTTAAACACCTGTGAGGTTAAGAGTGGCCACCATAACTAATGGACTGCCACCACCCATGTTGCCAATCAATTAGTTATACATTTAAAAGCCTCTCTTTGATGCTAGGATAATATGTTACCTGCATGATCACTTTAAGCAATAAGTTCTGCTCCTACCGCTACTCAGATGACAAAAGAGGAAAAAAAATTATTTTAAACATCAACTAATGGAAATTTTTTCTGTATACTCTTGGCAATATTTCTATATTAATTCATGTTTCCTAATATTATAATCTTAGATGATCTCATTCCACTGCAAATGAACTTCAAGTGAAAATCTAATATTCTGGTGAAAAATTGAATACTTACCAGAAATATAAAACTAAGTTCTAGTTCCCATCCAACACAGTCTATGACCTTCTGTCTAATGTGGCTCAATTTTCTCCTCTTAAAAACAGAGATACTATCTAAATTTCAAATAAGATCATTTTTTTTTCTTTATCTGTGGCTACAGATTTTCAATCTGTATTCACAATCTACATTCCTATTAATATTATAAGCGCATGTGACCTTCATCTTCACAGTTTCTCTCCACATCCATATCTCAGAGAGAAGCAGCAGATAGCTGGCCTAATCTAAGAGACCAGATCCAGGAAACAGGCAGCAGTAAAAGCTGGAGAGGGGAGCTGACTACTCTGGAGGCTATCACAGGATTGTTTAAATCTTAACTTTCCCATTACCCTTTTAATTTCCTCATAAACTATGATTGCAGAAAAATCTCACCATGTCGCAGGAAAACAGAAGCACTAAGAAAATAAGACTAATAGAATAATTGAAAAACATGCAAAGTAGTAGTATATAGAAATAGAGTGCAACAGTTAGAGTTGCCTTTTATTAATACTTAAGTACTGCCCAAGGCTTCCTGAGAGAAACATAAACCTAAACTGGGAGCAGGATTACTATGAGAACAATCAGGGTCCTAGACTTTGCCAAATCCCTTTACCACTAAAACATAGCAAGCACTCAAAGGGCAGCACACTGGACCCAATCT
>NW_011888786.1:8339235-8367479 GCF_000151845.1 Pteropus vampyrus
TATATAAACGGAAGTGTAGGTTGTTCAAAGCTAACTTCCTGGGGACTACATGTGCATACCAGAACGTTCTATATGCTCAGCATTGTCTTTTTGGGGTATCATTCTTAAAAAAAAAAAAGAGTCTTGACATATTTTAGTTATAGCTCTTCACTGACTATCGCATTACACCATCTTCTCAAGAAAGTATTTGCAGTTTAAGTACTTTGTCTTTTAGAGAAAAATATGGGGCTTTGGAGTCACAATGAACCAGATGGGCCATTTTGTAGCTCTCAACCTTGGGCAAGTCACTTAATTCTGAGTTTGTTTCTTCATTTGTAGAATGGAAACAATAAAAAAATGTACCTTAAATTGTTAGGATTAAGTTAATAAACTGTAAAAGTCTAGCAGGATGCCTGACACACGGTGAGTACTCAGTAAATGGTATACACCCCTAAAAAGAACTACTGGGAAGAATTAAAGCTAACTTTTAATTTTTCAGAATGTCTTGGAACAGCAACCAGCACTCAATATGATCCAAGTATTTATTTGATTTAAAGCAAGACCACACTATCTCTTTCCATGAGGGAAAAATAAAATGTTCGTGTACTGCTTTTTTTTTAAGAAATGGCAATTTTAGAAGGTAATACATATCTGCAACAATAGAATAGGTACATTTAAAAAATTCATTTGCCCATCTGTAAGCGTTATTTTCTAGCTAAAGTTTTAGTGAAACCACCCCACAAATGAAGAGAGGTGATGACAAATCGAGAATTCGTGATGCACAACCCCAAGGGCACCTCTCATGTCGTACCCTGGAGTTCATTTTCTTTTGGTCTTAATCTCTTAATAACGCCATCAGATTTCTCGTATTCGAAAATGTGTGAGCACCGAAACACTGAGCACTTCTAAATAAACAACATGTGAGGAAATGTTAAGAAATTATTAAAATGATCATTATCAAAATTTACAGCATGTATAGAACTATAATCTAAGTTTATATTGAAGTTTAAAAATTAAATATATTTTTCATTATGTTTTTAAAAGTTAATTCTAAATGTACACAATGCTTACAACTATATAAAAAACAGTAAATGTATATTAAAAAGAAAAAAGTGGGTTCATAAATTATTAAGAGTATTTGTTAAGCGAATACAGTTATGAATGATCATCTACTCCTTCCTTTTCTAAACCTTTAGTCATGCTGATGTATTTGACTTTTAAATGAATTGAGGCTGCTAAAAATCAAGGAAGAAGGAGAAAGGGAAAATGAGAAGAGGAATGATAATGAATCACTGGAATAAAATGGTTCATAAGATTTCCAGCATAGAAAATTATACAAGCTTCCTTTGCTACCATTCAGATTAGATATAATCTAGTCTAGAACTGTGACAACACCTTAGAAAGTTAAGGAATAATAGAAAAAGATACTAAGGAAATGGTAGTTTTCCTACAGAGATCTTAACGAACCCTGACATACCGTACTCTACCCCTGGACTTATGTTATATAAACAAACTTATTTCCTTATTGGTTAAGCTAATTTGAACAGGAATTTCTGTTACTTACAACAAATTATATCCTTACAACTAATTACATCTTTACAACCTTTGAGTAAAGAAATTAAGCAAAGCAGTATTACTGTCATATAAATCACATTTATATCAGAGATGATACTAGTAAACTCAAAATGATGAAAAATAAAAATATTTACTAGATTGGATCTACTGGGCCAAGGAGCATTCATCACGTTAGAGGAGGACACAGATAATCTGTGAATAACTTATGCACCCATAACACAAACCACATGTATGTCAAATTGAATATGTAATGAAAATCATTATGTACACAAATTATATCTCATATCATATACAGATATCAATCTAAATGCTAATATAGTATGAAAAATTAATCATTGTAAGTAAATATAATACTTCATTTATTCAATCAATTTTTCAGTAGTTATTGTCAATTATGTACCAAGTACTATTTTAAGCACTGAAGACATAATAGTGAACAAAACAAAGTCCTTGCCCTACCAGAAATTTAATTCGAATTACTGTCAATAACTAGACAATAAATAACCTATCAAATCGTGATAAGTACTACAGAGAAAAAGAGTAAGAGGCCATCAATTTTAAGAAACAAAATTATTTTATATACCACTAGGTAAGAAAAAAATTGCCAATTAACATTACAAGACACCAATGACTGTAAAACATCCCAATTTTTCAGAGATGTTATAAAGTGAAAAAAATGTGCACCTTAAAATTAATATGGTAAAACAGGAAAAGGGAATAGAAATGCTGGCAAGGAAGAGGAAGGTGTTACTTTAGATCAGGTGTCTGAGAAGGTTTCATTGGCCTAAAAAAAAAGTGAGGTAAGAAGCCATGCAACTCTCTAGAAAAGCAATCCAGCGCGAGGAAGGAACAAGAGCCTGGTGGAGTGCACACATGTGGTGTGACGGAGAAACAGTAAGGAGGCACCTGTGGCGAGAAAGAGCAGCGGAAAGTGAAATCAGAGAAGCTGCAGAGACCCAAAAACACAAAGCAGAGCAGGCCACGGCGGTGACTCTTATTCTGAGCGAGACGGCCAGCCAAGTCATATTTTCAAAATAAGACTCTAAAACAGATGTCTGGGATCTAGCTGATGCTTATAAAAATAAAATGTCATAAAATTTTTAAAAACTTGCTAACTCCATAGTTACATGCTAGAATGTTTATAAGTGAAGTCTTTTCTAGTCTAGGAAAAGAGGGTAAAGTGATTCTTTAAATATTAAATATAGGACAAATCATCAACATTGTTTTAAAAATACTATAATCCAGTATATTAGAAAAATGAGAATCCTGGTAATGAAACATCCTCAGAAAGCCAAAAACTAAGCTAATGAAGTATTTCTATGTTGGTTCTGACCTAAGCTATTAGTCCAATTGCCACCATACTACCATAAAATGACTTTTACTGGGTGAATATTGAATGTAAATTTCTAATGCTCCAGAAAGTAAAAGGCGCTAGATAACAAGTTTTACTATATCAGATTTTAAGAAAAACAGATAATAACCATATACTATGTTAAAATCCATATTCTCTTGACACATCCTTTTAGTCTCTTACCTGCTGAATGAGGTGCATACACTTTGAAGACTGCAATCCATAAGCATTGTTGACTATATGTGGAATGCTATAACTAGCACAAATCACAGCCAGTTCTTCTAATCTATAAATATTCAACAGAAAGACACAGTCGCACTGTGCTTTTGTAAATTATAATGTGAAAATTATTTTAATATTCTTAATGTACATTAGGAAAAAATGAGAAAACTGAAATTTCTACAGCAGTATTTAAGCATGTAATTCGGCAGTTTGGAAATACATAACAGGTACTTTAGAATAAACTTTAAAAAACTTTTAAATTGTTACCAATAAGTGACAAAATGTGTATTTATAAAAATCTGTATAGTTGGTAGCTTTTAAGTCACTTTAAAATTTCCTATATAAAAAGCAAGAAGCAGATTATTTATAACGACCCTTTACAAGGCTGTATATTCATGTTTAAATGCTTATACTAAAGCTAATATCTACAAAATTAGTATATTTTGAAATCTTAAGAAATCTCACATTAAACATCCTATAACGTAAAAAATATATTTTCAGATTTCAATGTATTAAAAAAATACAGAACATTAAAATGTTTCAGTACCAAAATAACATTTTCCAACAACTTGAATACTGAAGAATCTTTTAAATAGCTGCTGGTTTTAAGTTCACTCTTTTTCATGTGACAATTTTCACTTTCATATTAAGTCAATCTGAGAGTAACTTTATGCAAAGTAAGGTAATTAGATTTCAATTAGAGTATAATAAATGATATTCCTTTGCAAAATCAGATACTACTTGTGACTGAGGTCACCCCTAATGGAAACGTCTTCATCCTGTGAAGCTAAAACTAAATCCCATGGTTAAATACAATTAATTTAAAGAAAATATTCTTTCTATAATAAAAGAATTTTAAACCAAAGAATTTTTACACAATAAAAGTTCTTTCCCACAGGATGTATTTCAAATATATATAGTTTTCACATCCATTAATGCACAATATATTATTTACAGATGTGCATTAATGTTTTTAAAGTACAAATAGGAATAACATTATTTTGTTCCTCTGTCGGAAGTTGACGATTTACTTCAAGTTTTATGAATTAAAAACTCATTTTATCATTCCTTTTCATAAGTCTCACAAATCAACACAGAAAATCTTTCTGTTAAACTAATCAGGTGTTGTTTTTAACAAAACAGACCTGGGATACACACAGTGTTTTCTTCATAAAAGGCACTTTCACATGTTTGTGTTCTAATGAAAGCAAACTTTAATAATAAATTTCCTTGAGAGGAAGGCACCATAATAACATAAAGTACTATTTTAAAAAAATCACTTGTAAGTAGTTTTAAATATTCTGAATCGATCAAATCTGCTAATAGAGTATATATAAAGATATTCGACAAAAGGCAGAGACTTGAAAAAAATATTTTCCATGTGAATCAAACTGTATTCTAACTTAGAAGCAAATTTAAGGTATTTATTAATTAGAAGAAATGATACACTTCCTTTTTTTTAACCATTCCTTTGACTGATTTTGCCCTACAATGCTCTCTGTCCAATTAATGAACTAATAAAGACAATATATGCCCATTCAAATTAAGACTATAAAAGAATTAAGCTTAATGTAAAGAAATCAAATGTATTTAAATTTAATAAAATCGGAAATTCAACCATATTACTAATAATGGTGCATCACCATTTTCTTAAAGTTCACTCTTATAAGAAACATTCATCACATTACACCACTAAAAGGCAGCAGATGAAAATTCTGCTAAGAAAAATACAATTTTTTCCAAAGGAAGTAATACATTAAACAAAAAAAATTATCCTCAAGGATTAATAATCTAATGAGTATAAATATCCATATGCTGTTTTTGGAAATGTGATTTATTTCCATCACATTAAAATTTCTCTAGATAACAAAACCATCGATGAAAAATAGCATTACTATTTCAATGTAAATTTAAAATATGATTGGTAAGTAATAAATAAAGCATACACAATATAATCTTACAATCAAATTCATACTCATAATTGAGGCAAGGTAAATTTTCAAGAGCATGGCTTTAACATTGTCTCTTAAAGTCTGCCTATAATAAAAGCCAATATGCATTCATTACTGCCAAATGATGTGATTTCATAAAAACCAAAGTATAACTTGATGCTATAAAAATAATCCAAAGTCTATGTAGTTTTTACAAATTACTAGTGCTTCTATTCAAAATGTTAAAATACAACAGACTTGCTGTCAAAACTAGAAATCTGTATTCCTATACCTAAGCCTACTACACTTTCCAAATAAAAATTTGTGGCCATCCTTTGGAAAAATAAACATTTGCTTTTTTTATTTTCTTAAATATTTGCATTTTTTTCAAAATACAAAGACAATCACTATGTATACCTAAGTGTAATCTTCCAATTAAAAAAAATTCAAAAGGCAATAAATAATCCTAAAATTTTTTGTTTAAAATCTGTTAATGCTGATACGTATCATGCTGATACTTTACACTGCTTTCTATTTATGAAAACTATAAAATCAAAGAAGTAGAGGTAGTAATGAAAACAAGTAAATCCATCATGTAGCTTAGAAACATCTATTAAATAATAAGGAGGAAGATGCTAAGAGATCAGAAAACAGAAAAAAAGAAAACATGCTCTGCATTTGCTCCACTTAGTATTTAGTTGCTTTTCCTCCTTCTTTATCAAATTTTTATTTTCTCAATTATGCTGTTGCTCCACAAAGTCAATCTATTTTGTTAAAAGCATTCATTCACCTATTTACTGACAAATGTTACTTAAGCATCTCTGAGAATTACTATATATATGCATTTTATTTTTAAAATGATGGCCCCCCCAAAGGACAATATTCCTAAATCAGTTACCGATCAGGCACTCTTGGAGCAAAACAGGATGTAGTAGAATGAACACACAGAATGTTATCAGGCCCAAGTTCCTGGACTTTGGCCTCCACTGCTTTCAGGTTTGTGTGCAGCTCGTCACCGTCTAAAATGTTCTCTATCACCACAGGCTCAAAACCTAACCAAGCCAAACAGAAGTAAGATGTTAGTGTAAACAAAAATAAGGGAAGATCATGGAACTCTAGGAAGCAGTACTATTTCACACAAAAACTCTAAATATTTATTTTCCTTGATGAATCCTCCTCTAGCAATAAAGACCTGGCTCAATACTGGTATGAGTCAAAGGCAGGTCAAAATAATCTAAAGGACAACTAGACTACAATTAGGACCACAAATCTATTTAAACTTCTGATATGACAAGAAAGACTAATTTGGGGAAGGAAACAAAACATTAAATAGATATCTATAAAAGTAATAACACAGTCATTGATCACAAAAAGGATCATTTAATCCAGTTCAATTTCAGTACTCAGAAAAGTAAATCTACCCAGTCTCTGAAAACATTTAAGTTTTATTTTAAAGTTCACTTTATTTCAGAGATGGACAAAAATAATTCAAGTATTGAAACAAATCACAATCATCACCTTAATGTTTTATCTCTAAAGAAAAGTATAATAAATTTTAGGAGCCTACAGATCACTGACCCATCTCATAGCTTACAAGAGCCTTCTGTAACTTAAATGTAAAAATTGTTTTCCAATTTTCAACGGAATTAGTACACTTAACTAGCATATAATCAAAAGTTCACCCAAATAATAACTACGTGACCTTATATAGTAAATATTTAGGTATAATCTTAAAATGTTGTATAAACAATATATACACTAAATAATATACAAAGCACTTATATTAACCAAGTTTGTGACACCACTAAGTACTTAGGGTAAAAGTAAAAACTAAGTATTAAGTCTCAGAAATTGTATAAAATTAACCTGGGAAATTTTGCACATAATGTTATCATGTAGTCACATCTTCAGTGTCCCCAAACACCTAATCTCGCAGCAGGCTAAATTCATGGATTTAAGATTTAAAAGCTGCAAGAATTTAGAAACCATTTAGCTCAACTCATTTATTTCAAAGATAAGGGAACCAAAGTTCAGGAAAATTAAGTGGCTTCCCCAAGGTCACACAGAAAGTTATAGCAAAGTTAAGGGCAAATAGTTTTCTTTTGTGTTTTAGGATCCACATCAAGTTGTCTATATTCTATCTACAGAAATATAAAACTTCAGCCAGTATAAAATCAACATTTCAAATATGTTGATTCAGAGATGTCCAAGCTTTATATCTATACTTTCATAGCCATTAAAACAAACATATGAAACTTTAAATTGTAGCTTCCTGAGGACAGCTAATTTTCTATTATTTCTCAAATTCTCTCAACCTGACCTTATTTCAGCTTTCAAATACTTAAAATATTAGTTTTTTAAAAAAGACTACAACTATCTTGGTTCCTTAGAGGCTATCCTAAAAAAGAATAAACTGTTAATTGTAGTCCAAATCCTAACATCTTTTGGAACTTTCCAGTCTTCCAATGCGGCAACCTTTTCTATAAGTTTGGTTATCAATTCTTTGGTTAACAAGATATAAATTTATGCCACAACTTCATGCCACCTAAATCAGTATATTTTTAAAAGCCTATCAGTTTCTGCTATATGTTCTTACTATGAATCCCTTTACATGAGTTTTAGATTTATTCAGTTAATTATAGTCCTATACTGTTCATTTCATGCAACAGACTCTAACCATTTAATAACAACCTTAAATTCTCAAATTCAACTTGACTTAAGCAAGTCAAATACCAAAACACTAATTTAAAGGTTTTGTCTCACCTACACTTAATGATGCCTGTATTCTTGCACTTTGATTCATGGCAATAATTTACATATACTCCACTCATGTATATACAACAAACATTCCTAAACACTTTTTATGCTCCAGGGATTACTGTTATGTCATCCCATTTATCCTCGAAACAATCAAGTGAGGTAATCATACTCCCATTCGAAAGAACAGTAACAAATGATCCAGAAATTCTACTTTTGAGTAGCTACCCAAAAGAATTTAAAAAGCAGGGTCTCAAACAGGTATTTGTACACCCATGTGTGAATGATGCTGCATTATTCACAAAAGCATCATTCACAATAGCCAAAAGGTGCCAACAACCCAAGTTTCCATCAATGAATGAATAAACAAAATGTGGGATACACACACACGCATGTACATACACACAGAATGGGATATCAGTCGGTCTTAAAGAAAAAGACTAAAGCATGGATAAACCTTAAAGATATTATGCTAAGTGAAATAAGCCAGTCACAAAGGAAAATATAATTCCACGTACACAAAGGACCTAGAGTAGTCAAATTGGTAGAGACATAAAGTAGAATGATGAGTGCTAGGGAAAGGGTTAGTGGGGAGAGGTTGGTTACTCTTTAATGGGAAGAATTTCAGTTTAAGAGAATGAAAAAGTTCTCAAGATGGATGGTGTTGATGGCTGCACAACAATATAAATGTACATAATGTCATGAAGCTATACAGTTACTACCACAATAAAAAGAAATAGGAATAGGTTTAGTTTCTTTTCATTCAGCCATCTCTACATAAAAAGTCAGAAATGTCTCACTGTGATATGAAAGACATTATATATACCGCTTGTCTTCTTTTACCTGCAGTGATCATGCATTTAAAGCAGGACTTCTGGTCTATTCGTGGCCATATAATATACCTTGCCTTTGGTCGTTTGTGTCGTAATGTTAAGAAACACAGGGTTAAACTCATACCAGTTGCCATAGGCACTACAAAGCAGTTGGTCACTGCATGGACACCTAGGAATACAAAGTAAAACAGAAATTAGTTATTCCATTGAAAAACCAGCACCCTTCTTGAAATTATATACTTCTAGCAAATAAAGGGTTGTGTAGACGTAGAGCTTCTTCTGTACTTGGTCTCAGGAAACTTATAGCCAAATTCATCCTCCATGCTTATACCTCTGATTCTCTACATTATTCTAAAGATATATACAACTTTTCAAAAGATATTTACATCCTTTTTGGAAAGAGGTATTAATACAAGAAATTGGGCAAAGGAGTGTGTGGCTAGTTAGCCAAAAGTTTTAATGATTAACACAGTACATACCAGTCAACTTTATGATGTCCAAGACCAAAGAATTGGTAATTTTGTTCAAAAGGCTAGAACCAGCAGCTTTTGGTTGCACAGCAGAAATATCACCCGATCGTCCAATTCCATGAATTAACCTAAGCAAAAAATGGGTCAACAACTGGACAAAAATATTCAGTGTTCTAAGTAATCCACTGCATAAGTATACAAATACAATAACAACAACAACAACAACAAACAGAAGCAATACTTGACTACTGTAGATGTATTTTCATAAACTATTGATAATAGGAAAATATTCTATTAAATTAAAAAAATTCATCAATTATGCTGTGTTACTTAGTCTCCAAAGATGGCCGGCCACTGCCAATTCCTTTTTTCCCTATGCCTGTATGGTACTGCCACACCAAGAGATGGAGTCTAATTCCCTCCACTTGAATCTGGGCTGGCCTTACTGAGTTGCTTGGCCAGAAAGAATCTAGCAGAAGTGATGGTCTGGAAGTTCTGAGCTAGATCGTAAGAAGCCTTGAAGCTTTCCAACTAGGGGGCTCCCTCTGATAATCCAGATACCGTGCTGGGAGAAGCCAAAGCCACATGGAGGCCATCTGAGTTAAAATCAAGGAAAACAGTTTTTAAGAGTTTACTTGTATTTCACATTAAGGCTGGAGAACAGATAAATAATGTCATCTGAAATCACTATCAATTAAATGATTACCAGAATTGACGAAAAGCTTTCTAAAATAATGCAGTGATTTTAATAATTTAAAATTAAATACTTTTTCCCATATCTATTGCAGTAAAGCAAGGTACTTATAAAACAGATATAGTTTAGATGTAGATGAACAACGTTTTAAAGTTCTACCTATTATACATCATTCTCCAAAAAAATTTGCAATTGTAAAAAAGAAACATGGAAAACTATAAATAACCTTAACATATTTAAACTTTTACATCAAATAAGTTTATTAGTTTTCTACAAAAGAAACATGTAAAACTATAAACACCTTAACGTAAACTTTTACACAAAATAAGTTTATTAGGTTAAACATTCTTAACAGAATCAACAGCCAGTTTTGTTAATCACCCAGAACCTGACATGGTGACCACCACATACTAGAACTTTTACCTTACTGTCTCAAAAAGTACCTACTCAGATAAATTGTTCCCATCTCCGTTGCATCTAGTTTACATGCCCATTTGAACAAAGTAGGTTACAAAGGGACATTTTATATGATGAAAACTGCTACCATTGTTTTTAAACAAACAAAAAACAAAGCAAAAAAATGTTTTCACAAGCTTCTTGAAAAAATACCTGTAATGACGCCGAGCAACTAACGCAGATGCCACTCTCCCTTCCCTTTCTCCCACACCACAATTGCCCAGGAAATTGTTGCTATCCATTATGGCAAGCTCGTGTAGGAAGAGTTCAAGTGTGCTTTCATCCCAGCCATCTTCTGGACATTTGCCCTTAAAAACAAACAAACAAAAACTTATAATTATATTTAAGAAAACCATCGTTCCCTAGAAGCCTACCTCAGTGGCTTTTAAAACTTTTTAAGGTGTATTTTGCCATGCTCTTTGCTTTCAAAAATTCAGGCACAAATTTAGCACTCGAATAGGCAGTATGTTTACCCTACACTGTATTACAATTATTTGGATTGCAAAGTGATAAATGCACTCGATGAGATCGACTCAGATTTCAAGCTGCAGTATGTTAAAGTAACTGGAAACCAATAAACCTTAATTTCAACGAAGATTCTTCAAACCACAGTGTTAAAACTATGGGTTGTCTAAATTTAGTGAAATTAAAATCCAGAAATCCTGGCAGGAGCAAGACCTGTGAAGTTCCGAGGCAGCACTTGCTTCGGGTTGGTATATCGTGGTTTACAAACATGTGTTTCCCGAGTCCCAGGGAGGAGTGAAAGATGGGCGATGCGAACTTTGGCCTTTCCGCAAACAAAAAAAAAAAGGAAACCAACTGAGACTTCCACACACTTCCGCATCCCAAAGTTAAATAAAATGGGACTCAAAATCCCGAACCCACACGTGCCCTAGGAACACTCTGGGTTTTGCCGGCTTTGGTGAGGTTGAGAAGGAGCTGAGTGCAGCAAGTCACTATTGTGCATGTCAAGCTGAGACAGACTCTGGGGACAGGTCTCAACCAGCAAATAGGAGCGCGCGAGGCAGGACTCAGCACTACCAGGGAGGCGGGGCGGGCCTGGCAGCGCGGCGGCTCCGAGCGAGGGGGAAATTAAACAGCGCGGTACCTTCTCCAGAAGCAGGCGTATGAGGTGCTCATGAGAACGGCGGGCCTCGCAGCCCTGCCGCATGTAAGCCGGCGACACCAGCCGCTCGGCCGCCGCGAAGCTCTCGCGGTTCATGTCGGTAGTGGTGACTGTCCTGAAATAACAGTCAACAGACGACTGTCCTGAAATAACAGTCAACAGACGACACACCCGGAACGAGAATGCAACCGGCCTACTGGACGGTACGGCAAGGCCTTGGGTCAAATAGCTAAGTCTCGCTTTCGCGCATGCGCGAACAACCCCAGCTAGTGTGCTAGAAACTGAAGAATTTGGGCATGCGCAGGAGTGTCAGCGCGTTTGGTAGGCTTCAGATGCTGCTGAGAATTAGCCCCTCCTCGCTGCGTCTGATTGGTCTAATTAATCCCTGGTGTTCCTGAGACCGACTTGAAGGAGGGACTTTGCACTTGGGCAGAGGGGCTGAAGAAAATAAAGGGCAGCTGCGTGGGCTCCTCTGAAGGAAACCTTCTTGAGAGCACTGTGTTCCAGTCCTGTTGAACGGTGAGATTTGGGCAGTCTGTGCTTCAGCCTTACTTAGACCATGTTTCTCAGATCCAGAATCTTTCACCCTTATCTTTATAAGTCTCAACATTTAAAATTTCCTGACAACTCTTTATGAAATAGCAATGCCCCACTCCTTTTCTCTTTTGCACTACAGAATTTTTAACCCTAACTCTTATCATCACCACCTGTTACGACAGATATTTCTTGATGTACACACACACAGCTATGAATGTAAACTCCCCTCAAGAAGGGCCTTAGTTTTTGCTGCCATTCCCACCCCACCCACCCAAAGATGCCCCACCCCACAACGGTGCCCAGAATACAGTAGGTGCTAAATTTTTTTTAAAATATTGAATTGATGATTTACTTTGACCATTTAACAACTTAGCACTAGGTATCAGAGATATAGAAACGAAAAGGTAGGATCTCTGCCTTAGATTTCCTTGCAATCGTCACCTTAGGTGAGTACACAGTAATTCCTGATGTTGCTCTTGTCCAGTAGTGTGCTACAGCCCGCTTGCGCTGGTTCGTACTCACTTGCAAGAGCTGATTGTTAAATGTTCAGTAATTTCGTGAGTTGGTTTTTGAATACAGCTGCTCTTTAGCAATATATTATGTAACTTTACAATTAACTATTAAAAACAAAAGTAATAAATGCTCAAACTCATCACTTCGTAATTATTTTACTACATTTTACTATTATCTATGCTTTCGACATTATATCGATTGTATCTATATAGTGGAAATAGGATATAACGAGTGTACTGCTGCACATCTGTCCAAATCCTGTTTTAGTGGCATCATGTGGGAGTATTTACACCAAGGAAATCAGCAAATGCTGTAAATCAGGCCCTTACCTTCCCATCCCACCTCCCTAGGAATCTATTGTTTAATGTGTACCAACTCACTACTATTCCTACAACATGTGCTCAGGATATCCTGCCATTTAACAGCCATGCTACTTGTCTAATTTGCATTTCAGTTGTTAATTTTCTATCTTCCTTAATCAGACTCTGAGCTCCTGACTGACAGGACTGTATTTCATATCTGTATTCCAAGCACACATGAACATCTAATTGATGTTCAACAAATATTCGTTGAATGATGTAGATAATTTGAGAACCGTATAAAACTATACAGAAAGGTAAATCACAAAATATTGAGAATTTAGCTTATTTTTTAAAATAAGCATTAGCCTTAAACTTTGGAAAAGTTGAGTTCTTATTCCCAAAATGCAACTATTTTTACAACTTTTCCTTTAGAAAAGCCTTCAAAGCAACTTTTATCGATCACATGCAAAATATGCAAAAATCTCAAGATCCATCTTATAACTGAATGGACATACTAGGTGTTGTGCCAGCAGGTTGTCTCACATTGTTCACCAGTCTTAATTTGGAAGAATGTTTGTTTCCAAAAACTAAATCCATCAAGACATGCCTTCACTAAAAAACAAACAAACAAACAAAAAATCCCGCAGGTTGCAGAGACAATTTTAAAAGACATGCTCCAAAATTATTTTCATGCATTAACTCACCCAATGAAAAAATTTCATTGCCTTTACAAGATGTAACATGGTTAAAAATAGGTCCAACATTTGTAGGTCTAAATTCTGCTTGTCTCACTAGTTACATGACTTTTGATACATTACCCAGACTCTTGAGCTTTGCTTTCCTCATCTGTAAAATAGGGACAGCAAGGACATAGTTATGGTGATTAAATGAGATCTAACTTCTCAATGACATCTTCACCTTGATAGACTGATTATATAGATGAACAGGGGCCAGACCATATGTGATGAGAACCCCAATCTACAACCTCTGCAGCAAGTAGCCCAGGAAGCCAAACCACATCCCCTGCAGCAATCTGCCCAGAACAGTTAAGACACGGTCAGTGACTGCCAGCTTCCCAATTTTTTCACCTGCTTCCACCTCAGGACTAACCAGAGAAAGCCAAATATGCTCCCCAAACCAATGACATGTGATACCTGTTTCTAGTTAGCCCACTCCCACCTTCCCCTTGCCAAAACCTCCAACCTGAGTACACTTGAAGCCTTCTTACTTTTTTCACCTTAAAGCTTTTCCCCTCTCCTGCCTCCCTTTGAGTCTACCCAATGCAAATGCAATGCTCTAGCAAGCTCTGAGTAGTCTCTGTTTGTTATTTGGGTGGCCTTCATTTACTTCCACAGTTTTCCTGGAGACTCCACTGAGACACAGTCTGCACTGTCCATCACCAGGGACTTCAGCCTTCGACCAGATGTGGTACCCACAGAGGCCTTTCGGGTCTTGCTGCTGTGGCTTGTCAAGTCAGTGGTAACGTGGTAAGTCAGTGGCTAATATGAACTCTGCTACCGTTGCATTGAGTTCTTCAGCTCTTCAAAGTCAGGTACCTAGCTTCTGTTATTCGTCCACATTTATTTGGCATCCTTGTTGGAATCAAGCCATTTCCCTTCATCCTTTGGCTCTCTTTTGTACTTCTGCTTTGTCCTGTGCTATCTAAAAGTGTCGTTTGTCATCAGGAGAATCATAAGCCCTATAAGCTTATTGTCGGAGCTAGCCTCTCAGACCGGTGAGTTTACAATTCTCATCAGACTGACATCCATTTGGATAAACTTTTTTGTGAATCACCAGTGAACCTAGCTGAGGCTCTCCTTCCATCTTGATTTTTTTTTTTTTTTTTTATCCTAAGAATTTGCCTTTTATTTAGAGAGAGTTTACTCTAATTTTTCACCTGCCATGGGGCACAGATTGTCGGGTCTGTGTTCGGAGAGGGCCAACCATCAGGTGGGGGGCCTACGACACAAA
The DNA here is from genome assembly GCF_000151845.1 of Pteropus vampyrus. Lineage (NCBI taxonomy): Eukaryota > Metazoa > Chordata > Mammalia > Chiroptera > Pteropodidae > Pteropus > Pteropus vampyrus. The sequence goes on from NW_011888786.1 coordinate 8,353,953, forward strand.
GAACACAAGCATCACTTTAAACCAACTGTTGCCAGCTTTCCTGGGGTCATCTAAGGCTAAATCCTTTCCTTCTTTAGGAAAAACTGCTGTGCTTATGTGTTCTTATTACAATCCTAATTCTGATACCTAGCTCTATAATTGACGTAACTTCAGCAATGAGGATTTGGGCCTTCAGTGGCCACTCTGAGGAACATTTGACTTGAATAATTTTTGTATTTGATAGGCAGCTTAGAAAAGAAGGGGGATTAAGATTTATCAGGTCAATGGGCAGCTGTTTTTGATTGGTATTCAGAGGCCTCCAAAAGAAATTCTGGTTCAAAGATTATTTCACTAAAAGATTCTTTAGCCAAAGCTAATGAGCAATTTGACAAACTTAGGCAGCAACAAACTAGACTCATTTTCTAGTAAATCCTCCCTCTTCTGTCCTTCAGTTGCTTCCCTTTATCCAATATCCCTCTTTCCCTTTATCCTTCTGATTTCTCTCTTCCTCACCAATGTCAACTACTCCCTTCTCTTCCTCTTGACCAAACCCCCTACCTTTTCCCAACAACTCTGCTAAGACCACAAAATGCTAGTTGCCTGTAAAAATCTCTTCCTCCAATGAGCCAGGTATGCAGGCAACTGTAGAATTTAAACTTTAGACCCAAGATGAATTAAGAGCTATAAACGAGGATCTCTCAACATTCTAACAGCAACTATTCCTAGAAGAATTTAAAATTCTTTTGGGTGCATATGATTCAGGATCACCTAACCTATATCGGCTTGTACACATATTGGTCAGAACCTCAGATGCTAAATCTTTGATGGCAAAAGCTGTTTGAACTGGCCCAGAAAGCGATCTACAGCAGGGGTCCCCAACCCCCCAGGCTGGGACTGGTATCAGTCCATGGCCTGATAGGAACCGGGCCGCACAGCAGGAGGTGAGCGGCTGGCAAATGAACTAAGCTTCATCTATCTATATTTGCAGCCACTCCCCAGTGGTAGCATCACCGCCTCAGCTCCACCTCAGATCATCAGGCATTAGATTCTCATAGTAGCACCAGTTCCTGGTGCCAAAAAGGTTGGGGACCGCTGACCTACAGGATCTCTCCACGATAAATCTAGGGTCAAAAAAAAAAAAAAAAGCACGATAAGTAGGGCAAAGTCTTCTTAAAAGTAGCATCCCCAAACATTTCCAATAAAAATTGATTGGATCTTAATTCAGTCATACAAACAGGAAAAAAGATGATGATAGAGGAGAAAAATACCTTGTGATAACATTCAGGAGTTAATGAAGGTGCTAGCGTAAAAGCTTTCATCTCATTCTATCAGTGGAGTTAAACCTGAAACTGGAAGCCTAATTCAAAAATATAAATTAAAATGGAAAACAGCACCTTTGCCTGAATTAAAACACCTGTCAGAACATTTTGAGAGGGAGTTAGAATAAAAATGAGACAGAATCCCAAGTAAACTATGCTCTTGCAGATCAAAAAGCTAGGTGGCCCACTTCCCGAGCAACCATTTCTGTAGATATTATAAACAGAAGAGACACGGGAAAAAAGAATGTCCTAACTTATAAAAGGAAAACCAAGACAAAAAAAAAATCCCTTAATTTTGATAAATGAGTGTGCTCTGGAGAAGTAAAAACACTCCTAACATCCCAATTTACTCTTAAACACTCAAGTTGAATAAACATAGTCAGCCTCATCAATTCCTGGTAGATAGGGGTGCTACTCTAACTACATTAAACTCCTAATCTTCGCTCCACCTCTTCCTATCTCTCAAATAACTCACAGATATTTCCTATCTCCCAGCCGTTAACTGTAATCCCTGGGCCCTTGAATGAAAAATATTTCTTCTTCCACTCTGCCTTCCCCATTATATCGGGTGCATGCCCAGATACAGGTTTTAACATGATCTTCAAAGTCCACTGACATAAGAAAAAATAACTGGGACAGAACCAGGACAGTAGGTAGAACCTACCAAATATCCCCAAGATCCCTTGAAATCAGAAGCGAAGAAGAGTTCAAAGCTAAAGTCGAAGGCCTTATATCCGAGGGCTTCTCAGAGCCTGTACTAGCCATTGTGACACTTTGGTCTTGCCAGTTAAGAAACCAAATGGATAAAGATATCGATTTTTTCAAGACCTCAGGAAAATCCACAAATTTTTGTCCCTCACTTGCCATTAGTACCGATCTTGGCATCAATTCTACCTGAAGCTACTTGCTTCACTGTAGTGGACCTTTGCTTTGCCTTTTTCGATGAGCCAATCCAGGATACCACATTGCATTCAGTCATCATGTCTCCTTAGTTTCTTTGGTTTATGACAATTTCTCAGCTTTTTCTTGTTTTCCATGACTGACAGTTTTGAGGAGTACTGGTCAGGAATTTTCTAGAATGGTCCACAATCGGTCTTGTTAATCTTCCTTTCGTTTTCTATTTCCTTGATTTCTGGTCTTTATTATTTCTTTCCTTCTATTTTCCTTGGGTTTATTTCCTATTCTTTTACTAACTCTTAAGATAAAAATCTTAGCTCAGTAGGTTTACCCTTTTTTCCACTACATGCTTTCCCACCCCCCCACCCCAATTTCTCCCACCTCCCTACTATTGACAAAACCAACTGTGGTTTCTAAAAAAACCTAGGGTAAGGTGAAAGGGGGTGTCTGGGTCCGGAAGCCAGGAAAACTGCAAGGAGGAAGTTGAGGAAGGGTGGTAGATTTGCTGCAAGTGGCCAGAGAGGGAGAGAAGAGGTCAGATTTTTTTCTTTTTCTTTTTTAACATGATGTACTGGTATTTTATTTTATTTTTATAACCATTTTTCCAGATTTATTGAAATATAATTGCTCGTATTTACATTGTAGGTCAGATTTTCAATGGAGGTTTTGAAATGAAATGCTGTGTACTTGGAAGAAAATCTCCATCCTCCATGTCCCTCTGACATTCTTAGTAAAACAGCTTTTTCTTGTTAACCCACTCTGGGATTGGATCTACTTGGGGGATGCCTTGACACACTATATCCTGCTATAAAGGTGGGTGTAGAGTGAAATAGAGGCAGCTCAAAAGTACCTGCTTCCTTCCGACTTACACTAACAGGAGCTAACACTGAGCCTGTATGCCAGGTGCTGCTCTAAGGACTTTACCTGCAGTCACTCATCCAATCCTCCCAGCAACCTTATGGGGTAAGTACGATTTTCTTCACCCTATTTTACAACCGAAGAAGCTAAGCCTTATGGAAGCCAGGTGAGAGAGCACCGTTAGTCACGGGGAATAGCCCTGATGCACAGCAGGCTGTTTGGCTCTGGAGACTGTGCTCTTAACCACTCCCCCACATGGTCAGAGCCAAGAGGCATTCATTGCATGCTCTAGCCCAGCGGTCCCCAACCTTTCTGGCACCAGGGACCCGGGCTCCTATGAGAATCTAATGCCTGATGACCTGAGGTGGAACTGAGGCAGTGATGCTAGCGCAGAGGAGGGGCTGCAAATACAGATGAAGCTGCGCTTGATGGCTTGTCCACCCACTGCTCACCTCCTGCTGTGCGGCCCGGGTCCTCACAGGCCGTGGACTGGTACCAGTCTGCAGCCAGAGGGTTGGGGACCCCTGATCTAGGCTTTAGACAGGTAATTATTGCAGCTTCAAAGTTCTGTCCACTGGAGTGTGGATGGAGAGTAACAAGAATATAACCAGAAAGAGAGAGAGGACAGATAGCTGAGAAGTGTATTAAGTGATAAAGCACATTAAAACCCATGGGCAGAAAAGACCTCTCCTGTATTGGTGCTGGATTCATTGATGCTGAAAACCTAGAAGGCATCGCAGACACCTCCGCTCCGCCACCAATCAGATCTCATCCATCAGCAATGTTGTCACGCCCCACCCCACCTTCTTTCTCTCCACCTCCCCCGACCCTGACCACCTAGTCTAGGCCTCTGTCATCTCCCCTTGGACAACTGCAGGGACCTGTCTGCTTCCACTTTTACTTATCACTCCTCATTCCCGTCCACTTCCCACTCAGCAGAGAGAAGTATCTTTTAAGTATACATCAACTCACATCCTTCCCCTACTTAGAACCCTTCAGCAGTTTCCCATCACACTGAGAGTACAATCCAGACTCTTCGCCTTGACCTATAAGGCCCTGCAATGTCTGGCCCTGCTGACATCAAGCACTATCGTCCCTCTGGTTGGGCAGCTCCCACCTCACTCACTGACCTTGCAGAACCTGAAGCACACCAGGTTTTTCTCTTCCCACATGCCATTTCTATCACCTTAAATGATCTGCCCCTTTTCATTTTGCATGGCTGGCTCTTATTTTTTCTCCAGTGTAAATGTCACCTCCTCTGAGAAACCTTCCCTGACCACCTTATCTAAGTAGGAACCTAGTTTGAAGTAGATACTATATGTATATATTCACTTCAAATTCTTTTGAGTTCATTGTGCAGTGTCTGAATTAGAAGCTTCTGGAAGGTAGGAACTCTAACTTTTTAGCCACTCTTCCTAGCACCATGGCAAGCGTTCACTAACATTTTTTAGTAAATTAAGTGATAAGACTGGGTCCCAAAGATTGCTTACCATTCGGTGGTTACAGAATAAACCCAGACGTGGAAAGAAGAGAGAAAGCAGGGACCAGGGATGAATAGGTGACACCTCATGTTACAAGGGTGTTTTAAATTGAAGAGATGTTTTCTAACAGTAGAAGCAAATGGACAAACAGTGACGACACCAGTTTGTCATTGCATTCACATGTGTTCTAAAATGTTTGGGGTAGGGAAAATCCAAGTCTCTTAAGAAACACGGCAGGGTCTGGCTGTCCTCAACTTCACTAATGAGGCTGCTTAAGCAATTTGAAGCAGAATAACTTCTGCACCAAGGCCAAGTTTCAAAGAGCAGATGCAAGGAGAAGTGAGGGAGCAGTAGAATCAGTAACTAGGTTGCTCAGAGAAGTCTCCCGTGATTAGAAAAAGAAAAAAAAAAGTATTAATTACATTTTGCTGAGACTCAGAGAATTCAGAAAGCATGGTCTCGCCTTCATCTTCTCTATTTCGGAAGATGGAGAAAAGGTAGATACGGATGTAGCAGCAAATAATTTCAGACGTTCCCTGGGCTGAGTAAAGCAATCCTCTCTCCAGAGGGAAGAGAGGTAGGTAGAGAAAGCTTCCGCTAAGCAGGAAAACCAGAGGCAGTTAACAAAGTTATAATACCCCATTAAAAGCAGGAGCAAGGGAAAAGCTGCAGGAGACTTGTCAGAGTCTCTGAACTGGCCCAGAGCCTGGAGCTTGCTGACATTTGAAAGACAAGAGAGGAAGAGTGTCAGAGGCCTTGGACTTAGAGGGCTGGCAGGTGTGGAGTGGTGCAAAGGGGAAGTGGGCAAGTGGTGGCGGAAATCAGGCAGGTGGAGTTTGAAGCCTGGCTCCTCTCCTTTTTCCAGCATTAAGTTTGTGCAAATTATCTAATCTCTCCAGGCCCCAGCTTGCTCCTTCCTCTGTGAAAGGGATATAATAATAGTGAGGCGAAGGCAATGGTGAGTGAAAGGGCTCAGCCTAGCGTGTGGCACAGAGGGAGCGCTCAGCAAATGTGAGTCCATGATCTCTGCTGCTGCAGTCAGTTGTAGCCATGGTGCTGAGTAAACCACTAGACCCCGGGTGTGGAGAGTATGGACTGGCTCGTTCAGCCTCTTTTTCTGGGCCTTACCAGAGGCCGGACAGCTACAAACTGCATTTTGCAGACTCCCTCTCAACTACAATTCTTAATCCTAGAAGCAAATTAAGATGGCCAGTTAGATGTACTTGCATGAACACTGGAAGGTGGAGAGCATTTCCTGCTTCCTTAGACTATGCGTCGTCATTGGCCAGCTACAAAGTAGAGACATGGGGTCTTTTTTGGCCTCTCAAAGTCCATTTTCCAGCCTCCTGGTTGTCCAGGTGATACCAGGAACACAGCCTCAGCAGTGGGTTTCTCTGGCATCAATACCAGGAGGGGGAAGCATTTGTGACTGCTTTCACAGCCCTGGCAGTGGCCTCAGAGGTGATGGCACCCCTGGTGGGTCAGTTCTGCAGTATTCTGGAGTCACTTCTAGAAGCCCAGTCAAGAGCCCACACCCCAAGACCTCCTAATGATTTTGTAAACGTCTCATTCCCTATATTACATCCCTTCATAGTTCAAATATTTAGTCATGTCTGCTTCCTACACTCAAGCCTGCCTACCACAGAAGGCGTTTGTATTCCTTTCCTTCACAATCTCAATTTGCATGCCACATTTTTACAAGTGAAAAAAGAAGTTAAGACGTCATTCGCTTCCCCTATTAACATTATTTTTCCTGAGTTATTCACACCTACGCTGAGATAGACCAATCACTATCTCCCTGTATAACTAAGCCTAAGGCGTTGTCATCCCCTGGTGACAGCTGCCCAAACTGCAGCTGTAATGCTGGGAAGGGAATACTCAAAGTCAGAACAGAGTAGACTTTACAATTCCAAACCAAGAGAGTGAAGCCCAGTCAATATTGGTGTCCTTATAGAATATCGAAAATGGAGACGTCGAGAGAAGAAAATTTCCCCAGTATTGCCCAGGAGAGATGAAGCATCGATGACTCGATGTGAGTCTTCCCGTCATGTTGGCACATTCGCACATGCAGCATTTTGATCAGGAATGACTCATTGGTGACTGTGTTACTTAAAAATAGTCACTCCCATTGCAATGGACAAAAGTGCTTTTTGGAAGGAGGCAGAAGGTAAACCCTCTGCAACCTTCTCGTCTTAACTCAGTTTCTCTTTTGATAAAAGTTTACGGACCACCTGACACCTGTGTTGATGTGGTTGTCCCTTCTTTATATCCCTAGATGCTAATAAGTAAGCATTCTAGATTTTTTTTCAGTCTTTTGTGAGTCTGAAATAATTTCATCTACAATTCAGTTCTGCAGAACCTGGAAACTGTACTACAGAGAACTGAGAACAATTTGTCAACCTACAGACCTGAGTCAAATCTGAGCTCATCTCTATGAGAAGCCCATTGACCCTGAGCCCTTATTTTACCCCCAAAGCCTGACTTGCATTCCCAATAATCAGACAAATATACACTCCTTGGTCAGTTCTTAATTATCTGCATGTGGCTTATTCAAAAATAAAAATTATTTTTATTCCGTGAGGAAAGTAGTTGAAAAGGCCAAGCTCTGAGTTCAAGAAATGAGTTTAAATCCTGACTGCACCTTTTTGAATCTGTGATCTTGGACAAGTTACTTCATTTCTCTGTGTTTCACTTTCTTAATCTATAAAAAAAAAAGGAGGAGCAAATAAGAATTCCTACTTTGTATGAGATAAAAGATATATAAAGTAACTGCATTTAATAAATAGTGGCACTCAGTAAATAGTAGCAATTGATATTGTGTGCTGGATGCTACAAGAATGCAAAAATGAGCAAGGCACAAACAAAACTCTTTAGAAATATTTGATCTAGTAAGCGAGGATGCAACCTGTACCGCAGTGACGGAACGAGATGTGCCATGTCTGACAATCTCATCCAATTTAGACATCAAGCTTCAGTAGGAGGTAACATTGGAAAGTGTCCAAAGGTATGTGAAAAGTGGTCCAGGAGGAGGGAAGTGAACGAGCAATAATGTGGAGAAAAAAACAAGCCTGATCAGCCTCTCTGTGGAAGGCTATAAAGGCCCGTTTGAACTTGAATAGTCAGATTGTGAAAGCAGTCACAAATGCTTCCCCCTCCTGGTATCTATAGCCATAGGTAATTCTTTTCCACAATGATGCGGAACTTGGTCATGCAACTTGCTTTGACCAGTGGGATGACTGGTAGCAAACATGATTCAGCTGGACTCATGAAAAGGGCTTGCACATTTAGGCAGACCTTAATGTTGCACTTGGAGCCTTTCTGCTGCCATAAGAACAAGCTTGCTCTAGCCAGTTCAGTGTTGATGAGAAACATGTGGTCCAGCGCTCTTCCCCCTCCCCAGTCAACAGTCAGCACTGTCAGGGGAACAGCAACCTAGCTCCCTGCAGCTGACCACAGATGCAAGAGTGAGCCCAGTCAAGATTAGCAAAAGAATGACCCAGCTGGGCCCAACCCAAATCATAACCCACAGAACCGTGAGCAAAATAAATGGTTGTCATTTTTAAGCCACTACATTTTGGGGTGGTTTGTTAATGCAGCAAAAGTTAGCCAATAATGGAGAGCCATTGAAAGGTGGGTGCAGGTGAGGGACGTAAGCAGATATATATGCTGTCCAGATGGATGCGCACTTGGGAAACTGGAGGCACACCATAAATACTAGATTAAGTAAAATAATTATTAATGTAAATTTGCTTCAAAAGGAAATAAGTTGACGAGTAATTATTGAGTGCAGAAGGTTGCAATTCACGATATCCTATACTCCTGCTATTTAAGACGTTGTCTGTGGACCAAAGGTATCATGACCTGGAGCTTATTTGAAATATGGAATTTGGGCTCCACCCCAGATCCACTGAATCTGAATATGAATTTCAACAACATCCCCAGGTGATTCATTGGCACTAAGTTTGAGAAGCACTGTCCTATCCTAAAAATGCAAACTGCATCCGCACTGAGCACTCACCTAGTCTTTTGAATTCTGGTCAGACCAGATTTTTTTTTTTTTTTACTACTTTAGATGCATCAGTATAACTTCCTTCCTACCTGCTTTCTATCATAGCTTTAGTAAAAGCAAAGACAAAAAACAACCTTTATCTTTTGAAGTATTATCAAGAAACTCTGTTGGGGATGGGGGCGGTTTCCTGGGAACTTTGAGTAGGGCCCAGTAAATGAAACTGCTTTCATCCAGGTTTTGAACCACTTAAGAAATAAGACAAAGGATAAGGCAAAAGCCAAAATATCATCTTTATCACTGATGAAATCTAAGTTAGAGACGTTGTTGAATGGCTTCTTACACAGCGCCCAGAATTAACTAGACTTATCCATCATCAACGCTGGCACAGGGTGGTCTTACTGCTGCTTTCCCCAGAGAGAGGGAAGAAGAAAGGCCTAGCTGGGGGGAAGTATGGGGGAGGCAGGAGTGAGTGAGGGTCTTGGGGGACCCAGGAGGAAACATTGGGAACGGGGATAGATACGTGCGTGGTGGTGGTAAGAGAGGCGTGTTCTATAAAACGTGGTCATCTCAATCGCTTAGGAGTTTCTTAAAAGCCAGATTCTTTAGAAACGATCTTTAAAGATGATTGATTAATGGCATGATCATCTGTTAAGATGAATAATCAAGATTGTAATTTGTGGGATTTTTTAAACATGAGATTAGAGTTTAGGCTAAATGGTATTGGTAACAAAGAGCATGTTTGAAAGTTTATGAACAGGAATAGTGCCCAAACTGAGGTGAAAGAAAAGCAATTTAGAATTTTTTTAAAATGTTAATGAAAATTGGTATTTGGCCCAGGAGTGGGGAGAACATTCAAACACTTTCATGTTACCCCATGGCCTTGAGTCGCCCTAAGACACTCTACTATTATTTTTTTAGCTTATGTCTAGCTTAATATGCAATTACAGTATGCAAACTGTATCCGCACTGGATGAACTCATGTTTTTACCTATTTTGTCATAACCTACTCTACTGTTGTTATTAATAATGATCATGATAACAATGGTTAAGGTCTTTGAGCAGTTACTGTATGCCTAGTACTGAACTATGAGAACAGATTTTATTTAAGTCTCGTAACAAGTCAGCGAGGTCGATATTTTCATTTCTAGTGTTCTCATCTAATGGATGAGGAAATCAAGACTTAGAAGGGTTAATAACTCATCCAAAGTCACACAACCGGTAATCTACAGACTGAGGGTTCCAACACAGGCAGGTCACTAGTTCTTTCTTTCAACCCTGTCCCTTGTTATCCTTGTTGTATGGTCATCCGTAGTCATCACTTTATATTTAAATCTTGATTATTCCTATTTCAAGTGTTAACACATTTTTGTTATATTTCTAAAAATTTAGAAACTACACATACAAAAAAGAAAAGAATCATCTATAATTTCCCAGAGGGAAAACTACTGTGAAAATTGTGGTGTATATCCATCTAGTCTGTCTTCTGTTCACGTTTATTGGGTCTTGTGTTGTTGTTATAGTTTTTTTTTTTTTTTAAAAAGGAACATTGTATATATGCTTTTACTGGCATTTTACACTCAACAATACATTATAAACATTTTCCACATCATTCTAAACCACGTATTCTTCTAAAACACCATTTTTTTTTAATTGCATTGTATTCTGTTGTATGAATCCATCATAATGTATTTAACCAATCTCCTATTATGGCTTATTTGAGCTGTTAAAATATTTTCACTATTATAAACAATTCTGTAATGAGATTTTTATTTGCACTCATCCTTATTTCAGACACTACTTTTTGCCTAATCCAAAGCCCTTTATTCTCCCCTTTTCTCTCCTAAAGAAACCTCTATTTTTAAAGGTTAGAAGAGCGAGGTCCTGTGGTCTCGACATTTCTCAGCCCCTGTTGCAGTTATGTGTGGCCATGTGACTTGTTCTAGACAATAAAACATCTGCGTGAAAGTTACATGTGCCATTTCCTAGTCAAAGCTTAAAGAAGCAGCTGTGCTCTTCCATTCCCTCTGTACCCATCCACTAGAGCAATACAGCTGCAACTATGCCATGCCCCTAGAGGATGGCAGTATTACTCAGGGAGAGAGAGAGACTATAAGGAATTGGCTCACATAATTATGGAGGCTGAAAGTCTGAGATCTGCAGCTGGCAAGCTGGAGACCCAGGAAAGCCAATGGTTTAGTTCCAGTCTGAGTCTGAAGGCCTGAAAAAGAATCAGGAGAGCTAATGGTATAAATTCTAGTCCGAATCTGAGTCCAAAGACAGGAGAAGACCTATATCTCGGCTCAAAGACAGATGGGCAGAGAGAAGAAGTTCTTTTTCACTCGGCCTTTTGTTTTATTCAGGCCTTCAAGGGATTGGATCAGGCAGGACCACAATGGGGTGGCTGGAGGAGGGCGATCTTTACTTACTCTACTGATTCAGATGTTAATCTCATCTAGAAACCTCAGACAGCCACACTCAGAAATAATATTTTACCAAATCTCTGGGCACTGAGTGCCCTGGTCCACTTGACACATAAAACTAACCATCAAAGTGGCTGAGTCACAAGATGAAAGGAGTCCAGGTGATTTCATTGCCAATTGGAGGAGAAATACTTGCCGGACAGAATATCTTCCTTGGACTCTTCTGTGGGTAAAAAAAATAAACCAATTATGTCGGAGCTGTAAGGCAGATATTTCTGCTGTGACATGGAATAGACATAGAAAAAATACACATTCAGCAAAATTATACATTCAGAATAACGCTTTTAGGAATATTAGGATCATAATCAGAGCACTAAAAATTTATGTAACTTTGTAACTAGAGCACTAACAAAAACTGTAATTGGTACCTTGAGAGACAGCTCGGACAGTCCGGGCAGGAAGCTCAGCATGTCTGGAGCTTGCCTCAAGGCTATTAAAATGCTATTAAAAAACAATTGTGGGAAATTATAGAGATGGAGAACAGATTAGCTGTTGCTAAGGGTTAGGGATGGTGATGGAAGTGGTGGGCATGGCTGTGAAGAGATAGCAAAAGAGGGCCTTATGGTGCTGGAACAGATCTGTAGCTTAGCTGTGGTCGTGGTTATACTAATCTGCACATGTGATAAAATTACATGGAACTACACACCCATACAGACACACATACGCGCACACATGCAATGCTTGTAAAACTGGTGAAATCTGAATAAGCCCTGTGAATTGTACCAATGACCAGTGTCAATTTCCTGGCTTTGATATTGTACTATAGTTAGGCAAGTTGTTACCACTGGGGAAACTGGGCACAGGGTATATAGAGCATCCCCGTGCATTTTTTTTTTGGGGGGGGGTACGGGAATTTCCTGCAAATCTATAATTATTTCAAAATCAAAAGTTTGAAAAATGAGTAGAAATGTCTGTGGTTGTAGAAACCATATACATGGAAATGAAGTTCAGAGCCCTAGGCGGCCAAAGGAAGAAGTGAAGCCAGCCCTGAGCAGAGCAGGAAGTATACCTGCCTGGGGAGAAAGCCCAAGGTGTTACACTTATTTTTGTTTTCTTAACCAATACCTGAAAGGGCTCTTGCCTGTGTATCAGCCAAGCTGAGAGCCTGTCCCTTCAGAATTCTACACCTGCTCTTCAAGGTTTGTTTTTCTTTCAAAGTATATTCATGTTTTAAATTTGATTTGTTTTCTGCCTTTGTTTAGGATCTACCTGGCCATTTAGAAAGATATACTTGATTGCATGTGGGACATTTTCAAAATGTCAGCCATAAAATATAGTTAAGGGAAAGAGTTTTCTGGGAGGGTTTGAATGGTATGAACAGACCTGCCCTTTGTGATATTCAGGTGTATTTCCGGGATCCCGTTCCCAGAGTCTGAATCATTGGTCTGGGAATGACATCCAGCAATATGCAATGTAACAGGCCCCCCCGGCGATGTGGATGCTGCCTACCTGAGGATCACCCTTTGAAAAACACAGGCTTTAATCCTCACCAAGGAGGAGTCTGGCCCACAAGCTTTTAAGTATTTAGCTGAGTTCGTGCTGAAATAGTGCAATTTGGCTGAATAGTGAGCTGTGGAACAGATGAGAAGAGGCAGTGCTTCAAAGACATGCTGAGCAAACTGAAAAGCAAGTTAAAGCACCGTGACATTGCTTCCAAAGCCGGGGATTGACAGCAGCTGACAGTCATGCTGGTACCAGTGTCACCTCTGAATACAAAGAACATTGGGTATTTTGACTTATTTCAGCAGGGATAAAATGTTAGGGAGGGAAATATTCCCCTAACGAGTTTCCTCCTCTGAAGCATCACTGTAGAATAATAATGCCTTATATTCATGTATCAGCCTTCCAATCACCAACTTATTTGAAACCATCACAAGAGAGACTTTTTAAATCATCTGCCCTGAGGCAAATGGTACATTTCTCGAAATTCCTTGAACGTTGAAAAAATGTACTTTTGAAAAACACATTCCAAGTTCTTTACAGCTGAGAAACATTTCCTTCTCACAATGTTAGAAGATGTCCGGCTGAAATAAAAGTGAATACAACTGGAGGCAGAAAGCTGGTTAGCAGATGCTTAAGATATCAAGGAAAATTCTATACCTGTGTGACACTGTAGCATCTGGATTTATAAAAATTATGAGACCTGTGATTTGCCAAACATTGTCCTAAAAATTCATTGAAGAACACCCCTCTTCTTACACTCTTGGAGACTCTGAGGGCTGCCTGGTCCGTTTTTAGAACTTGGGTTTGGAATAGTCTTGACTTCTCAAGGACAAGGACTGTAGTCTGTTGATTTTGTATATTCCACTTTTAGTACATTATCCAGTATATAAAAGATATTCGATAATGTTGAAAGAATGGAATATTTTTTCCAGAATGAACCTACAATGAAGGGGATAGATTGGGGTAAAAGGAGGGGAGGGAAAGGGTACCTCCTGGCCTTTTCCTTTTTGCTAATAATTTGTTCAGATCCAAAGAGTTAACGGAGGTAAATGAGGTGCTGA
>NW_011888786.1:8367529-8372618 GCF_000151845.1 Pteropus vampyrus
AGAGCAGGAAGTATACCTGCCTGGGGAGAAAGCCCAAGGTGTTACACTTATTTTTGTTTTCTTAACCAATACCTGAAAGGGCTCTTGCCTGTGTATCAGCCAAGCTGAGAGCCTGTCCCTTCAGAATTCTACACCTGCTCTTCAAGGTTTGTTTTTCTTTCAAAGTATATTCATGTTTTAAATTTGATTTGTTTTCTGCCTTTGTTTAGGATCTACCTGGCCATTTAGAAAGATATACTTGATTGCATGTGGGACATTTTCAAAATGTCAGCCATAAAATATAGTTAAGGGAAAGAGTTTTCTGGGAGGGTTTGAATGGTATGAACAGACCTGCCCTTTGTGATATTCAGGTGTATTTCCGGGATCCCGTTCCCAGAGTCTGAATCATTGGTCTGGGAATGACATCCAGCAATATGCAATGTAACAGGCCCCCCCGGCGATGTGGATGCTGCCTACCTGAGGATCACCCTTTGAAAAACACAGGCTTTAATCCTCACCAAGGAGGAGTCTGGCCCACAAGCTTTTAAGTATTTAGCTGAGTTCGTGCTGAAATAGTGCAATTTGGCTGAATAGTGAGCTGTGGAACAGATGAGAAGAGGCAGTGCTTCAAAGACATGCTGAGCAAACTGAAAAGCAAGTTAAAGCACCGTGACATTGCTTCCAAAGCCGGGGATTGACAGCAGCTGACAGTCATGCTGGTACCAGTGTCACCTCTGAATACAAAGAACATTGGGTATTTTGACTTATTTCAGCAGGGATAAAATGTTAGGGAGGGAAATATTCCCCTAACGAGTTTCCTCCTCTGAAGCATCACTGTAGAATAATAATGCCTTATATTCATGTATCAGCCTTCCAATCACCAACTTATTTGAAACCATCACAAGAGAGACTTTTTAAATCATCTGCCCTGAGGCAAATGGTACATTTCTCGAAATTCCTTGAACGTTGAAAAAATGTACTTTTGAAAAACACATTCCAAGTTCTTTACAGCTGAGAAACATTTCCTTCTCACAATGTTAGAAGATGTCCGGCTGAAATAAAAGTGAATACAACTGGAGGCAGAAAGCTGGTTAGCAGATGCTTAAGATATCAAGGAAAATTCTATACCTGTGTGACACTGTAGCATCTGGATTTATAAAAATTATGAGACCTGTGATTTGCCAAACATTGTCCTAAAAATTCATTGAAGAACACCCCTCTTCTTACACTCTTGGAGACTCTGAGGGCTGCCTGGTCCGTTTTTAGAACTTGGGTTTGGAATAGTCTTGACTTCTCAAGGACAAGGACTGTAGTCTGTTGATTTTGTATATTCCACTTTTAGTACATTATCCAGTATATAAAAGATATTCGATAATGTTGAAAGAATGGAATATTTTTTCCAGAATGAACCTACAATGAAGGGGATAGATTGGGGTAAAAGGAGGGGAGGGAAAGGGTACCTCCTGGCCTTTTCCTTTTTGCTAATAATTTGTTCAGATCCAAAGAGTTAACGGAGGTAAATGAGGTGCTGACGGGACTTATGTAGGTCAGAGGGAGCAGTGGAAAGTAAGAACGAGCAACCATTCCCCCAAAAAGCTGGAGATCTTCAACATGGAAGACCGAATTCCAAGGCAGGCTGTTCTAATTAGGCATTTGGATCAAATATAATTTAAGATTAATAATAAAATACCAATAACTACCTCACCAGCCTTTTATTCGAATGACTTCTTTTAATCCACATAATAATCCTGTGAAATAGAAATGATCATCTGTAAGGGACTGTGTTTCTGCTTCCTTATCATTCCATCCCTAGCCACTACAACATAGTAGATGGCTGAATAAGTGTCTCAATAAATGAAGCAATGAGTGAGTGAATCTCCACCTTTGCAAGTAAAGAACTGATGCTCAGAGAAGAAAGGAATTTGCTCCAATAGATCAACCAGTCAGTGCAAAGCTGTAATTTGAAAGTCTGCCTTCTGCCGGAAGCTCACCCAGCTAACGCTACTCCTGCAGCCTCAGTCCCTCACCTCATCTCTGAAGGGAGGATGTGGTTTTGTTTTAAAACAATGCAACATAAATGACTAATATTCTGGTGTCCATTTATCAGGTCATTTGCATATCCTGCATAAGGCTTGTTTCCTCGAATACCCAATAAGTCATAACATCAAGGACACATTGATTCCCTCAGAAATGATAGACCTTCTTCCATGTTCACAGTGGCAGCTTCACTTTCAAAAGCAAATCATCACTAACATACTTCACATCATGGTTAACAGCTTCTAGAGAATTCTTCCACAGAGACGACATGACAGGAGATAAAAATAATGCCCAGAGACTGGGTCTCATTGACCCAATCAGGCCAGTTTTTTAATTTCATGAACTCCTTTTTCTTTTCCAGTTGTACTGAGAAAGTATAACTAATGTAAAGGAGGAAAATAAAACTTTTTCCTCTTCTCTCTCATGTTTAGTGTCTGAGACCTTGCAAATTAGATGGATAACAGATTAACAGGAGAAAAGATTAATTATTAGTTATGCATTCAAAGGCCTTTGCAGAAAGCGAAGACCCAAAGAAGTGGATAGGCCTGGGAGATTATATACAACTTTTAACAAAAATTAATAAATTGTGGAGATGTGACTATACAAAGGAAAAGGGTTTAGACTAGGGGCAGAAAACTGTGGGACAGTGATTAGGAAACATATGGGGTAAACTAATGGAAGAAAAGAATTATTTTAGCAAGGTTGGTTTGCAGACCTATCTTGGTGCTGACTTTCTGTCTTCTTCTTGGCCATTAGTATAGGAAATGGAAATATGCCATGAACATAAGTATAGGAAAGGAAAGGAAACTCATGAGTTCTCCAGAAAATCTTGTGATTTCCTGTGGAGCACACGTGATATGTTTGACTCTGTGACCTTCTGATCACACCTCCATCTTAGGTATACACCATTTTCTTTTTTCTTTTTTTTTTTTTTTGTTAGGCGAGGCAACCCTTGGTTGACCTCACAGATTGCAAAGACCTTGTCAGTTTACAATTCCTTATTTTTTATTTTTTACTTCTACAGCATCTGGTCTTCCTAGGTGGTCTCCCATTCAAGTACTAACCAGGCCCGACCCTGCTTAGCTTCCGAGATCAGACCACCATTTTCTTCATGATGAAATCTCGCTTGGTTTCATTCCTTCCACCTCATTTTAGATCTATTAAGTATTTAAATTTGCCATTTCTTCTATTCTCTTTGCTTTTGTAAGCTTGGTCAAGTTTCTGTATATTCATAACATTTCCCCCTCATTTTAGTCCCTAGTTTTCTGAAAGTTCTAGGCTTTTGAATTCCATTAGTATTTACTTTTTCCTATTTAACATATTTTTCATTATTAAAAAATATTTATTAACAAGCTGTTAAGTGCCAACCTGTTTGTTAGGAACCATGAAAGATATGGGGGAGAAGGGGAGGTCCTCTCACTTCTGAGGGCTTCAAGGTATTTACAGTTTCAATACTTTATGGCAGTAGCTCCCAATCAATTACCACTCATCTTTCTACATTCCAACTCACAAAATTAGGCTCCAGTCTTCTCTTTTCTTATTCTCTTTGTCCTGGTGGATTTACACTTTTTTAAAAAAACCCATTTATTGTAGCTTTTAATGAGGCCTTGGTAGAGAAAAGTAAAATTATGTGCTCAATTTGCCATCTTTAACCAACAACCTTTATTTTTCTACTAATGCAGAAAAATCAAATAATGTTTATGGCACTCTAAGAAGCTATTTTCTTGTTTACTTCCCATAGGCCTTTAGAATTTCTTACTTATTTTTTTAAAAATTGGTCATATAGTAATGCAGAAAGACTTTTCTGAAATATATGGTTTCTATAGACTGATTTCTCTGACTGTAAGCTAATGAAATTATGTCAACAACAAAATTATGTCAAAAAAATCCTAAACAATTGAGAGTTTTAAAACAATCTTTTGAAAATAAAATAAAATTAACCTGAATCAAAGAGAGAAATCAAAACTGAAAAAATTATATATGCAAATTAACGAGGAAAATATTTCATACCCAAGTCTATGCACATAGGTAGTTTTATACTCAAATGGAAATTTATAGACTTAAATGCCTTATTATTTTAAAATCTGAAAATATAATGTGGTCATTTGAAGAAACTAGAAAGAGAACCAATTAAAACAAAGAAAGTAGGAGAATAAAAGCTAAAATTAATAAAATAAAAAGCAAAACAATAGAAAATACCTTAAGCTTATTTTTTAAAGAATGTTGAATATCAATAAATAAATTAGCTAATTAGTTATTAGCACATCAAATCCAATAATATATTGAAAAGATGGTGTACCACTTCCTTGTAGATTTTATTTTAGCACTGCTGGAATAGTTCAACATTATGAAATATATAAGTAAAAATGTATCACATTAAGTTAAAGAAGAAAACCATAATTATATCAGTAGATGCCATCAGAATTGACCAGAGAGGCCATACCGCTTCTAGCACTCCTCTGGTCTTAAAGCCTATTTATCTCCCATAATTCTCTTTTACGATGGAAATGGCAGCTGTCCTGATCATAATAAAAGCAGGTTGCCCTGACTACAGTCTCCTTAACCACCCCTTTCCTCACTAGGATTATTTCTTATAGAACAATAAGTGAATATTTGTATTAACTAAAATGCTGTCTCCTCTCCTTCCTTCATCATGAGTCTCCTCAGGCACACAGTGAAGGATTCCTCTACAAATGCAAATTATCATTGGACTCTCTGACTATGCACAAACGATTCTGGAAATCTCTAAATGGGGAGAATGCCCGTCTCAGTAAATGGCACTGCTACTTACGCATGTGCCCAGGCCAGGAAAAATGAGCCACTTTGATTCTCTCCCTACTCCTATTCCCTCATCTAAACCTTCAGTGTCTTAGTCAGCTCAGGATGCCATAACAATCTACTATCCAGTGGGTGGCTTAAATAACAGAAATTTATCTCTCACAGTCCTGGAGGCTGGAAGTCTGAGATGAGGATGCCAGCATACTCAGGTTCTGGCGAGAGCTCTATTCTGACTTGTAGACAGATGCCTTCTTGCTGTATCCTCACATGACAGTGAGAAGAAGTTCTGGTGTCT
>NW_011888786.1:8374383-8387925 GCF_000151845.1 Pteropus vampyrus
TCACGATTGTTCACTGCACTAGCCCTGCATAACCAGTGGGTTGATCGTTGGACGTGGAAACAGGGCAAGGAGAGTCAGACAGGGAGAGCTTAGTTGTCCTCAGATAAAATGGCTTCAGGCATTCTTCCCTATTGCGAAGATGGTCTTGCAATAGACCCCCAATATTATATAAAATATGTTGGTCAAGTTTCATCCCATGTGTACTTTTTGAATGAGACCTTCATTTTAATCATGTTTATAACCAAGAGACAAGGGCTCACTTCACAGATGAATTCATTGCCTATTTGCATATAAGACAGTTTAGATCATTAAGTACTGACTAAATTACTAAAATAAACTAAAGCTTATTTTTTCATATTGTTCTAATACTTAAAAAGCTTTTTTGTATTTTTCAAAAAGCAATAGCAAGTATATGCCAATATATATTATATTTCTTATGGTCCACTGTGCTAATTTAGGTAATTAGGAGACACAAAAGTGTGTGTTTAGTTTGATGAATGAAAACTCTAGTTCAGTAATCAAAAAGATATCAGTTCAAGTCCCAACTCTGTCACTTATCAGTTTTCTTATCCAGGGCAAGTTACTTGGTCCTTAAAGCCTTGGTTTCCTTATCTATAAAATGCCAATAATTACAACCAATTCCCAGTGTAGCTTTAAGGATGAAATAAAAATATATGAAAATGCATATAAAACAACACAGCATCTAGCATATATGTCCAAAATTTTTAAACATTTTCGATTGAGTCGAATCAGGCCTTGGCAACCTTTTTCTGTAAAGGAACAGATAGTAAATATTTTTGGCTTCAAAGACTATGATGCCTCTGTACTACCGGCTCTGTACTAGAGTGTAAAAGTAGCCACAAATAATATGTAAATGAATGGGCATGGCTATGTTCCAATAAAACTTTATTTACAAAAACAGGCAGTAGACTAGATTTGGCCTGAGGCCATAACTTGCCAACCACTGGACTGGACTGGATGAACTGACGGATTTCATGGCACCATAACAATATTTATGCACTACTTTTCTCATTCATTTTATTGTAGACTCTAGAACTGATGCTCAAGGATTCCTAGAGTTAATCTATCTCTCCTTGCTTCTTCCTTAATGAACATGGAATATCATCAACTCCAAGGCTTCAATTGAGCTCATGGCTTTAAAGCCCAAGAGAAAAATAAGTTTGCCAAATGTCCTCACTGGACTCAACATATCCATTGTATTTGAACAGCCACTTTATATTTTCAAGTGTGTTAATAAGTACCACATAATTAAGTTTATTATCTGTTCTGCCACATGTATTCTGAATTCAGTGTTATTACCTCAGAGCTCTGCCAGTTATGGATCTTAGCAACCAGTAGGTAGCCTCCTTATGTAATATTAATACTGAATGCTCACCCGGTTGCAGCCCCTTCCAACTTGAAAAAATAAGACCCCTCTCAAGCATTTCAAAACAGTTCTTTATATTTAATTAAGGTGAAATTATTATGTTACCTCCTAGAATTTCATCCCAATGGCTTTTATAAATGTATTCAAAATTACTGTTCCCAGTCTGTAACAGGTTGACTCGTGCCCACCTCAAATCCCCCCCAAAAGGTATGTCCACATACCCTAATCTCTGAAACCTATGACCTGTTTTTTGCATATGTAATCAAGATGAGTATCACAACATGAGATCATCATGGCTTACTTGGGTAACTACTTAAATCTAATGACAAGGTCCTTAGAAGGGGTGGAGAAAAGAGGAGAAGCCATGTGAAGATGTAGGCAGGGAATGGAGTGATGCAGCCACAGTGCCAACGAACGCCTAGGGCCACCAGAGGCTGGAAGAAGCAAGGAAAGGTTCTTCCCCTAGAGCTTTTGGAGGGAATACAACTTGCCAACGTGTTGATTTTGAACTTCTGATTTCCAGAACTCAGAGAATAAATATCTATTATTTTATGCCAACAAGTTTGTGGCATTTTGTTATAGGAGCCTTAGGAAACAATACACAGTCCAAATAAGTAAAACCAGGCCAAAAACCAGGCGGTTTGTTCAACAAAATTATGGTTTCAAACTCAACTAATTAAACACAACATTCAACCAATTATACCTCTTCTGTTCATATATCACTTTGAACATGAATGTCCCTCTCATTCGTTAGACACAATTGTAGTAGAAACTTGTATTTTGATTTCCTTAGAGATGACAACTTTTATGTCTCTTCTAAGATCTTAATACTCACACACATCATTCAGCAACAATGAGGCATTCTATTGTCCACAACTTTTCCCAGTGCAACCTTAGAAACAAAGCAGGAACCACCTAGAGGTAAACACATATTACGGCATCTCTGAATAAGCCATTCTTGTCTTATTTATTATGATGACCTTGCGTAGGCACTCAGTCAGATACATTCAGCAAGCATTTCTTGTGCACCTACCAGGTACCAGGCACAGTGCTAGGTACTGAACAAAAATGAACCAGAGTTCTTGTGGATTAGTTGAGAAAATCAAAGTTGATTGAGAGAAAAATAAGGAATCAGATAATTTGCATGTGATGAGTGAGAAAGCACAGTGGTCGGGGCAATATGTACAGAGGTGCCCCTCTCCCAGGGGTCAGGAGGAGGAGAAGATGGGACCTGGGCTGAATCATGAAAGCTTGGTTATGTCGACTGGAGGTTGTGACACATGGTATCAGGTGGCAGAAGTTAGAGCACTGAGGTCTGGGAAACTACCAGAGGGTCAGTATGCCTGGATTGGAGAATTATATTATGGAAATGCTGGAGATACAAACATGACTGCAGTGATGAAGGGCCTTGGTAAGGGGTTCGAATTTCATCCTTAAAACAAGAAAGCGCCATTAAAGGAGTTTCCATCAGTTACTGAATGATATGATGGGATTGCTTTTTGGAAACATCCATTTGCTGGCGTGTGGGTGCTGGATCAGAATGGGGCAGGAGTAGCCAGGTAAACCAGGTTAAGAGGCTGTTGCAGCCATCATCCAGGCTTTCAGAAAACCTGATAGCAGCAATAGGGATGAAGAAGAAGGAGAAAAAGTCTGGGGAGAGTATTAAGGGGCCAGTTCTTAGCACCAGATATGGGGCAGGGGGAAGGAAAAATTATATTCAAGATCATTTCATAAACTATATAAATGTCTAACCAATGTACTGTATACTTGAAACTAATAATAAAATAAAATTAAAAAAAAAAAGAATTACTCTCTTGAGTTTTTGAACTCCTGAAAGATTAAGTACTGTCCTTTAATTCATCTCTGTGCCAGCCCAGCCACTTGTACAAAATAAGTATTCAATTTGTTAGTGGTTGAATCAAATTTCCTAGGTTTCTATGAGAAACTGAGGTTCCAGATACTTTCCACGGTACTCCAGATACCCTTCCCTTTCAAGTATATAAAGCTGTTATGAGAGATAATTTATGACTCTAAGAAGGGCCTCCTGTTTTTGTTCTTCTGCCCATTTAGTGGCTTCTTACTGGATTAATGGCCTGGTGCATGAATCACAGTAGCTACCCGCACAGAATTAAATGCTAACTAGAGGTTTCAGGAGAGCTATCTCTGATGGCGCCTGGAGTCCCGGGCAAAGGTCAGCCATGGCTGAAGGCTCCCACCCCCACCCACTGTGCCATCCCAGGTTTCGCATAGGCATCTGTAGCATACATATTTATACTCATTCTGTAGAAGGGCCTCCTGATAGTGGCTCTTTAGCTACAATCCCTAAAGAAATTCCTACAGAACTGCCAACTGAGGCCTTTTAAAATCATTCTATGGCCAACTGAGCTAGCAAAGCACTGCACTTCTGAAGTGCTGGGTGCAACTGAATCACAAACTGACTTCCGGAAGCCAGAGTGCCTCTGATGTGCTTCAGCAGGCAGGTTTTTATATCGAGAAGAGAAGAAAACCAGAGAATTTAGGACTAAATGTTATAGAGGAGCAGCAGAGGTAACTACAGCCTGGAGTCATTCAAGAGGGAGAGGTGACCTGGGCCAGGTTGTGCAGAGAAAGCCTCGGGGATATGACTTTCGAGGTGGGTCTCTAAGGACAGTTAGGATTTAGCAAAAGTTTTAGGTGGGGGAAGTGCTATTGGTGATTTGAAGCTGAATGATCCATTCATGGCATAATTTTAGCATCCCTGAGACTCCTCCCCACTTGGTACCAGTGGGTCCAAAATGCTCTCTGACATACACGTTTCCATATAACCCCTGGAGGACTACATTGTCCTGGGTGTGAACTGCTGATGGGAAGCCAAGGAGAATGTAAGAGGGTGATTCAAACGGAGGGGACCAAGGTGTGGAGGAGGCACCCATGAGACTCATCCTCCAACCACTGACTGGTAGAGCACTGTGACTGTGGTAGAAGATACAATAGGAAAACATTTAAAACAGGTTAAAAATGAGGTCCATCATTAAATGTTAATCACAACATGTTCACATGGCCCCCAAAGACCATGTTAAATGCTAATGTCAGGTTCAATTAAGAAGTCAAAGGCATGTGGTGGATGGGATGTGAGCTCTGAACTCAGACCTAATTTGAATTCCAGCCTCACCACTTACTAGCTATTTCCTTGGGCAAGTTATTCATGTTCTCTCAGACTACTTTATAATCTTTAAAATGAAGATCATACTTCCTCCAAGAGTTGGTGGAATATCTTCAACCTGATATTAAAAATACTTGAGCCTTAAAATAACTACTTAATAAATCAATATAAGTGTTCTACCATTGTACCAAGCTTTTTGTAACAAATCCTCTAAGTTTTGGTTGCATAGGTTGTTCAAAATTAGTTGGAATTTTTTTCTTCTTCTTTGTTAAGCAAGGTAAAATTTACACCAACTTTAAGGGTCTAGTTTGGTGAATTTTTGTAATTTTATACAATCATTTAATCACTAGCACAATCAAGATATAGGATGATATTCTCACCCTAAAAAGTTTCATCATATCTGTTTATATTCAGTCATCTCCCCTCACGCCAGCCCCAGGCAACCATTGGTCTGCTTTCTATCATTGTAGTTTTGTATGTTATAGAATTTGATATAAATAGACTCACCCAGTATATAATATTTATGTTTGACTTCTTTCATTTAGCATAATATTTTTGAGAAGTATCTATGTTATCATCTACATTCATATTTCCTTCCTTTTTATTGCTGAGTAGTTTTCCATAGCGTGAATACACCACACTTCGTGTATCCATTCAGTGGTGATAAACAGTTGGGTTGCTTCCAATTTGGCACTATTGTAAATAATACTGCTACAACCACTCATGTACATGTTTTGTCTGGACATTTCTCTTGAGTAAATATCCAGAAGTAGAATTTCTGGGTCATATGGTAATGAATCTTTACCTTTACAACATAATGCCATACTGTTTGCCAAAGTGACTGTACTTCTACCGGCAAAGTCTGAGAGTTTCAGTTGTACCACATTCCTGCTGACACTTGGCAGTGTCCGTCTTTTTTACTTTATTCATTCTAGTGTATAGTGATATCTCATTGTGATTTTAATTGACATTTCTCTGATGACCAATAAAGGTGGACAGCTTTTCACGTGCTTATGAATACTTGTAATCAAAATGCAGTTGGAAGCAAGATTTGCAAACAGGGTGACTTGAAATTCATTTTTTTTATAAACATAGGAGATATTAAACAATGAACCCTCAAATGGTATACAACATTAACATTGAAATTCCGTAACTGCATTTTGGAATATCTCAACTTGCAGGATGACTCATTTGCCGAAGCACCTATTTTTAATTGGATAAATTTATGTTCTGTACTGGAATGAAATGAAATTTAGGAGGCCTATAATTATGCAGAATCATAAGTAGAAACAACTTATTTGATGAGGTTTTTCTTATAAAATGTTTGTTGAAGAAAAATATTCTGAATTAAGGCAAAAAAGGCAGCATCTGTGAAAATATTTGGGTAGAAATATTTACACATTTCAACATGCAAAAACTTAAAATTGTGAATATCCTTGTATGAGCTTGCTAGGACTGTCTTAACAAAATACCACAGACTGTGTGGCTTAAAAGGCAGAAAGTTTTTTATTTATTTGACGTTCTAGAGGGTGAAAGTCCAATGTCAAGGTGTCAACAGGATAAGTTGTGTCTGAAGCCTCTCTCCTCGGCTTGCAGAGGGCTGCCTTCTCGGTGTGTCCTCACATGGTCTTTTCTCTGTGTTTGCACATCCCCAGTGTCTGTGTGTCTAATCTCCTCTTCTTATAATAAGACCACCAATCACATTGGATTAGGGCCCCCCCTAACAGCCTCATATTAAGTTAATCACTTCTTTGAAGACCTTAGCTCCAAATACAGTCACATTCAGAGGTGTTAGGGTTTGGGGCTGCAACATGAATTTTAGGGAAATGTAATTCAGCACATAACACTCCTGCATTTGGCAGACCAGTTTCTAACATCCCTTTCGCTTTCACTTAACACAGAAGACAGGACCACCAGCGTCGAGCGAGGGATATCACGTGAGTCATAAAGTAAACACCCTCTGCCTGCAGTCTGGAATTCCCCTTGTACTGTGTTCTTTTCCATGTGTCATTGTTGACCTGCCAGGCTCCAAAGTCTACCTATAGTATCTATCTGACCCTGCCACATTAGCATATTTTTTTAAAAATAGTTTTATTTCTTCTGTTTATAAAAATAATATGTGCTTATTAGAAAAAAAAAAATCAGACAGTGGTGAAGTATATAGAAGAAAATAAGGATCACCTTCCAAAACACGCCACTCAATAATAGCTACTGTTACTATGTTGGTTATGTCCATCAAAATGTTTTCTCTATATAATTACTTGTACGCTTTTTAATATAAGAAGTAGAAATCACAACATATACAAATTTTCAGCTTTGTTTTTTCTATTTAATATATTATGGACATTTCTCCCTTTCGAAAAGTAGATATCTTAAGATCTTATCAAAATTCAAGCTGGCCAACCCTGCCCCACCCCAGGTCTCCGTTTTACTTAGACTCATTGCAATGAAGTGGAAATGTCAGGGCCCAAAGAGGCAAAGACCACCCAATGTTAAGCAATTGCAAGCATTAGCCCATACTGTTCTAGCCCTCTGCCTAGAGGTAGGTTACATAGATTACCAGTGATGCTCAGCCCCAAATCAGGGAGGCTCTCTCAGTGATTTGGGAGCAGACAACAGTGGCCTTTAGTGTCCTACAGGTCTGTTCCTGCAGGCCTGGGGGTTCCAAGATGGGAGCTACCCTTGTAACAGAGTGAAATGCTAGCTGTCTCTGACCTCGTCTTGTTCAAGCCTGCTTTGTTCCCATGGCCTTCAGGCTAATAGCTTCTACTTAGTCTTGCATACAGATATGCTAATCATTAGAGGAATTCTCCTTATGGCTCGGGGAGATAAGGGAAGTATGTATTGTTTATCAAAGATTTGCAGGAACCTTGTGACCAGACTCGCAGCAACTAGGGCAATCTTCCTTGACCCGCTGCCGGCACCCAGATGTCTGCAGTGGTCAATCACCTCTTGTGCCTCCCATTTTCCCTTCCCTTGACATAAAAGAAGCCTGAACTCTGTACTTTTTTAAGATGCATTTGAGATACCACTAGGGCTCCCATCTTCTCAGTTGGCGCCTTCTTGATCAATAAACCTTTCTTTCCTCCAAACGCTGACATTTTGAGTTTTGACCTTTCGAAGCATGTGGCATATGGTCTTTGGACCGGTAACACTCTTAGTTCTTTTATTAACCTTCCTCCAGGTTGAAATGTTGAACTTTGGTCGTTCCCAATCACCAATCTCTTTTCTTATTTAGGACACCGAAGAGCATCTTTCTTCCCCTGGTTCTCAAATAGACACATAGAAAGCAACTCAGCATCACCTTCAACAAAGAGGAACTGTTGAAAAGGAATTTGCAAACATTAACCATTGTCCATCTTCTGGGAATTGGGCCCAGAGGTGCATAAGAAAAATAGACATTGTCTTAGTCAGTTGATTCCATCTCTGCAAAAAAAGGAAAAAATTACAAGATAAGAAAGTCATCAGGCCAGCAACACAATATCCTTTCAAACAAGTGCTAGGTATTCCACTGCCTAATAGAAATTGTATTATAACTTTTCTTGTGTTCATAGATATTTTAGGTGATTTCATTAAACAGTACTTTAATGGATATCTTTAACATATATTTTACACTTTTGTTTTAATATATTGCCTTAGAATATATTCTTAGAGGTGGAATTTATGGTTCAAAGAGTATGTACATTTAAAGTTATGATAACTATTTCTAATCTGCTCTCCAGAAGTGTTATATTAATTTATATTATTTCAATTATCTTGGGTATATATCTAAGAGCGAAATTGATGGGTTATTTGGTAAACCTATGTTTAACTTTTAGAGTAACTTCCAGAAGGTTTCCAGAGCAGCTTTACCATTTTATGTCTCATCAGCAATGTATGAGGGTTCCAATTTTTCCATACCCTCATTACCACTTGTTAGTATCTATTTTTTGATTATAGCTATACTCTTAGATGTGATATAATATCTCATTTTGGTTTTGATTTGCATTTCCCTGGTGACTAATGATGTATCTTCTCATGTGCTTATTGGCCATTTGTATTACATCTTCTTTTAAGAAATGTCTATTCAAATTCTGTGCCCGTTTTTTTAAATGGTTAATTTGTCTTTTTAATAAGAGTTTATTATCTATTCTGGATACTAATTCCTTATCAGATATATGACTTGAAAATATTTTCTCTCATTCCATGGATTGTCTTTTCACTTTTTTGATAGTGTCCTTTGAGACAAAAAAAAGTTTTAAATTTTGATGAAATTTAATTTATCATTTTCCTTTGGTTGGTATGTTTTACACACCATGTCTAAGGAACCATTGTCTAATCCAGGGTCAAAAAGATTTATCCCTATATTTTTTTCTAAGATTCTTATAGTTGAAACTCTTATATTTAGGTCTTAGTCCATTTGGAGTTAAAGTTTATATATGGCAGGAGGTGTGAGTCCAACTTCATTCTATTGCATATAGATATCCAGTTGTCCCAACACCAATTATTGAAAATGCTAATCTTTCCCTCACTGAATTATTCTTGGCACTCTTGTCAAATGTCAATTGACCATAAATTGGTTTACTTCCAAATTCTCAGGTCTATTCTATTGATGTATTCCTCCTGTTAGTACTACACAGTCTGAATTTTAGAGTAAATTTTGAAATCAGAAGGGGTAAGTCCTTCATTTTTTTTTTTTCAAGATTGTTTTGGCTATTCTGGGTGTTGGTCCCTTGCATTTCTTCCTTCCTTTCTTCCTTCCTTCCTCCCTTCCTTCCTTCCTTCCTTCCTTCCTTCCTTCCTTCCTTCCTTCCTTCCTTCCTTCCTTCCTTCCTTCCTTCCTTCCTTCCTTCTTTCCTTCCTTTCTTCCTTCCTTCCTTTTTCTTTCTCTCTTTTCATTCTTAAAATATGCCCATGCTCTTTAAGACAACTAAAAGGGAGAAAAATCCTATAACCTCCTCAAATTTATTCTTTTCTACATTCAAATAATACTTAATAAATACTTCAGAAGTACCAAGCACTGGGCTACAGTGTGCTGAAAATACAATGGTGAATGACACATTAGGCACTTGCCCTAGTGAAGCTGAAATATTTTTCCTACTTTCTTTTTGAACAAAGGGATTTATGGTGGAAAACAGGGACTGGAATAACCAGGCCCCATTCCCCAAACACACAATCACTATCATTACAACTATATCATGCTCATTACCTCCAACTAGGATCAAATCTTGCAAAGTCGCCCCCCCCCCCACCCCACCATCACCTTCTTGAAACTTTGGTAGGGCAAAGACAGAGGTCAGGGAAGAATAAAGATTAATGAAATAAAATAAATGCTATAAAAAGTACCATAGGGATAATTCTTTGCCACTTCTCCTTACTTCAAAATAGTCAACAGCAGGTACAGCACAGGCACTGCCCCATCTGATGGCAACTATAAACTGTTGTCCAACCTGCTATCTGTTTCAGTATCAGCTCTGTTTTTATCCCTCATCCACCCAAGTGGACACCTTTCCCTGGAACTAATGAGGAAGAAATGTATTCTTTTTTTCTGCTAGATTTGCTGAGAAGACAATGTTGGCAGCTGTCCTCTCACCACTAGAGATCAGCCTATCTGAAAATGGACCCACTATAGAGGAAAGCAGGCAAGACACAAGCATGCAAACCGATCTTTTCACAATATTCAAGCTCCTAGATCCAGCCATATCTGAGGTCAGCATGGCCTAGATTTGTCTGTTACGTGAGCCATTCAATTTTTTTTGTTTGTTTGTTTGTTTTTGGCTAATGAGTTAAGCTGAATTTCCGATATTGAAATCAAGGGTCTTATCAAACTCATATATTCTTCCCCTCTTCAAAGTTCTAATGCCAAAGAAGCAATTATATGCTCTCTGTGGGAAGGGAGAAAGGTTTGTGTTCAAGAAATAAGAATAATACTGAGGAAGGCAAATGAAGCTCATGGGAAATCATACCAATTTCCTAGTCACCCACTTCTGAAATTATCACCCCTTCTATCCATACTCATAGCCTGCAATTTTAGAAAAGCATGAATAGCAACAGAAGGAGGAATTGGCCACCAGGATGCATGGAGAAATACCAGCGTGCTGAGTACCTTTCTCTCTACTAAAAAGATTTAGTACTAGGAAGCTGCCATGAAGTCTCATATCTCTAAAATTCATTACAACCGTAAAAAGCACCAGCATATTTTCATGAGCTATTAAAACAAACAGTTAAAAATAAAGCCCATTTGGTATCCAGTATCCTTCACATGATCATATTTTTTTCATAAATTTGTGAAACAACAAAATTTGGTTAACTGCAGTACATCTCCACGTAACTGATTCAGATTTCCACATTCTCTTTCACGTCCTAAAATAATAAGCTACAATTTTTCTAGTCGTACAATTTATAAATGACATAGATTTATTTCTATCATAATATGAAATGCATCCTCTTTGTTTCTCCACTTCACCTTTCTCAACTGGTCTTTCATTTTAACAATTCTTGATGAAACCTCTGCAAACATTGACTGGCGTGGGCATAAGAATAATCTAAAGGGAGGACATTAACATTTATTTGGCACCTATCATGTCCATATCCCATTACATGTTTATTTTATTTATTTTATTTTATTTTATTTTATTTTATTTTATTTTATTTTATTTTATTATTTTATTTTATTTGCTACTGACCCCAACCTTTAAAACAGGTGTTATTGTCCCCATTTTTCCATGGGAAAGCCTTTACCCAAGTTTAAACAGCTATAAAATAGCAATGGCAGACACTGAAGTTGCTCATCTGTAGCTATTTTCCCTCTTCTTCTTTGCTGGTTGAACAAGCTTCTCATTAAAGAAATTTAAAATGCTAAATAAATGTCATCCCAGACTTTACTGCTAGAGCATGAGCATATGACCCATACTAGCCAATGCGGCCCACGGGAAAGTCTGTGGAGGATTTTTAGGTTCTTCCTGCAAAATAAAAATAAATAAAAAATAGAATAAAATATGCACACACACAAAGACTCTTTCCCCCCTACTTTTTGTTTTTGGATGACATCTTGTAGTGATGTAATACCTGGAGTTGTGACAGTCTTCTTGAGACTATCAGGGTACAAACCTGAAGACGAAGTTAAATACTCTAACACTCTAAAGATGGTGAAAAGAAAAAGTGGTCCTTAATGACATCCTTGAACTTCTTATTTAACTAACCCTGGAATCTGTCTACCTCAGGACTTAAAACAGTGCCTGGTATATATTAGGCACTTAACAAATATCTACTGAATGAATAAATTAATGATTTTAACTTTTCAAAATTTTTCATCATAGAAAATAAAAGATATATTTATCAAAGCTAAATCTTCATCTACTCTATGACCCAGCAATTCCACTCCTAGGTATACATGCAAAAGAAGTGAGTGTTATGTGTCCACCGTAGACATATGGAAAAGCTTTCATAATATCTCCAAACTGTCCATAAATGGGAGAATGGATAAATGTTGGAATATTCATATGTCATAATACTATACAACAATATAAAAAACCAAACTGTTAATACCCACAATAGCATAGATGAATCTCACAGACATAATGTTGAGCAGAAAACACCATATACATAAGACTACATACTATTTGATTCCATTAAATAAAGTTCAAGAACAAGAAAAATTAATTCATGGAGATAGAAGTCAGTGGTTACCTCTGGAAAGGAAGGATGGTTATTGCATGGGAGGGAGCATGGAGGAATCTTCTGGGGTGATGTGACCCAGGAATGATCTCCTGGAGTGTGGATTTTTCTATAGAAATTGCCTCAATAGGACAGAAAAGACTTTATGTACAAAGATAGTCATTGCAGAATTTATAATAGTGAAAAACTGGAAACAACCTAATTATTCAACAGCATATAACTAAGCAAATTGTAATATACATATTCAAAAGAATATTATACAGCCATTAAAAATATGCTGAAGAAAGTTGATGATATAATGTTCAATGGGGTAAAATGAAATTAAAATTGCAAATATTTTAAGACTAAGACCATGAAAAACAAAAACAAAAAAATTCAAACTTATGCCTATAGAAAGAAAAAGCCTGAAAATGTTTGCATGTAAAGATCATCATCAGTGTCTGTCTCTGAAGAATGTGATTTGGCAAAATGGATGTAGGAGTTGAGGGTATGAGGAGTTAGAGAGAGGACAGGGTCTTTCATATTTTGCTTTATAAACTCTATATTTGATTTTTTGCAATGAATATGCATAGTTTCATGATAAAAATTTATTAAAAACAACTGGAAAAAATTTATAAAATGTCGACAATGCTTATCTTTAGATAATGGGATTTGGGATACTTTTTAATGTCTTCTTTCACTTTTCTATGCTTTCTAAGATTCCTATGATGAGCATGTTTCTTTATATCTGAAAAAAAAAACTTCAGTGAAATGAAGCATTTGAAAGCACTTCGTAATCTGTGAAGTGCTTCAATTATAAAAGTGATTTTATCACTACTGTGAAACGTATTATATGCTGGCAATGCCATTTGTAAGGGCAGAGGGCAGATCCTCTATCCAGCCAGACCTGCCACCTTTGGAAGATGGGAGGAAAGCTGAGTAAACTACCAACTGCCCACCCAGAACCACTGTAGTGCTTAAGAGTTTTTCTGGCAAAACCGCAGACGTTAGATTAAAAAAGCATTTCTTTGGGCTGCTGCTCCTTAGCCCAGGCTGCACATTAGAATCACCTGGGGGGAGTTTTTGTAATGCCCTACCCCCAGAGATTAGAATTCAGTGCTTGGAGAAAAGCCCAGGCAAGTGTATTTTTAAGATATTCCCCAGTTAATGCTAATAACCAGGGTGGCGAATGATGCCTTTGAGTGACACCGTGGATAAATTCTCTATGTCAAATGCAGGGAAAAAGTCTAAAACTCCTCTGGGGAAGTTTAACTTTCTAAACAAAAAAGCCAAAAAAAAAACAAAAAAAAACAAAAAAAAACAAAAAACAAAAAACCCCACTATATTCCTCTAACCAACCTGAGTTTTGTTCTTTTTT
>NW_011888786.1:8387975-8401485 GCF_000151845.1 Pteropus vampyrus
TTTTTTTTTTTTAAGTAAGATTTTAATCACCACTTCTGTATTTACAGTTTACATAGAGCACTCATGGAGATAATCTCATTTGATGATCTCATTGAATTGTGATAATGAGTATGTAAACTGCAAAGAGATGTTACTGCCTAGATACCTCTGAGAGGTAAGTAAGCAGAAACTATTATTTACATTTTGCCCAGAAGGGAACTGAGAGGAAAGAGTTCAGAAGTTTCCCAAGGTCAAATAACAGCACACTTGAACCCAGCTACACCTTCTTCCAACTATAACATGCTTGTTTTGAGAACTGGTTTATGTCTTTGAGTCACCAATGATATTACACTAAGACAAGGGATTTGGGAAAAAAAACCTTGCTTGCCTCTTTTCCCATTGCATCTTCAGAACCTAGAAAGCAAAGTGAACATATTTTGCGTACATGTTAGGCATGGAATTGTGCCATCCAATAATTCTGCCGAGGACAGACCTGAACACAAAAGTAAGTGGATATTTAATGAAAAAATGAATGACTTTTTCCTCCAGGATAACATTACCTCCATTTGCCTTAGTCTTTTTGGGCTGCTATAATAAAATACCATAGACTGAATGGATTGTAAACAACAAGCATTTATTTCTCGCAGTTCTAGAGGCTGGGAAGTTCAAGATCAAGGTGCCCACAGATTCAATGTCTGGCGAAGGCTCGCTTCCTGTTTCACAGGCAGCAGTCTTCTTGATGTAACCTCACATGGCAGAAGGGAGGAAGAATCTCACTGGAGTCTCATGTATAAGGGCAATAATTCCATTTATGAGGGCTCCACCCTCATGACTTAATCACTTCCCAAAGGACTCACCTCCTAATATTGTCACATTGACGGTTAGGATTTAACATATGAAGTTTGAGAGAACACAAACATTTAGTCTATAGCACCATTTTACAGAGGAGGTAACTGAGACTCCAAGAGAAAAGATATATGCCTGAGGTAATGGAACTTGTAAGAGACAGAACTGGAAGGAAAGAGAACTCAGGACAGCCAACCTTATATTCTTACCCACCATACTAATTTACAAAATGGTTGTAGTCTTTAAAGACCAAGTCCTAAGGACAACAGCCTTAGAGATAATTTATGTGGCAATTCTTCTGTAGCTATTATACACAGAAATTATAAGAGGAATATTGGAAAGGAGTTGGCAGTAGTGATTTGCTATTATAGTGTTGTATTGAAAACAATTTATTTACTTAAGATTTACTTCTAAAATCCTTAGTCTGACTAATGACAACCTTCTGGAATGATTTAAAAAAAAAAAAAGAAACAAAATGATTTTGCTTCCTGAAAAATTCATACAATCTAGTATATGACAGATTATCATAGTCATATATTTAGATCCACAATTACTAAATTCAAATAAAAGAGCTGGAGAGAAGATATCATACATTCTCTTAATCAGGAAGGAAAAAGACCTCTCTAATCAGTGTCTTGGAAAACCATTAAGCAAAGTCCTAAACTGAAGCTCAAATAATTGAAAAATTAAAATGATCCATCTACTCATGACAGGGAGATTGCAATCTTATAAAAATGTTGAATGCACATATAGATGGAAAGTATTAACACTGCCATTTGGTAACTGGCTAAAAACAGTCATAAATAAATAGAAGAAACAACTAAGTTGAGAGCAGAAGTCAGAATTTCCCCCATCATTGTCGAGACCACAACACATTCATCCAGAATTTTGATGCTTAAATCATTAGTTATGTGGAACAGGACTGACAATGGTAAAAGTCATTATAATTCATCTATCCATTGTCTGTTCATCTATTTATCTACTTATCTATCCATCCACTAGGTTTAACCACATGAAATTGCCACTATTTAGTTACCTTTAACTTATAAGAAAGGCAACTTCGTATGGTTCAAAATAAAATAATTAATACTTATTGAACATTGCTACCATGTTCAACACACTATGCAAGGTTGGGAGAGTAGGAGTTGGGTAAGAAATACTCCTCTCTGCATACTCCCAATGGGAGAAACACACGCCGACAACTATGAGAGAGTTATGAACGCACACATTGCTGTAGGATTAGAGTGATATGTATACATAGAAAGAACATGTGACAAATTGTCAGTAGGGACGTGGTTGGTGGGACTTTATAAAATTATTTTTCCTTTTCCTTAGCCCTATTTTAAAACTTTATTCAATGAACGTGCATTATTTTTGTAATTAAAAGTCTTTTTTAAAGGGAGTGGGAGGGTAGATGGGGGAAAAATTAAAATCATTTCTTTAAAAAAATTTTAAAAATAAAATATAAAAGTCTTTTTTAAATATGCAGTGCAAGTTGCAGAATTGAGGGCTATTAATAGATATGTATAAGATAAAAGATTTAAAAGTTAAAATCAATGCAGCACCCTAGATAAAATAAGTGGAGACAATATACAAATAGACAATGGCTAGACTATATATAAAAATAAAACTTTGACCCACAACCTGCTGCAAGCAACCTGGGAAACCAACCTCTTATCTATAGCAACCAGCCCAGGAAGCCGATCGTCTATCTGTAAGGCAGGCCACTATCTCTATCAACTATTCCAGGAAGCTAAACAATAATCTCTGAAGCAATTGGCCTAAAACAGCCAGGACTTGGTTAATAGCTGAACTTCCCTAATTTTTGTACACATTTCCAATTTAGGACCAACCAGAGAGAGAACCCAATATGCATCCCTGACCGATCACATAGGATGACCCACTTCTAGTTAGCCCACCTCCAGCTTCCTCAGGCCAACAGCCTGTAATCAGTGTATACCCTTTGTTTCACTCTAAAACTTTCTCACTGCTCTGCCTGCCTTTGAGTCTCTGCCAAAACACAAGTAATGGTGGCTGATTCCCTTACTATAGCAAACTCTAAATAAAGACACCTCGCCTGTTCTCATTTGGTTGGTCTTCATTTATTTCCACAGAAGAGAAAGAGAAATGAACTCAAGAATGAGCTTAGCACACAAAATGCAAATGACAAAGGTATATACCTTCATGAGAACTAAGTATTATAGCAACTCTCCGTGTCCCGCTAACCACAAGGACTAGCCGGGTTCTGCTTAACCTTAGGAAATGAAGTTATTTTATCTCTTTCAATTTCCTTACTTTACCCACTTCCAGCATATTTTACCTCCCAGCCCTTTAACCCCAAAAGGACTGGAGCCACCATATGCCTTTGTTTTGGTTTGACCTTTGAAGGCTGAGTCAGAATTAGGAAGACCTAGGAACCAGTTTTAATCACTAGAGTGTCAACTCCATGAAGGAAGGGTGCACGTCTGTTCAGATCCTTTCCACGTGCCCAGTTGAATGATTAAAATAAACACATAGATACATTCAGGGCATAAGCACCATGTGGTACCTAAAAGATGACAACTCAAATGACTAGATCATATCAAAAATCTATCTTGCTTCCCTGAAGTTCCTAAACCCAGGAACAGTCAGAGAAAACCTATGGTCCAACACACCAAATGTGGCCTAAATAGACTAGCCACACAGGAGCCAAAGTGAGGTCATCACTTTTTAGTAATTTGTCCTATGATGCTCAGTACTTTGTTGGATACAGCTGCATTTCTAAACTCCATCTTTTTCTCGTGCTCACTGGATAGTAAACATGAATCGCTATTAATAATAATTTTCCGCTGCACGTCCAGAACAATCCATCCAGAGAAAATTGGAACTTCTTCTTTGCTGAGGTCCGGTCCCATCAATTTGATGCTCATTTTATAGAAAGGCCATTGAGCAAAATTAATGTACCCAAACAAATAGAGTTTGTCCTTGTAACTGATTCAGAGTATGACAGGAAACAAGAGGGCTGCTATAATAGCCTCCTCTGGGAAATTTATTTTCAGAACATTGAGTTATTTTCTTCTACTCTACCAGATTACATTAAAATCTTTTTTAAAAAAAGGAAGGAAGAAAAATAAAACTTGGTTGTCTGTTTTCATAGAAATCACTTTGAGATCTAACTTCATTTAAATTCACTTGTTATTGTCCAAGTCAAATACTGTTATAATCTCAGGGTTATTTTACTTCTTTCCATCATTCTTTTTTCCCCATTTTCTTTACACCACCCCTAGTATGTTTTACTCCCGGACTTTTAACCTGAAAAGGAAAATCTAGAGCCACCCTATGCCACAAATGAGGGACCCTGAGCCTCTTTAAAATATGACTATACCTTGCCGTAAGATAACACTTTAGACTATTATTCAAAAACCCTGGTCATCTTTTATCTGCATCTTGGACAGGTCAATAATGGTACCTGTGTCACTCTTAGTGACCGGAAAAGAAAATAAATGCCTCCCCACAGTCTCTGGAATATTCTATTCTATGTGCTCTGTCTGCTTCCTGACCCCCTCCATCACGGCCAATTGGACATAAAAGCAGCCAGTTCATGGGCTAACCTGTGAAGACATGAAAACCAAGCATGAAATTGGAAAAGGCTACTACACCATATGATTCCAATTATATGACATTCTGGAAAAGGCAAAAAAAAAAAAACAACTATGCAGACAGTAAAAGGATCAGTGGTTGCCAGGGGTTAGGGAGGAAGAAGGGATGAATAGATGGAGCACAGAGGGTTTTTAGGGCAGTGAAAATACTCTGTATGATACCATAATTATGGATGCGTGTCATTATACATTTGTCCAAGCCCACAGAATGTATTACACCAAGAATGAACCCTAATGTAAACTATGGACTTTTGGTGATGATGACATGTTAGTGTAGGTTCATGGATTGTAACAAATGCACCACTCTGGTGCAGGATGTTGATAGTGGGGAGGCTGTGCATGCGTGGGGACAGGGAGTATATAAGAAATCACTGTACCTTCTAATCAATTTTGCTGTGAACCTCAAACTGCTCTAAAAAAAGGTCTATTAAAAAAACAAAAAGGCATAAAAAGCTCTATCCAAATAGGAAAGATAGTAACAAAAGAAGCCAACCAGAGCGTGTTGGTCAGAAGTTAGATTTGGAAAATGTGAAGAGAGACTCAGTTGGGTGGCAGGAAGAGACACTTAAAAGTTTTGAAGAGAAAGCGTGAGTGAACCTGTATTACTCATAAGCAGTCAGAAAGGCATGAACAGACAAGGAGTCGTTGGTGGGTAGTAGCAGGAGAAGAGCAGAAGAGTTGGGGCAGAGCCGAGTCAGCAGGATGGCAGGGAATGGGTGACTGCTGGCTGCTGATGGTCAAGGAAAGAACCTAATGTCTGGTCAGGTTTCCCACAGACTCTGCAGGAGGGCAGTTCCTGTCACATGAGCTTCCTATCATCATGTGTATTCTTAAAAAAACACAAAACTCTATTGCAGGAACCTGAGTCTGCCTCTCTTTATTAGTACAAAAGAGCTGAACACACATACACACTCTCTGAAAACTAAGCCTCACCACATCTGGTGGATCTTAACCTTCCTGTCCAAAGAGGAGTAGCAAAATGAAGAGAGGCCTGAGGTTACAGGCAAAAGCCTTGAGTTCTAATCCAGCACTGATACTAATCTGCATGTAAGGGGCTTATTATCTCTAAACCTGTTACTTCAACCATAAAGTGGAATTGGACCAGTCCACTTGGTAACTATTGAATATCTGATATATGGCAAGTTCTGTGCTGGCTGATGGGCATAACAGTGAACTAAGCACAGTTTTTGCTCCTCGAGCTTATATTCTAGTTGGTAAACAGGTAAACATGTTACAGAATCGTATAATGTTAGTACTATGTTTAGTCTCTAACTCTGTTTAGTTGATTGGAGTTAATGAAGAAGGGCACCTAATCTGGTTGGAGGTCCCCAGAAACTTTCTTGGGAACATTGTGACCTGGATAAGGGGCGAGAGTGTTCTGGCTAGACAGAGGAAGAAAAGAAATAGTCTGTGTGATGGTTAGTTTAATATGCCTGCTTGGTTAGTTATAGTGCCCAGTTATTTAATCAAAAACTAATCTTGGTGTTGCTCTGAAGATATTTTGGAGACGTGGTTAACTTCGACAATCAGTTAACTTTTAAAGATGACTCCCAATAATGTGTGTAGGCCTCACCCAATCGGTTGAAGGCCATAGAGCAAAGACTAAGGTTCCCCAGAGGAGAAATTCCAGACTACTGCATCACCTTTTGCCTGAGTTCCAGCCTGCTGCCCTGCTCTACAAATTTTGAACTTATCAGCCCCCACAATTGCATGAGCCATTTCCTAAAAATAATTATTTTCTATCCTATTGGTTCTGTTTCTTTAGAGAGCCTTGACTAATACAATCCAGGCATTGAATCTCTAACAAGATTCCCTGGTAGACAATTCATATGTGTTGTCACAACTTGTAGTTTGGGAAGGTAAAAACGTCCTGTGTGACTCCATTGGGAAAGGGCTCTTAGCAGCAAGCAGCTGGTTTCCTCTCAGTTTCATCTTATGTGCCTTTTCCCTTTGCCAATTCCGCTTTGCATCTTTTCTTTATATTCTGAGTCCTATATCTGACTATATTCTATATTCTGAGTCCCGTGGGCCCTCCTAGTGAAACATCAAACCAGGATGTGCTCGTGGGGACTTCCACATAAGTTGTCTTGGTCATATTTGGGGAGCAAATATCAGTACTACCAAAGAGAAGTTGGAGGTCGATGGCTTTCACTACAAAATGTATTTCTAGAACTCCTTTAAGCATAATTTTACTCATTCTCTCATTTGTTCATGAATTTATAAAACTTTCGTCAAGCGCGCACTGTGTTCTAGTCACTCTCCTAGGAGTTGGAAGGAGAGAGAAATACAGAGAAGAGAACATCACATCCCTCCTGCAAAGGGCTCACAGTTTCGTGGCATTTTTGAGTAGGGACATAAACTTCAGTGGGAGAGGGCTCCATCTGAGGTCAGAGTAAGGATTTGGGGGGAACACGAGACAGAGACGTGATGATCTCTACCGAGGACAGTATTTGACGGGAATTGACATTAAACTAGGATTGTGGGCTGGGTAGATGTTAGGCAAGTCAAGAAGAGGATAAGGATATCCTGCCAAGAATGAAGACACAGAGGCATGAAATAACTGGTTCTAGATGTAGGGAGAAGTTCCAGGTGGCGGTGGCCGGAACGAGGTAAAACATAAGGTTTATGTTAGAGGTTAGAGCCCAGTCTGTGGGAAGCATTACATGCCATGTACAGTTTTAGGCTTCTTTTTGTTTTTTGGTAAGCAATAGATTAACATTAGAAGTTAGCGACAATGATTGGAATTGTGATTTAGAAAGAACCTTCTATTGGTTTCCTAAGAGAGGCTGCATAATACAATGGCTAGGAGGATGGAGCCAGACCACCTGCATTCCAGCACTAACACTGCCACTTATATCTGGGTGATCTGAGACAAGTTACTTAACTTCTATGTGCTTTAGTTTCCTCATGTATAAAGAGAGGATAAGAACCCTGTCTCAATGGCTTGTTGTGAAGGTGAATATGCTAATAAACTCAAAGCACGTGGAATGGCATCTGGCTCTCCATAAACTGTAGCCCTCATTATTACTGCACTAAAGCAGCATTTCTTTCACATGCGTTTTATTTGCATTTAATTTTGGGGCACAGACTCTGCTTAAAGCAAGGCCCAGTATTAGTACAAGATAAGTAGATAAGTTTTGGAAATGACCGAAAAAGTGAGAATTTTTTCCTAAATATATCTGTATTCAGATCACAACACATATATGTAAATATTGAAATGGAGCAGAATACAAAGATTTAAGGGCTTATCTAGAGGATCTCTGTGTTTTCTCAAGGTAATAATAGATTCCCATGAAGCAGAAGTCCACTGCAGCTAGCTAAACAAAGCCAATATAGATTACCGAGTGGCTATTGTCAGATTTACCCAAAGGCTAGTGTTCTCTGTTTTCCATGCTTATTGGTTGCATATCAGTTGAAACATAACCTTATAAATAACTACATTTAATTAAGACTTTCGCCTAAGTCAAGTAGTTGTTTCTTTTTTCCATTGCTATAAACATCCTGTAATGCACTAAAAATCACTTTTAATGTAATTTTTTGATTAAAAAAATTCAAACAGCTCAAAAATATATACAGAAGTAGAAGCTCTAGAATTTCCAGATAGAAGAGGTTTAGAGGTTATTTGGAATATTCTTCTCCCAGATAGCATAAAAGCCATCATTATCACCCTCAATTCTGTCAATTCTCTCATTGAAAGTTTGACTATTACATTAGTTTCTTGTGGCTTTCAGCATTCCTTGGCTTCCTCGCTTGTGCCCACATCATTTTAATCTGTGCCTTATCTTTACATTTGCCTCTCTATGTGTTCTCTCTTCTATCTGTCCCAAACCTCTCTCTGCCTTTCTTTTATAAGGATACTTGTCATTGGATTTAGGACCAACCAAGATAAACTGGGATGATCTCATCTGCAAAGACCTTTCTTCCCAAATTAATTTCATCTGCAAAGACCTTTCTTCCCAAATAAGATAATATTCACAGATTCTGGAGATTTGACATGGACATATTTTTTGGAGGAACCACCATTCAACTCACCACAACCACCTGTACATAAAATAGTGCCCACCCATTCACACCACGATCATTCTGTACTCCTCACCCTATATTATTCTTTTTCATAGCATTTGTCATCATTTCACATTCCAATATTTTATCGATTACTTTTTATTGTTTGTCTCCCCCATGAGCATAGGAGATTCATGAGAACAGAGGTATGTTTACCTCACGCCCCCCAGCACTAGAATAGAACCTGACAAAATTTATTTGTTAAATTAATGAATGGAGGAGCTAGGAAAATTTCTTGGGTCCATGTTTGCTGAGTAAGCATGGTTTTCTACTTAGATTATATGTTCATTTGGGATGCCTTGGAGGGAGCAGGGTTGCTGATGGAGCCCAACCAGTCTCCATAAACCACCCCATGGTCCTGCCATTTGTATAGAGAGTAAAGCAGATCTCATGCCTATCTCAATCCCTAATCTCCTATTCCCTCTCCAAAGGCAATGGCTGTTGTCACTTTTCTGTGTATATTTTCAAAAACATTCAGTGCATGTATATGCATCTAAGATTAAGCTTCATCTTCAACAGTGTTATGCGTTGTGTATTGAGTTCATTTATTAGCGGCATCAAATATTTGTTTAAAATGTCTCTTTAAACAAAACTTCTTATCCTTTTGGGAAGGTTATGGACACAGTGAATTTCTAATTTAAATCCAAACTCTAACTCATACAGCCCAACCTCATAAGTCCCTTAAATCTCTAATACATTTTGTCATTGACTACCCTGTGGATTTTAGATGGAGAAAGGAGGGGTGATCAGGACCTTCAGCAAAAGGGATGAACATCTTGGCATGAGATTTGTACTGAAAGGCAACACAGTGAGGCCCTGGACCACTTTTTGGACCCAAGGTTGTGCTTCCCCTCTTACCACCTTCCCTCCGCCTCCACTCTGTGCTCCGCAGAGATCTCCAGTGCCTAATGTGCTCCTAGCACTCTTTAGGGCCTTTGCTCAAGCTGTCTCCTCTGCCAGGATTGCTCTTTCCTACATTCTTTACATCAACAACTCATCACTCAAGTCTCCACCTAAATGTCATCTGCCCTGTGAGGCTTTCCTTGACTTTCTATTTGTTCAGCAAAAAGCAACAGCTGGATTGTTAAAAAAAAAAAAAAAAAAAAAGATCAGAAATTTCAGGTGAGATTTTACATCAGCCAAGTCTCTACCTACCCCTATATTCTCTTTCTTAATCCCCTTTACTATCTTCTCATAGAAACCTGTACTTCCTGCACATAGCTCCCAGCATTCCGTATTGTAACTGCCTGTTTATTCGTAAGTTCCATCTCCATGATCTCCATGAGGGCAAGAACCTTGAGATCTTTGCTGAGTTATGTGAGTTGTTCTAGCAAATCATAGAACCTGAAAAGGTCATGGGGCCTTCAAAATTGTAGAAGTCAATCATAAATGGGGGTGGCCTGGGAACCCCCAAACTGTGGCTGGCATCTTATATGATGGCAGTGTTATGGAGGACTAATCCCTTAAATTGTGGAATCTGTGCTGACTTCGGATGGTTAGTGACAGAAGTGAATTGTAGCATACCAGTTGCCGTTGAAATGCCTATCCTGAATCTTTCTTCAGGGTATAAAAAATCTGAGGCTCCCAGCCTTAAAGTAGCAGCAATGCTTCATGTTTTTTCTTATTAAAAGAGCATTATTTTAAAGGTGATGGTGATACCAGACATGGTGCATTTAGGCCCATGTTGGGATGTCTTAAATATATAGATATTGTAGAGTGAGGCTGTGAGGATGATGAAAAATTTCAGTTAAAAATTTTGCCTCCTTTAAACCTTGACACCTATTAAAGAATGGGCCCCCAAGGGACTATTCCATGGGAATAAAGTAAAGAAAGTATCTATGGGAAATACTAAAGGCAGTAGTGCCTTAGAATTCAAAACTGAGATGGTGACACAGGGA
The DNA here is from genome assembly GCF_000151845.1 of Pteropus vampyrus. Classification (NCBI taxonomy): domain Eukaryota; kingdom Metazoa; phylum Chordata; class Mammalia; order Chiroptera; family Pteropodidae; genus Pteropus; species Pteropus vampyrus. The sequence continues at coordinate 8,398,399 of NW_011888786.1, forward strand.
TATATTTTAACATGTTCATGTGAATTGAAAAAAGTCTGTTTGGACTGGTTGATTTGATAATGAAGCCTGGCTTTGTCAATTAACTTTTAAGTTATATATTTTATATACATCGAATGAGCCAAATCTGTAGTTCCAAGGTTTTAAATATATATACTTAAAGCTCATGATAAGATAAAAGCATTTTAATAAATAATATTATATTGGCAAAAGGTTTGTAGAAATGTTCATTTATTTTCTTAACTCTTAGTGAAATAAGGTGTCTTGAAATAAAAGTTACAGTCCAATTTTGATAATTCGATGTCTTTTCAAAGACTTTTTGATATACTTCCCAGAAATTGAGAAAGTAAATAACTCAAACAAAGGAAGACCTAAATGAAGTACTTGATAATAGATCATAAAAAATAATTTTTTGGTGAGAGGGTACTATGTGATTTTTAGCATATATCTGAGGAGAACAAAGATTTGAGTGACATTGCTATTACAAAATGTTTTCCATATTCATATATTTATTTGGACAGATTTTCTGTGTTCATGTCTATAAAAACTTAAACTACAAATAGAACTGATGATGAATCCTGTCTTATCTAGCAATAAGTAATATTCCTCTACTAACATGTAAACTACTGAGAAAAATATAGCACCATTCATTTCCCCCAAAAGATACATTTCCAATAAAATATGTCATAGGAAGTTATATCAGACTAACCTTTTAATAAATAAAATTATAAACTTTGGACAAAATGTAAGAGCAATTGCAGTCACACACCATATAATGACATTTTGGTCAGTGATGGGCCACTTACATGACAGTGGTACCACTGATTATAATGGAGCTGACAAATTCCTATCATCTAGTGATGTCATAGGTGCTGTAACATTGTAGTGTAACACATTACAATTGCCTACAATATTCAGTATAGTAACATGCTCTGCAGGTTTATAGCATAGGAGCAACAGGCTATACCATATAGCTTAGGTGTGTAGTAGGCTATGTATACCATCTAAGTTTATGTAGGTACACTCTATGATGTTTGCACAGTAATGAAATTGCCTAATGACGCATTTCTCAGAACATATCCTCTTCTATAAGTGTTGCACGACTCTATTTAAAGGCACTAGAAAGTATTCAAAAGCAGCCTAGCAGTACCTGAAAGGATGACCACTCTTTAAAGAACTGAAATATAATGAGTGTGATTTTTGTTCATACATTTTTTTTTTTCATCTGAGGGCACTACTCAGTTTGCACTGTGAAAGGCAGCTGAAACTCAATGAGAAAGCTACATTATTAATGGCTTAAGGAATTAAATGTTTAGTCTGGGGCAGCTAGAAATTGAGGAGGAAAATCCTGAAAAGGAGGGAGAGAGTTCCAAAATCTACATATACACTTTGATAAAACCTTTGGTTGACTCCTGAACTCTTCATGCATGAGAGATACTCCAAAGAGCCCAGCAAAAAGCAACAGCTAAAATAAATGATCAGAAATTTCAGATAGAATTTGACTGTAATTGAGCTAACTACCTACCAGAACACATCAACACCCATCAGAGGAATATAACAGAATCTAGAGGGTCTACAATATATTATCGACGACATCCAGTATACAATAAAATTTAGCAGATATGTAAAGGAACAGGAAAGTTTGACTCATGGTCTGGAGAAAAAGTAGTCAATAGAAACTGACTCTAAGATGACTCAGATGTAAAAATTAACATCCTTTAAACAGTTATTATACATACATTCAAGGACTTAAAAAAATGGTCATAATCAACCAATGGATGGAAAATAGCAGAGATGTAGAAATTCTAAAAAAAAAAAAAAAAAAAAAAAAAAGAACCAAATGGAAATTCTGGAACTGAAAAGTACAAATTTTGAAATAAAATTTCAAATTTCAGTGGGTTTAACAGCTAATTGGAAATGGCTGAAGGGTTAGCAGCTTTAAAAACAGATAAATTATTCAATCTGAAAAACAGAGATAAAAACTATTGGAAAAAATATGCAGATTATTACTGACCTTTAGGATAATATCAAAGAGTCTAACATATATGTAATAGGAATCCCAGAAAGAAAGGAAAGAGAATGGGACAGAAAAAAATATTTGAAAACATAATGGCTGAGATTTACTCAAATTTGGTGGACTACATGAATTTACAGATTCAAGGAGCCCAGCAAAACTCAAGCTGGATATATAAAAAGAAATTCATACCAAGAATACTGTGATCAAATTATTGAAAACCAAAGATAAAGAGAAAATCTTAAAGGCAGTTAGAGAAAATGATATAATACAAATTAGGTGGGTGGGTGAAGGGATATGATTCAGAAACAATGATGGTTTGAGGACAACAGAATTATATTTTTAGAGTTGAACTTAGAGTGAGGAAGGGGGTTACCATCAATCCAGAATTCTATATCCAGAAAAAATATCCTATGAAAATAATGATGAAATAAAGATAATATCATATAAGTAAAAACTTTGGATTTATCATCAGCAGATCTGCATTACAAGAAATCCTTTAAAAAAATTCTTCACACAGAAGGGAAAGGATACTAGGTGGAAAGTCAAATCTATAGGAAGGACTGAGGAACCCTAGAAATTGTAAATATGTGCATAAATATAAAAGACCGTACATTGTTTTTAAATTTCTTTTAAAGACATGTAATTGTTTAAGGCAAAAATTATTCAGTGTATTTAAACATATGTGGGTCTAATAAATATTACAATAATAACGGGATAAAAAATTACACTTTTGCAAGATTCTTACATTTGACCTTAGGTACTATAATATGAGGTCTAAGAACACTGAGATAATTTGAGGATATGTACAGTGAATGACAGAGTAAGCACTAAAAATTAGTGTAAAGAGTTTTAGCAGAAGGTCAATAGAGGAATTAAGATGAAACACGAAGAGACTGATTAACTGAAAAGAAAGCAGGAAAGAGGGAACAGAGGAACAAAAAAGAAGTGAAACAAATAGAATAAAAATTGCATAATGATATAAACATAAATCCAACCACATTAATGTTACATTAAATATAAATGGACTAAAAACTCCAATTAAAAAGCAGAAATTATCAGACTGGATTTTTTAG
>NW_011888786.1:8401535-8402066 GCF_000151845.1 Pteropus vampyrus
ATAAACATAAATCCAACCACATTAATGTTACATTAAATATAAATGGACTAAAAACTCCAATTAAAAAGCAGAAATTATCAGACTGGATTTTTTAGAATACATGCTGCCAAAGCGAGCACCAGACTGGATTTTTTAAAAACCAACTCTAAGCTACCTACAAGATATACATACATATTAAATATAAAGTCACAAATAGGTTGAAAGGAAAAAGATGAAAAAAGATTTACCAGGCAAGCAGGCAGCCTAAGAAAGGTGGAGTGGTTACATTAATATCAAACAATACAGACTTTAAGCCTAGAGTATTAAGAGAGATAAAGAGGGAGAGTTCACCAGTAAAGGAAGGAAGGAAGGAAAGAAGGAAGGAAGGAAGGAAGAAAAAAGGAAAAGAAAAAAGAAAGAATGGAAGGAAGGGAGGAAGGGAAAGAGAGAGAGCGAGAGAGAGAAAAGAAAGGAAAGAAAGAAAGAAAGAAAGAAAGAAAGAAAGAAAGAAAGAAAGAAAGAAAGAAAGAAAGAAAGAAAGAAAGAAAGAAA
>NW_011888786.1:8404702-8406176 GCF_000151845.1 Pteropus vampyrus
AGAATGAGCCTAAACTTTTGGAATCAGACACCGAAGAAAACTTAACCTTGTAAAATGACTTAGTTGTTTGCTTAAGTTTTAACTTGAGTTTTGGATTAAGAACCCTGAACTATCAAGAAAGTTCCTCGAGTTGCGAATTTACAAGGAGATATACAGCAAGACTATCCCAATTGCCCCAAAACTTCTGCTATTAAATGTTGTAATTGTGACGTTAACCAGAGGAGGCAGAGGCAGTTGAATTTCTATACCTGTCATCTCTCTTGCAGTTTTTTTTTTTTCTCTTGAGTCATTTCTATTCTTATACTTAGGAAAAAAAAAGAACTTTTTCGTTATTGAGCAGACTGATAACCTCAAATAAAAGAGAGGATAATTGAAATGATGTTGAAAGTTAGTAAAATTTAGGCATGCTACTGCAGGCGTGGATATTTGTTAATAAAACGAGGTTTTTGGCGTGTCGAGTGGAGTTAGGCTAATTTGATAGTAAAATAGAGTAGACCTGTTAGGGTATTAGAGATGAAACAGGCTAGTTTGCAAAATTGTGATGATTAACATCTGATTGCTGGTGATTGGGAAGGTTTACATGAGGTGGTGTGTGCACTGTGCCTGTAATTTTCATTAATGCTGCTTAGTATTTCTGGAGCCATTAGATTTTACATATGCTCTTACTCAAACACTAATACGTGGATCCTTCTACAGTTCTAAAGAGTTTTAAATTGAATAGGTTATCCAAGTAACTTACAGTCAAACATATTCTGGAGTAAATAAGAGAGGCCTAAAGGAAACAGACTTTCCAATGCAAGTGTTTCATGAAAGCTTTAGTAAACCAGTCAAGACATGCAGGTCAGCAACCACTATGTTAGCTAATGGACACACGGATGGACAGTACATTTAACAGAACAAAAAAGTTGGAGCCAGATCACAAATGAACCCATAATCACCTAACTACATTGATAATTTGGTTATAACTTGGAATTCAGTCTGTGAAGTAACTAAAACTAAGATCAGTGTGGCTAGCTTGCCCTTTTCTACCCCAACATTACCTGCGTAGCTATGAATTTTTAAAGAGCCTAAAACCTTGCGAGTGTGTTTATCTGTGAAAGTGAGGTTTTTGTAAACAAATAAATTAAGGCTAGAAAAAGTAAAAATGGGGATATAATACTCAGACTACAAATGGATTATTAAAGAGAATTCTTATTTTTTTAATCATAATAACATCAAAGTTTATAGTTTAAGATTTTTTTTTTTTTTGTATTTTTCACTGATTCTCACAACAGCACAGCAAGTTAATTGTTATCCACCCTCACCCTTTTGAGGATCAAACATGAATAAAACTGTAGTGACTGGTAGTTATAGAACTTAAGTCAGCCAAAGTCAAGTATCCAGGAAGTAGTAAAGCCAGGACTGAGCTTAATTCTACTTCCTTCTTGTCCTGCTGTAGATCCCCAAGTGTTATAAAATAATTGTTACTTTTGGT
>NW_011888786.1:8407374-8419549 GCF_000151845.1 Pteropus vampyrus
TAGGATGTCCAGTCACCAGCTTTATCCCCACATAGCTTAATAGCCTAATGGAAGAATCAGTCACTTAAAACAAACAGTGCTAGCAGATTACATAAGTGCCTAGATGGGGCAAGCTGGGGGTTCCATTGAGCCATGCCCAGATTTAGGTGCCAGGGAAGACCTACTAGAAGTGGCATCTAATTTGAGACCTGAAGGATGAATAGCAATGAAGCAGGGTTCAAGTCCCCAAACTTGTGAGCCAGCTATTTTTTTTTTTTTATATAGAAAATGTTCTATTTAGTGGGTAAGATACAGTCCCATCAAGTGAAGAAGAGTTCATTTATTAAAATGAGAACTTGATAAGTTACCATGCATACTTACATAAAACTAGCTATAAAAGTTATACAATGGGTTCTCGTATTTTATTTCAAGTTCTATTTGCTAAATAATAACCCTTAATTGCAGTTAAGGGGATAGTTTGTTAACTCAAATTTCTTGAGAGTCTGCCATGTGCCAGGCAGTTTTAGGCAGTTAGAATATATCAGAGAACAAAATAAAGATCTCTGCCCTCTTGGAACTTAGACCATTTTTGTTATAGAGCATTGCTGGTGATCTGTAGGGTCGAAGGATGAATGACCATTATCCATGAATGGGATGGCAGCTTGGCATCTACCTGGGAACAGCAGGGGCAGAGTTTCAGAGGGTTGACTGGACATCTTGTGAAAAGTGAGAAGCTTAAACAGGACTGGAACTTCCCTAAAAAGCCACTGCATCATCTTGAAGGAGAGCCAAGGGAGTACACACGGGTAGAGTTGAGATTCTCAGAAAATTTTAATATTCTTTGATGCAGAGACCAATTAAAACCCTATAGTTTATTCCTTGAAAAACAGGCATGAAACGAGGGCAACTCAGGTTATTTGAAGGGCCATCCCTGGGAAGAAAGGAGTAAGTAGACTTTTGTTGTGCTCTAGATGACATATCTAAGACATTGGGTAAACTACAGGAGACTTCTGGAAAAGGAAGATGTTTACATATGTTTTCAAGCAAACAGTAGGAGCATGAAAAAAGGAGTAATCTTTCTTTGAAAGTATTTAAACATTGTCCCAAAGACCACCTACTGGCAATATATTAGGGAAAGTATACCACTGCTGGGAGCAAGGTCGAAATAACTTTTCAGGTCTTTTCTTGTTAAGAGCCATGACCTATAAGAAATATCATTTGACTAATGATAATGATTACTGGCAGATTCTAGCACATAAATAATACATTTATTCAGTTCACTATTTATTAAGTACCACTCTCTTCCAGGTGCTGGGAATATACAGCGAACAAAACAATTCCTTCATTTTTAAGAATTTTCATGGGATAGATAAGAATTTCTTCGAATTAGTATATCAGTTGTATAGACTTGAGTAAAATACTTGAATTATTTATATCTTTAAGTAGATTAAACATGCCCAATAGCCCTTTTTGTAGTTCTTTTTTTTCTTAGTACTGACTTTTAAAAATTAGTAAATAACAGTTTTATTTCTGTCTGAATTAAGGCAAATTTTTAATGAAAGTATGTTCTGAATTTTTGTAATATTGAGTGCATGTAATAGCATTTAAATACCTTCCAAAGTAATTTTTGGCTTGCCTACCACTTTAAATTATTAATTATTAATTCATTCTACAAGAGTTTATCACGTGCCTATTATGTTCCAAGAACTGTAAAAGTTCTGGGCACACAGCAGTGAAAGAAATTTTGTCTTTTTAGAGCTCACAAAATAAGTTATATGTTAGGTGATAAGCTAAAAAGAAAAAGTGTAGGTTAGAGGAGATTGGGTAGGGTCTTAAGGCCATTCTAAGGACTTGGTCTTTTTCTTTGAGTGAAACAGGGCTGTTTTGTACAAAGGAGTGATAATCTGATTTACTTTAAAAGGATTACTATAGTCTAAGGCCATGCCACCTTGAACAAACCCAATCCCGTCTGATCTCGGAAGCTAAGCGGGGTCAGTCCTGGTTAGTACTTGGATGGGAGACCACCTAGGAAGACCAGGTACTGTAGGTGTAAAAAAAAATTAAAAAAAAAAAAAAAGGGGATTGTAAACTGACAAGTTCCTTGTCAACCAAGGGTTGCCTTTCCTTAAAATAAATAAATAAATAAAAAGATTACTATAGCTTCTCTGTTGAGTGTAGAGAGGGCATGTGTGGAAGAGGGAATCCGTTAGGAGACTTATAGTAACCTAGGTGAGAATGGATAGTGACTCGATTCACATGGAAGAATGGAGATGGTGAGAGGTGGTTGGATTCTAGATATTTATTTAAGGCAGATCTATACAATTTGCTGATGAATTGGAAGTGGAATGGGTGAGAGAAGTGATTGAATAGAGAGAGAAATTTTGATGCAGGGATGAATTACCGAAGAAATGTCCTGGAGTAGCCCCCGCATTAGGGTCTAGTACACAGAGTGGAAGAGTTGATCTTAGAGCTTGGATAGTTCAACTGTAGTGATAGACAGACGGGAGAGGATGTGGGCGGGTAGATGTGATGCTATGGGCTGCTGATAGTTTTTTCTGATTGTTTCTCTTAGTGAAATGGAGTCTAGATCATCTGCTGAGAGAGAGGCAGTATTGGGAATTTGAGGAGAGGAGAGGGTATGAGATAGTTGTCCGGAGGAGTGGGAGCGTCTGCGGACCAGGGGAGTTGCCTTAGCTCATGCTGCTGTCATGAAATACCACAGACCAGTGGCTTAAACAACAGATTGATTTCTCTCAGTTCTGGAGGCTGTACATTCCACGAGCAGGGAGCCAGCTCAGTCAGGGTCTCGTGGGCTCTCTCCCTGGCTTGCAGGTGGCCATCTTCTCACCGTGTCCTTCCATGGCAGATGGAAGAGAGAGAGCCCACTCTGGGCACTAATCCCCCTGTGGAGGCCCTTCCCTCATGTCCTCATCTAAATCAAATTACCTCTGAAAGACCCATTTCTTGATATGATCGTATTGGGGATTAGGGCTTCAACATATTTTGGGGGCACACAAACATTCACTATGCTTCCTGGGCAGCATTTAAAGTGAGACCAGACATTGTATTGTTTCTCTTGTCAAGTTTAGCTGTCTGGGCTTAGGCATAGTCAGCAGACTGTTGGGTTTAACCAGGTTGAGATTTTTTTTTTTTTAAAGGCGACCATGATACAGGGAGAGAGGAAGAGAGATTATATGATGATTATCTGTAAGTTAGGCTCATCAAAGAGGGAATTGGAGCACGAAGGAGGTGAAGGTCAGTGAAGACATGGTAGATCAATGCTTTGTAGGTCATAGTGGAATGGAAGAATTTTGGGGCTTGGTGCCAGAGGGAGTGAACTAGGAAGTTAGAAGTGGCTTGAAATTCAAAGTATGGAGAGGTTGCAGGTATTGATAATGACAGATCTGAGATATGACTGTGTAGTTGGAGGCTGAGGTGGAAGGGAGGACAAAATCACTGGAAGAAAGGAGTTCAAAGTAATGTGAGGTAGTGCGATTTTTTTCAACAAATAGGAATCTCGTTTTCCATGTGTCACTGCTTGAAGCTTAAAGAGAAGTGGGATTAGTGGGGAAAAAACAATCAAAGCAACTCATACAATACTTGATTACATTTTCCTATGCCTTCATGTCCTAAGCGGCATTAACCTCATCCAGTATTACAGGTCCAGATCATGAGCATTCTCATAGCTGGTGTTCTTTCTTTCTTCTTCGTGTGCTATATTAACATTGATTTTCTTAATACAATAATTGTTGATTCTTCAGAGTTGAATATATTCTTGGATGATCCAGAATTTGCTGAAGTTATATTGAAAGCAGAGCAAGCAATAGAATTTGGAGTTTTTCCAGAAAGAATCTCTCAAGGTTCAAGTGGAAGTTACTTTGTGAAGGATCCTAAGAGGGTGAGAATTTCACAGACCTACTATATATAACAGAAATTTTGGAAAACACTAATTTAAATGTGAAGTCATTATGAGTTTCTGAAGATATTTTCCTAATAAATCTGATTGCACCCTCTTTTCAGAAATAAAGGTCAGTTTTTTTATTTTTCTATTTTTTACTAAAGCACTGCACTATCTAGAAATAGAACTATTCATTTGAAGTCATAGTTTGCTGTTCTATTATTTTAATACTTGGTTTCAAGCATTTATTGAATACTCTCAGCTATAAATTTATTGAGTTTATATTCATAAGTCCTTACGTTATGGTAGTCTATAACCATATTAGCCAAACACAGTAGAAGTTTAAACTTTCAAAACCTGTTTAATTTCATTTCCAAAGTGCTTGATTTTTTTTCAGAGGCTTATTTTACCCTAGGAAATTTTTTCCCTGCATCGTACCGGAGAAGGAGTCTGGGAAGTCTAATGTTTGAAGGCATTGGAATGTGACAAAGTAAAATAAACCGGAGTATAATTCTAGGGCAGAAAAGAGAAGCTGATATGGGACTTTGTTCCACTTAGTCTAGAATTTTTCAAAAATCGATGTTATTTCTAAAAGTGTTCTGAATGATGCATAGCCAGCAGTTCCTTTTCCAGGAGGGAAGAAGATTATAGTTTCATCCAGATATTTCTTGCAAAGATTGAAGTTATATTTTAAACTACAGGGTTTTTTTGAGGTTTAAGTATATATGTAGGTAATGTCAATCTCAATATTTATTCCACGTGTGTTTCTCAATTCATGCTTGCTGACTTTTTCACTAGTGGCTCAGACTTTATTGCATTATAAAGCAATTATATACCTAAAATTATAATTAGATTTTTATTTCTTGTCTAAGATAATTCAGCCCCTAAATTTAATATAAATATATTTTATCAGACCAGTAGTAAATTTTATAGACTTTTAGACACCCATGAGCAAAATTTTTAAGAGAAATTTATTTTAAATTGCTCATTAAAAAAAGTTGGAAAAAAGATGAGGGTAGGAGAATCTGACAACATAGAATGTTCACTATATCCTGTCTACCTTTGTATTTTATCTTTGTCATTATCTTTGTCTAGAGACCATTTTTTGTCATTGGATTTATTCATTTAACAAATGCTTGAATACCTACTGTATGTCAGGCACTGTTCTGAGTGCTTGAGATACAGTCCTTAGAAACTTCCTGCCCTTTTACAGTGTACATCAAATGAGGAATGTAGACTATAAGCAAATAAACGTGTGATTTGGATCTTTAATAGGTATTGAATAATAACAGTGTTTGACCTAGAGTAATGGTTTTTGCACATTTTAAAGTCATGGAATCCTTTCATAACTTGGAAGTCCCGTGATATAAAACAGGTGGGAATCAGGGTATCTGGCTAAGTGGCATGAGGTCTTCGAGCTCTTCCTCACCTCTCCTCTCCCCTTCCCTAGAGTTTCTCAGAGAAGTTTGAAAACCACTAGCCCAAAGGATTATTGATTGACAGCTGTTGAATGAGAATGAATATAAAAGTGTGATTGGAACTAAATCTGTTAATATTTAAGGCTTATGTCCAAATCTGTAGAGGGAAAGAGCACAAAAGATTTATCAGAATATAGTTTATGGATTACTATCTCGATGTATTAAAAGTCTAATTACATTTCTACATTTTTCCCCTCTAGAAAATTATTGGTGTGTTTAAACCCAAGTCAGAAGAGCCTTACAGTCAACTGAATCCAAAATGGACCAAGTATGTTCATAAGATCTGCTGTCCTTGCTGCTTTGGCAGAGGCTGCTTGGTTCCTAACCAGGGATACCTTTCCGAAGCTGCTGCCTCCCTGGTGGATGAAAAGCTTCATCTGGGCATTGTACCGAAAACAAGGGTAAAGGAGAATTTGTTTTTAATCATGGACTTCTAATTTATAGCCCACTTCTCTGTGAACACTTTGGTAATATTTCTGTGACAGAGCCTAAAGTTGAGCCCCTTTTTTGGGAGTCCAGAGTCATGAGCAACTGATAAGTTGATTCTAGTGTGGAGCCACAAAAGGAACATCTCTTGCACATGTGAACCGAGATGATGCTAACAGACGGAGGAAGAAGAACGAGCATTTAGAAAGCAGATAAAGATCAGGGATCTAGAAATTCTGTTGAAGGTAGAGATGACTAATGTGCTCAAAACACTGCTTTTTTCTTTTTGTCCTTCATGCGTTTTTACTTGAAGACTTTCTCAAAATATTCCGAATTCTACATTTCAGGATGATTACTTATTGTTTCCATTGGCCAATTTTAGACGGCCTCTCTCAGAGAGAAGATGTGCCATTTAACTGACTGCAAAATCCCTTAGCCTTTCTATTTTAGATTTTTTGAGGCATTTAGTATAGGATTAAACTTTGCTAATTTACAGCATTAGAATGAGCTTCATGGTGTACATGAATAGAAATACTTTCATGCAAATTCTAATAACTGTTTTTCTAAACCATGTGTTTCTAGGTGGTTTGGCTTGTCAGTGAGACATTTAACTACAGTACAATTGACCGTGCAAAATCTAGAGGCAAAAAGTACGCTTTAGAGAAAGTGCCAAAAGTAGGTAGAAAATTTCATCGGATAGGACTCCCTCCTAAGGTAAGTTACTGTGGTAAGCTTCATTTGGGGGGCAATTCAGCACTTATTACCTGAGCTCTATATGCTAGGCATTGTGCTGTGGGCTGTGGATGTAATAGTAAAGAAAACAATTTTTTCATCAAAGAGTTTATAGTAAAGGAGTCTCAATGCAAAATGATAAGTTGTCAGGATGGTTAACTGCAGGGAGCTCAGAGAGGATAGAGAAGGGATGTCTAACCCAGTTCGAGGGGCTAGGGAATGTTTCTAAGAGGAGGTTGCATCTAAAGCTTTACAAAATAATGGCTAAACACAGGTGGAGAATGAGACCTAGGTTTTGTTCCTGGTTTCACCAGTTAGCTCTGAGACCTTAGGCAAATTTCTTACTCTCCAAGACCCAGCTTCTACAAACAGAGGGATGATAAAAATACATTTTAGGGTTATGAGGATAAAATGAAGAAATTTATGTCAAGTACTTGCTACAGTCCTGGCACATAGTAAAGTGAATGGTAGTAACTATGTTTACATATTCATAATAGATTTGTTTTTCCTTACCACTTCTAAATAAATGTAATGGATGATTAGATTAGCAGCTAGCTAAGCAAGGTTAAGGAGAGTTAATGGGAAAGGCATTTTAGAAAAAGCTCTAGGCTTTATTTTTTAAAAATATATATATATGTGATTTTGTTATTTTGTTGTACTATGCGTTTATCTAGCTAAAAGAATTTGAGTAGAAATTTATGATCAACCCAACTTGTTTTTAAAATTGTACTCCAAGTAAGCAGGAAGTTTGAAAAAATTTACAAGGTCTGTTATTCCGCGGATATGCTGAAATAAGTATAACTAAAAAAAAGATATTATTTTCATGTTTATAACCATTAGGACTTAATTATATGTGCATTAGAGAAAAACCTTTAGGAAATTGTTAAATGTCATGCCAACAAGAACATAAAGTGTTGAGAAGTAGATTGTGTGATTCTGATTCGTCTGTATTTATGAGGCCAACTTGATTACCTACCCATTACCTTTGTGCCATGTGCTGTTTAAATTTGTATTTCTTTTAATAAATTTTTTAATGTTAACAACTAGTAATTTTAGTGATAGAAATGCCTTTTATCCTACAATAGCTGCTATGGTCCTTTAAAGTCTCAGTTGAGCATTTTTTATTTGCTATGAATTATTTTTGTGATTATTTAAGATTACTGTGTAAAAATAGTGTTCTTGATAAATGTGGCTTATCTAAATTAGTGTTAACTATTCTAGTTTTTATTGTGCTTATATAGTATATATGATGATACTGCTGAGAAAGTTAAAAAAATACCTTTATTCTTGTACTTTCTTTTCTAACTATAGTTCTTAAAATTATAGATTGGTTCCTTTCAGCTATTTGTTGAAGGTTACAAGGAGGCTGAATTTTGGCTTAGGAAATTCGAAGCCGACCCTTTGCCTGAGAATATTAGAAAACAATTTCAGTCACAGTTTGAAAGATTAGTTATTTTGGATTACATCATCAGAAATACAGGTATTGAAGTTCTCTCATTTGTTCACTCAAATCTTATAAGTTTTCAAACTGTATTCAACTCTTGTTATCCAAATCAAAGACATAAAATTTTGATGCAGGAGTCTTGAGGCCACTTTTATTCTTATAACACAGAGATGTAGTACTGACTCTCCAGGCAGAATTGATACTGTACTAGAGATCCTGACTCAGAACAGGCTCCTGCCCAGGTGATCACGATCAGTTCCCATCCCAACTGGGGTGTTTCTTTGCAGCAGGACAAAGCCCTGCTATTAGAAATGTTATCTGCATAATGTGTATAATTAAAACTTGATTGTGTAAATTATTTTAGATGCTTATTTTGACTTTAGGTGATGTAGTATAGTTTCTGAATACATTAAACTCTTAGTTTTTTATAGGCTGAAAGGGAGCAAAGATGTAGATAATGTAACACAGTGGTTCCCAAATGTGGTTCCCTGGCCTGTCGAGGTCAGTGTTATGTGGGGCCTTATTACACGTGCATCTTCTAGGAGCCCATTCTAGACTTACTGAAGCAGAAACTCTGCATGCAGGGCTCGGCAGTTTGTGGGTTAACAAGTCCTCCAGGTAATTCTGATACCCTCTGAAGTTTGAGAATCACAGGTTCAAAATGTTTGCTCATTTATATTGGTTTCTGAGAAAGCATTATATACTTTTCTAGATTTACCTTCTTAATTAATATGGTCTTAGGTTAATGTTAAAACTAGTGTAGAGTCTAGGATACTCCTCTACAGACATTAGGTGAGAGCCAGTCCAGAAATTTGCCTGGTAATAGAGGTAGATGCTTTTTCTTCCTAAGGTGAAATTGTCCTGGGTTTTAATAACCTTAATTTAATAGTTCTTGACAATAATTGTACCTACTTCACAATGGTTATGAATAATGAATTAATACATATTAAGCACTTAAAATAATGTCTTGCACAGAGTAAATGCTCAAAAATGTTAGCTGACATTTATGAGTTTTTCAGTTTGTGTGTGTTAAGTTGGAGCCTTTAATACATAAACATATGTCACAAATAACCAATAAAGGTCTCAAAAATCAAGAGGTGACCAGATTTTCTCCTTGATATTAAGTTATGATATCCATAAAAAACTAAAAATTAAGTAACAGATTTTTTTTTTGAAAGACAGGGGAAATGATAATTGGTTAATCAGATATGAAAAGCAGAAACATAGAAAGAAAATTAAGGTAAGGAAATTTTAAAAGAATATGTATATGTATATACACACACACATGTACATGCAATCAATTTCTGTAAAAGAATCCTTGAAGTTAAATTATTCATCATTTCCTCATTTCCTTCACTTAGATCCTTGATTTTTATCTCCTTTTTCTATTTTTCCTTTTTTCTTTTTTTTTCTTATGGCATTGAATTTTTTATTCTATTTTTAAAAATCTCCATGCAGTTTTATTTTTTATGTTGCATTAGAATAGAAGAGTGATATCAGATATGTACTATTTTTAGGGCTTAGGAAATTTTTGTAGAACCACCAGATTTATTTTGCTTTTATGTAATAAAGTCTTCTAGTATTTTTGGTCATTTTTATATATTACTAATTCACTTCTTCCTGAGTCTTATGACTCAGTATTAGCTAATACAGTATTATGGAATATGTGTGCTTTACTTATAAATTACATTCATTGAATTTAAAAAAATGTACTTCTACTTATAAGAAGTTGGGTTTAATGTACATAATGGACTGCATAGACCCTTAACACTATTGGAATGATCAATTTTACATTGATTTTTCTCAACTTTGATTACCCAAGTTTAAATTTTTAATATTTATATGAGAAATATTTTCGGAATAGTTTCACTAGTTTACAACAGTCTGTATATTTTTGAGAAAGTTTTAACTAGTTAAAACTTATAATCTGTGTGTTCTCATCACTTAAAGTTATTGCATCACTTTAAAAAGTTTATACTTTGCAGTGTTTATCGAAAAATTTAAAACTACATATTCATAGTACTTAGCAATAGCAGTAATGTAGATGAATCTCAAAATTCTGCTGAGTGAAAGAAGCAGTAAAAGAAGCTACATACAGAGGAAACATACCATCTGAATATTTATATAAATATCTAAAAAGTGCAAACTAATCCCTATGACAGAAAGCAAACTGTGGTTGCCTAGGAGTGGGGTAAAGACGGGGAGGCGCTGCAAAGGGACACGAGGAACTTTTGGGCGAAGGTTTCACATCTGTCAATGCTCATCAAATTGTACACTTTAAATGTGAAGTTTACTGTTGTAAATTATACCTCAATAAAGTTATAAATAGATAAAAAATGATAGAAATAAAAATAAATGTCAGCTATAGCAGAAATGGGTTTAAAATATACATATTTATAGTAGTTCCTAAATTTATTTTATTGGTATATCTTGAGCAATAGATTTTGCCGAAAACTTCATTATTTTGCTCTTAAGTATTTTCTACATTTTCATTGAAATGAGACATTTGATATAAGCTAAAAGAAACAAACCTGGCATATATCACTCGGACCTTTGATACTTTTAAATATTATCTTTTTCACCTTTCGTTATTTTATGTAGGCCACTTAATAATGACTACTGTCTATCTTTAAACACTGGGAAGTACTCTAACATAAAACCCTCTTGCTCCTGAGGTCTTTGTTTCTGCTACCAAAGAATATAAAAGGTAGGAATGGCCTAGATTCTGTAATCAGGAGTTTCTCGAGGTTCCTCCTGTTGGACTTTATTATATTTAGCTACCATCTTTGGGGAGTTTTATTTAGAAACATCTTATATTTGAACTAATTATTTCTATAGGACCCTAAGAAAGGCTAGATTTTAATAAGGTAACGTTTTAAGTTGTTATTTTAAAAATGTCTCTATTTTGCAAATACACATTTAAGCAATGCATCTAGCAATAAATTATCCAGAACAACACTTTAAGTCTTATAATTCCAAGTCCTCTTCGCCAAGGAGAAAAAGAATGAAACCACTATGTAAATTTATAATATTAAATTTCAAAAAATAGTGATTATGAAATTCTTACTGATTTTTAAGGGAGTTTTTGCCCCTCAAGGATGAGGTTTTACTTTCCAGCAGCTTATTTTTTATATTTACAGGCCCTTCAGATAAAATGTCTTTAAACCTCAATAATTATTATAAATATTTTATCTGTTAAAACTATTTATATACAATTTTATATCAACAGACCATTTTTCTCCCCTTTAGGAAACAAAATGTGTTGATAATGCATCGCTTATTCAAATAGCTGCAATTGATAATGGTCTAGCATTTCCTTTTAAACATCCTGATGAGTGGAGAACATGTGAGTACTTAGAACTTTTTATGGGTTCTATAATTTCCCCTTTTCCAGAATAGGAAGGAACAAAATTTATGGGTACCAAACTAGCAGAGGGAAAACTGGGTGTGGAGTGTTATTCATCAGGGCTCTTTTCTGGGCCCTAGGGATCCAGAGATGCGTGTTGCCTGGGTCTTGCCATGTATATTCACTTATCTCTGGATGACTGTGTCTGGTTTCGATTTTTTGACTTGTCTTAGCCTTGTAAAGTAAGTTCGAAAGCTTTCCAATTTTAAAAATATATGTAAAAGGGAATTACCTATTAAATATTTTGGTAGAGCTTTATCTTAATGTTTTGGGTAATACTCACTGATAAAACAATGTAGGCCTTACCTCCCCCCTTTTTAGTGGGTGATGCTTTATCTGCCTTACCAATCTCTTCTGTGGTGAATGTTCTGATTTCTGTCTTCTTGAGTTAGTTGTAGACATTTTTATTTTGCTTAAAATTGTCCATACCTTGAGTTATAGATTTATAGATAAAAAGTTTCTTTTATAGAATTCTCTTATAAATAAATTTTTTAAAAAGATTCCCACTACGTATATTAAATATTTAGGGGTGAAATGAAATAATGTCTGGAATTTGCCTTAAAATACTTAGGAGGAGGGAAAATGGGGATAGATTAAACCAATTTTGTAAAAATGTGGCAATAATTGAATTAGATTATTCAGATTATGGGAGCTCATTGTACTATTTTTTTGAGTTTTGTATATGTTTAAAATATATGTAATAAATAAAAAAAAAATCTCTATCTATGACTATGCCTCTTTTAAATTCCTACTGATTATTAGTGGGCTTTTTTCATCATTAGAGTTGCCAAAAATTTGTCTATTGTAAAGCA
>NW_011888786.1:8421394-8436286 GCF_000151845.1 Pteropus vampyrus
TAGGAGCCATTAAAGCTGGAAGTTCTCACTGGATGTGTACCCACAGTGGTTCTGTGGGTGATCGTATTGCCATAAGCCATATATTTTGGTTCAGGAAGCTGAATATGCACCTTCTTCAGAAAATTCCACTACTTTACAAATCTTTCTAGTCCTGACACTGTGTAGATTTAATGGTGCTGTTGGGAGAGAACTAGAGTTAGCCCACAGTGATGGATCTTTTATCCCTCAAAGCCATTCATCTATTTACCTACTAATGATGTAGAATTTTAGGACACACACACACACACACACACACACACACACACACATACACAAGAGTGGACAATTTCTGATGACTTGTGGCTGGAAGGGCAGGGAGACCTTGGCCACAGTATTTGATCTGGGGCTGTGAACAAATTATAAGTACTTCTTAATTTCCAAACTCAGGACCAAAGATTCAGATATTTATTATTATATAGGACTGTTTGAAATAGACTCATTATCAAAACTCTTACTCTTTAAAACTTAGAAACCTAAGTAGTTCAGGTAATACCTCATTGTGTTTTGCCATCTGAGTTGAGCATCCAAACTTGAAATCTGAATAATTTAGATGACAAAGGATAATTGTTTTTTGATAACTTCTTTCTCTTGTCCATTTCTTTGTTTTTTTGAGGACCTAGGAATTGTAGGAAAAGAACGAGGACAAATGTGGGTCAAAATACTGATTAGAAGAATATTTTTTTCTAATAGATCCATTTCACTGGGCTTGGCTTCCTCAAGCAAAAGTTCCTTTTTCTGAAGAAACAAAGAACTTGATTCTACCATATATTTCTGACATGAACTTCGTGCAAGATTTATGTGAAGATCTTCATGAACTTTTTAAGGTAAATCAATTTTTAATTTTAATTATTGTAGAAAATGAAATTAGTCTTAAAAAAGAAGACATTTTTCTTAATAGAGATAATTCGTAGTTTACTGCTTCTGGTGTCACTTTTTGCAGTAAAACTAGACATAACAAAGGAATTAGCAGTTTTAGTCTACATGAGCATAAATTTGTGAAGTTACTATGAGTATTCTTTGAAGTGAGACTTAAAACTTGAGAATTTGTTTTCTTCAAAAGCTGAATGCTTAAAAAATGACTTTAAAAATTATAATAAATGTTTGGTGACCCACTATCATTTACTTCTCTCCAAAAAGCCTAAATGTGTTGGCTGGAGTGTCACTTTAAATCCTTTCTGGAACAAGTTGGAATGTAAATAAACTACTCTTGTCATTCTAAGGGTGTACAAAAATACCTCAAGTAAAGATACTCTTTCATGTTATTTTATTAATTAGGAAAGCTTTCTAATGACCTTGTATGCTAAGTTGAATAATTAATTTATTTTCAAATATTTCTTTCAAAGATCTTGATTTTTGGAATTATAATGATGTTTTTTCCCTTTCTGCGATAGATTGATAAAAGATTTAATAGAGCCATTTTTGAAAGTCAGATGTCTGTGATGAGGGGTCAGGTAGGTCACCTTTTTATACTCTTGTTAAGAAAATATCTCTCTTTGAAATACTCGTCACCATTTCTCTCCATTGTGACCCAAAGATGCAACTCTGGATACTGTCTTTATGCCGAAACAAAATAGCTTAGGTGGTTCGAAATGAAGATGATTTCAGTAGTATCTTTCCTTATTGTCTTATAAATTAGGTATCATCGACCTTGTATTTTGTTTAGTTACCCATTTTCTTCCTACTGTGAATTCTTTGTCCTTACTTTGGTAACTGTTTTCCTGAGTATACTATATCCACTTGCTTAGATGTTTCATTATGGAGTTCTGTTGCTTGTTGATTATTTGCCTCATAGAATGTGTTTGGCCTTTGCTAAAGCAGTCAGTAAATAGCCAGGTCACCAAGGCTGAGTACTGATTGTGGCGTAAAAGCACTAATTGTAACTCAGTACTGTCACCCCTTCTTACCTCCTTTAATTAGAGATAGAAGGTGGTAGGTCTGCTGGTGTAGACCTGCAGAGGACATCTGGTTCTTCTACTCTTTTAATATTATTTAGGTTCCAAAATGAAGACTGGAAACAAAAATAAATTATACTATAAACATTGTCTTTTAGTGACTTACTAATTAACTTTTTCTTCCTAAAATATACATTCAATTTAAAGTAGCTGTTTGCTGCCTACCTGTGGCAAAGAAGGCGAGTCTAGTTTTTGCACTGATTGTTATATTACATAACTTTAACAAATAAATATAATTAAATTAGATAATCATTTATTCACCAAATGTTTATTGTCAGAACAAGTGGCAGAAATTGTTCTAGTCATTGAGGTTAAGCAGTGAGCAAAACCCAGTTCTTCTTCTCATGGAGCTCTTACTCTGATGAGGACGCCAGGGCGCAGGGAAGGAGGACAGTTATTTGCAGCGGTCCCCAACCTTTTTGGCACCAGGGATTGGTGCTCCTATGAGAATCTATGCTCGATGATCTGAGGTGGAGCTGGGGAGTGGCTGCAAAGAAGATGAAGCTTTGCTCTCTTGTCCACTGCTCACCTCCTGCTGTGAGGCCCAGTTCCAACAGGCCACTGACCAGACTGGTCCCAGTCCACGGCCCCGGGGTTGGGGACTCCTGAGCTGGTACATCTCTGTGCTCTGTTGCATTTATACAGTGCTTTGCTGGAGTCATAAGTTGTAAATAGTAAGCGAACTGGCTGGAGCAGTAGCATAGGGCCTTAAGTGCCAGAAAGTATAGATTCCACATGGAAGGGATTGGAACAGTTAGAGACTTAGCATTAAAAAGCGTTATGATGAGATTGTCATTTTTGGAGAGGCTTCCTTATCCTAAGTTTTTTCTATGAACTCCCTGAAATTGTGCACTAAATCCTGTTTATATGTGTCTTTTGGGCATGGGAAGAAGTGGTAGGATTTATATTTCAGCAAAAGGGATCCCTATCCCAACAAAGAGTAAAAACCACCACAGGTTGGTGTGGACAGTGAGGGGTGCAGGTTCACTCAGTGGATCTGGAGTCTAGAGCCCCTTGGGGATATGTTTTCCTTAATTCAGTCATGAATGAAGGGCTTGGATGATCAGTGATGGTAATTATGTTGCAGAGTATTACCATCCCAAACGATACTGAGCTAAATTTTCAGGCATAGATAATTATGCCCTAATTTAACCTTTTTGCTTGAAAGTAGTTAACTTATCAATATGCTCCATCTTCTAGAATTCTCTTATACCTAAATATATATCTTTAGGAATATATTTTTTTTTTAAATAAAAGCTGTGAATAATTTTGTAAGCTTTAGTTAGCACATGAGGAATTGAAATTTAAATTAAAAAATGCTTATCTGAAAAGATACGGAGACATTCCAGCGCCAAGGTCTGCTACAATGTGTACTAGTGTCTTTCTGCTATTTCAAGTGTGTTTATTCATATCCTGTCTCATTCACAGAGGAATTAAAGTATTATACAAATGTGTGTAATCACATAGAAAAATAACAGGATCAAGATCTGGGGAAAGAAAAAAAATAAAATGATACCTTTTTTACATGATTTGATTTGATTATTTTTTAAATTTGGTTTTGACCTTTTTGATAGCCAGAAAGAATAAGCTACTCTGACCATGTACATGATTATGTGGGTCCCTAGTTTTAACTGTTTTTTAAAAAATCTTGTGTGAAAAATAAGGTAGTGTTTTATATTCAGTGCTTATGAAACAGAGGCTTAATAAACAAAAATAACAGTCACCTGTGTTCCAAACAGCAAAATCATTATTTCAGTTAGTTTCTTCACTGAGGCAAAATACTACTGTTTTCTCTTCCATCATTTATAATTATCCCTTGAACCCTCTCCACTACAGTTTTGCCAATGAACTTCATGGTTTGTGCTTTGCACAACAGTCTTTTGTCCTAGTTTATAGTAAGTCTTTAGTTTTACACACATAATCAGTGACATGCTCTAATTCTTTACATAAAGGTGTGGAATGGAACAAGGAACTAAGATAAAGGCATTTCTTTTAAAATCAGGACTAGTAATGTTTATGAAAGTTAAAGATAAACCATGTTTTGAATTTTACATCAAATAGCAGTAGGTCATGATGAGGTTCAGTAAGATCATTCATTTCCCTTTCTCCCTGTGCCTATTTGGAACACACTAGACCTCAGAAAATATTTATGGGCAATGTGAAATATATTTTATACATGATCTGAAAAAAAATGGCAGAAATAATAAATAAAACTGCTTTATGAATACACAGTGAATTCAGTGATTTGTAAACCAGAATCTCATTTGCAGATTCCATAATAATTGTTAAAGAAAATGAACCTAGCACTTCTGTACTTCCTGAGTACTTGACCCTTCACTAGATATTTTTATGTTGGTTATCCTTTATCCTCATAATAGCTCTCCATAGTTGTCTGCATTTTTTACGGAAGAAACTTGGCTCAAAGGGGTTAAGTAACATCTGTAAAACAAGGGAGTCTGTCTTAGCCCAGCACATCTGCAACAGTTAGGCATTGCTTCTGCCTAGGCCTTTATCATCTCTTCTTTGGATTTAACGATCTTCTAAGTAGTGCCCTTATCTTATTTCCTGTCTCTCTTCCACATCAGACAAGAACAATCACTCAAAGCAAAAATCCAGTCATAACACTCCTATGATTCATCATTGGGCACAAGCTTAAGTCCTGACTTTGAGCACAGTCAACAAAACCCTTCTCAGCCTGCCTCCAGGCAGCCCACCTGCCTTTATCTCTTGTCATTTGCAGCTTCCCCTAAGCCTGGGCACTCTTAAGTGCTCTTCACTCCCATTTTCATTTCCCGGTGGTGCCCTCGGACGTGCTGTGCTGCTCTCTCCCCGGTGCCTCTTCCTCTTCCTCTGGAGAAGAGATTTCCTTCAAGCTCCAGCTCTGACTTCCCAGGCCCCTCCTTGCCACCCAGGGAGCTGATTTCTGCAGCACTCTGGGGATATCCTGGTGTCACATTTTACTCAGAAATTTGATATTAAAATCAGCATATTGGGCACATTAGTAAAGACTAGGTTAAATCAATCATAAAGTAGAATATATGTGGCTTTATGGAGATTAAATGGTAATTCTTATGCCCACTAAAATTTGAGGACCAGTGAATAAGGAAGGAAATCTGAGAGTTTCTACCATCTGCCCCTGAGATAACTCTCACATCCCTGCCAAGTTATCAAATGTAGCATAGATGGAAAATTCTAAAGTGTTTATCCTTGCCTGCAATATTTACTCTGTTTCTAAAAATCTCTGATTTAAACATACAATAACACATGAGAGCTACAGGTTGACTGTAACTCTACTGGGTTCTGTTCAGTTCTCATGAGGAAAAAAAACAATAATAAATTTGCTTATTTTTGAGAAATGAAAAAATGATGGTATGTAGGGGAGGGAACAGATTTTAAAGTCAAGGCATAGGTTCACTGTTGTTAACGCATTTTTCGCAATATTGCTGTTATTTGTTCATATGGCTGTTGTTTCTAGAATGTGAGTACTTTTAGGGCTTGCATATTTTTTTTTTTTTTGTAGAGAGGAAGGAGTCTTCTCCCCAACACGGTGTGTTGGGGAGTAAATATTTCCTTAGCAAATAAATGCAAGATAATCAAGTGTCAAAAAAAAAAAAAAGATAATCAAGTGTCTTCTTAACTCCCAAAGAAGTATCAATAGTTAAGATAGTCTTAGGATTGAATAATTTTTGCTATTAGTATATTTGAAAATTGTTAATCTTGTAGAATGACTTTCACTTTCTTCATACCGTTGTGTTTTCCAGAATCCGTACAACAATTATGTGTTGTTTTTAGAGTCAGGGAAATATTACATGTTACTTAAGTTAGTGTGTGTAGACTAACATTTTTAGAACAGAATTTTTAAAACTAGTGGAGGAAACTAAGCAGAACATTTCATTCCTTAGCCATGCCAGTGCCCACATTTAATTTTGGTAAGAACGGTGCTTATAAGTGTTAATTTTGTAGGTTCTTGTCTTGTTATTCAAATACAGCCACCCTAGAAGATTTTAACGGAAAAACTTAAAAAGGATTCTAAAACATAAATGCAATGAATAACTACTGTTGCTAGAAATAATTCCCTGATGTGTTAAATACTTTAAATCTTCTAGGATCTAAACCATCTAGTTTATACCATTTAAAGTATTATGAAGTTTATATATAATTATGGCTTTGTGTTGAAACTTTTATGCTTATCACTATTAGTCTTTACAAGAACCAAGAAATGCATATCATCCATATATTAGATATTTCCAAATACCTGAAGGAGACACCCTTATTTCTAAAATACACAATAAAGGGAATTTTGTTATCTGAATGGAGTAGAATAGGCTGTAAGCTATGTAAGCTAAGTTTCATAACCTTATTTATGTACTCAAGTAGCAATCTGAAGAATATGTGTTAACCTGGAATGTGATATATTTTACTTTTTCTAGTTTTATATTTTCTATTTAAGAGTAAGCTCTATTTTAATTTTTTTTATTTTTCAATTAGAGCTGACATTTAATATTATTTTGTATTAGTTTCAAGTGTATAGCATAATGGTTAGACATATATATAATTTATGAAGTGATCCCCCCATAAGTTTTATACCACCTGGCACTATACATAGTAGCTATTACAATATTTTGACTACATTCCCTATGCTGTACTTCACATCTCTGACTGTTTTGTAACTACCAATTTATACTTCTTAATCCCTTCGCCTTTTTCACCCAGTCCCCACAACATCCCCTTCTCCGCCTCCCGACAATCTGGCAATCTGGCAATCATCAGTTTGTTCTCTGTGTCTGTGAGTCTGAAGTAAAACTTTATTTTAAATGGCTGCCTTCCCAAATTCTCTAACCCACTTGCCTACTGGCTCTGCGACATGCTTTTTCATGCCACCTTTACCTGCTGACATGTGGTATAATTTACGTATTCATGATGTGTATTGACTCCTCCCCCTGCTAAAACAGAAGCTCCATGAAGGCAGGGATTTGGTTTGTTTCTTTAGTGTTGTATCCCCACTTAGAACAGAGCCCAGCATGCAGTCGGCTTGTAATAATTTATCAGTGGATGAGTAGATTAAGGCAAGTAATTAATTAGTTAAAACCAGACTACTTAGACCAGTTATTTGTTTAGGTTCTATGTCAAGTGGAGTATATGGAACCATTCACTTTATTCAATCTCTGATTTCACTTCTCCTGGAAACAGGTGCATTCTAGAATATTTTAAAGTTACCAATTGGCAAAGTTATTTAATTTTGTGCATTTGTATAAAATACATCCATATGATATATATTTATAGCAGTTACTCCTCATTGCAATCTCTATTGGGCATAAACGGATGCAATAAAAACTAATTATGAATAAATGATTAGGTAATGTCAGTGAACTGAAAGTTTTTATCATTTTTTGACTTGGTGAAAATCTCTCTTCACAGATCTTAAACCTTACTCAGGCTTTGAGAGATGGGAAGAGTCCTGTCCAGCTGGTACAGATGCCTTGTGTGATTGTGGAACAAAGTCGAGGTGGAACTCAAGGTCGGATTGTCCACCTCAATAATTCTTTCACCCAGACTGTCCATTGCAGGAAGCCATTTTTTTCCTCCTGGTAGCAGATGTAAGAGTAAGAGAAACAAAGTGGCATTATTGTGTGGTTAGAGTGTAGAATTTATTTGCTTTACAACGATAATTTAAATCTTCTGTTGAGCTCCAGTTGCCAAAACCTCAAATAATATAAGTCTTTAAAAGGTTATGTTTCGAATGTAATCAAAAGTTTACAGTTTTTTTTGTCCAAATATTAAATTTCTATTTCAGGGAAGAAGTGTATCTCTTACATTGTATTTTTGTAGAAAAATTGTATTTTATATTGTTGATGTTAGTTTAAAAGGTAATTTCATGGTTTACACATTCTGAAATGACTGTAATTACTTTAGAATTCCAAATAGAAAAATAAGGTATTTCTTGACTTTGAATACAATAACTTTTTACATACTTTTTAAAAGTTAAGAAGAATGTTCCCTTTAACTCTTCTAACATTATAAAAGGCCTTTGAAGGTGAGACTGCTCTTATGAACTCTAACAGAGTAGTTAAATAGAAAAACAGGTAAGAATAAAGCAGTGTTGCCTTAATTTTTAAAAAGCTGCTGTTTTACAACTTGAATAAGTGCCCCTAAAGTGACCATTGTTCAGGACCAGAAAATTATATCTGGATGACCATTTCTTTTTTGTACTTCAGAATATTTTTGATCAATTATTTTGTTATAGTGAGATATAAAATCTAAAGATATCCCCTTTTTAAAAAAATGGTAATACTCAACTGAGACTTGAAGAGAATTATATAAAATTAAGGAAGCTCCTCAGTATTGTGAAATTCCAAAACGGCATTAAAAATTTCCTTTTGTTTCTTGCATGGTATCAATTACTTAATCAATTAGTACTCTAGAGTACTAATCTTGTTCAATTTATTACTTCAATTAGTGTTAAACTTCACTGAAAAGTAAAACATGCCTCAATATCAGATTGGATTGCATTTTGGAATCCTAGGACATAAACTCTT
Source organism: Pteropus vampyrus (assembly GCF_000151845.1). Lineage (NCBI taxonomy): Eukaryota > Metazoa > Chordata > Mammalia > Chiroptera > Pteropodidae > Pteropus > Pteropus vampyrus. The sequence goes on from NW_011888786.1 coordinate 8,429,922, forward strand.
AAAAATAGTAGTATTTTAAGGTACTTGAAATTATCAATGTTATTATAATTACAGTCAGCTTTAGAATATCAGCCCTAGTTGAAGGGGACATGACAGAGAGAACCATAAAATCATTTATATTTGATTTTGAACATCAGTATGTCTGACATCCTGGGAATTTGTAGCACTTTTAACTTGCAAAGTGATTTAAATTGCGGTGAGCCCAATCTGCAGATGTCATTCCAAGAAAGCAGAAGTTTATTCTCGTTCTTCAGGCTCCGGCAAATAACATCCCCATTTGAACTAAATTGGGCAGTTTGTGGTCTGGCCTTTTGTTTTTTTCAGCTTTTTGTCTTGTGATTTTTTTTTTAATTAAGTATTTCTGTGTAAAAAGTATTTCCTAAAGGTCACATTAGAATGTAAGACAGGTCTGCCGTTCCCCCTCCCGTCACATCTTCCTCTTGGTCTTGGTGGCTGTGACAAGTGAGAACACCGCTGTCCAGGTGGCAATCTTTAGAAGCCTGCGTCTCCCTGCCTCCCCGACCCTGCGTCATCTTCATATGGAGATGACGGAAAACTGGAAATTCAAAACTCAAGCTACTATCTTTAGATAAATACTAGGAATTGAAATGTGCCTTTGAAAATGTGTTGTTCTAAAAGAACTAAGTCATTACGAGGTGGGTACTGCTTTCATCAAACAGGTTTTGTTTTTTAGTATTTTGAGAATTGCTATATTAGTTTTTATAATGGAAAACTTAGTAAATTGCTACTGCTTTATATCTTAAAATTAAAATAGTGTGGAAATATATTTTTAAATGGCCTAACCAGGCCAGAAAAGTAAAGTTGACTTATTTAAGATGTGATTACAAGTCAGAGCACATTGGTTATATTTTGTAAATGTTCATGAATTTACTACTTATTTAAATATTGTGTTAATTTTTTCAGCGAGTATTTTTATAGTGTCAAACATGGTAGACTGAAGATAATAAAAATCATTGTCTTAAGGCTAGATTTTTCCTGACGTATGTATATTGCATATTGAGAATGTCTGTGAACACATTTACGTTTATGAATGATGCCAAACCACCGTTTTCTTCCTCCTTATATTAATGGTGTAGTTTAATTCTTTATAATTCCAAAAGATATATTTAACTGGAACCTTTATAAATGGAGACATTTATTATATATAATTATATGCTGCCTTACTCTCCCCCAAGTTTGTCAGCAATTGAAGACTGTGGAAACATGGTTTTTTGCAGACTTGAAAACAATTTGATAATTTTTTTTAAATTTAAAATACTGTATTAATGGTATTAAAACTATATTTAAAAATGATGGTGACATGTTCTTTGATCAGATTACATCTTTAATTCCTTTATAGATATATGAAGAGACAGGCACTGTCTTTTGTGTTTTATAGTCTTCCTTCTTTCCCAAAGTTGCTTGGGCAACTGTACAAAGTTGTGACAAAGAGTCTCAGTTTGCCCTGTTTCCAAGCCTCCCTTATAGTTAGTTTGAGGCCTGTAACTGAGTTCTGGCCAGTGAGATGCAGGGACAAGTGATATATGTGACTTCCAGACCTAGCAGTAAAACTCACTGCCATCATAATCAGTGATCATGATTGTACACTCTCCTGTCTTCCTATTTGGCTACAAACAGTTTGCAAATGGAAGCAGCCAGGGCATGTGAGTCACTGCCTGGAAAGGTACCAGGAGATCCTGCTGACTATTGGACTATTACATGAACAAGAAATTAATGTTTGTGTTTAGTTATTTGTTATTAAAGCACAGTCTGCCCTATCCTGGGCATTATAATGTAAATGGAAAGATACAAATCATTTTAAAACAAAAAATCAATTATGGGAGGCACAGTGGCGGCAGCAGCGAGTAGTTTTTAAATCTCCCCCAAACCCCATGGACCTGTGCTATAGCAAAAGAAAAATACAGTGCCACCATCTTCACTAGGTGATAGAGTATCCCTGTGAATCAAGAATCTGAGCAGTTTGGACTAAAACCGTCAATAGCAACATGATCACATGGGAACAACAGTTTGGAGGAGCAAGCAGAGGAAAAGTAAGGGGGACTTGTGATGGTCCTAAGTGCCAGAGAACCCAGAATTTGCCAGCATGTACTCAGCCCCAAAGAAGGAGTCTGCAGTAGTGATGGCAGACTCAGCTGGTGGATCCAAAATCCACAATCAAAATTGGGAGAGGGCTCTCCAGCAGTCACTCGGCAGCTAGTAAAAGGAGTCTGCAGAAAGGTATGAGGATGCAAGGGCAGCCTGGTCTTCCAGGTTCTCAGAAGTAGCCAGTGAGAGCACGCAGGCTGTCACTGAGCGAAACTATTGGGTATAGAACACACATTGACAAGAGAAGGTCATGGCGGGTAAAGGAGAGAAGGTTCAGACACTGATGGGACCAAATGAGACAGAAGTCGGAAAGTACTTAATATGTACACAGAAATCCATATTACATAAACTGTTTAGTAACTACAGAAGAAAGAACCCTAGAACCACATAACTGAGAAACTGCCCTGGCTCACTTCAGCTCACCTCCTGCATAGGACTATTCGAAAATACATGAGAAGTATAGGAAAATTCATGTCACTTAAACATGACCACATCTTATAATATGCTCTAGGAAAACAGGATAACAATCTGTTTAACATGCCAACAGAAAATGAAGGTATCCCAGAAACCTTTACAAAGCAGAGGAAAAGAGTCACATATTGCAAAATGCTGGAAGAATTTAAGAAATCAGAGAAGCTAAGAAAGAACAACAACATCAAAATTGGGAAAGTTTGGAAATGAGATGGGTAAGCAACAGGAGGAAATAAAAAGCTGACAAAGCTCAGGCAATATTGAGTTTAAAATGTTTCAGAAACAAACTAGAAGCAACACGAGCAAACAGACAACATATCCACAAAAACCCTACAGCAAACACCATAGTGTTGGAAAATCTAAAGCTTTCTGAGTTAGTTTTCTATTGCTGCTGTAACAAATTACCACAAACTTGACTGGCTTAAAACAACACAGGTTGGTTATCTTAACAGTTCTACAGGTTAGAAGTCTGAAGCTGGTCTCATTGGGCTGAAATCAAGGCGTGCGTAGGGCTGCGTACCTTTCTGGAATCTCTAGGGGAGAATCTTGTTTCCTTACCCTTTCCAGTTTCTAGAGGCTTCCCACGTTCCTCGGCTTGTAGCCCTCTTCCTCCACTTTCGAAGGCAGCTGCAGGGGGTGGAATCCTTTTTTCTTTAAGTCACTCTGACAGGAGTCTTCTGCCACCCTATTCCACTTTTAAGGGCCCTGGTGATTACACGGGGCCCACCCAGGTAATCTAGGATAATCTTTCTCTGTTAAAGCCTTGCTGATATGCAACCTTAATTCCATCTGCAACTTTACTTCCCCTTTGCCATGTAACATATTCATAAGTTCTGGAGATGAGGACATGGACATCTCTGGAGGCCATTATTCTGCGTTCCACACATTGCTCTGAGGTCAGTTACGTGACAAGGATGCCTGCTTCCTCTGGTCTTACTCCGTATCGTATTGTAGAGCCTCATCAGTGCAGTAGAGACAGGAGAGCGGTAAAAGGTAGGAGGTTCGGATAGTAAGAAAGCTGTCATTATTTACAGATGACGTAATTATGCATGTAGAAAATTCAGAAGAATCCACCGATAACTATTAGAATTAATAAGTGAATTTTGTAAGGTTTCTATACCGGCAACATTAGTTAGAAAAAAAGTTTAGAATGATACCAATTACAGCAGCAGCAAAACATCAGATTCTTGGGAATAAGTTCAACTAAGGATGTTCAGGATTTTCGCACCAAACTGTAAAAGGATTGAGAAAAATCTGCAGTCAATATGACGAAATGCCCACATTTGTGAGTGGTAGGTGAGTGTTTTTTATAATCTCTGTTATTTTCCATTATTTTTTTCCAATAATTTTTTAGTAAGCTTTTATAAGGGAGCACATTTACATGAATGCTTTGTCACCTTTGTTCGTTTGCTAAGGCTGCCATAAAATACCACAGGCTGAGTGGCATAAACAACAGAAATTTATTTTATCACATTCTGGAGGCTGAGTCTCCAAGGTCAAGGGGCCAGGGTTGGTTTCTGATAAGACCTGCATTTCTGGTTTACAGAAACTGTGTCCTCAACATGGCCTTTTCTCTATGCACTTATATCCCTGGTGTCTCTGATAAAGACACCAGTCCTATAGGATTAGGGCCCACCCATATGACCTCATTTAACCTGATTCTTTAAAGGCCCTGTCTCCAAATATAGTCATATTGGGAGTTAGGCCTTCAACATACGAATTTGGTGGAGGACCCATTTCAGTCCATAACGGCACCCAAAGTACAAAACAAGCACCTGCATATGCATTACTCTCTCTAATGTGACCTAGATCGGCCTCTCCCTTAACCATTCGTGCAGTCCCAGTCACCTTCTTAGTCATATTCCTCATGGAAAACAGATAATAGAAAGACCTACTTGTAAGTATTTTCTGAATTGAAGTCTGAGAGGCTATCTTCTTAATAACGTGTAGTAACTTTTCAGCCTAGATTTGTAATAATTATTTTGATTATAAGGGTAAATGTCTTGCTTACTCCTGGGCTCTTGGTTCTGTTCTGTGTATTTGTCAGCCAGAACCACTCACTTCTCAGTCATGGCAGATAACATGAATTTGCTTCCATCCTTTTTTATTTCCTTTATAAAATCCCAACTCCTGAGTGGATAACGGTTTGTCTGATAGATGTAAATCACTCACGGACTTCAACAGATTCACCAGAAGGTAGTAGGAATACAGAAATCAATAAGATACAATTTCAACTCTTGGATTTACTCTTCAAATATTGCTCAAAGGGAGAAGGAAAACCTGAAAATGGTAACAGGTCTAAAATCAAGTATTTTCTGAGGAATATTGTCCTTCCTGATCTTTGTGTATCCTACACCTGAACATTTTACCTCTGCCTCTTAGGTTATAAATTCCTCGCCTACAAGGGATGGAAAATAAATGCTTTGTAAACTAATGCTTGACTGCCTTTGACTTGAGCTCTCGACATTTTTCTTATTAATCACAGAAGCATATTTCAATGTCTAGATTTCTCTTGGATTGTGAAGAGTATGGCTTTCATTCAGCCTCTTGGCCCATGGGCCAAATAGTGTTAAGTATATAACAAAAATGCATTTATCTAAGCAAATTGCATGATTAATCAGCATCATTTTATTCAGTAAGTTTGAGCCTGCTTCAGAATCCATGTAGAGTTCTTTGAGAAAAATAAATCCTTAAGCTTTAAAGTTTTTATTCTAAGTAATGTCATAGATGTAACTGTTGTCATTTTAGAATACCGTACACTTATGTTCTAAAATTGCTTATCTTCAATGAATAGAAAGTCTGCCACAATTCTCTTTTGACTAAGAATTTGAGATTGGAACAGAGCTGTATTTAGGTCCTGGTTCTGCCCCTTTATTAGCTCTGTGTCCTTATGCAGAGCTTGCAATTTCCCAGACCAGCTTTCTCTACACAAGCTAATGGTAACTTCAGGTTGTAACAAGGATGAAATAAGGTATATTTTCTGAGGAATGCAGTTCAAATTCTGTTAATTATAGATTTGGTTTCCACCTAAGAAGCCGTCTGTGTGTATTAATGGCACATTTGGATTTTTGGCTTTCAATGATGAAACAAGGCATACATCTGGGTTCCTGGGTTTGGATTCTTGTGTAAAGGTAGTATGTGCACACGCAGATTTCTAGATTTGATGTTGTCTTTGCATGGGGACAGGTTTGGAACCAAAAGCCCAAAAGCCTATTTTAAAGTTTTTTGTTTTGCAACAAGGGTCGGTTTGGGGTTGAGAGGAAAAGGCACCTCAAGTCACTGGATAATAGTAAGAGATTTATCCAAACCTGACTCCCTGAGAAACTAACCGACATTTCAAAAGCTTTTTGTTCAGAATCCTGACACCTGATTCCACCCCATGAAATGCTAACCTGGCAGTTGGTGACTGGTGCCTCTGTATGTCACCTTGTGGGTTTTTTAAGATCTGGAAACTGAAAGAATGTGATATCAAAACGAAGCAGCTAATCTACTCTGTAAGCAAAGGGATGTGTTTATTTTTCCTTCGACTCCAGGAACCCTGGCTGCATCTCAGCTCTGGTTACCCTATTCCCACATGACACTTAAGGCTTCAGAAACCTTTGAGGCCTGAGAAAACAGTGGAAAAATCAGGTAGCCTCTCCTTTCCCGAGTCAAAGTCGTATACACATCTGGGGCTGATCCCCAGCCACCCAACTGGTTTAACCAGCTTCAGTGACGCTGATGCCTGAACGCCTGTCAGGATGAATAAAACCGTTTTTTATCTCAGTGTGGTTTTGGGAACAATCCAG
>NW_011888786.1:8436336-8438110 GCF_000151845.1 Pteropus vampyrus
AAACAAGGCATACATCTGGGTTCCTGGGTTTGGATTCTTGTGTAAAGGTAGTATGTGCACACGCAGATTTCTAGATTTGATGTTGTCTTTGCATGGGGACAGGTTTGGAACCAAAAGCCCAAAAGCCTATTTTAAAGTTTTTTGTTTTGCAACAAGGGTCGGTTTGGGGTTGAGAGGAAAAGGCACCTCAAGTCACTGGATAATAGTAAGAGATTTATCCAAACCTGACTCCCTGAGAAACTAACCGACATTTCAAAAGCTTTTTGTTCAGAATCCTGACACCTGATTCCACCCCATGAAATGCTAACCTGGCAGTTGGTGACTGGTGCCTCTGTATGTCACCTTGTGGGTTTTTTAAGATCTGGAAACTGAAAGAATGTGATATCAAAACGAAGCAGCTAATCTACTCTGTAAGCAAAGGGATGTGTTTATTTTTCCTTCGACTCCAGGAACCCTGGCTGCATCTCAGCTCTGGTTACCCTATTCCCACATGACACTTAAGGCTTCAGAAACCTTTGAGGCCTGAGAAAACAGTGGAAAAATCAGGTAGCCTCTCCTTTCCCGAGTCAAAGTCGTATACACATCTGGGGCTGATCCCCAGCCACCCAACTGGTTTAACCAGCTTCAGTGACGCTGATGCCTGAACGCCTGTCAGGATGAATAAAACCGTTTTTTATCTCAGTGTGGTTTTGGGAACAATCCAGAAAGCTATTCTACCCTTCAAGTGTTTGTTTTAAATTGAGGTACTTAAAGGTAATCAGGAACTGCATTTAAACCAAGCTGCTGGTTTACAGCAAGGTCGCCCCTGCCCTCTCAGAGTTTCTAAACAATTTAATATCTAGCTACACCTGCTATCCGTGCTGTGGGTGAGGACTTGCAAATGCAGAATTCTCTGAATCTCTAGCTAAAATGCTGCCCATTTGCTAGACAGCATCCACCCTAATTTATTTTGAGGACAAACATTATCACCTTTAAATTCCGAAAGTCTGTGTCTCAGAGAGGACAAGTGATCATCGCTGACACAGAATTTGATGTAATCTACAGAAAAATGCAATAGAAAAAGCCTCGGACTCTGAAATGAAGGGATGGAAGGGTAGCAGAATATGACACTCTCTAATATGCATAAGGATTATTTTGAGGTGCAGGCAATTAAGAATAAGCACATATAAGGAATGCTCTCTGCCCTCCCCCCATTTGCCTAAATTAAGTAGGACATAATCTGTAAAGAGGTCTGCCCTGCCCCTCTCTACCAGGAAGGACGGAAGTGAATCAGTGGAGCCAATTCTAGACCCTCATCAGTCCAGAAAGGACACCAGAGAGATCCACCCAATAAACCTTGCTAAAATTAACCTTTATCTACCATTAGTTTCCCTATATATTTGTCTTTTCACAGTTTGCCACCCCTAGAAGCTCAAAGTCCTCCTTCGTCACGGTGTCTCTAAAAATTTATTGGTTTTTGTTGTTGTTAAGACTTCTGTATATGCTCTCATTCTAATCACCCCCTTGAGTTACTCATCTCTAAGTGCTCTCATGTGTGTGCTTGATGCACGGTTAATAAACTTCTGTTTTGTTTTGTTTTTTTCCTCTTGTTTACCTGTCTTTTGTTAGCCTAATTTAAAGGGCCTCAGCAGGAGAACCCAAGGTAGAGGAAAAAGATGGAGGGGAGGATAGTCAGATTGACAGGTATTGTGGCAGGGAGATTGGAGAGAAGGGTTAGCTGGTCTTGCCTGGAAAGGGGCTTCAAAACATGTATTCATCCATCCAATATTATGGC
>NW_011888786.1:8438465-8443163 GCF_000151845.1 Pteropus vampyrus
TTTTCAGCCATTCCCAAAGTCACCTGCCGAAATCTAAGCCAGTCCTTATGGCTTTTTGTACCTCTCAAACTACATGGGCTAAAATTAACAAGGGTTGGCTTCCCCAAGGAAGTCTGGATTCTGTAACAGAAGACAGAAGTCAGTCAGGCATCTATTATAAAATGCTCCTCTACCTTCAACCACTTTGGAGAGTGGTGGGGTTTTAACCTATTAACAAAGTCAAAGAGTGAAACATCCTGGTCCCTATGGGAAGCTCACTAGTTTGTCCACATCCTCTGGTGGGGCAGTCGCTGAATTGGAACCTGTCTTAGGGGCATTAAGGGTCGTGCTTTGGGAGAGGGCGAGTATAACTGGGGTCTACCCCAGTGCTCAGGCATCAAGGGGCCTACCTCCAGCTCTGCCACTGGTTTCCTTGGAGGATCCTGCTATATCTTAGTTTTTCACTGCTCAAGAATTTTACTGTACAGTGCTCGCTTTGGCAGCACATATACTAAAAGAATTTTACTGTACAAACTAAACATATTATTAGACAATGAAATGAAATATGTATAACTTATTGTTCATATTCAGGACCTCTTTAGTGAATATTCAACATACACTATTTACTATACAACTATGAATATAAGGTGAGATTTTTTTTCTCAAATTATCCCTCAGGAAAGAGAGAACTGCCTTATTTTTGAAACTTTCCAAGTCTCTCACACTAAGGGGTGCTCTCTCATTGACCTTATTTGGACAACCTTTGTTGTACTTTTTCTGTTTGGGGAAGCTTACCTGTAAAGGCTACAAATCCATATTGGTTTGAGCTGCAAGCTCTATAAGCTTGTGTCACGTAATCAGAATTATTTAAGAGAGAATAAGAAAATATAGATTCAGTAACTGTTTGGTGGTATGACTTTATGAATTTATGAATTTAATTTCAGGCTTTGTAAATAAGTCTTTTAAAGCTCACAAAGTTATACCTATTGTTTAAACATTTTAAAATAGATGTGTTAATGAGAACCAGTAGTTAGGTCTTGAGATAAAATTTCCACAAGTATCATTAGACATGGGGCCAGTAAGTGCCCTATCCTAAAGGTGTAGAAGTGCCAATAATTTGTGTTGGACAACTTGAAAAGGGGAATCGTTATGTCAAAGACCAGATGCTACAGGTGCAGGTGAAGGATTTGAGTGAAACCATTGCATGAAATGTGCATGGAAAAGAGCAATATTTCTAAATTAATACACCATAGTATTAAATGTGTGAGTTTAAATATGTATGAGTATTATCAATTCTTTAAATACTATCAGGAGATATTTGACTATTTCATCTACAACCGTACATATGTTTACTGCAGCTTGTCTTGAAGTGATTCTTCCCACTTTATTATTTTTTCCAAATTGTTTTTAGCTCTCCTGGTTCCCTTGACTTTCCATATAAATTTTAAAATAATTTTGTCTATATCTACAAAAATCTGGGATTTTGATAAAAATTGAGCTAAATCTGTATTGTCCCTAAACTTAGGAAAAACTAACATCTTTACTATCATGTCATTTAATCCATGAACACAGCATGACTCTACATTTATTTAAATCTTTTATGATTTTTTTCATCAGCATTTTGTAGTTTCCACACTTCCTGTATATGTTTTGTTAATTTACACCTAAGTATTTCATTTTTTTGAGCAGGTGCAAGTGGTATTCTATTTTTAATTTTGTTCAGGTGATCATTGCTAGTATATAAGAAGCGGAGTAGATTTTTGTATGTTTATCTGGTATCCTGCAACCTTGCTGAACTCAGTTTAAACCAGAGTTATTTTTGTAGATTCCTTGGGATTTTCTATGTAGACAGCTATGTCACATGCAGTTTTCTTTCTTTCTTTACAATATATAAATGTCAATGGATATGTAACTGTAACGTGCAACTATAAACATTCTCCAAAAGGTAGAAGATGACACTGTGCCTCTGATTTTGAAAAGAGGATGGTTTCATAAAGAGCAGACCCGTCAGTTGCTGTTGGTGATGATGCCGCCTTTTGGATTTAATCCTGACCAAATCTTTGCTCCAAATCTCATCTCCTGGCTGTATTCTTACGACACTAGGGTACTTACAGGAGCTAAGGGTGAGGCAGAAAATAGGTGCTCTTATTGCACAGGTCCAACAGGTTGCCGGCAGTCGCTCTCTCCCGTGACAGGGATCGCTTAGGTGCAACCGAGAGCTGGCGGCCACTGCGTTGCAGGACGCGGCCTCCGCCCATGCGGCCGTAGCTCATCCCAGGCGCGCGGGGGCGCTGTGAGTCCCTGCAGGTCGTGGCGGCGCTCTTTCTCAGCCTCCTTGTGTTGCACTGAGGCTTTCGGGACGGCGGCGGGAAGATGGCGGCCCTCAGGGATCGGCTTGGAGACGTAGAGGCCGAGGGGAGCACGAGTCACCAGGGGAGCTCGGGGGTGGAGGTAGTGCTTCACTCTGACCCCGCCACTCCTGCTCCGCTGTGCCCTCACGGTGGGTCCACGTCTGGGCTCAGCCTGGCTGGCGGGCGCCTCGGGGTGTGAGTTAGCCTTAAGGCGCCATGGTCTTTTAGGGCTCTCGGATTATCAGCCTCTCTCCCCGACCGTGTGTGATGCCTAGAAAACGCCCCTTCCTCGAGAAGTTGTGTTTTGCAACTTAAGAAGCCGCTATAAAAAGTCCCCACTGTCGTGGTTTTGGCTCCACGGCTGTTACCTTTTTTTTTTTTAAGGGAAGAGGCAGAGGCCAGGGAAAAGGGATTCATGTTATCGAGTAATTCTCATTGCTAAGTACTTGGGGGATTTTGTCTGTTGATTTGCTCCCTTTTCAATAAAAAAAAGTTAGGGAGAACCGTAGAGTGAATTCTTGCTTGGAAACCAGACCTAGTTTTTCTCTTAACTTGGGGAGAGGGGGTGTGTCCAACTCCAAAAGCTATTTTCACGGAACCGATAACTAAGCGACAGAGGTGGCAAAGTGCTCAGTTCTCTGGACTCCCCGCCCTTGTTTTAGTCTTACAACCCAGGTCATACACCATGTAAACAGCAACTATACTGACAATAGCATTTTCTGGAGAGACCAGTTTTTAAAAATTATTTAAGTTGTCAGTTCCTGAATGTGACTTTGAAAAAATTATTAAGTAGTGGATTTAATTATGGAAAGTCGTGCATAAAATTAAAACAAGTTTCATTTAAGGGCGATGAAACCTAAGAACTTGATGTAGATGACTGTTGTTTGACATGGTTTTTCCTATTCTGGAACTAGGACCCACTCTTCTGTTTGTAAAAGTGAGCCAAGGAAAAGAAGAAACACGGAGGTTTTATGCCTGCTCTGCCTGTAGAGATAGAAAAGATTGCAGTTTTTTTCAGTGGGAAGATGAAAAGGTATATTAACTTTGCGGATATGTGTATTTTTTATTTTCGACGTATGTGACTTTTTGAGAATGTATGATATAAATCTCTTAAGACATGAAGATACCATGCTTTTTGGTTTGAGAGACTGGACTTCGTACATCCTCTGAACTTACTTTGATTACTAATATCTTAAACTACTGTCTCAAATGTAGTTCCCATTAAGACTTTCTGAGGTGTTAGTACTGGGTTTGCAAATATAGATTTCTCCCTAAAGAGTCTAGATTGTGATCATTCCAGGAAGTGTTTTAGAGAAACACCTGTTTTGAACATTTGCATTAAACATCCTTTATACAGCTTTTGAATGACTGATGAAGGCACTTAGAGAACCAGCTATGAGCTGAGTATCTTCTTGAACTCAGCTCCAATTAAAATTTCTGAAAGTTTTGACTGGAAAACTTTGAGCTTTGTTAGCTTTATTAGAAAACAGTTTTGTATACCGCTCTTTTGCAGACCTGTTAAAATCATCACATGTGAGTTATTCTCTCAGTGTTTTAATGTGTTGAATACTGCTTCAAACTGCTCTAGAATTTTCCCAGTTTAATGTGTTTTGGCCGCCCCCCCCCCCCCCCCCCCCCGCCGCCTCCCCGAAATGAATGTTTAGTTACAATTTTGAGTTGCTTGAATTTCTGGCTTCTTGATGTCAGAATGTGATACCATTTTTTTTCTAGAATGGTAGCAAGTTCGATGGTGTATTAAATGGATTTTTGTATCCTCTTTCAGTTATCAGGAGCTAGACTTGCTGCCCGAGAAGCTCATAACCGAACATGTCAGCCTCCTCTATCTCGAACAAAGTGTGTGGAGAGGTACTGATGTGGTATCATTTTTTTTTATTATCCTGGTGTTGTTTTTCTCCCCTGTGCCTTTAAGCTTAATTTATTGTTTTTATTATGGTAAATATATATAGAACAAAAAATTTGCCAGTTTAGTAACATTACATCCACACAATTATGCAACCATCACCACTATTTCCAAAACTTTTCATCACCTCAAACAGAAACTCTCACCATTAAGTAATAACTCCCCATTTCCCCCCTCCCCCCAATCCTGGTAATCTCTAATCTACTTTTTGTCTCTATGAATTTGACTATTCTAGGTACCTCAGATTAGTGGAATCATCCATATTGTTCCTTTTATGTATGGCTTATTTCACTTAGCATAATGTTTTCAGTCCTGGCTTATCCGTGTTGTAGCATGTGTTGGAATTTCATCCTTTTTATGGCTGAATAACATTCCATTGTGTGTATGTACCACATTTTGTTTATCTGTTCATCCATCAGCGTTTCCACCTTTTGGCAATTATGAATA
>NW_011888786.1:8443213-8448248 GCF_000151845.1 Pteropus vampyrus
CCCCGCCCCGCCGCCTCCCCGAAATGAATGTTTAGTTACAATTTTGAGTTGCTTGAATTTCTGGCTTCTTGATGTCAGAATGTGATACCATTTTTTTTCTAGAATGGTAGCAAGTTCGATGGTGTATTAAATGGATTTTTGTATCCTCTTTCAGTTATCAGGAGCTAGACTTGCTGCCCGAGAAGCTCATAACCGAACATGTCAGCCTCCTCTATCTCGAACAAAGTGTGTGGAGAGGTACTGATGTGGTATCATTTTTATTTATTATCCTGGTGTTGTTTTTCTCCCCTGTGCCTTTAAGCTTAATTTATTGTTTTTATTATGGTAAATATATATAGAACAAAAAATTTGCCAGTTTAGTAACATTACATCCACACAATTATGCAACCATCACCACTATTTCCAAAACTTTTCATCACCTCAAACAGAAACTCTCACCATTAAGTAATAACTCCCCATTTCCCCCCTCCCCCCAATCCTGGTAATCTCTAATCTACTTTTTGTCTCTATGAATTTGACTATTCTAGGTACCTCAGATTAGTGGAATCATCCATATTGTTCCTTTTATGTATGGCTTATTTCACTTAGCATAATGTTTTCAGTCCTGGCTTATCCGTGTTGTAGCATGTGTTGGAATTTCATCCTTTTTATGGCTGAATAACATTCCATTGTGTGTATGTACCACATTTTGTTTATCTGTTCATCCATCAGCGTTTCCACCTTTTGGCAATTATGAATACTACAGTACACATAGGTATATAAATATCTGTTTGAGCCCCTGTTTTTAGTTCTTTTGTATATGTACCTAGGAGTGAAATTACTGGCAATACTATGTTTAGTTTTTGGAGGATCCGCCAAACTGTTTTCCACAGTGGCTGCACCGTTTTACGTTCCCACCAGCAATGTATGAGGATTCCAATTTCCCCACATCCTTGTCAACACTTCTTATTTTGTTTTTTGTTTTTTGTTTTTTAATAGCCATCCTAGCAATTGTGATGTGGTATGTCATTTTGGTTTTGATTTTTTTTATTTCCCTAATTACTAATCATGTTGATCATCTTTTCATGTGCTTTTTGGCTAAATGTATAGCTTATTTGGAGAAATGTCTATTCAAGGTCTTTGTCCATTTTTAATGTGGTTTTTGGTTTGTTGAATCACAGGAGTTCTTTATATGTTCTGGCTATTCCACCTTTGTCAGATGATTTGCAATTTTTTTCCTCCATTCTGTAGATGGTCTTTTCACTTTCTTGGTGATATCCTTTGATACACAAGAGTTTTTAACTTCGATAAAGTTTAGTTTATCAAATTTTTCTTTTGTTGCTTGTGCTTTTGGTATTATAGCTAAGATTCCATTGCCAAATCCAATGTCATGAAGATTTACTGTAATGTTTCTCTTTTGAACTACTGAAAGCACCAAAAATTTTTTTTGAAAGTTATAAACATCTATTTTTTAAAATCTTCATTGTTAAAATGTTTTATTGGGTGAACTGGAATTGAGTCATAGATGTTATTCTTTGGCAAACCTGTGAAAAGAATTCATCCCTCTCCTAGGTCATAGGCATTGTACTCTGTGTGCTGGGAGAAGCTCCTTAAGAATCTCCTGGTCTGGGTTGCTGATGACAAATAGGTCTTCTCTTATGGCTGCTCCTTCTGGCTGCCCGGGCTGCTGTGTTGAGAAGAATTCTGAGGTCTTATCCAGGCTAACTGGAAAGGATTGCTGGGATCTATTACAAATGTCTTCCTGAGTTTCTTAGAATTTAAAATCCTTTGATAGAGGCATTTCTTAAGATAAATTGATTGCCTCTTTACCAAAGTACTTAATCTGTGATATCTACTCAGTTTATGAGAATTCATTCAACAACAAAAAAATTAAAACAGGAAGTAATGTAAATCGAGCACTGCTGTGAGCTAGGCACTAAGCTAGGTGTTTTACATGAGATATTGTTTAACTTTGTGGACTAGTCCTGGTCCGTGGCCTATTAGGACCTGGGTTGCACAGCAGGAGGAGGCGAGGGGCTGGCAAGCTAGCCAAAGCTTCATCTGCATTTGCATCCTCTCCCCAGCGCTAGCATCACCGCCTCAGCTCCATCTCAGGTCATCTGGCATTAGAGTCTCATAGCAGCACCGGTCCCTGGTGCCAAAAAGTTTGGGGACCGCTGATAGATATATCATAATGAGATAAAATAGAATATCGAAGATACAGAAAGTAGAAAGTAGAAAAACATTGCCCATGGTTTCTCCCTTTGCACCCATCACCTTGGCCATTCTATAGTAGTTCCTCTAGGCCTTTTTTTCCTATGCCAAAGTTTGTTTTACAAGGTTGTAGTCATAATATGTACATAGTTTTGTACTCTGCTTTATCACTTTCTTTTATCTGATAAGCATGTTTTTCATATTATTACATATGGATATTGGTGATTTAAATTCTATAAGAAAATCTAGGTGATCTTGTTTCTTTGCATGATAAAATTTTATTCTGGAGCTAAAACACTGTTCTTGTTTTTATATTGATAAAGTATGTTTTTTGATAATAAAGTCTTTGAAATTCATATTTTATGCTAATTACAATATAAAAACACTGGCTAAAATATGAAGTATTAAAGAATTTCAAAAGGTTGTTAGCTTGGGTTACTTATAGAGGCTATTTACTTCACAGAATCGGAATTATTTAAAAAAGAAAAAGACAATACATATTCAGTAAGATTCAGGGGTCATAATTTCATCTGTTATCTAGTACTGATTCTTGAGAGCATGTCTTAAAATAATTTTCAACATCTTAAATCATCTGTAACCCCTAATGTTGGATTTTGTTGCCCAAGCCACCATCGATCCATCCATCCATCCATCCGTCCGTCCATCCATCCATCCATCCATCCATCCATCCATCCATCCATCCATCCATCCATCCATCCAATCACTTATTCTTTCTTTGTTGAGGGATGAAAAATAACTTAAAATGCTAATAGTGGAGTTGAGATATATTCAAAGGTTATACAGTGCAAAGAAGAATGTCGACACTCGTAGAAAAGACCGAGTGCTCTGGAAAGACAAGCACTCGTAGAAAAGACCGAGTGCTCTGGAAAGACAAGCGTTACAGCTAACTTGTGCCTTTGCTGTTCAATACATTGTAAGGACATGGTATTTAAAGAGGTTTTAGAGGATAAGTGGAAGTATTAGTTTTTTGAAATATAATATCATTGATTTCACAGCTTTACTTTGTAATTGATGCTCTTATGATTTCTCACATGCTTTCTATGGAGTAAAAAGTTTGAAATCAGTCATTCCTTTAAAAATTAAAAATTTTGGCTTTTTAAAATCAAAGGCTTATGAAATTATGTATTTTCTGTTAGTGTCTTCAATTTAAAATTAGCAGTTCATTCTTTTATGTAAATAGATCTAAGGATGATGTGATTGTGTTTTCTAATTTAACATCTCATTTATAAGCTATTAAACAATTACTATATTTGAAAGTGTTAAAAGTATTTAAACATTATACCTATTCCATGATGCAGACTTCATCTGCTCTTGTGGAATAACGATAGCTTTTCACTGACTAATTTATTTTTTGAAATTGTCAGGAATAATAATGCTAGCACGATAAATTGACCTTTGTTACTTGAGTTTTATTATGGAATGGACAGTGCTGCACAGACTTCTAGGTTCTGCAGAATAGGATTTGATATTCATTTTTCTAATCTCACTCTTTGAATCATGCTTTATATTTCACATGTGTTTAGTTGACAGATTTACATTTTGTGCCTGAGATTTGACTTCCCTTATAGTTTTAGGCTGCCTGTCACGCTCTGAAATGTGTTATTCTATTATGTACTACATTGGCACCTTTATGGTGACCTATGAAGTCTTGAGGAAGATGTTTTAATGATAAAATCAGTATTAATTTACGTGCATCCAGATAGTTTTGTTTGGTTGATAATTCATTTGGTTATGTTTTTTTCAGAGCTCATTTAAACTCAGATTTTCAAGGTCTGCTATTAGGGAAATGCTGTAAACATAATTTGTCTACTCCAGGAAAGGCAAATGGAACATCAAATGGAGATCAATAAAAATGACATTTCAAAATGCTAGCCTGCAATTTATGAATCATGCTGAGCCATGCGCCAGAATGAGTTTCTTCTCCCCCTGGGGTATGTGTAGTAAGTACAAATAAGGAGGGAGCACTGAGTAATTCTTAGTTCTTCATACTCTTATGTTCTTCCTACCAAACTTTAAAAACCTTGTGTCCAAATATTAAATTTAAAGAGATATAGTGGAATGATTTTGGTGTGATTTGGAATAGAGAGAAATATACCCACGATCTCAGTTTATCTTTTGTCAAGAGAAGTTTGATAAGCAATAAAGCTTTCTAAAGGATAATTTTGACAAGACACAGAGATATATAAGTGGAGGTTTATTTAACAGTGTTCTTACACTTAGTGCCTATAGTGCCTTTAGATATAGTGCCTATATAGTGAGAGAATTGTCACACTAGCCCCTCATTGCCTTGAACTTTGTTTCATCTCTTCCTGGTGATTTTGCAGCTTATGCCTTTAGCTGGCATCACAGAACCTGACACAACTTCATCTGCTTGGAGATCTTCCTTCTCTTTCCAATAAAGCCCATGATTATTGTTATCATTCAACAATGACTATTTACTTCTCTAATATCAAATGTATGTTCTGTCGCTCTCTTTTGGGGCCTGATGACTGCATGTACAGTAACTTTGCGTTTCGGGCCTGCATCGTAGGGTGGTGGCAGTGGCACTCCGCCTGCAGTTCCAGCCGTGCACAGTACAGCATCAAAGAGATGACAGCGTGAAGAGCTGGGACCAAGCTCACACATAGGTGGATAGTCCAAGCTGCATCGTGACCTCTGTCCGACTGATGGCAATTATAAATCATATCTCAATATCATAGAAGCTAAAATGTGAAAAAATATGCTTCTTAAACTGGTGAAATAGGGTGGTTGGGTTTTGTTTTGTGATCTGATCCAATAGGCTTTTCCATAATGCACAGAGTTAGTGCATTTTCATAGTGGT
>NW_011888786.1:8448298-8450910 GCF_000151845.1 Pteropus vampyrus
GGTTTGGTTTCTCCTGAGGCCTCCTGGCTTGCAGATGGCCGCCTCCTCATTGTGTCCTCACCTGGTCTTTCCCCTGTGGGTGCACATCCTGTGTGTGCAGATTTCCTTCCAAAACTTAGTGCAAAGCAACAGTCATATTAGGGCCCACTGTAGTGACCTCATTTTAACTTAATCACTTATTTAAAGGCCCTGTTTCCAAATACAGTTACATTTTGAGGTACTGGGGGTTAGGGCTTCAACATATGAATTTGAGGGGATACAGTTGAGGCCATAATAGGTACCTACCTAGGAGCAGATTTCCTGGGTCATATGATAACTCTGTATTTAACTTCTTGAGAAATCGCCAAACTTTTCCAAGGTGACTGCATTTTATTGATGGCTGATGATGTTGAGCATCTTGTCATGTGCTTATGGGCTATTTGTTTATCTTTTTGAAGAAATGTCTATTCAATTCTTCGTCCATTTTTTAATTATTTATCTTTTTATTGTTAAATTGTAAGAATTCTCAGTGTATTCTGGATACTGGATACTAAATCAGATACATGATTTACAAATATTTTCTTTCATTCTGTGGGTTGTGTTTTGACTTTTGATAAAGTCCAATTCTTTTTTTCTTTGGTTGCTTGTGTTTTGGATGTCATATCTAAGAAACTATTGCCTAATCCAAGGTCATGAATTTTTACACCTGCTTTTTTCTAAGAAGTTTTAATTTTAGCTCTTATATTTAGATTATTGATTTAATTTAACTTTTATATATGGCTTGAGGTGGGGGTCAGCATGGTGATATCCATTTGCCTTGGTACCACTTGTTAAAGTGATTATTCTTTTCCCGTTGAATTGTCTTAGTACCTTATTGAAAACCAAATGACCATAAATATATGGGTTTATTTTTAAACTCTAAATTCTATTACATCGATCTATGTTTATCCTTATGCTAGTCCCACACAATCTTGATTATTGTTGCTTTGTAGTACATTATGAAATTAGAAAGTGTGAGTCTTCCAACTTTATTGTTTTTCAAGATTATTTTGGCTATTTTGGGTTCCTTGCATTTTCATATGAATTTTAGGATCAGTTTATCAATTTCTACAAAAAAGCCAGCTGGGATTTTTATAGAGATTGCATTAAACTTGTAGATTAATTTGGGGAGTATTACAATCTTAATATTAAGTCTTCCAATCCATAGACATGAGATGTCTTTCCATTTATTTAGTTCTTCTTTAATTTCTTTAAAGTATATTTCGTAATTTTCAGTGTACAAGTCTTGTACTTTTTTTGTTGAATTTATTCCTATTTTTTTTGTTGCTATTGTAAATTAAATTTTCTTAATTTTGTTTGTTTATTCATTGCTAGTGCTCTGATTTACTTTAAAAAGTTGTGGTAAAGTACTCATAGCATAAAATTTACCATGTTAATCGTTTTTAAGGATACAGTTCAGTGATGTTAAGTAAAGTTTATTCACATCATTGTGCAACCATTCTCCAGAACTCTTTTCATCTTACCTCATTTACATTTAATTTGAAAGATTTAAATGGCCCCTTAACTCTTTAGCCCTATATGCCATACCTTGTAGCTTCACCTTTCTTGAGCCTGTAATTGAATTCTTTGGTCAGAGTAGGAAGTAAGAGATATGGATAAAGTTCTTTTATAACTATGGAAGACACTAATTTTTTTTTCTTTTTTTGTCTATAAACCTCTGTATGTGTGTGTATTGCAAAAAAGGCTGAAGGTGTTGTAATAAGGATATTCTAGCTTAGTTTTTTTGATAACTTACTGTTACTGAGTCAGTGCTACAAAAAATCAACATTGAGTGGTAAGAAGGCTAGTTTATTGAAACATATGAGTAGCCAGAATGAACTCTGTTGCCTGTAGAGTATGATGGAGTGTGTAGTTGGTTCAGATTTCTCACGAAGACCACAATTAAATCAAGAAAAAATTCCTGCGTGATATGGGAGTGAATGGTTACTTTTGGCACTTGGACTTTGGTCTATTGTTGCCCTACAACAGGTCTGTCTAAGGCTGCAGAGAACTGCCTCAACTCCAGTGTTCTGTGTAGATGTGCTGTAAATATCCTTTTCTGGGGGTCTAAGATATGAAGTTAACATTTGGTAAAATGGATTTCTGTATGCTCTAATTTTAGCATAAAATGTGAAACTCTATTTGGCAAACTATCATCCAAATAGAGTTATATCAAAAAAATAGATTTGGGTGCATTGCATGAACTGATTTTATTCAGCTCTTGATTATGTTTCCTTTGTGCCAGGGCATGTTTCACACTTGGTAACTGACTCATTTAAAGAGAACGAATGGCCAAACTAAATGAGTGTCCTTTTGAGGAGTTTTCAAGTGCATGCATTTCTGATTGGTTTTGTTTGCCTTATTCAGTGGAGAGAATAATTCTTTGTGGCCAATTCCATTTTAAGAGGGTAACGTCGAGTGATTTTTCATAATTTAAAATATGAATGTTTGTATCGATGGAAAATTAGAGCTGAAATCTAGGCTTTTTTCTCTCTCTGGCTCAATCCACTGCTGTCCAGAAAGTTTTGGACAACTGTGCTGTTTTGAATTTTATGTAAATAAAATTTTCTCTTTTAATTTTAAAAAATGACTAT
>NW_011888786.1:8450960-8457816 GCF_000151845.1 Pteropus vampyrus
CTCTTTTACTTGATTTTTCAGTTTTAAATGATATCTTTTGCCCTATGGCTTTAAAATATAAGAAAATCAGTATGTTTACACAATCTGACACTTCTCATTCTCTTCCCTAACCACCTTTATTTGAGTTTATATTACTTACATTTTGTATTGTAATTATAGTACTCATACGTATGTCCGTTTTTATTCTGTGGTCAAATGGGTTCCGTGCTTACTGACAGCCCCTTGTCTGTAGTCCTTTCATTCATCTTCTATTGGGCTGAAATTCTTCTTAGTGGTTTTTATTTTTTAAATAAGTCTTTTATTAGTAAAAAAATTTAAATAAAAATTTATATATGGATTTTGTTAACTAATGTCACCATAAAAAAAGTAAAAATAAAAAAAACAAAGCTTTTGTGTTTCAAAGGAAAAAAAAGTTTATATGTGGCTATTATATGATTCCATTTATATGAGATGTCCAGAATGGGCAAATCCATTATATATAATGGAGGTGTGAGTATATTAAGTAGTTTTTAGAGGCTGGGGGTGGGGGTAATTGGAGAGTGACTACTCATGGGTACAAGGTTCTGAGGTTTCTTTTTGAGGTGATGAAAATGTTCTGGAATTATATTGTGATGGTTGCACCATTTCGTGAATATTCTAAAAACCACCGAATTATATACTTTAGAAGGATGATTGTATGATATATGAATTAAATTTCAGTAAAGACATCGGTATGTAGCAGTAGAATCAGATAGTTCTGTGAGGTTTTACAAAGATCAGCGCTCCTGTCTCCACCCATGCATTTTCCCATTCCCAGAAGCAACCACAGTCAGCTCTTCTGGCTCATTCTTTTAGAATTTACCTTCCTATCCTTGAAATACAAAACATGCATGTCTTCCTACTTCGTGATTTATCAGTTTTTGGAATTGTCTGTTTATCTCACATGGAAGATGAGGATTTATCTTTCCCTCCTCTCTGCCCTCTCCCTTCCACACACCTTCTCCACCTCCTGCTATAATCCTTGCCCTTTTCATACCCCATTTTTATATGTTTAGATCATGATTTTGATTAGATTCAGAATTTAGTATTTGCATTATTATAACCGTATAAATGCTGCTCATAGCTGAATGTTAAATAAATCATAATAACTTCTTTCCTACACAGCTTTTTGTTTTCCTTGGCGTTAATAACAGTCTTGGACTTTTGTTGTAGTTGCTATTAGCTATTTATGTGCTTATCACTGATTCAGCTGCAGACTCTGCGAGTTGTCTGAATCCTTTCAGAACATTCAGATATAGCGTAATCTAGTCATTTCATTTTCCTAGAGAAATCCGTCCTGGGGCTTTTAGAAATGCTCCGGTCTGGAGGTTGCCCTTTCTACCCAGCTGTCCAGTCGGGTATTTATCACTAAGGACCCAGCTCATATCACTATCTAACCTGAGTTCTTCCAAGTCCAAAATGAGGCAGTCATTCATGATAGAGATTCTCAGAAAACTAGGACTGGATGAGAACTTCCACAACCTGGTAAAGGGCATCTAAGAAAAACCTGTAGCTAATACCGTACTGATAAAAGGCTTAGTGTGTGCCTCCTAAGACTGGGACACAGCAAAGATGTCTGCTTTTACTGATTCTATTCAACAGTGGCTGGAGATTCTGAACAATTTTATGAGTCCAGATTCAGGAATAGGATTGGACTGAAAAATATAAAAATTACTGGAGAGAGAGAGAAACCACATTTATATGACTTTTATTATAATATATTGTTATAATTGTCTATTATTAGCTATTGTTGTTAATCTCTTTTTGTGCCTAATTTGGAAACTAAACTTTACCATAGGGATGTATGTATAGGAAGAAAACATGATAGATCTAGGATTCGATACTATTCGTGGTTTCAGGCATCCCCTGGGGGTCTTGGAATGTATCCCCCGGGGGAGGTACGTAAGCTGGGCAGTTGTACCCATCACTCATTTGTTCCTTTCTCTTATTTTTTATTGTTTGGGTTGCCAGTTGTCCAGTACCTTAAAACTCTGGTTTCATATGTTTTAAGTCTACGGCCATGAGTCTGCAGCCATGCTACCCTGAACAAGCCCGATCCCGTCTGACCTCGAAAGCTAAGCAGGGTTGGGCCCAGTTAGTACTTGGAGAGGAGACCACCTAGGAAGACCAGGTGCTATAGGTGTAAAAAATAAAATTAAATTAAAACATAAGAGATTATAAACTGACAAGGTCTTTGCAATCTGTGAGGTCAACCAAGGGTTGCCTTGCCTAAAAAGATAAAAAATAAATAAAAAATGTTTTGAGGGCTAGGATGGTAAATCTGGTCTCTGTTACTGTATCATTGCTGGATGTGGAAGCCTTCGACACACAACATTTAATAATGAAAGGTAGCAGTAGCAAACTTGGTATGTCTGTTGCTGAAGAGTGTACTGGTTCTTTCTGCTTGCATTTCACATCTGAGGGGTCCTTTTCTCCACTGACATTCTTTCTTTGAATTACTATGAAAGTTTCTCCTAATACCGCTCTCCTCCTTCTTTCCAGTCATAGATAAAGCTGTCAAAAGAACAGTTATCACAGGAATAGAAACAAATTACTGGCACGATAAGCTTATTTCTTGCTTTAGCCATTCAGAATATCTATTTGTCACTGCCTTCAGTGCTTTGAAGTGAAACTGTGCTTAGAAATAAAGTTTTAAAACCCACTTTGATTCCATGTTAAGTTCACAGTTTTTACAGTGCAGTTTCAGGGTTTTGTTCATTTGAAACCAAATGACTCTTCTCAAACTCTAAGAATCTGTTAGCATACAATTTGACATGCTTAGATATAGACATTCCTGACCTTCTTTGAGCCTCGATAATCTTATTTATTTTTCTTTCGTTTTCTTACTCTGATTTCATAGCTGGTATAGCATATACAAAATCAACAGTTTTTAAAACACACTAACCATGATTATTTTCTCTCTTTAATCATCTCTAATAACATGACAAAAAAAAGGAGGGGAGGGCGGACAAAACCCAAAGTGGTGACTTTGAAATCAGTCGTAAGGATGACTTGAAAGAGATCAAATAGAATATCCGAATTTTTTTTTTTTTTTTTAAGGCTTTGAATACCATCTTGCTGTTTTGGGGATAAACGTCTCAGAACTGCCTCCATCAGTATTGCTAAGAATAGAGGAACTTTTAGAAACATTTTTTTCTTTTAGGAGGTAATTTTTCTTGCTAGGTATGTCATAAAAACTTGAAGCATGATAGTATTTTTTCATTTTAAAATGACTCATACTGAGCCATACTGTTTAACACTTCAGAGTTAGAGCACGTGGATTTGTCAATACATTTAAACATGATAGTAGTCTCCATTACTACTAAGCTGTTTGAGTAATATATTATATTCACATTTTAAATGGATATTGATCTTCATTCAGTGACTGAATTGGAGCATCTCAATTCTTATGAAATTGCTGATTCTCTTCCACTTTGTAGGCATGCAGCCAGATGTAAATTCTAGACAACAGTCCACAGATTTTTCTTACCTTTGCTTCTTTATGCAGTACTCTCTAGGAAATAATACTTTTTGCATACTAAAAATAGCAAAAATAAATTGTCTTTAAAACAACAAACTTAAAATATATTCTTTTATGTTTTATTGTGTCTCGAAGGTACTTGAAGTTCATTGAGTTGCCGTTGTCTCAGAGGAAGTTTTGTCAAGGATGTCAGCAATTGCTTTTGCCAGATGATTGGGAGAAACATCTTGAGCATCAGGTAGTGGGTGATATTTCTGTCACCCAGTTAAAAAGGCCCAGTCAGCTCCTCTATCCATTGGAAAACAAGAAGACAAATGCCCAGTATTTGTTTGCTGATAGAAGTTGTCATTTCTTGATAGACTTACTTTCTACTCTTGAGTTCAGAAGAGTACTATGTGTTGGAACACCAAGGTATGGATTTTTAAAAATCTTCTCCAAGCATCACTATTTAAATTGTAAGAAAAAATTCTCAAGTTCCAGGATTTAGCATAAAGCTTTGCACATACAAGGCAGTATAAAGCACGGTCCCTCTTAAAGAATTTGCTGTCTGTATTCCATTTGAGAGAGACCTTTATTGATTTCTGATATGTTAGGAGATTCTTTCTGATTTGATTCTTAAATTGCTTATAATTTAAAATTTTTCTGTTTCAGATAAGTTTTGCCTTTTTAAAAATATTTGCAAGACGGAAACTCTGATTATATCTGCAAAATTCTCTTCAGTGTTTCATTGAAATATTAGAAATATCAAGAGAATATTGATTTTGGTTTTTTATTTGCTTATTATCTATGGCATTTGTAATTTCTTATGAAATTTGCTTTCATGAGTTGCTTTAGGTTGCATGAATTGATCAGGTTGAAAGCATCTGGTGACAAGAAGTCCAACATTAAAAGCCTTTTATTGGATATTGATTTTCGGTAGGTTTATAAAGTATAATACTTATTCTCCTTCATTGTCTCCTGTTTCTTTTTAATGTTTTCTTCTTTCTAATTGTTTATTACACTGTTATAATCCTAATTAACATTTAGAAATAGTAATTGGTTATAAAGCACTTTTTTAGTCACATGTAATCTTCCACATTTCAAACAGAGAGGCAGTAGATTTCTCTTTGCTAGTATGCTTCCTCAGCTTTCTCTATGAATGTGTCTAGTTGTCTCTGATTTATAATTTAGAGATAAATTCCTGTTGAGTGAAATTTCTTCCCATATACTTATTTTCAAAGATAATTCTGAACTTTCATCATGTTTTAACTGTGATAAGACATTTAATACTTTTACCAGATGATGTACATGTTGTCTTTCACTGGCATGAAGGGAGAAGGGAGTGACAGCTAGAGAACAGATAGGTCCCAAAGCAGAGGGTTAGCAAACAGCTGAGCTTTTTGCGGGAGAGCTTCAGAATTAAACGGCATCTGACATGTTGGGATAAAGAGAGATGAGACAGAAAGGGAACCACATGTTGAATCTCTCCTCTGGTGGTAATTTAGAAGATACAAACCTTTTATTTATAACTCTAGATGGCAAATATGTCCATCCACAGTCGCTGATTCTGTAAATTCCAATTGCTCTTCCTAGTTTCTGTAACCAAATTCTGGGGGTTCACAGTGAGTCTGTAAGACACCATGTTCTTAGTATCTTTTACTTGTTCTTGAATGTATTGAAGGAATCAGGCTTTGTGTTTCTTTTTATTTAATCTGCTAGAGTCTCTTTGGCCAATATTCCAGTATTTGTTGGAGAGAGTCTATGAAATTGCATATGTTTTTTCTCACTAAAAATAAGGCAGACAGACTTTTAAAGTGTTACAGTCACAATAATAAGTATAGTGTTTATAATTTATTTTTTAGATTTCCAGGTCACCTTCAGGTTGTCTAAAATAAGCAGCTATGTTTCTCAGAAATAACCCATACTTTCTGAACCATGCACCCCTTATTAAGAGAGCTAGCACGTTTACTAACAGCGGCTTGATGTAAGTGATGCTCTGCCAAATGGGTCCATAAATGACAATGCTGAATTCTTCTTAAAGATAAACTCAGGTTTTTTTCTAAACTGAGATATTATTCACTTAAAAGTTACTATTTCAGAATGTGTATTTCAGCAGTTTTTGGTATATTCACTGTGTTTTTTAACCATTACCACTATTTACTTCCAGAATACTGAAAAGAAACTCCTTACTCACTTCCCCTGACAACCACTGATCTGCTTTTTGTCTGCATGGATTTGTTTATTCTGGATATTTTATATAAACAGAATCATACAATGTGTGGTCTTTGTGTCTGACTTCTTTCACTTAGAATAATGTTTTCAAGGCTCATCCACAGTACTTCATTCCTTTTATGGCTATATAATATTCCATCGTATAGGTGTATTAATTGCTTTTTTAAACTATATAATAGTCCATCGTATAGGTATATTAATTTCTTTTTTTAACTATCATGGTTTTTCCCCCTGAAGTATTATTATTGTTAAATTATTATAAATATATTATTTTAAAGGTAGAAGTTTAATTTTGGGGTTCTTATTATAACAGTGTTAATAATAACTGGTATTTATTGTGTGCTTGTCTTGTGTTAAGCCCTGTTATGACTCATTTGGTCCTCACAATAGCCCTATAAGATAGATGCTTTTATCATTCTCATTTTCCAGATTAAAAAACTGAGTTATGAAGAGGTTAAATAACTTGACCAAAGTCACAATTAGTTGTGCCAAGTCAGGATTCAAACCCAGTCTGACTCCAAAAATTAAGTTATTTTCCGGAAATAACTTTGCTTTTGAAAGTATGTATAAGCCTTTCTTACGTAACCCATTTCCCTCATCATTCTTCTGTTTTCTCTTTCTGTATCTAATTCCCTGCCATGTTCCACAGTGGTTTTCAAATGAGTTAATAACTGGTTTCCAGATTATTCATATATTTAGGGTAAGACATTCATACTACTCAGGAATATTTCTTTCATTAGAGTCCTGAAAATTCATTTCTATCAAAGAAGATGTGTTGGCTCATATTACTGGAGTCTAGGATACAGCAGGCCAGTCAAGATCCTGGGCCTCAGACAATGTCATTAGGGCTCCCCTCTCTCTCTGCCTCTCGTCTGTCTTCCTCTGTGTGCTGGCCTTGTTTTACACACAGCTTCCTTCAAACTGCCAGGGACTTTGGCCGGCAGCAGCTTTAGCTCACACAGTCTCAACTGCCCTGTGGAAAGAGGCCGTCTTTCCTGAGAGCTCCAGCAGCAAAACTCCAGGAAGTACCCTGTTTAGCTTGGCTGGAGTCTTGTGCCCATTCCAGAACCAACACTGTGGCCTCGCGTGTAGGGTGTCCTGGCCAGCCCCTGACCAACCACACAAAGTGGGTTCTCCATAGGAAAT
>NW_011888786.1:8461711-8472048 GCF_000151845.1 Pteropus vampyrus
TAAAATAATGATACCTAACATTTCATTATTGCTATGTAGTTGGCATTGTGTGAAGCACTTTATATATATTATTTCATTTATTCTTACTCAGTCCTATGATGTAGAAACTACTACATTTCTCATTTTGTAGATGAAGAAACTAGGGCTCCGATAAGTTAAATAACTTAGTAACATTACACAGCTAATTAGTGAGAGACTCAGAGTTTGAAAATAGACCCTCTGACTATAGAGCCTGTGCTCTTAATCACAGTGTAATAGGAAGAGGATAAGCAGGGGTTGTCCATTATATTAAATACTCCCATGGATAATAAATCAATTATAGACAGTAATGGATAACTGAGAATAGAAATAGACACAATGAAGTGATACTATCATGATCTGGTTGAAGAAGTCATATAAGTAAGGATGTGTCCCTGATTTTTTTCATTCTCTATGTAGAAGGTGGTGTGATTCATATGTGAGCTGTTTATAACAAAATTGGCAAAGTTTAAAATCTTACTGAGGTAAAAAAAGGTTTCTGTAATATATCAAAAACTCAGAAATCAGCAAGAAAGACATTAAGACTCATTTGCATAAATGGAGTAAACAGAGACAGCACAAATACATTTAAGGAATAAAGAAATCTCAGTCTTGTAAGAAATCAAATGCAAATATAACCATAATTCAGTATGAATTTTGCCTAGTAAATCTGCAAAAATTAATGTTAATATCCAAAGTAGGTACTCTTATTTATTGCTGATAGCATTTTAAAGTAGTGTGTTACTACACCTGAAACCACTATAATATTGTATGCCAATTGTAATTGAAAAACAAATTTAAAAATATTTTTTTTAAATAAAAATAAATTTAAAAAACTTTTTAAAGTAGTATTAGAAGAATAAAATGATTCAATCTGTAAATAAATATCCCCTCTTTCCTGGCACTAATTCAATACCTATGAAATGCACATACTTCCTTTTTTAATATATTGAGAAGCATATTTTATAAAGCTAATCTGAAATAGGTAAGCTTTGTTTCAAATACTTTTGTTGTTAACTACACAATATATAGCAATTAACGGCTATTGAGCAGAAATTTGATTCACTATTTTTCTTAAAATTATTAACTAAGAGATATATTTTAATTACCAACCTATCTCAAGCTTAAACTGTATAATAATCTCTCAGTAACTTGATTGTTTATGTATACTGGCCCATAAGAACATGTATATTCTTTATATGTAGTTTTGCCACTGATTTTTCAAACTTGGGAACATAATTTTTAAGTTCATTATTCATCAACCACTGTTACTGACTCTGAGATTTTGAGGAAGTATTCTTTATTTCAGAAAACTAAAGAATGATGAAATTGACTTTATTTAATGTGTGATTTCATAGTTTTACATTATAGTTTACATTTATTTACTGTACAGCTGTGACTGGACAAGTATCTTCAGTAATAAACATTATTTTACAGGTATTCACAGTTTTATGTGGAAGATAGCTTTTGCCATTATAATATGTTTAATCATCACTTCTTTGACGGAAAGGTAAGAATTATGACCATTATCTCTTCTCTCGTTGTGGAAGAACAAATTCAGGAGTACCTTCTTTGTTATTTTTCTAAAGTCCTTCAAGATCAAATTGTGGCTGTTTCCCTGTTTATTGACATTTATTTTTGTTCATTCGCTGAGTGTATTGAGCATCGGAGAAGTGATCACATTAGTCCTCTTTTGTGACTTTTAACTGCTTTTTAGATAAAGACCCACTTTTCTTACCAAGGCCCCTGTGGCTCTGTAATCTGGCCCAGGCCGCTCTCCAGCCCCTCTTCTCCCTGTTCCTGCTTTGTTGTTTGTGTTCAGGGCACACGAAATTCATCTCAAACTGGTCTTTCTCCAACAGGGGCTTTTACCCATGCTGTTCCCTCTGTGTTCTACTCTCTCTTTGCCTTGGTAAAGTCACTTAATCCCTCAGAACTCTGTTCCACGTCTTCAGTCTCCCTTGAGCCCCAGACAAGGTCACATTCTCCTTTGTAGATTTACAATACTGTAGTTAAATAGTTCTGTGGTTAGTATTGTTTGGTGTCTGCCTCCCTGATAAATTTCATATCCCAGTTAGGGGGACTTATGGTTTTATTAAAATAATCCTTTAAAAACAGTGTCAAGAGTGAACCCTAATGTAAACTGTGAACTCTGGGTGATAATGATGTGTCAGTGTAGGTTCATCAACACGTAACAAATGTCCCCTCTGGTGGTGGATGTTGATAATGGAGGAGCCTGTGTGTGTTTTGGAATGGGGCATATGTGGGATTTCCCTGTACCACCTTCTCAATTTTGCTGTGAACCTAAAACTACTCTAAAAAATAGTCTTAAAAAAAGATAGTGGCTTAAAAAAAAAAAGCTGCTTTCAATACGATGTTAATAATGTCACTGGGAATAAAACAACATAGCAGAGCTGATACTTCTACTATTACAAAATAAAATCTATAAGCAATCAAGTAATCACACCTGACAAGAGATTTTGAATTTGAAAATGTTTTGAAATTATCAAGATTATTTGAAGCATATATGTTTGTATGTGTATATCAATTTTTTTAAAAATTGCAAACCATACTTATCATATATTGTACTTTAAGATACTAGCTCATGATAGAATGAAAGTCAAGCAAATTCTAAATTGTTGGTTGAGATTGAAAAATGAGTCTCCTGATTTAGTAAGTACAGCCAACGATGTACTCCTCCTATCAGAATCTGTTTAGCATTGTGATACATATTTTTCAGCTGTGATAGCCACGAAAACCAGGTATTGAAATAAATAACAGTTAGAATTAGATGTATTTCTTCATTTCCCAAAGGGCTTATTTAGTGTTGATAATCACTAGGATTTGAAAACTGATTAGATTATCATGAAGGAGAGAAATCGAAAAATCACTTGATAATAAATGTTGAGGGACTCTTCATCTAGGATAGTGGCAGTGGGTTAGAGAGGAAACAAGTAGATTCTGGCATTTCACAGATGGAAACAGGAAGACTTGGCGTAATCATTATGTTGTACACCTGAATTTTAAAAAAAAATCATACCTCATTTAAAAAATAGAAAGACGTGATCAGTGTACTGGGGGAGACATCAGAGAAAGCTGACTTGGTGGTGAGACCTGGATCTGTATTTCACCCTTCGAAACAGAGGGTAGGGAAGTTTGGAAGTGATGTTTGGAAATGTTTTTTGTGGGGCTGGTGGAATGTTGAAGTGGAAGTGTCCAGTATGGCCTCTTGAAACTGTGGGGCCTTGAGCTCAGGGGTGGTGTCTGAGCTGGTGGCATAGACAAGGAAGTAACTGAGTTATATTATTGCTTGACGCTGCAGCGGTGGGTCAGGGTCTAGTTAAGTGATTTTAATACCATACCAGGATTTTGCTGCTTATTTTGAATAATAATGAAAAGATAAGTATAAAATTACATTTAAATCCCTAATAGTTGGCTAGCAATTTCATATATTTTAAGAAAGTAACATGCAGTCAACCTTTTTTCTAGGAAACTCTATGTAACTTTTATTGGAATTTTATAGAAATACCTTATAAGTTTCTGGAATAAGGGTTTGAATAAGCTGCCAAACCTGAGCTTCACTTACCTTTCCCAGCAGGAAACAGTCATCAGCTCAGGCTGTCCCCTCTCTATATTTTAGGAACAGCCTCTAAATAGCACTGCAACTATAGCGATTGATATACAGAAAACTGTTGCTTTAATGATTTTATTATCGGCCCTTTTTCTACTTCCCAAGATTTTCAGTAGAGGTTACCATCTGCTAGTCAATCACTGAGTATTTGTCTCCTTGGAGCCTGGGAAGGTGTGCAGGGTGCTGCCTTGAGGCTATCCTCCTCTGTCACTGCACATATGCCCTTTACGGTCTGCTCGATTGAAAAGCAGGAGTTTCCCGCACAGGATTTTTTCATAGTAAATAATAGAGTCTTTTGGATGACAAAAATGTCATATGCCTTAATGGTAAAGGGGGTTAAAGTATGTATAGAACATGGCTATTTAAAATGCCAAGCATGTTTTTAGTGATGACTGAGATGCAGAAAAGAGTTGTTACTGTTGACTTTGGTGGCATTAAGCAAGCATGTTTCCCATAGGTGGTCAACGTTAGGGCCCTTAGCAATGCATGACGGGACTTTACGCCATTGATTCTTTAATGTTTTTTAAATCTGGTTAAGCGTTTATTCTTAGGCATAGTTTACTTGTTTATTTTCTTTTTTTCTGCTTTGAACTCTAAAGAATTTGAAGGTTTTTCAATAACATCATATGTACCTTTTGGTCCTTGTTCTCATAGGCAGGTTAAGAAAGTACTAGGCAGCACTTGAAAAATGATTAACCTTCTTGACATACTATCCTTTGCTGTAGGACTTCCAGTAGGAAGTTAATAAAGACTTTCCAAGGGAAAGGGGATTAGATGTTATGCTTTTTTCTCTCATCGGTGTGTCTTCTAAATTGATTTAGTCGTAGAACAATATATATTTTATTATAAAGTACATATAGGTTTATTAAAGTTCAAAATACCATTAAACTTTAAAATCTTATGCCATTTTGTATGAGTATTGATTTGCTTTTATAGGTAAATATGTATTTGAAAACTACTACAAAGTCAGATGACTAGAATTAGTATTATAGATATATCTCTTATTAACTTCTCCCAAAGCAAAAAATGATAAATATCTTAGACAGTAGTCGATGTTAAATTTGCAATTATTTAAAATACTTCAACCAGGTTGTTGGGAAAATATGTTAATAGCATGGTTTCATGGCCTGGATAAGCTTTGTTATTTGTCAGCTTTCATTTATTTACTTACCTATGTGTTCAAATATGTCTATCGTTTACCTGGTACTCAAAAACGTGTGCTTGTTTAACTGGTAATTTGTAGCTCTTATTAAACTGAACTCGTGGCAGTGGATAAACTAGACAGAAAAAAACTGCCTTACTCATCTTTGTGTCTCTAGTGTTTAGCGCAGTCTCTGCTTCTGTTTGTTGAATTGAATTTAGCATTTTAGATAGTCTTCATGGGTAATGAGTTTCTCTCTTTTAGGTTACTAAATTTAGTTTTTTAATTTAACCATTTGAAATGTGTAGTCCTTTGATAGTGATGGTATTTGAATTTGCAGTTTTAAAAACCTGCTTATCAAGGAACGCAAAGATAAAATCTTATAAGGGCTGAATGAGAAAGGCTTCAGAATGTCAGTGAGGGACTCTGGGATGGCAGGATGGGTGAAATTTCAGTATGAAGGGTGAAACTGAGCCTCATGCATTCTCCTCCACATAGGAAGTGCCTCCCTCTAGTCCTAATTTAGAAATGAATTCTTATTTATTCCAGGCTGCCCTTGAAGTATGCAGAACATTTTTACAGGAAGATAAAGGTGAAGGAGTCATTATGGTGACAGATCCTCCTTTTGGTGGCTTGGTTGAACCTCTGGCTGTTACATTCAAGAAGTTAATTGCTATGTGGAAAGAAGGTCAAAGCCAAGGTGTATAATTTATTACTTACTGCAAAATAAATATGTATCTATATATTTACTTCCTGTCAGATGTTAGTGATCTCAGTGAACCAGAGCATTGATAAAATATATTTGCCTTGAGTTCTTGTCTTTTTTTTTTTAAAAAAAAAAACAGGTTTATTCGATAATGTGTCAATTGTCATCATGACATACTTTATATTATCTTAATAATGTGTTTTTAAAATGGCTTATAGGTAAAATATATATACTTTTTTTTTTTTTTGGTGGGAATAAAGGACATTATGAAGAATAGCAGTGAGTTGTCACTTATTTAATAAGTATTTACTGAATGGCTACTGTGTACCAGATACTGTTTAGGTGCAAGGACCAGAGTAGTGAACAAGACAGACACACATCTCTGCCTCATGGACTTTACAGTCCCTGTTCCTAAAGTCCTGCCCACATCTCTAAATAAGAGGGCACCCAACTTCTGGCCCAGAGCTCTAAACGGGGCCAAGATTTGGGTGGAAAAGTGAGACATCCAGTATCCTAACTGTGGTTACCAGTGAAACAGATACGCGGTCCTGGACGTGGGTTAATGGCTGAGGGTTATTCCGCAGTGTAAAGTGGCTTAGGACTTCACCGTATTTCATATAATTATCTTGTTACTCTGTACAATCATATTTTTAGTTTCCAGCTTGCAAGTTGATAAATTATAAGAGTGTTGAGAATTTGTGATCGCGCTTCTCCATTAATAGTGCTACATAAATAGTGTGCCTTGGGGACAGAATGCAAACGGAATCTAAAACATAACTCGTAGTGTTAATTAAGTATTCCACTTATTTTCTGTTCTTAAGTCACTTATCAGAGTGGATGAAGTATGTTATTGGGAAGTGATAGAAAGCTCTGTGGGCTTGATTCCGGTTCCGCCATTTACCAGCTGCATGAGCTTGAACCAGTTACTTAAATCACGCAGCTTCGGTTTTCCCTTCTGTAAAATGGGACTATTAATATCTAACTCTAGAGGTTATTAAAAGGAGATAATTTATAGGAAGTACCTAGCATTGTGCTCAGCCTATATGAGGCTCTCTGTAAATAATAGCTGTGTTTCCTGCCTCTCATAAAAATTAATTTCACACTTTTTTGTTAATATCTTTGCTTTTACATACACTATAGCGATATGTATGTAAATATGCATTTACGTACCTTTTTATCTGTGTTTGGCTATAAAAGAACATTCCCATTGCTGTCGGGAAAGGTAAGGTTGTAAATGTCACTGTGGTAAACACTTTCCTTTTGTATGATTTAAATGTATTGAATGATTGCAGTTTCTCTTGATACCAGAGTTTTCTAGTTATAATGTTTTATTTTTTCTTTAATATCAATTTCTTATTTTCTTTCTTCCTTTTTTGTGATCCATTAGGTAACAATCACAAAGAACTACCCATTTTCTGGATTTTCCCCTATTTTTTTGAATCCCGAATTTGTCAGTTTTTTCCAAGCTTCTGCATGCTGGATTATCAGGTATAGTAAATATTCTGTCTTCTGGCATGGTTGGGGCATGGATATTTAGCTTAAATAAATAATCTGATAAAACTGTTCATTGATTTTAGTTAATGAAATACTATAAGCTATATTAAACACTGAAATTATACCTTATATAGCTTAGTCCAGTGGTATCTAACATGTCTGTGATCTCTAGGGTGCTTATTAAAAATAGAGATTCTTAGGTACCAAAATAAACCAACTAAATCAAAATCAGAAGGTAAAGCCCCAAGAAAAAACATTTTACCTGCCTTCCCAGGTGATTCTGAGGTGCAGGTATTATCACCAGAAGATTTCGTAGCACCCCAGCATCATCATTGTTTACTTGGGTTTTCTCTGTTCAGAGGTTGTAGAGAAGTAAATCGCGTTTTCTGGTCAGTGCATTGCCATGTACACTTCATTGTGCAACTCAAGGTGCCAGGAGTTCTAAGGAGAGAGAGGTTGCCCAAGGTCGTGGGGCATCAGAGAGGCAGAAATGTTAGTCTGTGTGTGAGCGTGTGTGTGCTGATGCAGGGCGGAATTGACTAGCCCTCCTTCATGTCTCTGCCCAAGGCCCTGGGAACCTCCCATGGGTGAGAAGAGACCCCGGAGGCCATGGTGGCTCCACCCTGCCCCTCAGCTTGTTCTTCTGTTTTAATGTCCACTTTCCTTGGGTGCTGAAGCTAACCCTGTTGTCTCTGTTACTATGTGTGGTCATCAGGTGGGCACTACTTCCTCTTTTGTAATTATAATTTTCTATTTGAGTTTTCCGAGCAATTGACTAGCCTCTGATGAAGGCTTTTCATCCCTAGAACTGTAAATGTATTCACTAGTAGTTCCAAGCTAGCACTTGGTTCTGATCCTCCTAATTATTTCATTCATCGGCTATGTTATCATTCTCTTTTTTTTGGACTTATAGGTTGCTTCCGCCTTTAAGGTACTACAAATAACCCTGCCATAAACATCTTTTATTCATATAATTCTTTTCATCTCTTACATAACTTAAATGAATTCCCAAAACTAAAATAGAATTCTAAAAATTACATTATCAAATTTAATGGACACATTTTTATGACTATCGAACTATATTAATAGGTTCCTTTCCAAAACTGTGTAACACAAGCCATTTTAACCTTGATGTTTTGAACTCTGCTTTAGGCAAAATCCATATCATAATTATTCTTAAAGCTGGTTTACTTTCCTTTTTAGGGTACCCAGTTTTCTATTTCTTGTCTGAGGGATGCTTCTAGTATTGACATTAGCAATGCAGAGTTAGCTGACATACCCAAGGCTGTTAACTAAGTAAACTAGTTCCAGTTTCCAGGAGCATCTGCTGCTTTTGACAGTGAATGATCACCTAGTACAATGCTCGGTACAGAGTAGATACCCTACATGTTGAATCAATAACTGAATGAAAAAAGAGCATGAACTCTGGATTTGAAAAGGAACTGAGTTTTAATCCTGGTTCTGTCATTTACTAGCTAGGCACATTTTATGTAACTCCCTGAAGCTCATCTTGCCTGTTATATGAGCATAGTTATAATATATCTGCCTCATAAGGTTTTAAGAATTATATGAGATAATTCATTAAAAAGGCTTAGCCTAGGCCCTGACACACAGCAAGTATAGAGTCAAGGTTATTGCTATCAGCATTGTCGTAAGCATCACTATATTGTCATCTTTCAGATAGTCTCAAGGTGGAGGTAAAACTCTCTTCAGGTCCTTTTTTTGTACAGTATCTGAGACATTAAAATTGCAAAATACGAAGTCCCTCAGAAAACTGTTTCATCTACATTTAGAGAGAAGTTTTCACTGTGGACAAGAGTTCGAAATGGTGAGGAGGCAAAGGCAGATCCAGAATAAAGCAGATGAGAAAGGTTAATGTAGAGTAGCCAATTACTGTTTGTTTAGACAGCCTGTATTACTAGGAAGGAACTTTTGGAAATACTGGAGTTTTAGTTTTGAGAAATAGTTCCAAGGTCCAAGCTTATTGGAAATAATTATGTAATTCAATGTATTGGTGAAAAGGCTCTAATTAGGTTATGTTTATTGGACGGGGTGAAAAGTAGTCATTTCGATAAAGAGAAAGCCAACTTTTGAAAAGAAAAATTAGGAAAAAATCTATGAAACAAAAAAACTTGTTTTTCATGACTCTTACTGAAGATAAGAACACTACTGCCCATGACAAGCTCAGTTGGAGAAACTGACTTTACCATATCTCCTTGTGTATTTATTAACCTTATTTGTTGTACCTCCCCTTTGATGGTTTTTCAACTTAAAAAAAATTTCTCTGGACTTATTATCCTTTCTGAACCTTTTGCTTTTTCTTTCTTTTGTTACTGTAACCTCACTTTGTGGCAACTTTTATGTTAGCCTTCATCAAATAAAAATTCGAAAGTCTGTTCTACTTCACAGCTCTTTTCCCATAGACCTTGATTAATCCTTCTTTCTGACATGGCCTAAGATGATGATAAAACCCTAGATCACAATGAAGTTTAAAAAAAAAAAAAAAGCCAGTAAATCTCTTTTTGAAATACTTTTCAGATAAGAGCAAGGTGGAAATGCTACAAAATCTTCATAAAATATAAACAGTGTAGACTCTTGTGTGTTAAAGCACTTGAGTAGTGCAGAATAAAACAATTTTCGAAGACCTAGAAACCCAAGAGTTTTGTTAAGGGTAGATTAGAAAGGAAGGATGTGATAATGAAAAGAAATTCTGATTTAGAGTCAGAAGTTTGAGTTCTACACTGCCTTTTAGAGGCTATTGAATCATAGGGGAAGTCACTTTATCTTTCTAGGTCTCTGTTTCCTTACCAATAAAATAAAATGATTGAACCAGAAAAGGGATGGCAGATAAATTTCACTTTTAGCGCTAATCCTGATAAATTGGTAATGACTTTCTGGAGAATTTGTTGAGAATACTCAGGCTCAGTGGCAGAGAGTAGTGTGACTGATTAGTGATGGCCTTCACAGGGTCAGGGTCAGGGAGCGATGGCATTCAACTCTTACATTTACTGTATCTCAGCTAGATCATCTCACTATCTTCTACCTTAAACATATATGATCTCTTGTTTCTACTTCATCTGGGACATTTGTCTGGAGTCTTAAAGGTTGAGTTCTTGGCTTTTGTTTTTTTTTTTTGTTTTTTTTTAAGATAGCTTTCAAAAAATCATCCTGTATAGAAAACTGTTTTTCAAGGCTAGTTTCATGTTCAGAAAGCAAGATATTTTGACAGCAGTTTCCAATGATTGTAAATTAAAAGATGGCAACTGAAATTCTTAAAACTCAGTATATAATAAATGTAAAACAATTCAATAGATTTGGAGTGACAAGGAGGATAATATATATATTAT
>NW_011888786.1:8472098-8473790 GCF_000151845.1 Pteropus vampyrus
AAAAAATCCTATGTCTACAACTGAATTCTTTAAAGCAACATGTATCAGTTGTCAGGAGCTCTAAAATTCCTACCTTTGGTACTTTACTACAGTGAAAATAGTACAGTGGTTCTTTAAAGTTACATTATAAATTATATAATGATCATGATTTCATTAAAGACAAGCTTTTTCAAGCTAGCCGTGGTGGACTGGTTTATACTTAAGGGAACTAGAAAAAAAATCATAGTGTTTCATCTCAAAGAACTTGTTCAAATTCCAAGGATCCCTGGTTTACTTTTTTTTCCTTTTTAAGGAAACATGATCTTTAATTCTGTCACCCAAAACATCTTAGATTTTGGCTTTTTAGAACTTTTTATGCATATAAAATTTTAAAAAAGTAGAATCATAACATACAGTCTTTTTGTTTTACTTGCTGTATTTTAGGTATATTTCTTTTTTTTTAATTGAGATATATTTCATATATATAAAACAGTGGTTTTTAATATTCACAAGGTTGTATAACCATCTCCACTATCTAATCCCAGAACATTCCTGTCACCTTTGAAAGAAACACTCTTCCAATAACCAGTCTCCCTTCATTTAATCCTCTCCTAAGCCTTGGCCATCACTAACCTACTTTCTGTCTCTATGGATTTGCCTATTATGGATACTTTGTATAAATAGAATCATATAATATGTGGCCTTTAGTGTCTGGCTTCTTTCACTTAGCATAATGTTTTCAAGGTTCATCCGTGTTGTAGCGTGTGTCAGCGCTTCATTTCTTTTTATGGCTGAATAATATCCCGTTGTATGGATATACCAAATTTTCTTTATTCGTCAGTTAATGGGCACTTGGGTTGCTTCTGTTTTTTGGTTATTATGAATAATGCTGCTATGAACTGTTGTGTACACGTTTTTTCATGAACATATGTTCATGCAAACATATATTTCATATTTCTTGGGTATTGTATTTGTTTGCTAGGCTGCCATAACAAAATACCATAGACTGGGTAGCTTAAACAACAGAAACTTATTTTCTCACAGTTTTGAAGACTAGAAGTCCAAGATCAAGGTGTCAGTAGGTTTGGTTTCTCCTGAGGCCTCCTGGCTTGCAGATGGCCGCCTCCTCATTGTGTCCTCACCTGGTCTTTCCCCTGTGGGTGCACATCCTGTGTGTGCAGATTTCCTTCCAAAACTTAGTGCAAAGCAACAGTCATATTAGGGCCCACTGTAGTGACCTCATTTTAACTTAATCACTTATTTAAAGGCCCTGTTTCCAAATACAGTTACATTTTGAGGTACTGGGGGTTAGGGCTTCAACATATGAATTTGAGGGGATACAGTTGAGGCCATAATAGGTACCTACCTAGGAGCAGATTTCCTGGGTCATATGATAACTCTGTATTTAACTTCTTGAGAAATCGCCAAACTTTTCCAAGGTGACTGCATTTTATTGATGGCTGATGATGTTGAGCATCTTGTCATGTGCTTATGGGCTATTTGTTTATCTTTTTGAAGAAATGTCTATTCAATTCTTCGTCCATTTTTTAATTATTTATCTTTTTATTGTTGAATTGTAAGAATTCTCAGTGTATTCTGGATACTGGATACTAAATCAGATACATGATTTACAAATATTTTCTTTCATTCTGTGGGTTGTGTTTTGACTTTTGATAAAGTCCAATTCTTTTTTTCTTTGGTTGCTTGTGTTTT
>NW_011888786.1:8477986-8500745 GCF_000151845.1 Pteropus vampyrus
TATATATGTACTTTATGGTAATATATTTATAGTAATTTAAAATAAGAGATTACATGGGGTATGGAGAATACAACTGAAAGACCTATTGTGATAGAAATTGGTTGATAGAGCTGAAGAGTTCACTTGGGATCTTTTGAATATACTGAAATTAAACATAATCCTTAGGGAGTTAGGAAAATATAAGTACTCTGTTTTATTTAATCTTTGTTTTCTGGCCTGATGTCTAGAACATAGTAGGTGCAAAATATATGTTTGTTGACTTGAATGTCTTGGTTTCTGTATAACTAGTTTCA
The DNA here is from genome assembly GCF_000151845.1 of Pteropus vampyrus. Lineage (NCBI taxonomy): Eukaryota > Metazoa > Chordata > Mammalia > Chiroptera > Pteropodidae > Pteropus > Pteropus vampyrus. Next base: position 8,478,280 of record NW_011888786.1, read on the forward strand.
GTCTCATGTTACAGAAGAAATTTGCGTAGAGATAAAATTAAAAGTTAGGAAGTACAGAGATTTTGTGCTTTCCCTCATTTCTATACAGTACTTCATCACATTAATCAGTTCCATGGGAGAAATTTTCTATTTGAGAATGCCTCTCATCATCATTGTGAGTGAAATGTCAGGGATAATGATGGGAAAATGGTGTATCAGCTCTACCACTAGTGATATGCAATTTGCAAAATTGTGTTTGCTTTACAACGGTTCCATAGGAGGTTTATTTGTGTGGATGAAGCTATGAAATATGGATGTATGTTAGAGGTACATTAATTTACCCTAGCAGCATGCATTTTACATACCATATGTTTATAGTTAATTAGCACAACAAACCCGCATTTAAAAATAATAATAATCTCAATTAGGTTATGCAAAATCAAGCAATCAACCACCTTCCTGACACATACATTTTCTGATTCCTTGGGTAACCATAAAGAAATTGTTCTTTTTCTCCCTCCCTTCCATCTGCTATCTATTATATTGCATGGAATATTCCATTTGCTAGAAATCTTTCTAAGATACTCTTTTCCAACATTTGAAAAATCTTCTTAAGGTTCTTGGGAAGAATTTTTTTTCTTATGACGCTCATGAATGTTTGGAATATCTTTGTTGAATTTAATAAGGTGCCATATATTTATTGAGTCCATAGAGAAGTGCAATGGGGAAAAATGATGAATTTAAGTCATTTTAAAAGAAAACTATTTAAAGTACTATTTTAAGGTGATTTTGAAGTAAAATCTACTTTTGTATCTTAGCCTCTAATAGGTAACGTATTCATAGAATTTTAAAGTTGGAAAGAAACATAGAGGTGAATATAGGCTAACTTCCCAGTGTAATAATCCTCTCCACTAAATTCATGACAAGAAGTCATCTAGCCTCACTTGACTGCTTTCAGTGAGCAAAGTCCTACAGCCTAACAAGGCAACTCAATTTATTTAATAGCTCTAATCGTTAGAAAATTTTCTCGTATTGAGATAAAATATGCTCCCTATTAACTTCTAACCATTGGTCCTACTTCTGTTCTCCAAAGCAATAAAGGATAAGTCTAATTTCTATTCCACATGACACCCCTTCAGTTATAAAATAGCTATCAGATCCTCCCAGTCTTCTTTTTTCTGAATAAACACCCATATGTTAAACTCTAAATCCTATTCATTTTCATTACTTTCAGTGGAAATTAACTAGTTTTATTAATGTCTCTCTTAAAATGTAGTCTGAATGCAGGGCTTCAGATGTCATCTGACCTCATCCTTTCCTTGTTTTGGTATTACACTTCTGTGTAGGCCAGCTGTGAGCCCGTGCCAGCTTTTTAAGTTATGCTAGACTGTGGCCTCACCATACTGACAGTTAACAGAACCCCCAAAAGTTTTTTCATACCGTCCCTTATTTAGCTGAGTCTCTCCCGACCCCATACTTTTTTTTCTCCACTGCTGGAACTTGTTAATCAGTCTTCCTGAATTTGTCTACCTATAAATTTAGGAGGCTTTGGGAGGGCCATGGAGAGAGCTTAGGAGTCTCCCATGAAAGGCCCCCCTTTCCATTGTCTTTAGGTCCTTACATTTTTGTGGCTTGCTAGCTTGTGAGCCAGTTCTGTTGTCACTTCTTTAAGAGTATTCTTGTTTAGAATCTAAATGATTAATTACAACCTATTTGAAAATTGGGCTCTACCTGTATTGACCTCATAAAAATCTCATGGTATTCTTGTGGATAAGCTAAAACAGTGGTTCTCAAATTTCAGTGTGCCAGGAGGGCTTATTAAAAATACAGATTGTGAGGCCCCACCCTCAGAGTTTCTGCTATATTAGGCCTTAGGTGGGTGATAACTTGCATTTCTAACAAAATCCCAGGTGATGTTGCTGATGCTGACACCACACTTTGAAAATTACTGATCTAAAGAAAGATGGACTAAGTGGCCAGGTGAATTCATAATAGGTTTAAAACCAAGTTGAAAACGTGTATGGATAATAGAGTGGTTGGGGGAGGAGACAGGAGCAAGAAGCCAAAGAAATCGTGCTTCTTAGCTTTAGTTTACTTTCGAGATAATCTGCTGAAACTGAAAGTCAAGTTAGGGATCTTGAGAGAGCTGTAAATGTTTGAAATAGTCATTGTGGGGAGAAGAACTGTAGTTATGGGTCTCTCTTCAGTTCCATCTGTCCGTCTACCTCTACCATATGCCAGGCCCTGAACTCAGTGTTTACATATATTACCTCATTTAACCTTCATAGCAACTCTAAGGTCCCCTCCTTTTCCACTCGAAAATCATGCGTACGGGCTTAAGGTCACATAAGAAGTGAGGGGCACAGCCACTGTCTGGCCTGTGCTCTGTCAAATAGTGACTGGCAGAAGGCCAAACTGAGTCCATCCTGATACTTGGTGAAATGAAAAGGCGTGTAGTGAATTTCACACAGACAGAATGAAAAGCTGCAACCAAACTGGCACATGTCTTCAAAGGTGAAATGTTTTAATGTCAGAGCTAAATCTAATTACATAATAGCCTATCTTGTAAAGTCTATTGTATTATATAAAAGATTAGAGTTGTTCTTAGAACCAAGCAATGTGAATTTGTTATAAAAAAATTTGCCATTTTTATAATGAAATTTTACTGTCACAGAGGCCTTTCTGAGGCTATTGATTAATAAGTAAACTTTTGCTTTTAAGAATTTCTTATTAAATACTTCAGTTTAATTTGTATCTTGGCATCAGGTCATTCAGTTATTGGTTAAAGAATGTTAATGAATGTTGACTCATTTGATTAAACTTTCTTTTTAAATTTTTAAAAATTTTTTAGGTAGATTACGATAATCATGCACTTTATAAACATGGAAAGACGGGTCGAAAACAGTCTCCTGTGCGTATTTTCACCAATATTCCACCCAACAAAATAATCCTTCCTGTTGAAGAAGGGTACAGGTAAGATTACAGTGGGACCTTGAAATACACAGGTCATTGAAAATAAAGTTCCATATAGCTAACATTAAAATGCTTTTTAATATTGACTCATGTAGTTCTTCTGTTACTTTTAACTTTGGCCCGTAATTTTATATTGAATTGAATTTGGATTAACATCCAATTTTTGTAATGAGTGCCCCCACAAACTTTTATCTACTCTGTGAATCTCAATAAGTATACGCAGCTGATTTCTCCAAGTCTGTCTTTCCTCCTCAGATTTTGCCCTCTGTGTCAGCGATACGTTTCTCTAGAGAATCAACACTGTGAGCACTGTAATTCTTGCACATCCAAGGTATAGGTTTCTTTAAAATACATTTTTTATTCAAATATGTCAGTTATTTTAGTTTACTGGTTTCATTACATTCGTTTAATGTTATTTTGTTAATATTTGTATTAATATGTTATCATTTATTATACTTTGGTATAGTAGTTTATTTCTAATCATAGAGTACAACAGACTTTTAAAAATACCTCGGTGAACAAATGGGTCTTCTGGTAAATTAAGCCTGAAACATCACTGAGCACAAAATGATAAAATCGAAGCTGTCTTACTTTGGGCACATCATAAGAAGACAGGATTTGTTGGAAAAGACAATCATTCTGGGGAAAATAAAAGGCAGCAGGAAAAGAGGAAGACTAAATATGAGATAGATTAACTCCATAAAAGAAGCCATAGGTAGGAGTCCACAGGAGCTGAGGAGGGCTGTTGAGGACAGGACATTATGGATGTCACTCATTCGTAGGGTCGCCAAGAGCAGAGCCAACTCAATGGCATGTAACACAGTTGGCTTCATCATCATTAACAATTATTTGAATTCATTTTTGTATAGTACTGCTATATAAAATATATATGACTGCTGAAATTACTAGTATTTCAAATAAAGCACTGAATTTTGTGGAGGACAGAATTACAATGTTTCGAATAAGGTGTTGAACTATGAGATACCATCACTGTTTCGAAGAAACTATAATTAATAACATGTCTTGTGCATTTTTTATGTGCCAGGCCCTTTCGTAAGAGCTGCCCATGAACTAAGTCATTCACCGCTCACAGTAGCCCTAGCAGATGGTGCGGGTCCTCTTCGCTTTCTAGGGATGAGGAGGGGCTGCCCGGGACACACCTCCTCTGTGTTTAGGGAGGTGGGATCACCATTAAAGTTGCTCTGTCATTTTAACTACGTCCAGTCAGAAACAAACGTGAAGTTTAGTTTGGCCGATAAGCACATGTTATTTTTCAAAGAGAAAGGGTGTATTTTTATAACTATTAGAAAGTACATTTTTCATAACTTTATAATTTTATCACTGGTTTATACTAGCTTTTAATTATGGTAACCCATCTGATTACATATATTTTTAATTCATTTAGAAATTATCTGTATATCGTTCATTTTAAAAAACAATGCCCAAATCATAAAAGTTCAAAATGAGGAAGACAAAATTTTATTTTTTAGAGATGCACACATATTGGTGAAAGTAAACAAGGAAGTGGCCATCACAAAACTTCAATATTTGTCACTAAGCTGGGCAGGAAGGGGACTGGCTCAGGAAGGGGCATGTGGGGCAGCGTCTGGGGCTGGTGGTACTCTTTCTTGACCTGTGGGGTACGTCACTGTTTCCTGATGTGTTTCATGCATTTTTCCATATGTTTTACTTCACAGTTTTAAAATTACCTCAGTAGTAACCTATAATCTCTTTCTAATTACATGAAATTCTCAAATATGAATTTTATTAAGGATTGTGCCAGATAGATGCATAAAAATTATAAATCATTAATTCTCTTGAAATTTTCATTGAGCCTTTCCTTATGCAGATTGCTTTGCTCTACCTGGAATGGACTTTCAAGATCATTTACAAAAATCCCCTTGTTTTAGAGTTAAGGAAATTGGGGCCCACCAAGAAGTCATTGATTTGAGTGGAGAAAAGTATAAATTAAAATCAAAGTATGTAATTTTGAAGCCCAGGAAAGTGAGAAATAAGGAATTAATAATTTATGCAGATTTTAATAAGACATTTTAATTTTTAATTGTGGGACTTGATTTTTAATGACAAATTAAACATAATTTAAAAATTGTTTTTGTAGGATGGCAGGAAATGGAACCATTGCTTTCTCTGCAAAAAGTGTGTAAAGCCTTGTAAGTATTTAGAATTAATATTTGAGAGCCTATGAAAACATTTGGGTTTTTTTTTCATTTTAGTAGGATTTTAATTTAACTGTATTTATAAAAGAAAAAAATAATATAGAGACCTGCATGAATTTGCTTGCTTTTTAATTTTTACAGCTACCAAAATGTACATTTTTTCCTTCATAGAGAGACATGACTACTAACACGTTTCAATGTGGCATTTGGTTTGGCTTATTTTAATAGGGCTTTGTGTCACCCAGCTAGCTCCCAGTGTGTCAGTGGCTCTGAGATCATGACTCATTGGAGGAAGGCTAAATTTGTTGCCACATATTAGAAAGAAGTTAGCTGTTTTATGAGAGATTCCAGTCTCTTAACTTTGGCTTCTTTAGCCAAATTAAAACCAGCTATGCAAACCAATCACAATATTTGAAGTAAACATTATTCATGCTTCCCTATCATAAAGGTTAATCAAATGAAAAATTATATTAATGAACCTCCTCTAAAACTTAATTTATGTTCTCCAGCCTGGATCCACTGCAGCATTTGCAATCACTGTGCTCTTCCAGATCATTCTTGCGAGGGCCCTAAAGACGGCTGCTTCATTTGTGGTGAATTAGATCATAAACGTGGTACTTGTCCTAACATCTCTGCATCTAAGAAAGCTAACAAGTTAGTTGAATTCTTTTACTTAGCAGAAAAAATATTTTCCATGTATGGTTTTATACAGAGCAATCCACAAAATTATACTAGTTATAGGATTCAGAAGTGATAATTGTTCTTTTCAGTGTAATGTATTTGCATAGATGGGGGAGGGAGGATATAAAGATGAGTCAAATAGCCTAAAATTTTACAAACTATAAAGTGGAAAGTGAGTTTATATCTCCTGTGGTTCATGTGAAATTATAATTTATGGGATTAGAGTTCAGGCTTTATTGAAGGACATGATGTTTAAGTCAGGACAAATCAGATGTAAACACGTGATAGCAGGTAGGGATGGAGAATCATTTCAGATGGAATGGCATGTGTAATTTCACACATTGGAAAATGAAGTTATTTCAGACTTCTAGAAAAATATGTAGGTACATGTAACAATTTAAGTATTTAAAGTTTTAATTTTTACCCTCTTTTTCCCCCCTATGATAATTTCCCATCTCCCACCAATACTGGGCGTTGGTTATAACTCAGAGCAAAGTTATACCAAAGATAATAGCATATTTAGGAAAGCCATTGCTGTTTCAACTAAGCTACCTTTAATGATTATACTTTATTTTAAACTAAAATGGATAATGGGTATTGAGTTCCCTTGTTTTATTGATATGAAAACCAGAGAGTCGAGTTAGCATTACTTGAAAATTTAGATCAAGATAAAAATTTTGAGCTATCATGTGACTTGTGATTTAAAAAATCTATTAATATTAGAAGTATCCGATTCTTTGGTTTTTATGATTGTATTGGAATTCTTTCCCATTTGTTTATTTTATTTTTTTGGTCAGTGAAAATTTATTTTTTCCATTGAATTCCAGCCATTTGACTGCCTTTTTCATACTGTTTTATCAAACTTACTTTAAATAATTATTTCCACTAAGTAATGCAAGAAAGAAGTGGAATTTTTAAAATTAATTAAAGAGGTGTATTGAAGAATCTTATGAAATATTTTTCCTAAGAAACCTTCAAGAATAGAATACAACGTAATAAACTACTGGTCTGGAATTGTTGCACTATTTGCAGTGTATTTCCGGTTTCAGACAGGACTTAGTAACGTGTTCAACCTTTGATTCTGTGATCCTATGATACATGGAAAGTGAATTTGCATTTTAGTAAAATATTGTGGGCTCTTCATTGGTCCTTAAATAGCCCTGGCTAGTCTGTTTGGTAGAAATACATTGTTTTCATTGAGGGAAACTGTCTAGTATTTTTTAGTACTAGATTTTATCAAGTTTAATTCAAAGCACAAATCTCTTAGAATACGGTACTTTCTTCTCTGAGAAAAATTGCTAAACTCCTGTTAATAGTTATCTTTTAGTATTGCTTTTTTTTAAATAATGAAATTGACAATGCAAAATTTTTTTTCTGCACAATAGAGAAAATAATTTTAATAAGCCTTGTTAGCATATATGGCATAAAAATATCTTTTCATCTTATGTATTTTACTGCTCTCATATTAATTGGTTTTCCCTTAGTCTCCTTTGGTTGCGAACTAGAATGACGCTGGCTCCCTCTTGTGGTTAAAGCTCATTTTATCAGTTACATAAATATCTATAATTTAGATTTTAGAGGACAAATACTAGGTCAGTTTCATTTTAAGGCAAAATAATACAATTGCTTTATTTTCAATCAGTCATCACTGTTGAAAAACTTTATGTCTAGAAAGTTTTAGGTATTCATATTACCAGTGAATATTTTCTTTGTTTCTGTTTACTGTATCCTTTAGTGAAATCTGGTTCATGTTTAGTTATTATGAGTAGATAAGCCAAAGAAAATTTGTTAAAAAATTTTGTATGCAGGCATGCATAGCTTCACTGACTTTGCTATAAAGAGATTATACTTCGTTAAATTTGCTAAATCATCACTTATCAGGACATTATCCTACTTTTTAAAAAATGGCCGGAGGGAAAGGAGATTTATATAATGTGCACAAAACGGTATAAAGATGACTGTTTTGTTTTATTAATTGGTAGGATACTCCAGTCCACAGTACAAAATCTAAATATGGAAAAATTTAAACTTGCCCAGCAAAATTCTGAATAAGTCATATGGAGCTACTAATATTTATTTAGTGACTACTATATGCTTAACATTTTACATAGCTGAATAATTTTTAGTAGAATATGCAGTGTCAAGGTAATTAAGAGCACAGGTTCTAGAATCAAGTTGGTTCTGCCACTTTCTTGTTGAATTTCATAGATTCAGTTTCTTCCTCTAAAAATGTTGGAGGGAAGAAAAGGGAAAGATGCCATCTGCCTTGTCTCAGTCTCCTAGCTCCTTGAAGTTAAAGGTTATACCCATTTATTTTTGTTATTCTCAGCACTGAACATACATGCTAATGAACCAGAGAGAGGCCTGAGTTTGGTCCACTGGGGATTATATACTGTTTATGAAGCTCCTTTCCCAGGTTTTGGTCCTGGGAAGATCGAGAATAAGCTTTTCCCTGGGAGCTGTGGTTTAGGAGAGTGAACCTTACCACTGATAGTGCTGCGCAGCCATGGAAAGGTTCCAGGTGTGCCAGTGCTGGCAGCCCCAACCCATTCCTTGGTTCTGCTAGCTTGCCGGAAAGGAATGAACAGACCAGTAATTGCTCTCAACTATAGACTGACTGTAACTTAGTTCAGAGAGCACCAGAAGCAAAAGATCTGTTTTCCTCTAGCATGGGTTAGTGTTCTTAAAGAGTGAGTTTTAACTTGTTCATTTTGAAGCTAGTCTTCAAGAAAACAGAGACCACAAAATGTGGACATCCTGTATGGCACTCATCAGGACTTTTATATCTACCGCAGCAAGGAAAATTAGCCTTGCGACTTATGAGATGGGCCTCTTTAAGTGTTGTCAGTTTTTTCTGTTGTGCTATTTCATTTTTCTACCTCTGCGAACTGCCAGAATGTATCGTCCTTTTTCTGAAAAATGTAATTCAGGGGTTTGGAGATTGAAGTGCTGAGTTGAGCAGTACAGATATTAAAAAAAAAAAAAATCAACAAAAAATCTCCCAACTCATTGGCTTGACTATTTACCTCTGTCTTGTATTTGTCCTGAATAGATTGTTCTAAATCTTTAGTAACCGTCTTCCAAAGAATTTTTTTTTCCTCAAACATTTTGCTTGGTCAGGCCTCTGATTGTCTTCTTTTTATTACGGTTAGGATTCGAAGGATTTATGCTTATAATATAGTAAATTCTTTCCCTTCTGTTTTCTTATTTGGTTAGCTAGTTAATTAAACTTCAACCTAATTGCATTATTCACTGTGCTCGTTCTACAAAATAATTTAGCACTTTGTTTTTCAGAGCCGTCAGAAAGCAGAAGCAAAGAAAAAGTAATAAGATGAAAATGGAGACCACTAAAGGACAACCCATGAATCATACATCTGTTACAAGGAAGAAGAAAAGGAGAGAAAGAGCCCATCAATATCTCTGCTCTTAAATGTCCAGTGACTTGAGAATAAGAAAGATTTATAGTCCAGCCTTTGATGCCATTTTCTGAAAGTGCCATACCGGACTTAAATCCTGTCGCTTTCAAAGGTGTGCCCCTTTCTAAGCTAGATAATAGGCAGGTGGTATTTGCTGGTTTATGGACCCCTCAGCAGCGTCTCTGGAGACCTGGAGATTTGTTCCATTCTTGGCTCTCTCTCTGTCCTTTTTCTCTCTTTAAATCTCTTCCAATCGTATTATTTTAGCCTCTTTTATCTGAAAAGTGTACATACAGCATTCTTTTGCAGAGTCCAAAGAAAATGAAAACCTAAGGTTTTGTTTATATTATATAAGTGTATGTTAAATAAGATAAATATTTTATATTAAATATTCAATATTGTACAATGGCTTAAACCCCATGTAAAGAGAAGTATAACGTACAATTATTTTTAGAGAGAATCTGAAGGTGATGTAAAGAATTTTGACAAAGGTAGTCCAAAGATATAAAGATTATAATTATGGTTACATTATTATTAAATATTTATTTTTCAAATACTTTTTACAGTTGTCCTTTGATGGTATAGAATCGCCTAAATGTTTTTTGAATGAGTAAGTTATTCAGAATTAGGACTTGCTCTGTTATTTTTTGTCTTTTAACCTAGGCTGTAAGTTTCTGTCTATAAAAGCAGTGTAGAAGGCAGGATAGTTTGGAGATTAAATCTCCTCATTCCTATTCTAACACTTTCTGGCTGTGTGTCCTAGGCCAGGTCATTCACTCTTTAGAAGCCCCTGTTTCTTCATTATCATAATGGGGATAATAATAACTATACCTTAACTTGTGATTAAATGAGCATTCGCCTCGTTCTCAGTTCTGTTATTGATGACTGGAGTAGTTGGAACTGAGAACAAACAGTTCATCTCTCCATTTCTGTGTTAGGTACCTGACATTATCTCCTTGAGGTTGAATAGTTTTGAAAGGCTTGCATTTGCATAGTGATTTTTTGTTCCCAGACATCTGCTTTAGAGGCATCCTCGCTTGGGCTTAGTCAGAGCCCTGTAAATGTAGAACTGCCCTCCATCGAATATTTAAATTCTGCCTGGGGTTTAAGTTAGGACTGCTTGACCCCTCATGTGGGGTATTCCATCAGGGCCCTCTCTGGTCATGGTGGTAGTAGTGTGTACATTAGATGACATCAGATGATAAGCTAAGCTCCTGGACTTAATAAGCATCAGAAAACTCTTCTCTTGCCCCCTTTCCTGTGGGTTGCTATGGTGATAGGATTATTACCATGAGATTTGAACCTTGTAGAATCATTGTGAGTGTTCCTCTCTGATTCAGGTGTGGATATGGACACTGCCTGACTTTCATGGTATCCACAATGTCATGGTAAAATTTATTGATCTCTCCCTTGAAATTCAGACATCAGACATCTATTGCAGAATTGTGTCTTAATGTCCAGTGGTTCTTATCATCATCATATTTCCTTCGTTTTAAGATACCATCAAATGTGGGGCGGGGGGGGGGGGGGGGGAAAAAAAGCATTGTTAATGTAATCATAGCTTTTCAGGGGGAAAACTCCATATCTCATTAATTGTGCATATTAAATTTTAGATATATCTTTTTTCAGAAACATTCAAATGTGAAAAAAGTACATCTTCTAAGATGTACTTGAGGAAATTGAGTATTACTTATAATCAGGGATTATGTACTTTAAAACTTTGTTAACTTCTTAGAAAGTTATAGGAAAACTGTTGATTATCCTCCTGTGTTCAAGCAATACTGATATTAAGGACTTAATGTCTTCTTTCTTTTCTCAGAGAATAAACCAATAGGATATAAAAATGTCTCTGGGAAGTAAAGTATGATGGGAGATGAGGTCATTTGTTCTAATTAGAAACTTGCAAATCTGAACATTAAGATACCTACTCAAAATGGCACCAGAAGAAAGTCCTTGAAATATGATAAAACTTTCTAAGCTTTTTAGGATATTCTTCTTAAACAATTACAGCCAAATTTCATTTTACTTTGTGCTTATCAAATTTAATGAAATAGTCACTTTGTAGACACTAAATGATCAGATTTCAGTTCTTATATTTAGTGTGATATTTAGACTAATTTATTTCTCCATGAGCCCCAGTCTTTTCATCCCATTCTCTTCTTTCTGTTTGGAATCTTTTCGTCCATACAGCCATCTATTAAAATCTATGGAGCCTTCAGGCCCTGACCCAAGTCCTTGTCTTCTGGGAATCTTGCACAAGACCTTGGTATCAACCAATACTTTTTTCTCTGAAGCCCTTGGTGTTCTGCACCACATTTGAGGCACTTTTCATGTATTATTCTTATGTGATTATATTTAAAGACTCTATATCCCCAAAAGATTTCGGTTTCTTAATGTCAGAAATCATTTTACACACTTTTATGTCTCTCTCATGCATTGTAGGTGCTCAATAAATATCTGATGAAAACATGGAATTTTATAGAGGCTTTCAGATGGTAGGTGTATTAGATTGCTAGGGCTATTTTAACAAAATAACACAGACTGGGTGGCTTAAATAACAATAACGTATTTTCTCACAGTTCTGGGGGCTGGACATCCAAGATTAAGGTATTGACAGGGTTGGTTCTTATGAGGGCTCCCTCTTTGGCTTGTAGATGGCCACCTTCTCACTGTGTCTTCACGTGGTCTGTCTGCTATGTGTATGCATCCCTAGTGTCTCTATATGTATGCATGCCCAGTGTCTCTTGGGGTCCAAATTTCCTCTTATTAAAAGGACACCAGTCAGATAGGATGAGAGCCCACCCTAATGGCTTTGTTTTACCTTAATCTCTTTTTTAGAGGCCCTATCTCCTAATAAAACCCCATTCTGAGCTACTGAGGGTTAGGGCTTCAACATATGAATTTGGGGGGACATAATTCAGTCCTTAACAGTAGGCATGCCTAAGAGATAGAGAGGACTTATTCTTTTCTCTTTCTTATAAGAACTGGAAAAAGGAAAACAGACCTCAGCAATATTGAGAGGAACTTAGAGTAGCTAGGACTATCCCAACTAACACGGAGGGTTTAAATGTTGGGATGTGCTGTGTGAGCAGCACTGGCTGCCTTATCTGGAAGTCTCTAAACATAATTCAGCTTTCAAGGTTATTTTAAGAAAAACACAAGTTGATGTCTGGCCTCTTCAAAGTAATTTGTAAAATACTAGGCATCTGAGAGAAGTCTGACTAATTTTCAAATATAAAATCACAGTCTACAAAAGGACCTGATCTGATGCCACCTCCTTTATAATGTCCTTGTTGTCTCTAGTGAAATAGTACATCTCTTGCCAGTGAAATAAAAATGCATGTGTTTATGTCTTTTTATTTATACTTCTTTTAAGGTACTTAAATCATGTATTAGAACGACTTTTTGTACCTGTTTTCCCTTTACAGTTTAGAAGCTCACTGATGGCAGGGGCCTGTGGACATCACTGCACATGTTCACTGGCTCCTAGAGCTGGGCCTTGCACACGGCGGTATCAGAGACCACTGGCTGCAACACGTGTGATCTCTTTATTCCTCTGCAACCCTGCAAAGCAGGTGGCCAGGCTAACACATTTCTTCACCCTCCACGTAATAGCTGTTCGTAACTACATATTGAGTGAGTAGAAATGCCATCTAATATACCGCTTTATGCCTCAGAACCCTAACTGTGCTATGTAAGTAAGAAACTAATAGCTCAGGGCTTGCTGTGTAAGGAATGTTTGCACAAAATGCAAAGGAAAAATCTCATTTCATTTATTAGATGTGATTTTAATTGGAACATTAGGACATGGGTTAAATTACTTGAGGGTCAGGTAAGAAGGTCATTACAATCAATAAGGTGAGGATAAGATCTCTACCATTTGATTTCAGGCGATTTAATATAAATGTTAACTCAGCAAGACTGAGGAAATAAAACACCAAAAGTGAGCAAGCAGAGCTCAGAGCTCTGACAGGTGAGTTTTATCCCATTAGCTGGGCAATCACAAGATTCTCACACTGCTGAGTTGCTTCATACCTCTACAGACTACAAGTGTAACATCTGCTGGTCACTAAGAAACTAAGCCTGAATAGATGGACCAGTTTCTTCATCAGCAGGTGTAGAGACGAGGAGGAGGAGAAAACTAGAATGGTCCCCTAAACATTCTATGTGCCTAAAGGGGACAAAGGAAACAGAGGTTCCTGTGTATTAACTTTACAGTTAGTACAGGGGCCAGGCAAATCAAAGAGAATGAAAAGCAACTTTAATCCTACCACCCAGAAATAAGCACTGTCACAGCTTCTGTGTGTGTGCTTCCAAAGATAGATTCTTGTATAAATAGCCATACAGACACACTCTAAAATTTCTCCCACTAAGTAGAGTTGTAAATAGTTTTGTAATATTCCTTTCATAAAACATGTTGTGAATATCAATTTATATATACAAATATAGTATTCTTTAGTATGGATGTATCATATTTTTTAAAAAATCAATATCCTGTGGTCAGACATCTAAGTTGTTTGCATTTTTTCACCATTGTAAATGACCCTATGATGAACATATTTATAACCAAATCTTTTCTTATATTCTTAGGATAAACTCATATGTATGAATACTGGTTCTGTAGCTCTTATTAGAACTTCTTTCTCCAGAGAAATTCAGAGACCACAAGAGCTAGTCTCTGAATTTCTTTTCCAGAACAGCAGCTGAAGTGGTTGTGAGAAGCGAATAGAAGACCATGAGTTAATACAATTTAGACTCCCTCTGCCATGATGGAACATCTCCCAAATGTCATTCCTGCCATGAGACTTTGGGGGCGGGGCGGGGTGAGGGATAACTGACATCTCTCTAGCTCTTAAGGCTTTCTATTGGGCATAATTCCATTTCCTTAGCTGTGATTGATTTCTGCTGACAGGGGTTGCTCTAATCACAACAGGGCTCAGGATTTGAATCCGATTGGTGAAGAGGTGTTTGTTCTCCCTCTGAATGAGGAAGTAGGTAGCACCAGTGACCAGATGGAGAACCAGCCTTACGATGACACCCACCCTGAGCTGGGTCCCTGGTGATGGGACGCTGTTGCATCTAGCCTACCCTACAGCTGCCCAATTCTTGGACTTGCAATTCACATGAGCCAGTACATTCTAGTTATTACTTGTGCCACTTTGAGTCAGGTTTGCCTGGCTGCCTAATGAATGAAACTGTAGAAGGGCAGAGAGATCCTAACATCAATATACATTTATTTCTCTTTGTAGCAAATTCAGTCAGTTTGCTTATTTTGTATGTTTCACCTATTTTATGACTTCACAATAGACCTCTCAACATAACAGACTTTCATATGGCATAGGTTAGTCACATCCCACACAACTCCATCTTCCATCCCTGTACACAGTGACTCCCACCTCTTTGCTCAGGCCCTGACCTTTCCCTTTCAAAGCTGCCTTTCCAGCTGCCCATTGGCTGTCACAAACTTCCACACCACACCTTCACCTGAATGTAGTCCTCACTGAACTCTTGCTCTGGTCTTTCTCCACCCCCACCCCCATCAACCACCAGTTGTCTATTCCTTGTGTGTCTGAGCACCCAAATATCCCAACCTCAGTGTTGACTATTCCCCTGTTTTCATTCCCCCAATCTAATCAATAATCAGGTCTTATTATTCTACTTCATAAATGTCTCTGGAATTTCCTCCCTTGCCCTCCCCACCCAACTTGCCTTCCTGCCATCTTTTACCTCGTCCTTTCTTTCTACTGCATCATCACCCTTGTGATAAGGATTAAGGTCCTGAATAACCCCAATCTAATCAATAATCAGGTCTTATTATTCTACTTCATAATGAACCAGTGTGATGCTGTCAACAATATGCCCCCCTGCCCCCATGACTCTCTCTGTTGGCAACTGACTGGCTCTTGAAAATTCAACTCCATTATAACTCCTGGAAAGATGCCATCAGCATGGGCTAGGCCAAGGTGTGTAGTGATCAAAGAAACAGCCTAGCTACCAAAAAGTTATTTCAAAAAAAGTTCCGAATTTTTTTTTAAGCACTAGAAAGAGGATATATAGAACATAGACATTCTTAAAGTCTATTTTCTCTTCCATTTCCTCCCCCCTCCACCCTTTCCATTCTCCATACATTTATATCTCCTGTCCTTGCCTCCTTAAAAGGCACTAATGCCTGATCCCTCGGCCTTCTTCCCCTTTCCTCTTGATTCTGTGCCACAGAAGCACAAATAAACGAATTTGACAAAGCAATGTTTTCCTTAGAGAATGAAGAAGGCAAGGAAATGGAGTGCCTAAAGCCAAAGCTGCGTTAATAGCTCTTATCCTATGGCTACTTTAGATTATTTCCAGGAACAGTCCCTGCCTCCACTCCCACCAGCACACATGAGCCTCTATGGCAACATAAAATCATTTGCTTTTTCCTGGCCACATCTAGAACTCCACACCTATACCGTGAAGTCTTCATAATGTGCAGGTAGTTACTCGCCTCGGTTTCATAACATTGAGTGTATACCTCTATTAACAGTCCTTTTCATGTGTTGTATGAAGGTGCATATGCAGACTAAGTTTCAGGAAAATGGGCATTCACTTCCCACAGGAATGTCTAAGTGGATAGATACTGGGCCCCCATCATCCAGATTATCCATTATTGGCACCCGGAACATTAACACTTGAAAATGCATTTCATAAATAACAAAGGCAAGTCCATTCTCTCACCTTAGAAATGTTGACTCCGGAAGAATTTGGGAGACATGCTAAATTGTTTGTAGCAAAGGCAAGGAAGAAAAACTCATCTCTGAGAGGAAGCAGGCAGAGTAAGCATCAAGAGGTAAGAATAGTCTATGGCCATACTACCCTGAACAAGCCCGAAACCGTCTGATCTCGGAAGCTAAGCAGTGTCGGGCCTAGTAAGTACTTGGATGGGAGACCACCTAGGAAGACCAGGTGCTGTAGGCATAAAAAGTAAAAAAAAGGGTTGTAAGCTGACAAGGTCCTTGCAATCTGTGAGGTCAACCAAGGGTTGCCTCGTCTAAAAATAAAAAAAAAAGTTAAGAACAGTGCCTGGCACAAAGTAGGGCCATGAATATTTGTTGCTGAATGAATTAGTTTACCTCTGTCACCTACGTCCCAGGGACTAGATCCAGACAAAGTGCAAGAAGATGGGACTTATTGGAAGCTGAAGATCCTACTGCCTCTTTTGAGCAAGTAAAATAACTGAAAGGTAGATGGCTTTCTACCACAGATTTTAAGTTCAAGAATCACAGGATGATACTGTCACATTCTCTTAACCTGGTCATAACTTGTGGGACTTTTTGAACATGTTGACACACTTAAACGTGTCCTGTATAAAGAAGCATCAGATGGGTTCTGATTTACCTGCCTGTGAGGCTGACCTGTAGCCTGCCTTCATTTGTGTATTCCAGATTCCTTCACGTAGCAGATACTCAAATAGCTATGAGAAAACTCCTAGATGAGTCCATAGCCCTCATTTATTGTGGTGGGGCCACTACTACCAATAAGGTGTGAGTCTTAAGTGAGATAAAGAATAAAAATAATTGTCCATGTCAGAGGTTTAACAGCAGGGCCCTTCCACCTAGGCTGTAAATTGGAATCGCCTACAGAGTTGGAATAAAGACTGGGTCCCTCCCATATTAATTCTCTTTTAATTGGTCTGGATTATTGGGCAGGGGGGTCCAAAAAAATCTCTCTAGGTGATTCTACCGAACAGTCGGCACTGTGAACACCGGTTTAGAGACTGCCAAAGGCTCCAGCTGATCAGGACCTAAAGTTTGCGGTACTTTTTGTCTGACTCCCCACCGTTTCTGAGGCCTCGCCCCCACCCTCAAACCTAAGACTGTCCATTCACCCGCAGCAAGGAATTTTCGGGAAAGCGGACAAGACCTGCGGGCGCGCACACACGTGTATACAAGCCTTACCCATGGAGCGTTGTGCGGTCTCAGCGACACGCCCCCGTCCAGGCGCCCAGCCCTCCTCCAGCCCCGCATCCGGGTCCAGCCAGCGGGCTCCCTCCCGCCCTCCGTCAGCCCCGCGTCCTCCCTACGCATGCGGGTCCAGACCCCCCGCCCTCCGCTTCCAGTCCCGCGCTTTCTTCTCGCGAGGAAGTCCGAGCGCCGGAAGTGCCCGGAGCGCGCGCGGCGCGGGGCAGCGCGGAGGTGCCGCCGCGCAGCCGGCGGAGGGAGCGACAGGCCGCCCTGGCCGCGTTGGCTGCAGGTACGGCAGCGGACGGAGCTCTGGAAGGGCCCGGGGTGAGGGCGATGCGGCCGCCGGGCCTAGGCGGGGCGGCTGCGGCGGGGCCCCTGCCGGCCTCTGACTAGGGTGTCGTTGCAGGGTCGCCCCCATGTTGCGTTTTCCGACCTGTTTCCCGTCCTTCCGGGTGGTGGGAGAGAAGCAGCTGCCGCAGGAGATCATTTTTCTGGTCTGGTCACCCAAGCGGGATCTCATTGCTTTGGCCAACACCGCGGGCGAGGTGAGTGAGCCGGCGTTGAACCCCGAGAACTCCGAGCCCCACCGACAGCGAGCAGGTACAGCTTGCCCCAGCCTCGGTTTATCGTTCTGTGAACTTGACGGGCCATCTGTGTACCCTGCCCCTCCCTTCCAGGCCGGCTGTAAACTTCAAGTGAAAGTATAAGGGACCATATACGGGAAAGATCATTTATATGTCCATTCTCTGTATTTTATGGCGAAAATAAGTTTTCACACAGCTTAACACAACCACACAGTCTGGCATCGCCAGGTCTCCTTTAATCATTTATTTGCTAAATGGGCTTTTTAAAAGCCCATGATGTGTCACTCATGAACTAGACATAGTAGTAGATCCACAGACCCTGACCGAAGTTCGCTTGAAGTTTAGTAGCAGAAGAAAAATGAGTTATTGTCAGACTAGCTGCGAACGTACGTGCGTGTAGCTGCCACAAAGGATAGGTTTAAGAATCTGTATTATGTTGTCCACGTTTCATACTATGGATTGGATAGCTACTGCCCATTAAAAATACCCTTAAATTAAACAAGGGAGTGATTGTTTCCCTGGATTCCTGACAGAATGTGCATGGATTTTGTCCGTTAGCATTTCTTGTTCACACGTTATAGTTCATCAAGCTCAACCAGTTGGCCAAACTTTGGGCTGAGAATTATTATTAGCTGGCAGCCATTTTATAAGGAAACCTTCACCTATGCGTATTTCCTCCTTTGGCAGGTTTCCTGATAGTTAGTTACCCCGCCAGGTTAAGAGTTGCATTGTGTGCAGCCAAACTTGGAAAGCAGATGGTAAGGAAAACTTAGCCAGGAAAACTTAGCAGCCTGCAGGGCTGTGTCGCTGTGTTGACTGCTGTGACCTCCTGTCTAGAGTACTGAAGTCTATTTCTCAAGGCCCTCAATGAAATCTCGTCTCTCTCCTCTGCCATGGTGCATTGGAACTCTGTAAGGGCTTTAGAGAGGAGTGCAGATGGTACAGCCACGGCAGTAGGAGGGGAGGGAGAGAATAGAGGCATCAGCGTCACCAGATGGGTAGATGTAATACTGAGCACTTGGAGGAGAAGGGAGAGCTGTGAGAAAGCTGACAAGGCAAGTGGACTAGAGAAACCCAATAGGATTGCTGGTCATTATTAAGAGTCACATGAGGCAAGTTCGAGGGAAACCAGTGAGCATGGCTGTATGTCTCTTCTGTTCTTTTTGGCTGTGTGGGTGCAGGAATGGTTAAGTTTAACCAGGGTGGTTGTTTTGCAGGTATGACGGAGCAAGAGAGATGCAAGGAAGGTGAAGTATATGCAAGAGGAGTGATTATAATGATGAACCTTGCATTCTAACGTGATTAGTAGGGAAGTGAGGGCACGTGTGGGGTGAGGAATAATGAATAGGAGGAAGAATCAGCGGGTTGTCTGTCTCGATGAGGTTGAAGAGTTGAAGTTGGGTATTAGTAGGAATGAGCTGGAAAGAGAGGTGGTGATGGAAAGTGGGATGTTTGAAACTGAACTTATGGCAGCATTTGTAGTTGTTGATAATGATACAAGGGCAAGGGCGTGACCCTGGGATCGACTGAGATGAGGCAGAAGATGTGATCATTGGAGGGGAGGTAGTTGAGAACTTAAAAGCTCTTGAAATCACTAAGAATGATGATGACTAGTGTTGGAAAGCATGAGTGAGCCAGACTGGAGTCCACATCTTTCAGGAATGAGGAGCGTGACCTAGGGGCCTAGGGGGCTAGCAGGAGGTATGGTCTGATTGCATAAGATTCAGAGTTATTTTAGAGAAAAGGAAAATCGTGTAGAAATGGCATCGAGCATCAGTGAGGAAACCTACTTCATCTCCTAGCCCAATAGTAGCACAGGCGACATGAGCTGCAAAACGGCCATCACCTGAGAATCCTGCAGGGAAGCAGTGTCCTCAGGCGAGAAACACATTTCAGAGAAGAGAATGAACATATAGGGGATCTCTGTGATACCTGACCGTGGATCCCGGAGGGTACAGAGGAAGGGTTTCAGAAGTAAGGAATGGCAGAGATGGGCTCAGAAAAGAGCACCGAGTCGAGGGGATGAATGATTCTTTGGGAGTCCTGGCTTCCCAGTGGGGACCCATGTGACCAGGAGTGAAGCTCTCTGAGATAAGGCAGGGAGTGGTAATGCTGTGAATGTGTGGTACTGAGAAGGTGTGGCGGGGTCTTCAGGAGCACATGCAGTTCTGCCTTTTCTTAGAAAGTTTTAGTGGTTGTACAGAGGATGGAGTAGGTACAGTCATGTTTTTGAAGCACAAGGAACCTTGACCCTTCAAGATGGGAATTTACTCATGTGGAAATGGAAGTTGGGAATGGCTAAGTGACTTGTCCAGGATCCTTGGCCATTAAGTGACAGGGCTGAAATAAGATCCTCAGTCATCTTACTCCAAATTTACTGTTATTTGACTATATATCACAGCTATCTTTCTGCTGCTATTCATGTTCTTCCCTTTTTGTCATCATCTTCTTGGACAGCCTTTATTCCTTTCCAAAGACAAGTTTCCTGTTGACAGAAAAGATAGGAAAATGTAGAGGATAGAGGGTTAAATTAGACCTGTTTTACCCATTTTGAAAATACCTCAAGTTCACCCTTTGAAAATACCTGAAATTGATTCAGAGAGTGTTGTCTTCTAATCTTTTCTGATAGCTAAATAGTATATTTGAGATGATTTTTAATCTTTTTTATAGTGGGGATCTAGGTTTATTTTATTTTTGGAAATGGAGTTTTATTTTCTACCATTATGTCTGTTTTGTCTTAGGTTTTACTTCATCGACTTGCAAGTTTTCATCGAGTTTGGAGTTTTCCACCAAATGAAAATACAGGAAAGGAAGTGACCTGTCTGGCTTGGAGACCAGATGGCAAACGTAATGATAGTATTATAAAAAATACATTTTTATTCTTTACAAACAATATTCCACAAAGAAAGCTTGTTTCCAGAAAGAATTCATTGTCCTTATTATATACTAGATTTCTAAATGCCAATTTGGGAACTTCGGTTTTTAGAAAGCTTTAAAGTATTTTCGTAGAACTCAATTCTACTGTTTAGTTTCTGGGCAAAGATATCTCTAAAATAAAATCTGACTTCTTGGCAAAGATAATTCTAAAATGAAATCTGGTGGAGTATACAGAGTACTTTGGTTTTGCTCTTTTCTCTGTCTTGCCCTGCACTGGCCAGAGCTTCGTCTACCACTCACTAGTCAGTTCATGGCCCTTTTCTCTCAAAAATGTATCTTAGCATTAAATGTGCCTCATAAAAATTCTCTCTGCTTATATGCCTGCCTCACCTGAAAGACTGTCAGCTCTGACCCCATTTCTTCCATTTCTGTATTATCTTTTGCCTCTCGATGTCCTTTATTTCGTAGCTTGTTAATGTTGTAGCTCGCTATGACTATGACTCTAACAACTAAATTCTCTTCTCCCATGTGTTGTTTTTGCAGCGACAGTTATATGAACTATCATATACATATAGTCAGTACAGTAAAATGTTTTAAATCATAGCTTAGAGTTCATCTGTATCATTGGTGCTTTATGAAAAAAAAAGCTGAATTGTTTTTTGTAAAATATGTATTCCTCATTGTATAACTTTTTTTCTATATAAATAAGTCTGTAAAAATGCCCTGAAAGCCTGTCATTTACAGATAGCTATTTCTACCTGTACTCATTTTGCTCTGCTCTTGTTTTATCTTATTTTTTAAAAGTATGTGTAAAACTAGAGGACTTTTGTAAGTAACATCTTGAGATCTTACAGTATTCATCTAAAAACACCAGGATCTCAAAAATAAATCACGAAAGTCAGTGTGTGAAAATGTATTTAAGTAGATGATATTTTTACCACTAAAAAATATGTCTTGTATTTTTGGACAGTAAAAAAGGTTTTATTAGGTATTGGTTATTTCAGGATTGCTTTAAATTGTTTGGAAGAGGAGGAAACCTGCATTGCCGTACATCTAGCCAAGTTGCATGTATTGGTACATAGTGAAACGCAGCCCTCTATTTAGAAATTCTTAAATTTGATTGTCAGGAAGATGGTAATGACTTACATAGAGAAACTGTACTTGATAATTGAGTCACAGCGAAAGGAAAAGGACTCATTAGTATCTGATGGCTTTGTTTTCTATGAAGAGTTAGAAACAAAAAAAAAGGGTGGGGGGGACTTTCCAAGAACCAAGCAGATGGAATGCTGCTTATCTTTTGGGCATGTTTACGGGACCAATGTGTCTTGGTGATACGCTGTTGTTTATTAGTTGGGACCTGTTTTGTATTTTCTGCTTGGCAGCTGGGTTCCAGTCTAGAGGCTTTGATGTGTAAGATGTTAAGTGCAGTACACAGAAAGTAGTAGAGCGTTCATGAAAGTTTGAGCATTTGGATGTAAGCTTAGATAATGGCGTAACTACCTGCAATGGTATCTGTTAGGTTTTAAAATATTATTTACAGGAAGAATTTTTAGGGTAAATGAGTTCTGTGATCTCAGTGTATTTAAAATAGTAAAACCGGGCAAGAAGTAAAATACCCATTTATTTTTCTCAAACATTTCACTAATTTATTCTGATTATTTCTTCTTGTTTTAGTTTTGGCCTTTGCTCTTGCTGACACCAAGAAAATTGTTTTGTGTGATGTAGAAAAACCTGAAAGCTTGCACTCCTTTTCTGTGGAGGCTCCAGTTTCTTGTATGCATTGGATGGAAGTCACTGTAGAAAGCAGGTAAAGTAATTGAAAGAGAAAAACTTCAGTTTTCA
>NW_011888786.1:8500795-8510968 GCF_000151845.1 Pteropus vampyrus
GATGTCCTTTATTTCGTAGCTTGTTAATGTTGTAGCTCGCTATGACTATGACTCTAACAACTAAATTCTCTTCTCCCATGTGTTGTTTTTGCAGCGACAGTTATATGAACTATCATATACATATAGTCAGTACAGTAAAATGTTTTAAATCATAGCTTAGAGTTCATCTGTATCATTGGTGCTTTATGAAAAAAAAAGCTGAATTGTTTTTTGTAAAATATGTATTCCTCATTGTATAACTTTTTTTCTATATAAATAAGTCTGTAAAAATGCCCTGAAAGCCTGTCATTTACAGATAGCTATTTCTACCTGTACTCATTTTGCTCTGCTCTTGTTTTATCTTATTTTTTAAAAGTATGTGTAAAACTAGAGGACTTTTGTAAGTAACATCTTGAGATCTTACAGTATTCATCTAAAAACACCAGGATCTCAAAAATAAATCACGAAAGTCAGTGTGTGAAAATGTATTTAAGTAGATGATATTTTTACCACTAAAAAATATGTCTTGTATTTTTGGACAGTAAAAAAGGTTTTATTAGGTATTGGTTATTTCAGGATTGCTTTAAATTGTTTGGAAGAGGAGGAAACCTGCATTGCCGTACATCTAGCCAAGTTGCATGTATTGGTACATAGTGAAACGCAGCCCTCTATTTAGAAATTCTTAAATTTGATTGTCAGGAAGATGGTAATGACTTACATAGAGAAACTGTACTTGATAATTGAGTCACAGCGAAAGGAAAAGGACTCATTAGTATCTGATGGCTTTGTTTTCTATGAAGAGTTAGAAACAAAAAAAAAGGGTGGGGGGGACTTTCCAAGAACCAAGCAGATGGAATGCTGCTTATCTTTTGGGCATGTTTACGGGACCAATGTGTCTTGGTGATACGCTGTTGTTTATTAGTTGGGACCTGTTTTGTATTTTCTGCTTGGCAGCTGGGTTCCAGTCTAGAGGCTTTGATGTGTAAGATGTTAAGTGCAGTACACAGAAAGTAGTAGAGCGTTCATGAAAGTTTGAGCATTTGGATGTAAGCTTAGATAATGGCGTAACTACCTGCAATGGTATCTGTTAGGTTTTAAAATATTATTTACAGGAAGAATTTTTAGGTTAAATGAGTTCTGTGATCTCAGTGTATTTAAAATAGTAAAACCGGGCAAGAAGTAAAATACCCATTTATTTTTCTCAAACATTTCACTAATTTATTCTGATTATTTCTTCTTGTTTTAGTTTTGGCCTTTGCTCTTGCTGACACCAAGAAAATTGTTTTGTGTGATGTAGAAAAACCTGAAAGCTTGCACTCCTTTTCTGTGGAGGCTCCAGTTTCTTGTATGCATTGGATGGAAGTCACTGTAGAAAGCAGGTAAAGTAATTGAAAGAGAAAAACTTCAGTTTTCACGATAGGATGGCGTTCATGAAATATTCATTTTCTAAAATGGATACTTAGTATCTTTATATTGAGTATGTGTATATTGCATTTAACTTTTAGTTTCAAGATAAAAATTTTTAATACTTGGTAAGTTTTTTTTCAGTAATGCCTAAATGGCCAAGTTGTTTCTTTTCTTTTTAGTTATTTTTGTAGTTTATATCATTAATTTTTACTATCACGTAATAATTAAAATTACTAATTAGCAAATTGAGGTTCTGGTCACCATGTGTTTTGTCTAAAGCTTTGTGGTTTGTGTGTGCGCGCGCGTGTGCCTTAGTAAATATTTTTAGAGTACAAAAAGTGCTAATTTGAGTATTCTGTATTGATGCTGCACAGGTTCTTTCTGTGTCCATGGTCCCAATAGTTTCCTTGTTTTTCGAAAATAATTTTGCCTTTTATCTGTGTAGTAATATACCAGGTTTGCAGTAAAGGTGACCTAAAAGATCAGTGGGTTTAGGTAATACTAAAAATATACATTTCTTTTTTGAGGAAATATGATAATTTTCTTTCCATTACCTTTTCCCTTCTAATTGAATTTTAGGTTAATATCAAATGAATTTATAATAAATTCTGAATATTAATTGACAACTTCCCTAAGGAGGGGCCTGTAAAGAATTGGATCACAAGAATCTAGCCTGGATTTTGAAATTCATTGTAGATAAAGCAGTTAATCAATATCAAATAATCAAGGATTGTCTATGGCCATGCCTCTTGAACACACCCAATCTCATCTGATCTTGGAAGCTAAGCAGGTTTGGGCATGCTTAGTACTTGGATGGGAGACCATCTAGGAATACCGGGTGCTGTAGGCGTGAAATAAATAAATAAGAATAATCAAGGGTTGCAAATGGTCATGTGAACTTAGGAAAAGTTAGAGGAGCAGTGTTCACTATGTAATTTCCATCCCAGACAAGTTACCTGCTAAGTGTATTTTTAACACTTTCTACGAATAATTTAGTAGTTTAGAAATGTTATGTGGAGATTCCAGGGTCTCTTGAGACATGTAGTTTGTGGTAAAGTGGGAAAAAATGCTTGCCATGTCATCCCTTTTTCACCTTCTCACTCATTTATTTCCAACCTTAGTTGGAGGTAGGATTGAGAAAAAATAGGAGATGAGTAAGTCTTTTTCAAAATGCATGGTGTCATCTTATATACCTGCTGGGCTGTCATATCCACAAATGTATGTAAGCCATAGAACCCATATTAAATGATAAGTGTTCTTTAAAATTACTCTCGGTACGCATATGTTTAGTGATGGTTCTTAGAGTTAAGAAATCAAATTCTCA
Organism: Pteropus vampyrus; assembly: GCF_000151845.1. Classification (NCBI taxonomy): domain Eukaryota; kingdom Metazoa; phylum Chordata; class Mammalia; order Chiroptera; family Pteropodidae; genus Pteropus; species Pteropus vampyrus. The sequence goes on from NW_011888786.1 coordinate 8,503,506, forward strand.
GTATCTCATGCTCAATACAAATGAATATATTTCATATGCTGAGATAATTGTTTATTAATACTTGTTCCTCTAAATGTAAAGTGAGTAGGCTGGGTTTTTTTTTCCAGAAATAAAGCCCATTGTATGTATTTCTTGTTTGTGACTATTATGACTATTTTACAATGGTAACATATATGTGGCATCTCTTGACTTGCTAAGGTATAGTATGTAAAATTGGGCATTTAAAAAAATTAATATTTTTTACTAGAGAAGTAAAATCTTTGGAGTTTTGATACTTTTTTTTCCTTTTTAGTGTTCTAACATCCTTTTATAATGCTGAAGATGAATCAAATCTTCTCTTACCTAAGCTACCTACATTGCCCAAAAAGTAAGTATCAGAATTAATTTTATTGGTGTTAATCTTGCAGATTTCTCTTATACAGTGACAGTTCTTTTCTGGTTTAAAAAAATATATTTTTATTAACACTTTTTACCCCAATCTCTGTTTTTCTCTAGTTATAGCAACACCTCAAAAATATTTAGGTAAGGTGTGCCTTTTTTGTTTTCAAGTAAGATAATCTTATATTATTTGAAAGATATAGTTTAAAAATAACCTAATTTATTTTTATATTTTAGTGAAGAAAATTCTGATGAAATTATTAAGCTTTTGGGAGATGTCAGGTAAATTTTGCAGATCTCTTAAATAATAGGTCTCATTTATTAAAGTTGATACTTGATATTTGCGGCAGTTTTCAGAGTTTCAAGGGCAGTTAGTTCCTTTATTTGTCATGTTGTTTTATTGCTGACAACCCCTGAACAAAATACAGACATTAATATCTATTTGTTTTTATTATATGGTCTTTGATTGTGTTAAGTTTAATAATATTATAATGTACCTTCGTTTATTTCAAGAAGTAAAGGAAGATTGAAGTACTAGAGTTTATAAAATTTAAATTTAAATATTCAATTCCTTAAGCCCTTTTAATATATTTAGCATCAGAGCCGTGATAAAATTAATGGTACTTTGTATAAGCTGGAAAAAGGATTGTTTTGTTAGTAACAGTATATAAATGCAATCCTTGTTAAAACAATGTATTTTTATTTTGCTGTAAACAGATGTTTTTAGGCTAGAGAAAATTTCATGTTGTTCCTTTGGAAAAATGGAATAAGCCTGATGTGATTGCATATTGGGTGTTAGTGAATTTGTTCGATGTTTCATTTCCCCATGGGGGTACTTTAGCATTCAGATTGTCTGAGAGCAGAAACTATTTACATCTTGGTTTAAGAACTGCATCTTCACTGTTGTCCTCAGCTTCTTGCATTATTTTTAATTAGGCTTAATATTCTTGTCCTTGGAGGAAGCTCTGGTTTTATTGAACTTTATGCTTATGGAATGTTCAAAATTGCTCGAGTCACAGGGGTAAGTTTTTCTTTAATATTTTCCATATCGTTTCTGTTAGAATATAGCAGCTAAAGGATCTGTGGGAAAGGAATAAACACTTTATTTTTCTCAGTTTCAGTTGTTAGAATTATTTGTTCTTAAATATTAAAAGGATAATTTTCTTACTAAGATAAAATAGTAGTGTTCTGTCTATGAAGATCTGTGGCTATTAGTGGAATTAGTCAAGTTTTTTTTCTTAACAAAAAGGTTGATAGGATACACTTGATTATGATTTAATGCTGTTCTAGCGTTATGGTGAGTAAGATCTACACTTCATGATTAGAATGTGATGGAAGTCATCAGAAACAATCTTCTGCTAGTGCCGAGTCTCCCATGGTTGCTAATAAGTGTTGATCTTCTCTATAGCTTTTTGTTGTTGTTTTCGCCATAGCTTTTTCATCATCTTCTTCTAGAGAGGTAGAAAATATTGTAGGCTCTGTGGAATTTGTCGGTTCCCCAACACTTGATTTTGGACCCTTGATATGGGGATGGGGAGGTGTGACCTTGCAGCTAGGTGGATGCATACCTTCATTGGCTATAAACTGCTTTTTAGAGCTCTGGAGTTTGCGTCCTGTATTGTAAGCAGATGCATTATAGCAATAGTACTAAATATACTGGGGAATTTGACTCTCTTACAGATTGTTGGTACTTGTCTTGCATTGTGTTTATCAAGTGATTTGAAATCATTATCAGTGGTCACAGAGGTTTCTGCCAGTGGTGCTTCAGAAGTTTCATACTTTCAGGTGAGTATCGAAACCTGATAGCAGAGAATATATATATATATTTTAAAGATTTTATAGGTTTTTATTATCCATATCGGTCTAATGGTCATTAAATCTAAAAGTAAAAAAATTGCCTTTCAGCTTCTAAATCTTATTTACAGAATTTTATTATAATGAGTACCTGCATTATTATTTCCATGGCTCAGTATAGTTTTTCATAAAAAGTGTTTTGATGGTCTATTAATGACCATATTTATATGGTTGCTATACCAGTTCATCTATGTACCAAGTGTTTTCTTCAGGCTCTGACCCTAATTGTAATAAAAGCTAATATTTATTTTTCATTATGTGCCAAGAACTGAGTGATTCAGTACAATTCGTTTAAATCCTCACAGCAACCTCATAGGTAGGCACTGTTATCCCTATTTTACATAGACATAAATGGGCACATGGGAGACTGGGCCTTTTTACAGAATTAGAAAGGGATGCTGAGAGTCTCGCTCCAGAGTTGGTGCTCTTAACCAGCATGTTGCCTCTGGTGTCAGATGATCAGTTAATGTGGGAAAAACCTTTTTCAAGTGTCGTTTTTATGTAGATTGTGGAAACAGGGTTCCCTAGTGTATTTAGATCGTAGCCTTGCCTTCAGGAAAATCTTCCCCAAATTTTCATCTCAAATAACCCAGCCACTTAGTCTGGTATACATGAACTCTCAAGCAAAGGTAGAACAAAAAGGATACAAGATGCAATGTGCCTGTGATGCCTTCCAACGTTCATTGTATTCAGAGCATCATAGAACTCTTGACTTCCTGATTGACTGGAATAGTTGTTCATATTTGCTCTTCATCTTAAACTTCTGTAAAACTGTGATTTCCAGGATTGCATTTGGTGCTATAACAAAGTGATTCACTATTTCTTTGAAGCTAATAATGAGTATTTTTTAATAACAGCTTTATTGAGATATGTCATATATCATTGTACTGGATATTCAATTTGTATTTATTAATAGCCTATAATTCCTTTAAAAATTTTACATGTATTTGTGATCATTTTTTGAATTTCTCATAATAGTGTTGCAAAGTAGATTATTACATTTATTTTAGCTATATAGAGGGGATTGCTAATCTAGGGAGGGTGATTTGTGTACAGTTAAACATGGCAGGTTAGAAAATTCTAAGGTTATGTTCAGTTAGTCTCAAAACTTATGCACAAAGGGAGCAGAATTCTGACAGTCTTTCTAATATGTAGTTAGACCTTGACTTTTCTAAATTATAGGTCTTTTTATTTTTGAGCTGGAAGGAACTGCTTTGCTATTAAGTTTTTAAAATTTCTTTTTCTAATTGAGGTATAATTGACATGTAACATTAATTTCAAGTATATAATGTAATTTGATATTTGTAGACACTATGAAATGATCACCACAATAACTCTAGTTATTATCCGTCACCATATGAGTTACACGAATATATATAAATATGTATGTGTGTTTGTGTATACACATAATTTTGTGATGAGAACTTCTAAGATTTACTCTTGATAACTTTAAAACATGATTTAAAATATTATTGACTAGAGTCACTATGCTGTACATTAAGTCCCTGTGACTTATTTATTTTATAACTGGAAGTTTGTACCAGAGAGGAACTGATTTATCTTTAAAAGATGTATGTGCATTTGTATGTGACTCACTTTTATTATTTTGATTTTACAGCTCGAAACCAATCTGTTGTACTCTTTTTTACCTGAAGTAACTCGGATGGCCAGAAAGTTTACTCACATTTCAGCTCTTTTACAGGTATTTATTTATAGCTTGTTTTATGTGAACATTTACTATTAGTTTCTAATGTTCTATAATTGGAAACTTGAAAACTTTATTTTGTAAAGCTAACTATCTATGGTAGAGGTGTCTAGTCTGATAGGTAATTTTATAATGTCCATTAAAGTAAGAAAAAGAAATTTAATTGACAGTCTACTCCCACCAATTTCTGCTTCTCCAAAAGAAAAGAAAAAGTAGTTTAAAACTTGTCAAATATTTTTATAAATAAAATAACATTTGGAATTTTTAAAGTTTTATTGCAAAGAAAGTATTAAGGAAAATAGTCATATCAGTTAGTTTTTGTGCATAATAAACCCAACCTAAATTAGCTCATGATTCTTTAGGTTGGTGTCTTAGTCTGCAGTTTGGGCTGGGTTCAGCTGGAAGGTTCTATTGATCTGGGCCAGGTTCAGCTAATCTCGGCTGGGCTCGGTCTTGCATCAGTAGTCAGCTGACTTAAGTGTCCCTTAGCTGTGATGGCTTTGTCTAGGCTCCACATCCCTCATTTCCCAGCAGGCTGGCCCAGGCTCGTTCATGAAGTGGTGGCAGCAGCAGAGGTGTCAAGAGTGTAGGTGGAAATATCCAAAGCCTTTTGAGGCCTTGGACTCACAGTGTCGCTTCTGCTTTGTGTTGGTCACAGCAAGAACTAGGCCAGCCCAGATTCAGGGACTGGAGAAATTATCTCCGAGTCTGGATAGAGGAGCTACAAAGAATTGTGGCCCTTTTTTTTTTTTTTAAAGTCTACCACAGTCACTAATTTACTTGATGTCATAGATTTCTGGAGATCAGTATCTTTTTGAAGGGCCTGTTTGAAAATTGAATAGCTGACCAAACCAGCATTTTGACAGTTTATGTAAAACATATCTTATATATAGAAAGCTGAAGATATCTATTTTACCAAATAAAAACTTAAGAATGTTTGATAGTTAAGTGATTATCATATGTTAGCTATGGTCTTCTCTTTCTGGAGCTTAACTGAGTTAAAGTGATTGAAAATAATTTCTGGATTTCTCTGAGAAAATTGACAGTAAGAGGCATATATTATTTAGTTAGCATATTGATTTAAATATTTTTTACTATATTAATATTTTCTTCTTGTTAATAGTATATAAACCTATCACTGACATGTATGTGTGAAGCATGGGAAGAAATACTAATGCAGATGGATTCTCGTCTCACCAAGTTTGTGCAGGTAATGTAACAGGTTTCCCATGGATGGGCTTAAAGGCTGCATGATGTCCTTATATACTGCATGAGCTACATGAGAGAAATCGGTCTGATTTGTAAAAGGTTAAGATCATGATTTCTTTCAGCGACCTTGGTCTAACTTTAAGCTATTTTCTCAAAAGATAAAGTACTCTCTTGCCACTGGTACAAACTCAGGTGGGGACAGGACTGTGAAGTGGAGCAGCGGGGCTTGGGGAGTAAGGGTGGGTGTTGGGAGAGCTGACTGGCTGTTTTCTCGTAACCGATTCTCAGATCATCAGTTGAAATACGGATTTGAGGGACGGTTGAGGAAAAGGAAAGGAGTTGTGCTCTTGTAATTTTGAATAAATATGATTTTCATTTAAGAAATTCATATCATGATTATCCATTTTGTCTAGGAAAAGAACACAACTACATCAGTGCAAGATGAATTCATGCACTTGCTGTTGTGGGGGAAAGCTAGGTAATGAATTCATGATACGTGCTTTTGCTTTTCCCTTTTCTAATATTTCAAAAGTTACTCATATTTATCATAAACAAAATAGAAAATTTAGGTGCACAAGAACAAAAATAATATGTATTTTTCTACGGTTTTCTATGTACTTTTTTAAGTAAATGCGATCATTTTGTGTGTGTATAATATACATGTATTTTTTATATAGCCAAATCAGTCTTTTTCTTTGTAGTATCTTCCCTAGCATTCTTGAAAAGACATTTCCCATCTTAAGAGTGTTTATAGATTGATCTGTATTTTCATCTAGAGTTTTTTAGTGGTTTATGTTTTATTCCATGTACATGTTCCAGATGCGATTTATTTGGTTCTGTGCTGTGGAAGGCTGCTTTTTGTGTAGATGTTTAGGTACTTGCCCAGTGGGGAGTGTCACACCTCCTCCCTTCTTTGACGTGCCCTTGGGCACACAGGACACTCTCCCTACGCTTTGGCCTGTTCCCTTTGTGAGTGCAGCAGAACCCGAATTTTTGTTGGGCTATTTCTTTTAGTTTATTTTGTTTAAAAATTTTGTTTATACTTTGAAATTTAAAGTTCAAAGCGATGTGTTCACATTTTGGATAGAAAACTAAAAATGCTTTTTTTTTTTCATTGTAGCGCTGAACTTCAGACCCTCTTAATGAACCAGTTAACAGTAAAGGTACGGTGAAAGTGTCTTTGTATTTACAGGGCTATGAACACATTCTTAATTTTTTTAGAATGGTGTATAGTATATTGCTTGTATACTAAATATATTTCTTCTCTTAATTAGGGCTTAAAAAAGCTTGGACAGTCTATAGAGTCATCATATTCCAGTATACAAAAATTGGTTATAAGTCACTTACAGAGGTATGAAAGCGATGTAGAATTTTTTTGGTATTGCATTTACATGTCATTGTCATTGGTCATGTTTCTTCAGCCTTCACTTCATCATTCGACATTCTCTTTTTGAGCCTTTTTCTAGCTAAAATTATTGCATTGGCACTTGATGGGAATTTCGAAGTACCCAAGATTTAAAGAATCAATTATGGTAATACTACTTTATAAAATAATTTTTAACATCTTTTCACCAGGTTATGCCCTGTCTGGGCTTTTTTCTCACCCAGACAACCAAGAGGTACATTTTGAATAGGGCATACACCCTCTTTTGAGCGGTGAAATTAAATATGTTTGTATATCATTTTGCAGTTTACAAAACATGTTATGTATTTTTGTGTTTAACACCTTGGCAAGGTGTTGGTTATGGTTATCTTTATTTTATACAAGAGGAGACAAGTTCAGAATGGTTATATGACTGGCCCAGAGTTACTAAGTGTCAGAGCCAAGACTCTTCTCCGAGATTGTTGAATCTCATGCTGTTTCTCGCCAGATACCTCATTGAAGTAATTGTCAGATGGATGCTCAGTGTTTGACTTAAATTTTGACAAATTTGTTTACGCTGAGTCCCCTAACCCTTAGCTCCATTACCTCTCCCTCTGATCGCTTCAGCCTTGTCTTCCCCAGTCTGCACTGTGCCCCTTAAATGTGTTCTCCACTGTGGATCTGGTCATGTTGCTCTAACTCAAAATCTTCTAGTGCCTTTCCATTACTCTTAGGCCCACGACCTTTCATGGCCTTTAGCATACCTGCCTCTTGGCTTCACCCACGCTCATGGCCTTCTCAAACTTGGCATTTTTTTCTCCTACCTAGGGTTTTTGTGTATCACTTTTGCTTTCTAGAATACTCCCATCATGCTCTTCACTTGTACTCAGATATTACTTGTTCAGAGAGGTTTTCCCTGCTCCCCCAAATTATACTGGGTTCTTCTATTGGGCC
>NW_011888786.1:8511018-8527558 GCF_000151845.1 Pteropus vampyrus
TTCATATCATGATTATCCATTTTGTCTAGGAAAAGAACACAACTACATCAGTGCAAGATGAATTCATGCACTTGCTGTTGTGGGGGAAAGCTAGGTAATGAATTCATGATACGTGCTTTTGCTTTTCCCTTTTCTAATATTTCAAAAGTTACTCATATTTATCATAAACAAAATAGAAAATTTAGGTGCACAAGAACAAAAATAATATGTATTTTTCTACGGTTTTCTATGTACTTTTTTAAGTAAATGCGATCATTTTGTGTGTGTATAATATACATGTATTTTTTATATAGCCAAATCAGTCTTTTTCTTTGTAGTATCTTCCCTAGCATTCTTGAAAAGACATTTCCCATCTTAAGAGTGTTTATAGATTGATCTGTATTTTCATCTAGAGTTTTTTAGTGGTTTATGTTTTATTCCATGTACATGTTCCAGATGCGATTTATTTGGTTCTGTGCTGTGGAAGGCTGCTTTTTGTGTAGATGTTTAGGTACTTGCCCAGTGGGGAGTGTCACACCTCCTCCCTTCTTTGACGTGCCCTTGGGCACACAGGACACTCTCCCTACGCTTTGGCCTGTTCCCTTTGTGAGTGCAGCAGAACCCGAATTTTTGTTGGGCTATTTCTTTTAGTTTATTTTGTTTAAAAATTTTGTTTATACTTTGAAATTTAAAGTTCAAAGCGATGTGTTCACATTTTGGATAGAAAACTAAAAATGCTTTTTTTTTTTCATTGTAGCGCTGAACTTCAGACCCTCTTAATGAACCAGTTAACAGTAAAGGTACGGTGAAAGTGTCTTTGTATTTACAGGGCTATGAACACATTCTTAATTTTTTTAGAATGGTGTATAGTATATTGCTTGTATACTAAATATATTTCTTCTCTTAATTAGGGCTTAAAAAAGCTTGGACAGTCTATAGAGTCATCATATTCCAGTATACAAAAATTGGTTATAAGTCACTTACAGAGGTATGAAAGCGATGTAGAATTTTTTTGGTATTGCATTTACATGTCATTGTCATTGGTCATGTTTCTTCAGCCTTCACTTCATCATTCGACATTCTCTTTTTGAGCCTTTTTCTAGCTAAAATTATTGCATTGGCACTTGATGGGAATTTCGAAGTACCCAAGATTTAAAGAATCAATTATGGTAATACTACTTTATAAAATAATTTTTAACATCTTTTCACCAGGTTATGCCCTGTCTGGGCTTTTTTCTCACCCAGACAACCAAGAGGTACATTTTGAATAGGGCATACACCCTCTTTTGAGCGGTGAAATTAAATATGTTTGTATATCATTTTGCAGTTTACAAAACATGTTATGTATTTTTGTGTTTAACACCTTGGCAAGGTGTTGGTTATGGTTATCTTTATTTTATACAAGAGGAGACAAGTTCAGAATGGTTATATGACTGGCCCAGAGTTACTAAGTGTCAGAGCCAAGACTCTTCTCCGAGATTGTTGAATCTCATGCTGTTTCTCGCCAGATACCTCATTGAAGTAATTGTCAGATGGATGCTCAGTGTTTGACTTAAATTTTGACAAATTTGTTTACGCTGAGTCCCCTAACCCTTAGCTCCATTACCTCTCCCTCTGATCGCTTCAGCCTTGTCTTCCCCAGTCTGCACTGTGCCCCTTAAATGTGTTCTCCACTGTGGATCTGGTCATGTTGCTCTAACTCAAAATCTTCTAGTGCCTTTCCATTACTCTTAGGCCCACGACCTTTCATGGCCTTTAGCATACCTGCCTCTTGGCTTCACCCACGCTCATGGCCTTCTCAAACTTGGCATTTTTTTCTCCTACCTAGGGTTTTTGTGTATCACTTTTGCTTTCTAGAATACTCCCATCATGCTCTTCACTTGTACTCAGATATTACTTGTTCAGAGAGGTTTTCCCTGCTCCCCCAAATTATACTGGGTTCTTCTATTGGGCCCGCACCCTGTGCATTTCTTTCAAGGCATTTATTGTATTTGGAATGCTGTAATGTCCGATTGTGTGGTTATGACTGTCTCTCCCATTAGACTGTCAGTGCCACAAAGACCCTTTTGTTTTATTCACCATTAAGTCCCCAGTATCTGGCATAGTGCCTGACCTAAAATTAGAGTTTAATAAATATTTATTGAATGTTAAATACATAGCTATTGGGTGAATAAGATAACCATATGCATATCTTAAAAGTGCCAGGACTAACTATGGAACAGATTTGATCTTAGAAAATTTAATCTTGTGGTCATGTACTCATCTCAGTAATCATTATAACCAAATGATTCTGCTATACTACTTAGAGATAATTTTGAGAAATAAGTAGTTCTCATAGAAATAAAATTATTTTCCATTTTTATTTCTCAATTTAGAAATGTTCAAGCTAGTAGCTGCCTGCCACTTGATGGTAGCGATACTAATTTGTTTCTGCTCTGTTTTGATAGTGGCTCAGAGTCTTTATTATACCACTTGAGTGAACTGAAAGGAATGGCTTCATGGAAGCAGAAATATGAACCTCTTGGACTAGATGCTGCAGGAATTGAAGGTAGTAATTTCATTCTCAATAGAATACATTAAACATCCTTTACTCACTTGACAAATGATATTTATTTATTTCCCTTTAGATGCTATTACTGCTGTGGGTTCTTTCATACTCAAGGCAAATGAACTTCTTCAGTAAGTATTAGGGATATCTAGAGTTATTAACCTGAGAATGTTTCATTTTTCACTAATAAATAAGAACCCAGTCATGATTAAAACAAGTTTTTAAGTTTTTATCAAAATTATATCTTTACAAGATTAAAACAAGCCAATAGCACAGTGATTTCATAAAGTAAAGCAGTGTTTTCCTGTCCCACCCATCTTTACCCCAGGTCCTCTCTCTAGGATCTTTTAACTCTTGTAGCTGTTTCTATTTTTAGTTCTTCTGTAGGTTACCTCCATATTTCTGAATTGTGTAACTATACTGCATTTCTTTTCATTCATCAGTTTTTTAGAAATTATTCTTCTCTTTGTTTCTTTTTTTTTTCCTAGACTCTGCTTTCTCTTTTTCTTGTATTGTCTGTCTGTATCACGTCCTGGGGTTCTTTCCCTGTCTCAAGGGTAGTATCATATCCCAGCAATTCCCCTCTGTCCCAAGTACTTCCTCCTTTAGCCTTCCGACCCCACACCATCTGGATGTGGTGTCCCAGCTCTCCCACCGGCCACAACATGGGCATCTTTTTCATTGCTTTCCTGGGGTAGATTTGGTTTTCCAGCATCTCCTCTTTCTTGGTTCATTTAATCGTTTTGCTGGAAAACATCCTCCGGTAACTTAGGAAGCAGACATGCATGGATAAACTTTTCTGTGTCGTTTTGTGTCTTTTACCTTCACACTTAATTGATAGCTTCCACTGCGTGTAGGATTTTGAAGGGGAAATCATTTCTCATAGAACCTTGAAAGCATTGCTCCATTGTTTCTGACCTTTTTGTTACTAATGTAAAATCTGGTGTATCTGATTCTCATTCCTTTGTAAGGTATTTTTTTCTCATCTCTTTTTCAAGAAAAGCTTTTTCTTGAAATTTCACCATAGTGCTTTTAGATGTGGAGCTCTTCATTCTTTGTGCTTATAATAAGAAAACATCACTTAACCTGAATTCTATTATTGTTTTGATAATTTCTTTTCTTTCTCTCTGTTTTTGTTTGTTTGTTTGTTTGTTTTTTAACTAGATTTTCATTCTAGAAATCTAGTTCTTCAGATAATAGACTTGATGGATTCGTCCTGTATGGAAAGTAAGATATGAAAAATATGAGAGAAAAAATGTTTCTCTTTTCTGAGAAATTTTCTTGATTTAATAATCCAGCACCATCACTCATCAATAGACATTTCGTGAGCATTTAACTATGTTTTAAACACTGTGTTAGATGCTGAGGATATAGCAGTGAATAGAACTAATAAAAATTCTTGCCTACATGGATCTTACATTCTAATGTAACAAGACAGACAATGAATGAATAATTAAAATATATAGTATGTCAGATACTGATAAGTAGTGGTGAGAAAAACAAAGCAGGGGAGGACCTAGGGCATGCTAGGCGTAGGGAGTGTACTTTTATATAGATGGTCAGAGAGGGCCTCGCTAAAAAGATGATATTGGAGAGAAACAGGAAGGAATGAGCCTTATTGATATTTGGGGGCAAAAGAGACAGCAAGAGTAAAGGCCCTGAGTTTGGAGCATGCCTGGCATGTTGGGGGACCTCAAGGAGGCATGATAAAGTGAATTGAATGACAGCGTGAACTGAGAGAGGTCATGGAGGATGGGCCAGGTCAGGTCGTGTGGAGCCTGTAGGCTGTTGTAAAGACCTTGGCTTTTACTCTAGATATAATAAGAAGCTTTTAGGGAGTTATGAATAGTTGAGTGACAGGAGGTATGACTTAACATTTTAAAAACATCCCTCTTGTTATTTACTTAGTGTTGTGAGTAGATTATAGGAGGGTAAGAACAAGCCAAGAGAGAAATGGTGGTCAGAATCTGGATGTATCTTAAAAGTAGAAATTACAAGATTTGCTGAATGATTTATATGGATGACAAAATAAAGGAGTCATGGGGTAATTATGAGAATTTTTATTAGGTCTGTTCACTGCTATAGCCTCAGCATCTAAAACAGTGTTTAAAAGCACCTAGAAGAGTAGAATTAACATTTAATTAAATGGGGGAAGACTTGGGGGAGTATATATATATCTATCTATCTGTGTGCTTTATGTTCCTCACTTTGGGTTCATCTGATATTTTTTATGATTAGATTCAGGTTATGCCTTCCAGGCCAGAATACTACGTAATCTGTGGAGTGTCCCTCTCAAGGTGTCACATCCAGAGGCAAATGATGTCCATCTTCGTCTCCTTTGTGACATTAATTTTGATCACCTGGTCAGTGTTATGCATATTAATTTTGAAATGACTTAACTATATAGGTGGAGCTGTTCACTACATATTGATGATATGAGACTAACATTCAAGGGAGGAGTCCGTGCTGGAAATGTGAATTTGGGGGCCAGCTGCCCATTGGTGTTATTTCAGGCTGTGAACCTGGATGAGGCAGTGTGCTTAGGGAAGAGGAGAGATCTGAAGACTGAGTGATGGGCTTTCTAACATTTAGAGATGGGCTGGATGGGGAGCTAGCAAAGGAAACTTAATTTCCAAAAGTGTTTTATTGTTTCTTTAATCGTTTTGCAAAGCTTTGCTCTTGCTTTGTGGATGTGACGTCTCAGATCTCTCCAAGGACAGTAATTAGATTTTTTAAAAGTCTGTGCTGCTCCCTGAATTATCTCCATTTCCTGGATCACTTTTCTGTTTGTCTTGATCTCTTATGGCAAGCGTCCTTCTGATACACGATGCCTGATGATTTACTCATATTTATTCATGAGGCAGTTGGAAGTTGCTCAGAATCTCCAAGTGCAGGGCAGTCCAGAGCCAGTCCGAGTGCCAGAGTATGCGGGGCCCTGCTGTGTGCAGCTGGTGCCCACATGGAACTGCCCCAGCTCTTCCCAGTTCATTTCGTTTCTTTGAAGAACCCTGATTTTTTGTTTTCATCTGGAAGGTAAACCCCGAGGCATTCATATATTTGGGGAAAGAACATATCGATCACTGTCAGTTTGTCCTCTTGTGTCCAGCCCCCCACGTCATCCTCATGTCTTCTGTTGAACCTGAGATTTCTGAGGATGGAGCATCTTCGAGATTCTGCAGGCTGCATGATTCCTTGCTGCCCTCTGTGCACTGTCTGCCATGAGGCCGCCTCTATAGAGCTTAGTCAGTTACCAGTCCTCCATTGGCTTTTGACACTTCTGAAATTTATTTTAGTTTCTTTTCTATTCCCTTTTTTCTGTGTGGGTTTATAACATAACACCCCTCTCCACCAATCCACTGTCATTTTAGTGGGGCTTTAGAAAGTAGAGTTTCTAGATGCATGTTCTCAGAAGGCGAAATGAGAGGAAAAGTGACACTGCTTCTGTATTTTGAATTGTTTTTTGGTTCGCCATATTCGCAGAGAGTAAATATAAAAATTAAGCTTTCTCTGATCATCTTTCAATATGAATGCAAGGTAATTTTTAACTTCTTGCTCCTTTGATGTAAGTAGAATATAGCATGTTAGGTTAAAGATGGAGAAACTGAGGCAGTGAGAATTTTGATGTTAGCCTCTAACAGATCAGTGGTTACCTGGGGTTAGAGTGAGATCAGGAAAAATGCAAAGGAACTTTTTTATTTTTTCATTTTTGCTGCAGGAGAATTGATCATGTTGCTTTTAGTAATGTACACATGTCACAGTCTTTTAAGCGCAGGGTTTTATTGTGTACAGAAAGGTTAGTTATAACGACCTGCCCCTCCAGCGGTGCTGTGACACTTAATGCTTGGAAGGGGCTTCAAGACACAGGAATGAAAAGTGCAGGTGTTAACTGCCTAAAAAAAATAACCTAAAAAGGGCAACCTAAAAAAATTTTTTAAAAATAATACCCATCTCTGTACTCAGAAACAGTTTCATTAAAACGATGATGACTTCCATTTATTCACTTGATTTTGGGGGTGCATTTGTGTAAAGAACAAGGAAATTCAACTTTCAAGATGTTATTATAAGGTTAAAAATCAACCACCACAAATAATGTTGAGTGGTATTGGAGTAGAGAAAGAGTAGAAACTTATAATCATGGTTTTCTGTTGGAATTGATGTTTTTTCTTACTGACCAGTGAGTACTTTTTTAAACTGAGAATAATGCTGAAAACTGTTTTTTTCTGGTTTCTTTTATTTGTAGAGTTAGAAAGGATTTCACACTTTACCGAATACTAGGGGAGACTATTACACAGTTTGTGGCAAGGCTGTTATAACCAGTTAGAATCTGAGTTATTTGCTTTAGTTTTAGAAAGAAACAGGATTTGCTCTTAAAATTTTATTTTAGGTATGTGTTTAATTTGTAAAATCTTTTCTAAAGGCTTAAATGTCATCCAGATAGGATATAATACAACAGTAAGGATTATATTCCATGACAATTTAACAGTATTACATGAATGCCATGTAATTTATTCCTGATTTCTTTTTATCTTTTAGAGTTATAGATAGTAGTATGAAAAACTTCAAAGCATTTTTTCGGTGGCTTTATGTGGGTAAGTTAAGTGAATGAAGCATTCTTGTTTTAATATATTTTTTTAATTGCGAAGCATCAATTTAGAATATTTCATTTACTCTAGTAAACTTTCAAATACTTATGAGAGAGAGCGAATAGTGTAAACGAACCCCTCCTGCTCTCCAACTAGTTCAGCAGTTTTTACTGTGTGGCCGGTCTTCTCTACCCCACCCATCCCCACCTCCCCACAGGTGTAACCTGTAGCATTGGTTGTCTCTCTCACTCACTGATAATCTTTTTTTACCTTGTGATGTCTCCTTAGGTTAAAATAGCATTTTTGAATCCCTGATATGTATTAGATACTGCTAGGTGTTAGATTAAAACAAATAATAATAGTAAAAATAAGACACAGCCTCTGCTTTGAATAGCTTATTTTCTGTTTTATACTTTGGTCTTCTGTCTCTAGATCTATCCTGTCTGTTATGGAAGCCACTAACCACATGCGGCTATTTAAATTAGTTGAAATGTTATAAAGTTATATATTCATATCCTCAGTCGTTCCAGCCACATTAGAAGGACTCAATAGTCACATGTGGTTAGTGGCTACGGTGTTGTACAGCACAGGCTAGGACGTTTCGTTTCCATTATCACTCCTGTTGAACAGTGATGCCCCTAGCTAATTGAATGCAGACCACTTGTGGCCTTTTTCGGTATCTTCAGAGAATCTTTGCATTTGTAGGTAATTAACATATGTTTATCAACTTGATATTCAATGTTAAATACTGTGCAGTATATGCATATTTTATTTAGGTCTGTTTGAACTGTCATTTTAGTGACCTCTAAATATCTTTGAAATAATCCAATATACATTTCCCTCCAACATATGCCAAATTTAATTATAAATGGAATTTATCCCATATTTGTTAAAATTCCAAAGGGTAAAATAGAAAATAAATTACCTGAATTGTACTAGCATCCTTTAAACAAATGCCCAGATCTTTAATTTGGATGTTTTAAAAACAGACTTTATATTGGTTAGCTTAACATAATTGCTTTTGATAAAATAATGAATGTGATCTGTAGATGTTGATATTTCTTAGATTTTTCTCAGAACTGTACCAGCACAAGCCAGGATGGGGAGCCAGAGTGTTTATCAGGCCAGCCTGTTTAATTGATCAGAATTGTTAATTAGAATAAATTACAGTATCAAAACTGAACGAAACCTTAGAAATAATTTTCTTCTACAGAAGTAGTAGTTTGATTTTACTTATTTGAGTAATTTAGATAGTTTACATCCTTATTGCATGTCCTAACTGTAATAAGAAGCCAGATTAGAAGAGAAATGAATTGCTGCTCAGTCCTTATTATTGGAGCAGGACAGTATAGAAAGCTCCAGTGCTGGATTAGGGACTGCAGACCTAACTGTAGTCTGGCTCTGCCACTAGTTAGCCCTGTAGCCTTGGTTTGCTCTTTTGTAAAATGCCGTCTCCGTAAAGACAGGAACTTCTTTTTATACTCCTATATCTCTAGCGCCTATAGTGCACTCAGCTTTTGGGTGGATAAATGAATGAATGGAACTAGCTTATGTCTGGTTTTTCTGATAATTTAGAAGTTTGAAGTAATTAAAAATGGTTTCTGAAATAATCTATATTTGCGAAGCAAGTCCAACATGCTTTCTCATGACCTAACACAAGGAGTGTGTTCAAACACTATGCGGAAGCGTATGCAGTGTGCTTCATGACTTGGGTGGGTGTAACACAGAAACACAGTGTAGGTGAAGACAACCCTGTGGAGGGACAAGAGTCAACCACAGACACTAGGTTAAAGACAGTGTGTAAATTTGTATGTGAGTGCATTTATACATGCATAAGTCTTAGTGCAAGTATCTTTATGTGGTGAAAAAGCCCAAGGGAAAGAAACACATCCGTTTATGGTATTCTAAGGCTTTCGGAGGAAAGCATCGCTTGTAGATTTTAAAAGAGGAATCTTTGTACATGA
This sequence comes from Pteropus vampyrus, assembly GCF_000151845.1. Taxonomy (NCBI): domain Eukaryota; kingdom Metazoa; phylum Chordata; class Mammalia; order Chiroptera; family Pteropodidae; genus Pteropus; species Pteropus vampyrus. The sequence goes on from NW_011888786.1 coordinate 8,520,093, forward strand.
AGCCTTAGTAGTCTTAGCACAAGGCAGCAGTTAGATTTGTTAGTCTGGAGTAGCAATGGGTTGAGTTGAAGGAGAAAGTGAAAAATAATAGTTTAGGATGGTTAATTCAACCTTTTTGAACTCGAAAATATAAATCAAATTTAAATTCTTCACCTTTTGTGTTTAGAAGAAAATAACTTTTCCTAAGAGAAAGGAAGCTGTTGACAATTGAAAATTTTGTCCAGTGAAACACATTGGTCATGAGAAAGCATCTATAATTAAAATTATGTTTCCTTTAGAAATGGTTTTTAAATTTATATTTCCAGCAATGTTGAGAATGACAGAAGACCACGTACTTCCTGAGCTGAATAAGGTACTATATAGCAGTATGTTTTCCTCACGTGTTAGGTATGCCATGCCTGAGCTCAGCCTTGTTGGTCATCTGGGCCTTCTTATTCAGTTATTAGTTAACAGGGTGTCAGGCTGCAGACACGAGACAAGTTTTAGTAAGCCTTTTATTTTTAAAAGAAATTTACATGTTATATATATCTTTTAATCTCAGAATACCTTTATTATGGCTGTTAAATTTATAATTTTCATGTTTGTATACGATTTTATAATCTATGTAACATAGAGTGTTTGTATTCCTTGTTTTAATGTCCTTAGATCTTAAGTGCATTATTTTCTTTGCAAACGCAGTGCTTAGATATTCGTGCCTATGTTGATATTTGGTAAGCGCAGTTACTTTCTGACTATATGGATTGTGACAAGCTGCAGTGCAATCTCCTTCCAGGAAGATCTTTAAGAATAGGGCAAAATTCCCACTTGATTCCTGCAGCTTAGTCATCTTCACCCCTGCCCAAACTGTCTGATTCAGGTAGTTTTTATAAGCAAGCATTAAAATAAGCCTCGGTGAAACTAAATGACTAAGGAATGACAGCTCTTAACACGAAGCAGATTTTCTGTGCTATGGTGACTGTCTTTGCAAACTAGGAAAGTTCACATTAGCTATTTCTCTACCATTACTCTTACCTTTATTTTGGGAGATAAAATATGTTAATTGTTGGGAGGGACCTAAATGTTTACTTTTTTGAGGGCTGAAGAACTAGGGTAGGGTGAGAGAAGGGTCATTGCAAGAAGCAGAGGCCAGCCCTAAAGTCAGGTCGAGGTTATTTATCTGAGCTAACAGTCCCCTCCACTCCCAAAGGAGGGACCCTGCACACCTCAGCTTAGCACAGGCATAAAATAATAAACAATGTTAGGCCGGAAGGAGTTCTGTAGCGTTTGGATTGGCTGGTTGGAACATGAGTTTAAGTGTTTAATTACATGCTTCTCAGAACCCCAGGATTTCCTCCTATTTTCAGAATTAAATAATCATCTGGATTTTATTGATATTTCTTAGAAGGAACTTTGCTTCTTTGTTCTGTGGCTTTTAGTATATAGTAAAAAAAAAAAAAAAAGATCACATTTATTACATAGTATTTCTTTTATTAGGAAGCTTTCTTTTGATTTGATTTCTTTTTATTTCTTTTTGGTTTTGATAGATGACTCAAAAAGATATCACATTTGTTGCTGAATTTCTTACTGAACATTTCAATGAGGTAGGAAATTGGTATTTTCTGTGATGCTGTTTTTTCTTAATTGCAATAAACCTGTGTAATGGGAAGAAGTAATCAAATTTAATGCAATTCAAATGAAGTTTTTAGCAGTTCAGCTTTTTAAACTATTGAACTAATTAATGACAGTTCTTATTTATAAAACATAAAGCCTTTAAATTGAACTTTTGTTTGTATGTGTGTCTTACAGCCCATGAAAGAAAGAGTAACTGCCACTAACAACTCTCTTAAAAAAATAAAGTTTTTGGTTTAAATATAAGATATTTTTTTCTATTGTGAGTTGACTTAACAATGAAGCTATATTTATTCTTTCTAGGCTCCAGACCTTTATAATCGAAAAGGAAAATACTTCAATGTTGAAAAAGTTGGTCAGGTATGGGTTTTGGATTGAATTAAGTTATTAATTTTAACTAATTTAAATACACTAGCAGTGTTAGTCTTTATTGTCCAAAGTTTACGGAAAGTAATGTAATACCATATATAGTAGCCCTACCATTTTCAGGAAATAACCATAGAGTAGCAGTTTTTAAACTTTCTGGTCTTGGAACTCTTTTACATTCTTAAAATTATCGAGGACTCTGAAGAGCTTTTACGTGGGTCATATCTATTAATGCTAGGTATTATTAGGTATTAGACATTAAACAGAATAAAAAATTATTTCTAAATTTATTTTAAAAAATAACCATTGAAAAAGACAATTATCATTACATGTTAATATAAACATTTTTAATAAAAAATAACTCACAAAACAAAACAGTGAAGAGTCGCATTTTTTAATATTTTTGCAAATCTCTTTAATGTCTGGTTTAATGGAAGACAGCTAAATTCTCATATCTGCTTTTGTATTCAATCTGCTAATCTGTCGTGATATGTTGTTTTGGTTAAAGTATATAAATAAAATGGCTCCATATAGGTATATAATTGGAAAGGGGAGAAGTATTTTAATAGCTTTTTTAGATAATTGGATGTTACTTGATACTGTACCAAATCCTGACAGGTGATAGAGGTTAGCTTCAATGTGCAATCTAAATTGCATCAGTGGACTTTTCATACTCTGATACGTTAAAATCCATTCATCTGCCTTGAACTTTGAATGGGTCTTTTACCCATGCATGATTTTGTAACATCACGTCTTGGCCATTGGAGAATATTGATTCACTGAGTTATGCAGATCTCCCATATGCTGACACTTTTCTTCATATAGTATCCAAAAGTCAGGTTTTATTAATGTCACTAATTTCATCAAGACAGTCTTTGAGTACTGTGAAGCTGTCGAGCACACAGTGGCAAATACACGTTTTCCAAAATTTTAATTTTTGCATGAATGTTTGAATTTTATCATTGGCAACAGATACTATCAGTTGGTTTACTTAAAATGACAGGCTCATTTTATTTATTTTCAAGAAAATATCTGCCAAATACCCAAGAATGGATAATCATAGTTTTCCTGCCAGTCATTCTTTCAAGTAAAAGTGGAATTCCATTAACAGCAAAAAGTGCCTGGCTTAAGACACAGCTATGTTTTTATAAATGCTTCTCCCCATGATAACCGTTATGCTTTGATATGCAGCAAAAGTGCTTTATGTATACTTTCAGTTCCTTCACACAGAATATTAAAAAGATTTGTACTCAAAGGTTGAGATTTAATAAAATTAATTATTTTAATAGCTTCATTAGTGTTTAGTGAAATCGTGTGTGGCAAAGAAGAATACAGTGACTTGCTGGTAGGGTTTGGTGCCACTGCCTTGGCTCTTGGTGACGATACAAGCAGATTTTCCCACCTGTACTTTTGACCTTCAGTGTAAATGTCATTACAGTGAAAGGAGCAAATTACATCTTGATAATATTATGAAAATGGTATTGACCTTGTGAGTCCCTGAAAGCATCTTGGGGACTCCACACTTTGAGAGCTATGCCTGTAGAGTACATTGACAGTTGACACTTCAAATTGATTTGTAAAGTTACGTATATAAGCTTAAAGTTTGCTTCATTGAAAATGGAACACAAAATTTAAACTCAATTTATGATCTCTACACCTACAGCATTCTAATCTTTTAGTAGTTAGCAGTTTGTTTAGTTGCTTGGCATTTAACAAACTTCGGTCACCTCACTCAGAATAATAGCAATGCACTTTTCAAGAGGACTTGGTAGTAAAACTAACTTATTAAATAGAATAATGTTAAATATAAATTTTTGAAGCTTCCTCTTTGGTTTCTTACATTTAAATCTTTAATTCTGTATTTCTAGTACTTGAAAGATGAAGATGATGATCTTGTGTCACCCCCCAACACAGAAGGAAATCAGTGGTATGACTTCCTTCAGAACAGCAGCCACCTTAAAGGTATTTCATGAACCAAGTAGAGTTTGGCCCTGTTCGTATTTATTTGAGACCAGTATATCAGCTGACAGTTTTGCTGAATACTTGCTGAGTACTTCTGAATTCTTTAGAGTTACGTTTTGTGTCCATTTCATTTGATTCTAAAGAAACAGCAAAATAACAAATGATATATGACATAACCATTATCGAAAACACTCTGATATTAACTGTGATATAGTAAGATTGCTTATTCTTAAGTATTGTCTGTTTTACACCCTATAAAAAAATAAGATATTGGGTAGAAAACTATAGAGCCTACTAAAGAAGTCTGTTTCGCCAGGGCTAATCTCTTAACTCCTAAAAGTAAAATGATGCATCACTGTATTCTGAGGCTGAAGCTTTTTGGTTTACTTGTTATACTTTTCATTCTCTGGGATCATAAAATGTTGATATGGTAAAACTTTAGCATTATTAGGGATGCAACACAAAATAGCAACCATTAAATGTCAGAATTTCACTAAATGAAAATATTTTTTAAGTTAGCATTTCTTTGCTATCTCAAAGAGTAATCTGACCACAGTTTAGTTTCTTAGATCTCTAGGGTAATAGCCACATACACGTTATTACCTCCTTTAATTCATGCAACAGCCTGTGGGGTAGGTACTTGTTATCCTCATTTTACTAATGAGGAAACAAAGTTAAAGAAGGTCCAAGATCACACAAGCTAGGAAGCGAGGGAGCTAAGATCCTCTTAACTACAGAACCTCAGTTTGTAGCTGGACTCAATAGTAATCTCTGCCTCTTTTATCTGGTTGGTGTTTATCTGGATGGAGGGAGGGAGGAAGGGACAGAAGAGGGTGAGAATTCTCTGAGGCCCAGAACTTTGCTTATTGCTCTTTTGTTTTAACCCTAGAAGTTCGAATTCTTTTCCAGGGCAGGACACATTTTGTATTACTTGAGAGTCAAGATCACTAGAGAAATATAGCAATGTAAGTTAGCTATTGCATGGAGGGAGAATAGAGGTATAGCTGACTCATTTGCTGTACTTAATCAGGATGCCCAAGGAATAAGGGATGGTACCTGAGAAGGGCCGATAGTGTGCCAGGAGTGGTGGCACCTGGACTGTATTGGGCTATTATTGATCTGGGAACTTTGTTGCTCTAAAAATAGGTCCCACCCATCTTCTGTGGCTGAATAGAAAGGCTTAATTTTAGCTACAGGCCTCATGCTTAACATAGATACACCAGACTAACTCCATCTCTTACGTGCTTGCTGTTTGAGTTGTGAGTTTCAGCAAGCTCAGTAATCTCCCAGTTTCTAAGTCTAGTATTAATAACAACTATCATTATGGAACTATCAGGAAAACTAATGAAACTTCTTTCTAACACGTTGTACAAATCAGGTGCTAAATGCTTAGTGTATATATTTTGTTAGGGCACATGAAAGAGTCAGTGTTATATACTGGGTCCAAGTTGGTGCTCCGGAAACTGGATTGCTTGGGTTGGAATCTCGCTCCGCTACTTCCTAGGAGTGTGGCTGAGGGCGAGTTGCCTAACCTCTCTGTGCCCCAGTTTTCTCATATGAAAATGAAGATGATGATGGGACCACCCTCAAGAAGCTGTTGTGGAGATTCAGAATGGATCTATAAAAAGCACTTAGCGTAGTGCCTGGCACATAGCACATAAATAGTCACTGTATTAGCATCTGAGAGGTTTTTACTCAAAACACTTCTGACACCAAAATGGGAGTTTTTTTCCTCATAAGACCAGTTCTGACACCAACTGGGTGTCCTACTGTCTAATTCGGACACTCTCTACTGTTAGCACCAGACTCCACAGGTTTAAAGGCTTCATCCCACAACAATGCACCCACTTCAGACTTTAATTGCAGGTATTGGGGTCCCTAGGTTACCTACATTTCTGTCCCACTTGACTACAAAGTTGGGAATTCTCACAATTTCCCGCCACCTTCAGGTTTGATAATTCACTAAAATGGCTCATAAAACTTAGAAAAACACTACACATGTATTTACCAGTTTATTATAAAGGATACACGTAAGGAATAGCCAAGTGGAAATGGTGCATAGGGTGAGGTGTGGGGGAGGGGCGCAGAGCCACCTCCAAATGCGTCGTCCTCCCAGAACCTGATGTAGTCACTCACTCCCCAGAGGCCCTCCGAGCTCTCTTGTTTAACAACAGGTTTTATGGAGTTTTCATTTTGTAGACATGATTGTTTAAGTCATTGACTGTTGGTGATTGAACTCAACTCCTGCTTCTCTCCTTTCCCCTCCCTGGGTATTGGGGGGTGGGTCTGAAGGTTCCAAGCTTCTAATCAAGACTTGGCCTTTATGGCGACCAGCCCCCATCTTGAAGCTATCAGGGGACTGGCAAGAGTCACTTCATTAAACAAAAGATGTTACTATTAACCTTTATCACTCAGGAAATTCCAAATGTTCTAGGAGCTCTGTGCTGGGAACTGGGACAAAGACAAAATATTTTTCTATGATACCACAGCATCTGTCACCTTTTGGGAGCTTAAAATGTTAACATGATTACAATTCTTTTTATCCAGCTTAGCTGGGACATGGGATGCTATAAGTGAGGAAGGCCTGCAGGGCACTATGGAAGAGGGTGGGCTTGGGCATTGAACTTAGGTTTGATTCATAGGTCTAGATACTCAGTCATTTCACAGTGGGCAGTTGCCCAAACCTAAGCCTCTCTCTTTTTTTTAACCTATAAAATGGAGTATATGATGCTTACTTTGTACAGTAAGCAGTGAAAATAACAGATATGAAAAGAACCTAGTATACTTGGTGTCAGTAAATACTTCGTTATGTATTACTTTCTACAGATAAAAGCCTTTTTAAAAGTAAAGAGCTTATTTTCATAGCACTAGTTTCTTGTGTCCTGTTTTTGTTTTTAGCATACTCTTCTGAAACAATATTGGACTGTTGTCACTCCATTGTGGCAAAAAATAAAGAATGAACTTTGTTTTATTAATTGTCTTATGGTTCTCAAATCATCCCTTTCTTCTTAGAGACAAAAGAAGCATACTGTTGGATTTTGGTAGGAAAAAATAGCATATAGAATAATATGCTGCTGGAACTCAACTTATAGTGAATGTGGTGGTTTTTAGCAGGCTGGCAGCAGGGGATGATGAAATGCAGACAGTCATGGTGATTTTTAGTGAGGTTGTATGAAGGTGTAATGAAGTAGCCAGGAAGAATTCTACCATCAGAAAAGCCCTGTGGGCTGGCTCTAATAGTAGAATATTTTCTCCCAGTCATCTGGTTTACTATAGCTTTTTGTTTGTTTGTTTCAAACCAGAAAGTCCTTTGCTGTTTCCTTATTATCCTCGAAAATCATTGCATTTTGTGAAAAGGAGGATGGAGAACATTATTGATCAATGTTTGCAAAAGCCAGCAGTAAGTTTGAAATAAATGCATGTCTTTGTTTAGGAGCAAGAATATCTACAACATGTGACTCGTTTATGTGAATGATCATAGTCGTTAAGATGAACCATATGAAAATGCTGGTATTCAAATGTTTTTAATT